>NC_139587.1:17013388-17673388 GCF_946808225.1 Silurus aristotelis
GGGTAAATCCAATACCATTGTCAGGCAAAAGATTAAACACACAATTAGCTTGGAGGCAGAAGAGGTGGCATGCAAACAAGCATGGCAGGGTAATAACAGAGAAATTCAGTTATCCCACTTTGTTTCTGTTTTTTTTTTTTTTTCTTTCTTTTTTTTCTTTCTTTTTTTTATAAATCTTACTGTCTTTTTAATAATATTTGTTTGGACGAAAGAGTGTTTGCGATCATCACTACAACGCATTGCTTTAGTAACTGGTCTTCAGCCCCCTCTCCAGGGAGAAGCAATCCTTAATTATGCCTGCAAGGATCATCAGTCTGCTGCCTGCTTTCTGTACCAAGGGCCACAGCCCCTGTCAAATGTGTATGTGTGTGTATGTATGTGTGTGTGCATGTGTGCATGTGTGTGTTTCACTGATGGATTAACTGTTAAACAGCTACAAATCTCATCATGCACTCTCCTGGGATCACAGTCCATCTGGGTGAATGCTCATCAGAGACATTTTGCAAATGCATACACGCACACACACACACACACACACACACACACACACACACACACACACACACACACACACACACACACACACACACACAAGCAAGACACACAAGAGTAGTGAAGCACAGTAAAGCAGTTTTAAAAACGATCTTGATTTAATTGGTTCTAATGACTCAAAATCCAGTCGCTGATTTGATTCTGATTGTACAATTAGATCTTCTCTAATCAGGAAGCAGTTCTCTTTTCCCCCCCTTTTTTTTCTAACTGTCAAACTTTAAAAACCCTGGAGTGAGCTTGCACAAATGATCTGAACACTGTATAAATCCTGTTAAACTATTCCAGACATCATCCCTAAAGACGTTTTTCTGTTGAAAACCCTTTTTATTAAATGCAGGATCATTTGCAATATATATTTTTCTTGTTTCACAGGCTAATTCTTCTCATTTCATCAAAAGATATGTTCAAATTCTATTTCTTTTTAAAGAATAATAAACAAAAACAAACAAATCAAAAATGTTTGTTTGGAATGTGATGCATATTTACAATGAGTTTTATATAAAAAAAAATTTTTATAAAATGAAATGTGTGAGTTAGTGTACATCTATTTTAGATAGCTTGCTCAGTGTGAACCTTTCATTACTCATCATTATTTGGTTATGCATGCTACAGTCATGCTACAGTCATGCTACAGTAATGTGTGTGTTATGTGTGTGTGTGTGTGTGTGTGTGTGTGTGTGTGTGTGTGTGTGTGTGTGTGTGTGTGTGTGTGTGTGTGTGCAACATATATCAATAACTGTAGCACAAACTGTATATTCATATAAAACACTTGTGTGTTGAATATGAATGTTTTGTGCTTATGCTTTGTGCGTCTGTGCTTTGTCTCACCATAAACTACTTCTTCAAAGTATCACCTCGAAAACTTTTAAGTAGACCAATGATAAATGACCTCTTTATATCTCTTTTAGTCTGTGATTAATCATCAGTGACCTGATTTCGGAGTTTCAGGTGTTAAGTGAAAGTAGGTTTGATGTGCAGGTACTCATTAAACACAAGAGACAGATCAGAGCATCAAAGAGATGTAAAGATCTGGTACTCAAACACATTTTGTGGAAACTGATATCACCTATGTATAATTATCATTTAACTGCTATTTTTACAATAACTAATACTAATAATAAGGATAATCCCATAGACAATATTATTATTATTATTATTATTATTATTATTATTATTATTATTATTATTATTATTATTATTATTATTATTATTAGCAGTAGTAGTAGTATGAGTAGTAATATTATAAAACATTTTTGATAATCACTGATGATTTATTCACATTTCATAACTTCAGCAGATATTTGTTGAAAGGTATTCCAACTTGTAGATTCATAGATATGGATATAATGGGGTGAACAGTTCCTTTGCTTAAGGGCCATGGTGTAAAAATATCTGTAACACAGGTGTTTATTTGCAGTACAGTTGAGCCGGCCACAGTCTGGTTAGAATAATGAAAAGGTTATATCTGAACTTTCATTTTTAGTTCAATTTCCTGTCATATTAAAGTACAACCCAGCAAATGTACATAAAGACATTATAAAGAATGACAAAGGAATTACCAGAGACCTCTGCTCAATTTCTTTTTGGAAAAAAAAAAAAAATAATAATAATAATAAAAAAAATAATAATAATTATATATATATATATATATATATATATATATATATATATATATATATATATATATATATATATATAGAGAGAGAGAGAGAGAGAGAGAGAGAGAGAGAGAGAGAGAGGGAGTTTGGAGATATTATGGCTAGATGGATGGAATAGCTGTGTCTATCCCCTTCCATATAGCAGATATACTGGTCACCAGTTGCCCCCTGTTTCCTGAGTGTAATTGAGTATTAATGGAGTCCTGACCCAGCCGACATGAGTGTTGCTATCAGCAGGCCTTGGCTGTGTTTTAGAAGATTCGGTAATCTATTATTTATGAGAGATTATTCTCTCTCTGCTGGGCAATATCAAGGTGTGCATTGTTCTGATTTGCTTGCATATACACACCTCCATAAATTCTGAAGAGTTTCATTTTAACCTTTAAGGTGAACCTATTATAAATACCTGCGCACGCACAAGCACACACACACACACACACACACACACACACACACACACACACACACACACACACACACACACGCACACACACGCACACACATGCACGCACCCACACACAAATTCACACGTTTCCATACTGCTTTGAGAACGTGAGGATGTTCCACGCTACTGGTAGCATTCAGAATTCAGACACATAGACCATGCAGAGTGTTCTGCTTATGCAACCCAACAAGGAGGAGGTGCACCAGCTGCTCTCTCACACTGAGCCTGGCTTGTTTTATATGCATATTAAATATTAATAATGAAAAAAAAAACTCTTTTGGACTTAGTCTTGCCATGCTTCTGTAATCTCACTCAAATGAAAGGCTGGCTTCCAGAATCCTGGCAAAGAAGAACAGTCCTTTGTGATTCATCAGTTGTCTTCAACGTGGATAGGATCTGTAATCCAGCACAATCTCTTTTCTTATTAATTTCTTAAGGATACACTTTTCTGCTCCCTCTGGGTGCTCCATCGTACTTTCCCATTCGAGGAATTAATAGAAAACCAAAGCAAAGGGCAGATCAATTCCCTCCTTTCACCCAAGCCCTACTTTCTGCCATTGCAGTGTGTCCAGTGCTGTTTACGTTTGGACAAGTGTCTTGTTAGAGGTTTAGTCAGTATGAGTGAGCAAATATAACTTCTTAAAAAGGCGAACGCGGGTTCGTTTTTAAAATTTTACACATACATCTTAGGATTTGTTAGCCAGGCAACCAAGCAAACAAATATATATATCTATATATATCTAGAAGTCTCAAAAATGCTTGGTAGATACTACATTTTTTATAAACTGTAACACGTGTGGATTTGTGGAGAAAATGCCTGACACAACAGTTCATGTTTCTGTATTGTTTGTGAAAGAAAACTCCTAAAAAAAAAAAAATTCTTTTAAAAAAAAAAAAAAAAAAAAAAAAATATATATATATATATATATATATATATATATATATACTGTATATATAAAAATACCTAGCAAATAAGAAGTTTTAACTTTAAAAGCAGTTTTATCAGCAAAATTGCTTAATACAGCTTGTGCTTTTTGCTGCTTTGTAATGATAAAACTAGGAATACCTGCCTTCTGAGACTTGCTTACATAACAGCAAGCTGCATTAAGACTGAAAAAGAGAGAGTCAGACAGTTGTCAGAGAGGGAACAAGCAAAACAGATGTTTTCTCATTAATTGAGGAGAAGAGGGATAGAGAGTGAGTGAATTTAAGTGCCAAGCTGTAATGAGTCATGGAGTGCAATGACCTGGGACGTGCTGAAGACAAAAGACACACTCACACGATGCTGGAAGGTGCATCACAAATGGAAAAAACTGAAACAGAATCAGTGAATAGCCTTAGATATGAGAAAAGCGACTCAGGAAATAGAATTACACCTTTAAAAATGAGAAGAATCAAGAAGTACAGTCCAGAAGATAACACATTAGTGCTTTGAGAGAAATTTTCTGCTTCCAGAAGGAGGGGGGGAAAGCATAGCAATCAGGTAAGTGGAGACTTATTAATCCCTAAACTTTGGTAGGTTAACAGTGAAAAATGGAACAGTGATGGTGACCCAGTAACAAAGTGCACGTATCTATTGCATATGCTCCCTCTTGAACTCTCGCCCACTCCCCCTTTTTAGCTGCTGGTTTACTACAGGTTGCAAGGCAAGGTCAAGCTGCATTTCCATCAGCTTTTATCTTAAATCACAGATCCCTGGAGCCTACCAGGTCAGACCTGATAGCTCCTGCTCATCTAATGACCTCAGAGCATGGACGAGCCCTTTTATACCTCACCCTTCTGTCAGGTTTATCTTTCTAGTGAGCTGAGGAGGGAAAACCATTACGATAAGGCATTGTGCTGGATACGGAGGTAAAATCTATCTTGTACCTTGAGGATTGAGATTAATGGCGAAGGCTTTGTTTTAAACTCTGTGGTGTGAAATATTCAGTGTCCTCTAAAACTACAAGGATAAACATAGAAATACACACAAATGCAAAACAGCAATAGCAATAATACACGGACCAAAAGCAATGTCATAAGGTGATATTTACATTTATAGCATTTGACAGATGCTTTTATCCAAAGCAACTTACAGCTGAGCAGTTAAGGGTTTAAGGGTTTGCTCGAGGGCCCAGCAGTGGCAGTTTGGTGGTGCTGGGATTTGAACTTGGGATTTTAACCAAAGTCCAATTCCTCAACCATTGAGCTATCAACTCCATTTTTGCTCCGTGCAATGATCTATTTTTGTATAAAAAAATGTTGGTGTAATTTTCAAAGGCAGATCATAATTTGTATTTGTTGATTTCTCTGGTCTCTCTAATGGAGCTATCCTTTTTTTTTTTTTTACAAAAAACACTAAACTGCTCTTTAGCAGCCCTCTTTTCTAGTGAGCCAAAACAGACCCAGCAGTTTTTCTAAACGCTTTCCAATAGCAGTTAATTCAATAAAGACTCTTCTGCTTCTTGGCTGGTCTTCTGGGAGACACACAGCAATGAATCAACAAATGTACACTTGCAGATATATTTAGTACAAAAGGTTCCCCAAAACATCCTGGGAATCTCATTATGTAACCATGGAAGACAAGACACCTCTGCTGGATTTAACAGACTGGTTATACTAGAATTTTTTTTGCATTCTTTACTGTACAGCTAAAAAATGGTATGCAACTTTGCAAGATATGTTGTGTATATTTTGAAACGTATTCACATTTTGCCAAGCGCTGATGTCAGTCCCTCAACATGTCAGCACATTCCCTGCCACACTGCAGCCTTTTCATTTAGTATCCTGAAGCTCAACTGAGACATATCTACTATATCATCCTGTCAGGCCCAAGTTCATAAAACAAGTGATCATGCTGTCACGTACAAGTTCTGTGTCAATAACTGTCTGACGCACAACAGCTGGCATTGTGCTAATACGATGCTAATTGATTCATAGTGCCCCTTTTCCTACTGCAGTCTGCATCAAAGCTAGCTTGAACTCAAAATCAATTGACAGTTGCTGCCAATTATCAATCAAAGAACATATCTAAAAAGGTACTGAGCATGCAATCGTAAGCGACTTTGCCTTAGGAAGCAATCAAGGAGAAAAAAGCTATTGATTACAATGACTTGAGACAATGGTAGGCATTAAACTCTTATGTTACAAGCTACACTTTTGGAGACAGCAGTAATAAACAAGCAATTGCTATTACATCAAGAGGAATGGGGCGGGTAAGTGTAAGATTGAATATTCATGAAGAGTATTATCTTTATCCTCAGCATTTTATCTTGTTCAGAGTCTTGGTGGGAGCCTATCCCAGAAACAAAATTCATGAGCCAGGAATACACCCTGGCTGGAGCATCATAGGCAATTTATCATAGCCAATCTACTTACCAGCATTTTTTTTTTTTTTTTTTTTTTTTATGTGGCAGGAAATTATAAGAAGCTGAAGGAAACCCCTGTGGACATTGGGAATAGCAAGTGAAACTATGTACAAGCAGTAACACAAGTAAAAGAGACTCAAGAAAGTCTGCACCTTCATGGTTTATATAGGAAACAACCAAAAAAGTACATATAATCCACAGATAGCCTTAATTACTTTTCTAAATGGCATTTACACTATGGACTCTATATTAGAATAATGTTTTTGAATTGGGTTCCTTCTTTAGACTGTCTTCATTGTTTTATCTGACCTCAAGCAAGGATGCTGAAGCCGTAATATACATTTACTTTTTTGACCTAATTCTTACAGCAATATTGTACAACTAGTTTGTGCCGTATGTATGCTGCTCTCAGAGGTAGGATTATGAAGCTATTGTGACCCTAACCTACATATAGATGTTACTGAAGATGAAAGAATAAGTGATGTACAATTGGCCAATTATCCATTTTTTATTTAACTTTTTGCATGAGCTTTATTTGCCAGAAATTGATTGATATTATATGAGTTTATGAAAAATAATTAAAGTAAGTCAATGTAGGAACTAAGAATATAGAAATCTATCATTTGAGTAACTGCAGTTGAGTTTGGAAGACACTTATTTGATTAATGACAATGCAATTGTTACTATAGAAGTGTTGTGTTAGTTGTTATAAACGCCACTTAACAATGAATAATTCATAAAAGTAATATCACATAAAATTTAAACTTTTTTATTTTAACTAGCAAACAATAAAATAAAAATAGAATATTAATAAAACAGAATTAAAGTATCAAAGTACCTTATCAAAATAAAATAGTGTAATGGATACACCAAAATCTCTAAATGGAATAATGTTTAACTCACTGGCATAAATCACTGGATGGATTCTGAGATTGTTTATTGTTTATTGAACATAAACTGTTCCATGTAAAGGGCCATTTCTGTGTGACCTGTTCAATGGGCATAATGGAACGCTTTTGCTGGCCCCAAATGGGATTCAGAAACTGGTGGAAAAACTGGTAAAATCATTAACTGACAGGAACACACCCAAACAAACACACATAACTGTGCCAATCTCCTCCACCCATGTTCACAGTAAGACAGCAGAGAAGCTTTCTAAAACTGACCACCTTTTTTTTATATTTTAAATGTCAGTTAATGTCACCATCATCACTTTATTACATAGAGAGGATTAATCCTGAAGCTGTGCACTGGTGGAGTAAATCTAAAGGATCAGACTAAAGAGCATTAAAACAAATTGGATTTTCCCTCTGTTATATTATTAGATATAGATTTATTACCCATGACTGAACAAAAACATGCTGATCAGTTGCTCGACTTTTTCCCCCTGGAAATTAAAGCCTTTTTTTAAACGAGTTTTTCTTACAATAATTATCATTTTATTACAATATTTGTGCTTTATTTATTTATTTATTTTTTATTCCAAATATAATGTGTAAATTTAAAACAAAACAAAATATTTAGTGTGCACATGCATTAAATATTTTTGCTAATTTTTCATCAAAAAGTCATTTGTTTCATACTTATGAATATAAACACATAAAAGCCAATTTAATTTAACATTTATTTGAATATAAATTTGTATTCAAAATATTATACTAGTATACAGTATACTGTATACAGTATATGCATATATGCATTTACTATGAATTATTGGGTTGAGTCATACCAATGATTTATATATTTTTCAGCAAAAACCTTTATAATTCAATTATCCAACTTCAACTGAAATGTCTAGCCAACTTTTTTCAAGTTGTCTTTCTAAAGACTTTTTTTCACAGAAATATAACCTTGCCATCAGTCACTCCATCCAAGTCCAGACTCCATGCCCTGAGATAAAATGCAGCAGGAAGCTTTTGAAAGGAGACTAAGGCAAGAAAGCGCAAACAAGGGAAGGCACAGCTAGAGAAATGATCTGAGAGCTGTCTAAGTCTGCCAGAGCATTGTCTCTGGAGCTTTAGGCTCGGCTGCACCTGCTGGTGCTGAGGGAACTGCTGCTGCTAATCCCCAGGAGCCTTGTTTGGCAACTGCACACCACAGCTTTATCACCGATATTTACAAAGAGACAGCACTCTGTGTAAAGTCTAATGATGCCTCTTAAATACTAATAGAGCATACTCAAAGTCCAAAGATGCTAAAGACCTACTAAATTCAACATAAATCTCTGAAAATCTGTACATTATTTATGCCAATCACACCAATTCAACATAATTCAGAATAAATAGGGATAACATCAAATACAAAATACTTTCAATGTGGTTCATATTTAGAGGTGTTTGCTTAAGTTAATGCTAATATTTGTGCTGGGATAGTTACTCATATTCAGTTGGAGTAACAGATTACTAAAATCACCCGTGTGCAGTTTACACATTCAAAGTTGCCAGATTTCAGAAAAGTGTCTAAAATAAGTTTACAGTCTTTAACACACACCACCATTAAATGCAATGATTGTACATGTTACATGCAACATTGAGACAAAAGTAAAGTGCAAATGTAAAAAGCAAAAAACTAAAACTAAAGCAATGATTTTAAAATTGGACAATGGAAAGCTTTCAAAATAATAAAAATTCTACTAGTTATTAAACAATATTCCATTCTTATCATTTCATATCTTAAAAATAGCACTTATGTGATGTGTTAAGAATGAAGATGCAAGCAATCAAAATTTAATATAAATCAAAAAAAAAAAAAAAAATATATATATATATATATATATATATGTGTGTGTGTGTGTGTGTGTGTGTGTGTGTGTGTGTGTGTGTGTGTGTGTGTGTGTGTGTGTATTTTTATTATATATATTATCCTATCTATCTATCTATCTATCTATCTATCTATCTATCTATCTATCTATCTATCTATCTATCTATCTATCTATCTATCTATCTATCTATACATATATATACATATGTATATATGTATATATATATATGTATATGTATATACACATTTCATGCAAAAATAAAACTTAAGGCCCAATGTTCTGCTTTTTAGATTTTTAGATTGATTGGATTTTATAAACCAATGATTGCAATATAATGATTTATAAAGACAGAATATATAAAAATATTTGTATAGTTTTTTTTATACTTCATGCATGACAGAGATTTACAGACCCCAATGAGATGTGTGGAATAAAATACATTATCATATAGCAGCAAGAAGACTAAAGTAAAACTCAGATGAGCTCACCAGTTTATTTATTATCCCACTGGCCTTAACTTCAAAGTACATGTCCTCATAAATAGTATGAGACACTACAGAAAGACTGGGGGATTAATAATACTGACTAGTTAAGAATGCCTCAGTGAATATGATGACCATGTTTAAGCATAAGCAGGATGGAAAAAAAATTGTGAGAATCTATGTTTCACACATAGTGTATCTACCATTATGAGAATCACAGCATGGCTTCAATATGTTCAGAGTCTTTAATGTCTATTCATCATAAATCCTTCACTGAGCTCTCAGCACAAAACTATGCCATCTTAAAGCCTGTCTTCATCCACTCCTTCGTTTGCTTTTCCATTTCTTGCTACTTTGCATCACATTATGTTGTCGTTTTCCCTCCATCTCTTGTATAAAAGCTCTCAAGAATGTACAGTGTAGGTCTTGATATGAGTTCCTAAAAATACACAAACTCTAAGCTCCATATGATCTTATACAGGCATAGTCAGAGAATAAAACGGTATAAAGGACAGCTCGTGCATGCTTTTCATGGTGTGTAACTGCTGACTTTGCACTCCTCACAAAGTACCTTATATCCCTAGTAAAACAGAGGACATAAAAAAATGAGCCTCCATGGTTTACATAGGTGATGAAGGTCCCTTGATTCAAATGATTGATTTCATCTCCATGAGCTCATACAGTAATGGCCCTCAACTAAAAAGGCTCAGAGAGAGTTGTGCTCTTATTGGTGCTGGGCAGAGTGTTCTGAAAGCTCTTGAGCTCTCTATAGGGTAGAAAATGTATGAATTTAGGTCAGTCACACAAGCCATTTTCCTAAAAGTAGAATTTCTGAACAGAAAGTATATTTCATGCTTCCATGCACTAAGAGGAGGATGAGCAAAGATAGAAAGAAAGAAGCAAGAAAGAGGGACTGAGGGGAAATTACTTGAAGTCTGCGTATTTAGTAAATCTGCCAGATTCACTGCACCACAAACCCTCTACCTTTAAGGTGCTGATAGAGATGAGTCTGTTGAGAAAATATATTTATATTTTGCTTTATTTTTACCATCTTAAAAATATATCTGAATGAGCTTTGCTCTGGTGTTACCCATGGACGAACTTGTCTAGTATTGTCATTTGCAGCAGCACTGGGTTACGAATGTGCAATGCGAAATTAATTGGATGGTCAAGAGTCACAGTTAATATGCACATGCCATACGTTCATTTGAACAAATTTTAAAAGTCCAAAGACACAAAAAAAAAAATTATTGAAATTATTTCAGTTGGTTTTTACTGATGGCTTTTTATAAAAATGTGCAATATTTCATGTATTTTGGTTATTGCTATTGAAAGTCTGTGTAGTGTTTGAAAATTCTTAATTTCATACTCATAGTTAAAGGTGCAAATTCCAAAAATAATTAATGGCAACTGCACATTTTATGTTTGCCATAGCCTTATAACATTCTACTTGTACTTTCACTACATAGCCATATGTGGTTGTGAATATAATCAAACCAGTTTCACCAGAAATAGCAGAGAAGCTTAAAATAAATGTTATGGAGCATAGAATGACAGGCACACACTGTCATCATCTCTGGCCTGGTTATGGAAACTCAGTTGCATGGTTCTTATATATATATATATATATATATATATATATATATATATATATATATATATATATATATATATATATATAAATATATATATATATATATATATATATATATATATATATATATATATATATATATATATATATATATATATATATATATATATATATATATATATATATATATATACAGTATATATCTCATCAAGGAGCATATCCCTAATTATAACTAACATTTCAGACATTTTTACAGAAGATTATCTGTCATTACAGTTTTGTTTTAAATAACTCAAAGAAACAGTTATTGCGAATGAATAAATGTGTCATGTAAGTGCCGTTGTCAGATTATGCCTCTAGTGCAGCCTCACAAAATGGCTGAACTTGACTCCATATTCCATCTGACTCACAATCTATGTTCATTTAATGCTGCTTTTATCTGTGTACCTGGTATTATTGCTTTTTTTTCTGTAATGAAATGAAACAGCTTACACTTGTATATGCTTCTCCATTACAGCAAGGAAGCTATAGACAGGTTCTAAGAGTCTTACCCCTTGGATTTTTGTATCACTTAGTTAAAATTCAACAGGCTGTTGGGAAGCCCAGGCCCTCATTTGTCTGGCTTGCTTCCAAACTGAAAATGTGTGTTGTTTTGTGTTGATTAAAATAATTTCTTTCAAATCAAATAACTTGGAATGAATTCAATTTGATCAGTCTTCTTGTTTTTGATAATTCCTTGAACCCTAAGCTTGGGTTGGTGTTTATATGGAGACTTTGTGAATTCTCTCCATGTGTCAGTGTAGTTTTATTTCTGTTTCCTCACAGCTCTGAAAAACATGCTGATACTGGAGCTGGAATGGTTTACACTAAATTGCTCATAGGTTTGAAATAGTGAATAGATATGTTTGTGCATGCTGCCTTACAGGTTCTAATATAATCTAAACCCTGACCAGAACGAAACAAGTACTGTACATATTATTAAATCTATAAATAAATATGTTTACATAGACTAAATATGTTCTTATGTATTAACATGAATGTTTTTATTAGTAAATTATATTAGAAGTATAATTAAACTTTTATTTAATAGTCATTTAACTTTTTTTTTTTACTCCTAGTATGAAAAGATTATTCATTTTCCTTTTTTGTTAAATTAATGTTTATTGTCATTGAGATAAGTACATTGACCTAAACCTATTTAATGGTGCTCACAATTATTCTGGTTAAGGGACTGTTTTGGGTGAAAATTACTCCCTGTTTCTGTTTTTAGTTTGTTTGTGAGTAATATTCTACAAGAGTGCTTGTCATAATTGTGATGTTACTGAATGTTTTCCTTTTTGTAATTAACTCTGTTTTTTTAAGTTGTGTAACTCTGTAAGTTGTTTTGTTTTGTTAAATTATGTATATTATAACCCCATACTGATCACCATTCGATCACCATTATTTAGTTATTATTATTATTATTTAGCATAAAAAAAAGACAGTCACCACAATATAGTGACACATCCCAATATGTCAGGTCTCTTCTGCAATATACACTAATAATTTGGATATTTGGGATGCTGAATCATTCCTCAAGAGAGCATGACATCTACAGAGGTGCAGTGTTTTGACATTGAGCTTTACCAAATGCTTCACTAACCATATAGAAAAGCCATTAACCATTTGTTTGCTTAGAAAGATCAGAAGGTCTGTACCATTCTTCACAGACAGATAGCAATGAATTGCAGCTTGACAATAATCCATATGTACTGTAGATTTTAATTTAGACCCCTAATGAGCAAGATCCTTGACAGAAGAAAGAAACCTTGAGAGGAAACAGACATAAAAAGAAATCTTGGAGAGTTATTCATTGATTCATAGCATACTACAAAGTCAAACAGCATTAAGTGTGCTCAAAATATGTTCATTAGAAGTGTCATAGTTTGTTATTACAGCAGCAGTCTACATTATTATCTGCTGAAGAAAGGGGGAAACTTTAACATAAATGATTTTCTTTAGAGTATCTATGCGTGACCATTCACAGCACCAAAGTAACTGCCATTGTAAAAATTGGGAGAACGTTCATTAAAGTGAGACAGAATATAACTACTAAAATAATCAATACAAATATAATTTGATAATAAGCAATAATTAGTGTTTAAATGTCCTAGTGTTTGACAATAAACTGTACTTTGTTATGCAAATTGATTAAAAAGCAATGTTTTAGATTCTGAAAATACCAATTATAATTGGAAAAGCTCAGTGGTAGGTAAAGGGGGTTCAAGTTGTCAGTTTTGAAAAAAGATCTAAAACCCAAAGGTCTTAAAAGTGTCTTAGCTCCAAGCGAATGTGTACACTGTTAATCAGTTTTAGGATCATAGAGAGAAGGAATTTGCTCTTGTACATTTATACACTGCACATTTTTTGAAGCTATGCTGCCTTGAAATGCAATTGACTTTCCAGAGATGAACAGCGTCAAAATGTTTTCTACTTTACCAACCTTCATCACATTAATCTAATTACTTGTTTACCTATCATACATGTGCCTTTCTTTTATCCAATGGATATTTTACTTTTTATGATGGCCACTACAGTTTGTTTATCCTCCAGCTCCCTGACTGTTTGCATATTAATCCAAGGCTCCTGGATTTGACTGAATTACTGAAAGAGGTTAAAAGGGCTGCCATGGCACTGTAAATGATACTTTATCGCTTCTTAAAAATGCCAGAATATGTATGAAAACTGGACTAATTATGATTATAGAAGTACAACTTGAAATGTGGCTTGTGTGGACAAAAATAACAGTTTAAAATATATGAGTAAATAAAATAGAAAAGTAAATTTGACAGTAAGGTAAGAAGCAAATGTAGTAAGCTCAAATTTTAAGTGCATTTAATTACCCAACTTTTTACTTCTCCCGTTGATTTTGAATTGACTATTTATTGTAGAATACTGTCTCTTGACCTCAGTGGACTACTGTACTATAGAAATGTATGTGCAGTTTTTGCTTACAGTGTTATTATTAAATTAGGTTTAAACCTGTGTATTAGACTCTTTACGAAATAAAGTGTTTCTGTATCCATCCTAAAAGTAAAACATTGATGGTTGGATGGTAATAGAAATCTTTTTTTTTCTTTATAAGGTTTGCAAGTTACTGCAGAGGCAGTAAGTTCATGAAATGGACTTTTGCTTTAATATTTTTTCATCTAACTGACTGTGGAATGCCATCACCCTTTTGCTTAAAAAACTCTCTTATTGAGTTTTAATTAGCATACTGTAGCTTGGCTTTTATGCCTGGAGAAAGTTTGGATTTGGTGAAAGCTGAGCAGGTAGAGTTTGCTGGACCTCTATTTCAGTAGGTAAGTCCCCGTTCTGTCTCTTTTTAAATCCATCTTTACTGATAAAGTAATGCACATGCTTCTGCTATGCCTATGGAATTGTAATCTTGTTTTAATTAAAAAGACAAAGCACATCACTGGAAGTCTTTGGCTGCTTCAATGATCAAAAACATGTTAAATGTTTTAAATGTTTATATGTTAAAATCTCTAGCAAGTAAGAAACATAGCAAGTGCTGTGGCCAACACATGACTTAATAAATTCTTGGACCAATAACTGATATTTCAGCACCCATCAAAGAAGAAAACAAATAAATAAATAAAAGAAATATATATATATATATATATATATATATATATATATATATATATATATATATATATATATATATATATATATATATATATATATCACTAGCGATATGCATAAAAGGCAACATGAAAACAGATCAGCCATAACATATAATTGTGTAGTGCATATGTTAGAGTATTTTTTACAAAACATCTGCATCACTGTCAGCTTCATTTAATAAGATTAATTAGAAAAAGTGGATGATGAAGAAGAACACTATTCCTACAATGTTCCCAAGGTCTATTTTCCATTCTTGAAATAAATATTGGTTTCTTTAAGACACTAGTGAAACATTGGTCATGTTGGTAAAGACTTTAACACTCACAGCCACACAACATTAATGCACCTCTTCCCCTTTCTTCAAATCAATCTTCAATTGTTTGTAATTGATGTAACAATTAGATTGTGACCCTTTTACATTTCCCCTTCTGCCTTTGCTCTTTCTGTCTTCATTAGCATGCCACAAATGTGGAGGTTATTATTATATCCTGAAGGAATGCACACACTTACATTCAGTAACAAAACCTTTCTTCTACTTCTTGTAAGCCAAAGAAAAAGGCCACTGTACATTGTATGTTATAATGCCAAAATATACAGTGACAAATTAGTACATTTTGTAACACTTAAAAAGTTTTTGTTTTGATTTTAACACATTTTTATATGTAAGGTATAGAAGGAATGCATTGTGCTTTATAACAGTGCTATGAATGCAAATTTGATCACCATTTCAATTAAGGCATTCATTGCTGTCCAATTTGCTTCAGAAATACATACATTTTTATTAAACTGATGCCTTATAGCATGCCAATTGAAAAGCATTCTGTTTCGTGTTCCTAAAAAAAGTAGAAGCACACTTGCAAAAAGGTCAAATACAAAGGTGAAAACTTCTTAAGAGATTTTTTAATAATCAGTGAGTGTGCTGTTAATAAAAAAAAAGAATAGCCTTCAAGATCAGATTAAAAAGCATGTGAAAACAAAACACTTTAGAAACTATTTTCCTATCTCACAGGTCTTTGCATAAACCTTATATAATCCAGGCAAGAAATTATTCAGGCATGGTTTGTTTATGTGTTGTGAAAGACCCCCCTTAAAATAATTTAAATGAAAACACACATTTCTGTCTTACTGTCACTGTCTGTGTCCAATTTTATAACTGGAAGTCACTTGATTGTCAAATAGACAACTTCAAAACCATTGTAGAATGTTTAAGACATCATTCTCTTTCGGGAATGTACTGGCTTTTATCCATAAGAGTCTTTCTTACAGGTTGCTGGGAATTTTACCTGGGATTATCCAATTTGCCATATCAGACTTCCCATGATTTCATCATTGCCTGGTGTTTGCACATGATCTTTTCACAATGATAAAGGCAGGTATATTGATTTTCATAAAGCAGCTAAATTTAACAGAGCAGTACTGTATGTTCATGCATGGCTGCAGTTTCAAGGTCGGATTGAAGCTTCTGAGCTCAACATGAACTAGACAGTGATATTATATGAATCATTTGAATGCAGATAATCATTGCTAATTCCTTATCAACCATCCAAACACAAGATAAAATACTTGTAGGAAATCTTTCTCTGTGGTTTATTGATATGTTTGTTGGTTCGTTGGTAAAGAATTACATGACTATATAAATCTACATAATTTGTTTTAGAATCCATTTAGTTGATATTGACTAATCATGAAGCTGGAATGTATAGATTTCAAATAATGAAGAAATTGTTGTATGAAAAGCATCATTCAGACTTCATGAAATAACCTTTCAAAGCATTATATTTGGCCATGCTTAGAAGTATCCCAAAAAAGACACAGGTAAATGTCATCTAGAAGACATCGAAAATAGAACATAATTATTTTTCTCAGTAGCTATAACCTTCATGACACTAGGTTACTCCCATATTCATTACCTACACGTCTACCTTTTCTTTTAAAAGACACAAACACAGACACACACACAAACAAAACAGGTGTTTAAGGATAACCCGGATGGTAGGGGACGTAGGTCAGTAAAGCAGTGATACTTCTGGTTGGCTCAGTGAGACAATAAGTGTGGCCAAGTCCCTGCTGGCTGTAATGCAGTGTCTGCTCATTCCTCTCTCACTACCCAACCCCTTCATTAGCTGCTTTTAATTGCTTATTTAATGGGCTCTTCTTGAGCTTAGAAGCCATGCTGTGAGAGCTAGACTTTAACACTACATGCCAACAAAAACACAGCAGGGACTTCATTGACTGTACCACCACCACTACCATCACCATCATCATATCACCAAAATTATCATCATCATCATCAGCAGCAGCAGCAGCAACAACATCACATGCATCAGTTCCTTGCCACTAAAATTTGAAGAATGTGATTTGCTTCAGTGACACTTTTTTTTAAAATAATACAATTAAAAATACATTGCATTTGTAATCTTTTTTTTTAACTGAAAGTGGCACAGGAGGCAAAAGGTAAAGAAAAGATTTAGAACATCAAAGCATACAATGAATAAAGATTAGTTAGTAAAGCTCAGACACAAAAACATGGCAAAGGAAGAGCACGTAATGTCAACAACTGAGGTTGCTAACTATTGGTGTTAAAAGCTTTTCTAAAGATTTTTGATGAAAGTTTCGTAAAAGCTGAAGAGAATGTGGCTTTTATTCAGCCACCACCAGGATGAGAATTAATTTTCTTTTAACAATCCAAGTGCCACTAATAATGGTTCCTGGATTTCTACAAAAAAAAGTTTTCAAGATGCAGTAGCCAAAACCATTTTAAGGTACTAGCAAATTAAAGTTAGTTCAGTGTAAAACCATCAGTGGTAATTTCAGGATCGCAGTCATAAAACACCTGCTGTGTCATAAATTAAAGCGATCTAATCCTGCAGTCGTGCAGATTTGTCACATTGGATAAGAAAGTGGCTGCTTACTGCGGCTGAGCTTACTGCAGTGGTCATGTACTGATTGAAATGCTATGCACCAGTGGAGGCCATAAATGCCAAACTGCTCATCATGTTTCTGCACGCTGCAGCATGCCAGAGGTGACCTTTCCGCCGTTCTGCTCCATCTTGTCACCCTCCTAACCGCAGGGCAATGCCAGCGGCCTCACCATTCCAACCTCAGTCAATCTATCAAACTTTGTACTACAATCTACTCTGCAGTTACTTAAAGATAAAGAAGGTACAGTTTAAATAGGTGGAAAGGTTTATTTTATGAATTTGCCTAATTTGTCACATTTGGCCTCTTTCATTATTACTATTATTATTATTATTATTATTATTATTATTATTATTATTATTATTATTATTATTATTATTATTATTATTATTTTAAGATACATCCTGTCAAAACAATGTCATTGACCAAATATGAATACTGGATACAGTCAATACCGCTTAACAGGAGAGTGGAGCGTTTTATTAATGCAAACACTGAGCAAATTTGGGTCTTAACATCTTGCATTCTTTCTTTTCATTGAACTTTAATTCAAGGTATGCTGTACACGTTTTAAAACAAGTCAGTACCACAGAGAGATTACAAGTCTATGAGAAAGAACAGAGAATTTGAATTGAATTGAAGGAATGCACTGTATTAAAATCATGCATATATTGATCACAAAAATTTGAGTTCACATTAAACTGAAAAATTATTGGGAAAATGTGATTCCATTGACTTTGACCATAGTACAGATATTGGTGCCAGACAGGCTTGTTAAAGTATTTTTAGAAACTACTGATCTCATAGGCTTACACAGGCTCACACAGAATGTTAAACGGAGATCTAAAGTAACTATTCTTATAACAATACACTATTCTTTGCAGCCATATTGAGCAGAAAAACATCCCAAATGGTCAAGCTTATTAGTGTGGATGGCACCGTTCTACCAGATCAGTCTTTTTAGGACTGAAGGCAAAATATGCTTTAGTGTGGTAGCACAGAGGATGAATCCACATTACTGACATCCTTATGAAGAGGCAGAAAGATTTTCTGGGTGTCTGCACCATATAACCTTGACCTTCTGACAATATTATCCAGACTGCCGAAAGAGATGAAACACAGCTCCATGTGTTGTTTATGATATTATCAATGTCTTTACTTCAGTTCTCCACAAACTAATCTAATGTTGACCACTGAAATGAGTAGTTGTTGTAAAGGAGATCAATTTTGGCATACCTCTTATCAGATCTTACATGCACAGCCCAGAACACACACTACAACCATGCAGCTGTTAAGAAAGCTATAGGACAACTGGCTCAGATGAAGATAAAACCCAGTAAGCATTTCCATATTCAAGAGCATGCTGTCAAAATAGCCTTTTCCTATCTGCAGTGAATCAATTTCAGTGGTGCACAGTCAAGGGCCTGAGATATTGGAATGATTTGTCTCTTAAAGGATGCAGCTCAAGCAGGACCCTTCCTGTGACCTTGAGAAAATGAAAAGTACTGTTGTCATTGGCAAAATAAAGATCTGGTGCCTGCAATTTGGGTGTCAGTAATTATCTGTGAGGCCCCAATCTCTGAAGGCTGACAAGCCAGAGAGGTTGATTAACTCATGGCTTCGTCTCTACAGAAGCCTCAACAGTACTTGGATATGCTAAAAAAGCATTTTAATCCACCAGTAATGTTCAGGGTGAATCTGACAGAGAATACTTATAGCCATAGCAGCCCTAACATTGTCAAGATGACAACAGCAATCCTGCAATCAATGGCAACACCCTAGCATAAGGACTAGTACAGCAAGAAAGGCAGGCATAGTCGCTCTTGTTGTGGAAGAAATACTCTGAAAGAGCAGAAAATATAAAGATGCATTAAGGTTGTCACTTAGGTAGGGCAGGCGCTATGGATGTAATGTGAGACAGAAAAGAAGAGGAAAATGATCTGGTAAGACATGAAAAACATATAATCATTTACATCAAACCTAATAATTACATCCAAATATGATGTGCTGCATTCTCCTAGAATCTTTATGAGCTTCCTGCAAATGCTGAACTATGTGGCTAAAGTGTCAAGCCCCATAAGGTTTGTAGTGAACTAGGCTTCTAAAAGAGTTGAGTGTTCAAAGCTAGGCTCATTGGCAAGTCATCAAAACCTTTTCCAAAGCCGCTGCCAGGGGCTTTGGACAAATAGGAAAGTGCCATAGCCATCAAAAGAAGTGAATTTAGGATGCCAGTTTTCACTGTTCAACGCTCTGAGGAAAACTTGAGCTCATCAGAGAAACACTCCCACCTCCATCTTTTTATCACTGTGGGGTTAATGTTACTTATTGATAGCATGGATATTTTGCAAGTGTTTGAGTTATTTGTTAATGTGGATTTGGTAATGTTACTTGTGATATATTAAAGCAGAGATGCAAGTTTCTTTCCAGGTAATCCAATGTTCCATATATTTATTTAAAAATGTATGCAAACTATTAAAAATGAAAATCTTTAAATGAATTGGCCAGTAAGTGAAAAATAAAAATAAAATAAAAGTAGTCATTTTGCTCAGTGATTCTGTGTGCTCATTATTATTTCATTAATATATGTTTAAAAACTTAGTTATAGCAGTTTAGGTGAGGCAGTTGCTCTTAAAGATAAATAATTAAAGAGAGTTTAAGTGAAGTTTGGAAGTAGGAAAAAGGATTACAGGAATACTGATGCAGGATTACAAAGTGAGCTTTCACTTCTTTTTTAGTTATTGGCAACTTAGATATTGATTTATATAAATCCAGTAAGGATTTTATGATACAGAATCACAAAAACAAGATCAAATAACTTAATAACAGAACAACTTATTTATATTGAAGTCATGTGTGTGTGTGTGTGTGTGTGTGTGTGTGTGTGTGTGTGTGTGTGTGTGTGTGTGTGTGTGTGTGTGTGTGTGAATGCACATGTGTTCATGCTGAACTGTAATTGTATTAAGGAGTAGCAGGTGCTCTTGACTGGGTGTGGATGAAGACAGATGAGCTGCTGATATCCTCTTTATTAAGAAGATGATCTTTTATAATTCTACCCACCTGCACATTCACAGATTTAGGAAGAAGCATCCCAACCAGCTGCCCCATAGTCAAACGCGTTTATTCACTCGCTTTTAGAAGGAATGATATTGCCATGTGGTGCTACATATTTTATCTCAGTTCGAGCTCTGAGTTGTGACGATTGTGTCTATGGCAAGAGGTGAGATGTGCTGTTTGAGAAATATGAGATGCTGAGAAGCAGAGATAAATAGCAGTGATGCAGCAAGGAGTTGGCTTAAACAGAGGACCAGCTGTGTGAAGAGCCCCAGCTCACATACACGTTGCCTTACCACACATGGTGCATTCAACTTAGTTTTTGTTTGGAACACAGTGGTGAAACAGTGTTCAGTCATTAATAAGGTACTCATAGATATGAGAGTGATAAAAAAAAATCACATATCAAAGACCATTTAGATGTGATCAGCAAGCAGAGATGCTGGGTCCTCATGAAGTCTGTCTCCTGAGAATCAGTCTGTTTCTGTCTTTTTTCTCTCTCTCTTTTATTTAATGAACCTCTTTGATTTATCTTTATCAAATTAGAAAGAATTGCCAGGGAGCCTGGCTGACTTTGTCCTAGTGTTTCAGTCATGTGATTCTATTGTTGTAGTCACCAAATTTGGGATTAGATTTCTGCCTTTTTGCACAACATGAACATAACTACAAAACTGAACAATAAAGTAAATAAGTCTCATTTATAAAACAAATTGCAGACACTTATTAGGATGAAAAAATTAAATGCAATATCTTGCTGCATTTATGGTTATTGCAAGCAATAACTGTCAGTCCTGGGGACTGTTTGCTGTTCAAAATGGCAACAGTTATATAATGTGACCACCAGAAATGCTAGGATGTATATGGCTATAACTATGTCTATCTACGAATTAACAAAATTAAGAAAACTCAATTGTCATGTCCCTTGTAAGTCCAAGTGTCTACTTCTTGTGACTTTGTGTTTGACTGTGTGGGTTACTAAATGTGTTTGGGGAGGATTATTAGAGTGAGATCACAGCCTTGAGCTCAGAGAGGGAGAAAGTGTTGCATGTGCTGAATGAGCAAACCCCTCACTGCCTGCTTAACTATGGTCACAGAATTGCAATGTGTTATAGTTATTCTTTAAACATTTCTCCAAGGTCATAGTAAGGGCTCTGGCAGCTGCAAGGCTAACTCTGAGTGCTATTTCTCCAGGTGCTGGTGCACAAGGTGACAAAAATCAAGCATTCCACTTTGCCAGTGTTGAGAGAATTTTGATAGCAAAAGCACATCTCTAACTCAAATCAAAAGTGCAGTCCATGTAAAAAAAACCTAGTTTCCATGTTTGCCTGCCCGCCCATGTGCCCAAATATGTATGTAACATCAGGGTTAAAGTCTCAGTTCAAGAGTATTGTCTTTGATTATCTGTCAGGTACCTACATCAGTCCATACCCATAATCCATTGTCCATAATTATTTTATAAATATTTAATAAAGTCACACTTCTAAGTTAATGAATGCCTTCTTTTAAACTTGAGAATGGAGGGGAGAATTATAAACCCGATTCCAAAAAAGTTGGGACACTGAACAAATTGTGAATAAAAACAGAATGCAATTCCCATCTGTGGAAGTTTCAAATTGCAATATTTTATTCAGAATACAACATGTCAACAGATGGCATATCAAATGTTTAAACTGAGAAAATGTATAATTTTAAGGGAAAAATAAGTTGATTTTAAACTTTATGGCATTTACACATCTCCAAAAAGTTGGGACAAGGCCATGTTTACCACTGTGTGGCATCTTCTCTTCTTTTTATAAGTCTGAAAAAGTCTGGGATCTGAGAAGACAAGTTGCTAAAATTTAGGAATAGGAATGTTGTCCCATTCTTGTCTAATACAGGCTTCTAGTTGCTTAACTGTCTTAGGTCTTCTTTGTCGCATCTTCCTCTTTATGATGCGCCAAATATTTTCTATGGGTAAAAGATCTGGACTGCAGGCTGGCCATTTCAGTACCCGGATCCTTCTTCTATGCAGCCATGATGTTGTAATTGATGCAGTATGTGGTCTGGCATTGTCATGTTGGAAAATACAAGGTCTTCCCTGAAAGAGACATCGTCTGGATGGGAACATATGTTGTTCTAGAACTTGGATATACATTTCAGCATTGATGGTGCCTTTCCAGATGTGTAAGCTGCCCATGCCACACGCACTCAGGCAACCCCATACCATCAGAGATGCAGGCTTCTGAACTGAACAACTTGGGTTGTCCTTATCCTCTTTAGTCCGGATGACATGGCGTCCCAGTTTTTCTAAAAGAACTTAAAATTTTGATTCGTTGACCACAGAACAGTTTTTCACTTTGCCACAGTCCATTTTAAATGAGCCTTGGCCCAGAGAAAACGCCTGCGCTTCTGGATTATGTTTAGCTATGGCTTTTTTAATATAGAGTGTATATAGAGTTTTAGCCGGCAACCGTGAATGGCATTGTGGATTGTGTTCACAGACAATGTTTTCTGGAAGTATTCCTGAGCCCATGTTGTGATTTCCATTACAGTAGCATTCCTGTATGTGATGCAGTGCCGTCTAAGGGCCCGAAGATCACGGGCATCCTGTATGGTTTTCCGGCCTTGACCCTTATGCACTGAGATTGTTCCAGATTCTCTAAATCTTTGAATGATATTATGCACTGTAAATGATGATAACTTCAAACTCTTTGCAATTTTCCTCTGAGAAACTACGTTCTGATATTGCTCCACTATTTTTCACTGCAGCATTGGGGGAATTTCTGATCCTCTGCCCATCTTGACTTCTGAGATACACTGCCACTCTGAGAGGCTCTTTTTATACCCAATCATGTTGCCAATTGACCTAATAAGATGCAAATTGGCCCTCCAGCTGTTCCTTATATGTACATTTAACTTTTCCTGCCTCTTATTGCTACCTGTCCCAACTTATTTGGAATGTGTTGTTCCCATGAAATCCAAAATTAGCCACGATTTGGCATGACATTTTAACTCCCACCAACTGTCCTGTGCTGCATCAGTAAACAGCAGTTTTTAACATGTTTACTCGCTGATTGAGTGATGAGTGGAAATTGGCAGATGCATAGCAAGTATTTAATTAAAGTATGTTAGTATTTTGTATAGTATAAACTAGGGGCAGAACGGTATACAAAATGTATGGTTTGGCACAGTGCATCCGGAAAGAATTCACAGCGCTACACTTTTCCCACATTTTGTTACAGTCTTATTCCAAATTGGATTCAATTAATTATTTTGGTTTAAAAATCTACAAAAGTACCCCATAATGACAACATGAAAGAAGTTTGTTTGAAATCGTAGCAAATGTATTAAAAATAAAAACAAATATAAAAAATCTCGTACTGTACATAAGCATTCACAGTCTCTGCCATGACAGTTGAAATTGAGCTCAGGTACGTTCTGTTTCCACTGATCATCCTTGAGATGTTTTTACAACTTGATTGTAGTCCACCTGTGGTAAATTCGGTTTATTGGACATGATTTGAAAAGGCACACACCTGTCTATAAAAGGTCCCACAGTTAACAGTGCATGTCAGAGCACAAACCAAGCATTGAAGTCCAGGGAATTGTCTGTAGACCTCAGAGATGGGATTGTATTGAGGCACAGATCTGGGGAAGGGTACAGACAAATTTCTTTCTTTCTTCGACTTACAACTGAGCAGGGGAGGGTTAAGGGCCTTGCTCAAGGGCCCAGAAGTGGCAGCTTGGTGGTGGCAATTGAATTTGTGACCTTCTGATCCAAAGTCCAATGCCTTAACCACTGAGCTACCATCTTCCTAACTCATAATGCTGTGTGGATGTTTTTCACCAGCAGGAACTGGGACACTAGTCAGGATCAAAGGAAAGATGGATGCAGCAATGTACAGACACATTCTTTATGAAAACCTGCTCCAGAGCGCTCTGGACAGGACAATGACCCTAAGCACACAGCCAAGATAATAAAGGAGTGGCTATGGGACAACTCTGTGAATGTCCTTAAGTGGCCCAGCCTGGACTTTAACCCGATTGAACATCTCAGAAGAAATCTGAAAATGGCTGTGCACTGATGCTCCCCATCCAAACTTATGGAACTTAAGAGGTACTGCAAAGAGGAATGGGAGAAACTGCCCAAAAATAGATGTGCCAAGCTTGTAGCATAATACTCAGAAAGACTTGAGGCTGTAATTGGTGCCAAAGGTCTTCAACAAAGTATTAAGCAAAGGCTGTGAATACTTAGTGATTTTTGTTTTTTATTCTTAATAAATTAGCAAAGATTTCAAACAAACATCTTTCACATTATCATTATGGGGTATTGTTTGTAGAATTGTAAGGAAAATAATCCATTTAATCCATTTTGGAATAAGGCTGCAACATAACAAAATGTGGACAAAGTAAAGGGCTGTAAATACTTTCTGGAGTCACTGTCACGGTTCAGTACAATTTTAGTACAGGTAGGGGGGAGGAATGCAGAACATGAAATTGCTTGTAGTGTTTTTTATTAACGCAGTTTACTATTATTACATTTGAGAACAGCAACAGTTTACATTTTTAAAACAATTAAATAATCAATTCAATATTATTTTAGAATATTTAATAAAAAATAAAATATATAAAAATAAAATAAAATCGATTTCATGCAATGCACTATTTTTTATTACCGTAATTTCCAGACTATTAAGCGCACCTATATATAAGCCGCATCCACTGAATTTGACAAAGATTTTTATTTTGAACATAAATAAGCCGCACCTGTCTATAAGCCGCAGTCTACACTGAAACTAATAAATTTTACACAGGCTTTAACGAAAGACAGTGTCTGTTACACAGTGTAACGGGTGAACTATGTTGTGGCTCCTTTGAGAGCAGAGCGGCATTTTGGGTATAGCCACCGCATTTTACCGCTATTATTGCATGTGTGCAAGGCCGAGAAATATGTCCTTATTATTTTCTGATGCTCATTTCTAAGTTTCTTTGACTACCCCCTAATGCTGTTGCCAAGAAAAATAAAAAAGCACGAGTTTTGAAAACCTGTCTGTGCTTATATGATTTCTGTTGGAACTGGAGTTAGCGAGCTCTCCCATGACCCAGACTCAACGCGTTACAACGGCTTGTATCTAAACAGTAGCCTACCAAGAAAGTCATTGTTCACTGTCTTCCTCCTTCCTTTGACAACTATTTCTCTCTGAAGTTTTTCTTTTTTGCATCGTCGTGCGTTTACAAAAAGGTTTTTCTCCCGATGCCGTGCAGCTCAGAACACAGGTGATTTTTCGCTTCCGTTCGGAAATTTCATTGGTTTAATGTTATGTCACATGTTTTTTGGCTTTAGGTTTGTGAAACCGGGAAAAACCCAGGAAAAATTTATAAATAAGCCGCTTTGTTTTTTAAGCTGCGGGGTTCAAAAAGTGGAAAAAAAGTAGCGGCTTATAGTCCGAAAAACACGGTATATTGATTAACTTGAATAATCATATAGATTGCCACAAATGTAATTGTTAGACCCATATTTTACATTTGTTAGACCCTATTTGGGTAATACATGTGTGTGTGTGTGTGTGTGTGTGTGTGTGTGTGTGTGTGTGTGTGTGTGTGTGTGTGTGTGTGTGTGTGTGATTTTTACATTTAATATTTAATTTTCAAAATAAATGATCTACTTAACTGTTCTACTTATTTCAATCTCTTCATTCCTTCCATCCTTTATTCATTCACCTGCTCGATATGTGGAATTGTCAGGATTTTCTCCTTTTAAGAAACAATTCTTGAAGCAAACGCTAATATTGTCTTAGGTAAACTGGAGTGATTTTGTGCATGTGCAAAACAATGCACTACTAATCGTTTTTCGTGGCACTACAAATCGTACTTCCAGTACAGAGTGGGTAGCCACAGAGACACTCGCTACCCTTGTTTCTTTTTTTTTAATACCCCTGTCATTGTTGTGTATGTTTTTAAGTTTTATAACAATTTAAAAAATGCTCTCAAAGTGCGAGGCAGAGTCTACACAAACTTGTGGTCTGCCACTCATGTGTACCAAACGGAAAGCCCTGTACCGGAAAAGTTCAGGACAAATACGTGTACAGGTACACCCCAAGTGTACATATAGCAATGCAGCACCACACTTTATGTATTTAAGAAACCGATACATAATAATTGTCTTTAATTGCTTGTCATTTTTTCTTTAATTTATGACATTGTTATAAAATATTTATAAATATGGGTATGGATGTGGATAAAAAAATATATGCCTATCGAAATTTTTAATCCAGGTTTTTGTCCTCTTCATCTTATTTCATTTATTCATATCTATTTAAGCATGAATGCAGAAGGAGTCATTGCCCTAACTAATGGAAGTGGTTCTTTACAGCACTGAAGTCTTTATCAATCAATGAGGTTTAAGGATCTTTCAGGGACTCCAGCCAAACAAAATGCCTGCCAGAAAGCACCACATTATTAAGCCTCCATTAAGAAATTATCACTGGTGTTTTCAGGTTTTTTTTTTTTTTTTTTTTTCCTTTTGCCGAATGTAACTGCCAATTACACGGCTGTATCTGGAGGCTCCATTTGCTACAATGATGGGAATTTTTTCCCCACATGATTTCTGTTTCATGACTGTGACATCTAAAAGAAGAAGCTCAGAACTCAGCTAGCTTGGTTCAATGCTTATCTGATTCCCAGAAGACATAGCTGAAGGCAACGCTGTAAAGAATTTTCTTCAACTGGCAGATTTCTTTTTCAAACAAAGAGCACAAGCAGATGATCTTATTGAACTAGGGGATGCTCTTTACACATTACTTTAAGAAAGGGGTTTCACCCTGTATGACAGCAGACACTGTGTCAGAGGTAGAACTGAAAGACAGTAAGTGAATAGTGAAGTACTGCAGTTTTCAATGCAATTTAGATGCCTTTTGTTGCATGGAATTGCCAATGTCAATATGATGCCAAAACATGAATTTCTACGGTGAAACATGTTTCTAAGGTGCCATTTCAGAAGACTTTCTAAGGTGCCATTAAAGAAAGGACAATTGATTTTAGAGATGCTTTTGGTGATTAGACACATCAGTCAGTTTCAGGATTATCTGTGTCATCAGTTCGTCTGAGCGTCTGTACTCTCATCTCCTTTTAAATGGGGCAAAATCAGCAGCATCTCTGCACTGTCTGTTCCTTTTCCAATTACTAAACCTAATTGAATATATGCAAATCATCACAGAAATTAAAAGCCACCTGCCAGGCGACCCCCCTGGGGACAACCTAACCTCGCAAAAATCGACAACCTCAAGCCGCCCAACTGTTGTCCCAGTGACACAACTTTGTACAACTTTGTGTTTTTTCCGAGCTGCTGAATGAATGCCAATCAGTACCGCACTTCACCTAATCTGCAGTGAGAGCAACAAATCCATATTGAAGCACCATGAGTCCCCAGCAGCAGTCTTTCATCTGATGTCTTCCTTGCACCATCCTTCTTTTCTTTTGGCCCTCATACTGCTGCCCTTTAGCAAGCCCACCATCTTTGATCTCCTTTCTCCTCCTCTCACACTCACACCCACCTTTAATCCCTCGAATCCACCCTATCCTTCCTCCTTCCCTAAAGTCCCATATCTTTCACTCTAAATGTCCTCCCTATGGCTACACTTCTTCAGGGTCTGAAGGCACCATCTTATGAGTTACTCCACAGCCCAACACATACAGGACAGGACCTTCCCATGCAGGGGATAAGCTGAATCTTTCCATCTCAAGAAGAGATGCATAGGCAGGCTTTCTAAAGCACCATGGTTTAAGATGGCTCCAGAAGGACAGATAGATAGAAAAGAGCCATAAATGTCAGCAGGCAGATCTGCGCCTCTGTCCTTCCAGCTGTGTGCTGGAGACAAGGCCACTTCTCTGTATGACTTTGCCTGCTTTATTGACTGTGATTATCCCCTTCTTCACACAGTGCCATGGCCCCTCTGCTCATATCTCTGCCTGATAATGATGGGGCTGGTCTAGACCCTCCTTATTATAGATATATGTGCAGCCCCAGATATATGTCTTATGTCAAGCATTAAATGGCATTTTCAGCTTTTCTGTCCTTCCTAAGCAGCTCAGGGGTGCTGTTCATGCTGCAAAAATGAGGAGAGTCTAATGGTTTTGAGCTGTGAAGGTGGAAAAAGCCTCACTCCTTCAGGTGAAAGGGTAATACTATTACTATCTCTTGGGAACTCTTAGACTCTTTTATGTCATTGTGTGCCGCATTGTAGCTCTTATTATCCCTTTGTATTGCATAGACTGATACTCAAAGGTTTCATCTCTTAAATATAGGGAGAGAGGACAAAACAACTGTGAGGTCTAACTGCAGATAAGTCAGAGAGTGTGCATGCATCACATGGCCAAGCTTATACTACTTGGCTTAGCCTGGTCTTGGGGACTGATTCTTTTTACTGCTTTGAAATAACACCCCAGGTAGCCAGCAACATAGACCTGTGTGGAATCAGCAGATTCTCTAGCATGAGCTGCTTAAGGGAAATTACACATGCCCTCTTCTATGGGTATAAATGAACAGTGACCTCAAATATTTTTAAGCAATTGAATAAAATATAGGGTATAAGTGTGCATGCAGGTCTAATAAAAGTATTATTGTTTGATTTTTTCAACACCAGCATGTCCTGAAGTGTTTCATTCTTCCTTCTGTATATAAAATACCACAGCTAAAGTGTTTATTGATTAACAAATGACACATTGCACATTTTATTTATCAATAATTAAGTTTAATGGTGTGAAAGTTTTAGAAATCAGGTTATTGCTTGGTATATATCTAATAACAGATTTAACAATCGTTCCAACACCAGCCTCTCTTTATTTCTCTCAGTATTGAGAGGTGTTTTTTTTCTCACTCACAAAACTCATTTTCCTTTGTCAGCTTTACTCCCTTCCTAAATAATTATGCATTTTAAATTATTTTATGTGAAGTGCCCATAACGCAAGTTTTTTTCTATAAAAATATGGCCTAATAGAATAAGTGTATCATATAAAGTGGACACACTGTCTGAGAACTGCTGTTGTAAGACAATAATCAAGACTTCAGCAATCAGAAGCAAGAATTTAACAGAAATGTGGCATAAATAGTAATAATAGGACAATCATAAAAAGCTGGAAATAGAAGGAGACAGATTTTATTTGTACTTGTAGATGAAGAGAGCAATTTGCAAATTGGAGTTTATGATATTTTCTAAATTGTCAAGACCAGGGGTCAGGAGTTTGTCAGGATAAATTGTATCTAGTTAATAGCTGAATGTCTGTCCTCCTGCATTCTGCAAGTGTCTGTCGTTTTGTGCTACATTAATTTATTGTTTTAATTTGGTTGTTTGCCTTTTTAAATTAAAATTTATTATATTTTAAGATATGTGAAATGATTTAGTCTATGTAGGACTGGTAATTACATAGAGAGGGAGCATGATTGAAAATCGTGAAATTCACACCACCCTCAATCTACTCCAGACATTTATACACCTGTCTATTCTTTGACAGATTAATTTAGATGACAAAGTAATTAATACCTTATTCGAATGACAGATTTTAATTTGTAGCCAAACCCTCATAGACGTCCCTATAATGAGCTAAGTTCCTCTATTTTCAGCTCAAATTTAATGTTATTTTCTGAGGTGGTTGTTAAATCTCAGTACACTTTAATCTCATGTGGAATATGCCAATTTTAGCTTTCATTCATGTGAATCATTTTAGCTGCCAGTTTAAAAAAAAAAAGATTAGAGTATGCATGTCATATGCATTTTTAAATGTGCCTTTTTTTTTACTTCATCATTTTTTTCCAGTTCATAAAAAACTTTTCCTTTGTCATTAAAGGTTGAACACCACTGGAGACCTTAACAGACAACGTTTAAGGCAAATTACTCTGCATACTGTATAAGATTGGGTTAAATTATCATCTTATTATAGGGAGGATGAGAATTATCTAATCATCTAATGAGCCTGAATAATAGCAAGTCTCAATCCAAAGATGAAACCAAAAGGTCATTTTGTGTTACAGTGTGGTCACTCAGTGTGATTCAATGCATGCCACTAGATAATTATATAGGGTAAGTTAGAAGGAAGAATGTTGTTTTACAGGATAATTACAGTGTGTCTTTCTTGACACTTTCATGGGCATTGAATTAAACAAGTTTCTTCCAGATTCACATTTCTCTCTTGATATCCTAAAACATGCAGGTAGGTGGGTTGGTTATACTACATCTCTAGGTGTGAATGTGTAAGTAATAGACTACAGTCCCATGCAGGGTGAATTATTTTAGTGTTAATGCAATCTGCCCTGACCCTAATAAGTAAAATCAGTTCACTGAAAATGAATTAATATACCTTTACACAAAAGAGAAGAGAAAATATACAGTGTTAGGGTGAACTAATTAAAGGACACTTCAATGTCACTCTGTATAATGTTGTCTGACAAATGCCATAAATGTAAATAAAGATTGATGTAGCTGTGTCATATTTTATCTGCATCTAGCAAGTTAATTAGACTTCTTCTATGAAGGGTATAAAATAATGTAGAGAAAATGATTTTGTTGTTAGTAATCAAAATCAGCCATGTACATGAATGCTCTGTGTTTATAGCAATAAACATCTCAGCCTGCAAATACCTATTTACGACAACCTGTTACCTAATTCATTTTCAGAAACTTCAGTTCTTCAATGGCTTTCTGATTGCCAAGTTAACCTCACACACACATACACAAACACTGCTATGCTCATATTGGGCTTCAGCTCAAATTGAGAGAACAGATAATAATCGCTCAAACAGGATTCTCTGCAGATCTTGGATTGTATGAGATCTTAGGAGCAATCCTGCAGGACAGCAAAAAAAAAAACTATTGAAAAAAATAATAATAATAAAGCAAACATGCACATAAATATTAACTATAAAATAATAAGGATTGTTGTCCACTAGTGTTCCCATGGCAATGGAGTCTGGAGAAGACAGCACTGAAGACCTATGTATTTATCCATAGTGCTTTTAATTATAAAATATTTTATTTTGCAAGTTGTTCATGTATACACAGAGCCATACAACACACACAAAACAACAAAACAAAATGAAGAATAAGAAAACATTATTAGAAATATTTTTTTTATACTGCCACTGGCCACACCAAGATACATGTGTGCTATTTAGGTAAATCCCACTGGCAAATGTGGCAGAAATATTTTTCAAAACCACATTTTTCATAATTTTGGCTGTCATCAATTTACCTCAATCAACATCCAATGTGTTTTCCTAGAATGCCAGATATATCTGAGATGCCACAGGGAAATATAATTAGTCCTACTCATTGTTCCATAACTCTTTGTCCTCTGAAACCTCATTACATCACATCACTTTTTGCAAAGAGTCAGAGGTCATTTCCTATCAAACTTCGTCTTCCCACAACAATGCATGGATTACTGTCTGCGGCTGGACTGACCCAAACACTGACATCATTGAAACCAGTGAAACCAGATCACAGCTGAGAAGAGAACGGGAAAGAGCCAGAAAACATTAGCATAACTCATCTCAAGGTGCCATTGTCCACCATGCTGTCTGTCCTGTGGTTTGGATTTCCTTTTGATGTATCCCTTTACAGCCAGCCTTTCCCCTCAGAGACTAGGAGTGGCATTACTTTCAACTTACTGGAAAAATGTGAATATGAGATATCAAAGCTGTCAAGCATGTCTGTATTTAGAGAACTGATAAATCTGATGAACAAAATATAATCATGGTATATTCCTTTTCATGACTTCTAAAGAGTTGTCTGAATTCAACAGCAAAATTATGCTATTGAATGTTTAAGAATATAACATATGAATGAGAGTGGAATAGACCCATGTACAATATATCACTCACCACCGCACAATAAAGGCTTGCGACACTTAAGGGTTTGTGTGTCTTCTGTTTATTTGATAATCTCTTTTGAAAATGAAAAAACAAATGATGCATTAAACTATTCATTAGCAGATTAGGCATGTGTCACAGATCTGTCCTCAGCAGCATACACCAAGCTTTCCACCTTTCTTGAGTACTGACACCTGCTGCTGGTTTCTGGGCTTGTTACCAGAGTGTATATAAGCCACCTCTTCAGAGATACTCTTTGTGAGGCCTTACACCTACTCATGTGCTTGTTACCTTGTTGAGGCCTTGGTGTGCCTGCTAATTATTCTCTTTATTGCTATATGATTAGCATAAGTGTTTAGCTCAGCTATTAGCGTTTAGCATTATCTGGGTTTCTATCTGTTTAGTCTGGTTAAGAATCCTCCATTATCTATTCCCCAGCTAATTAGCATGACCATTTAGGTTTATCTTCTTTTTTTTATCCTGTATAGTGTCTTTTTTGTCTGTTTATTTCTTAAAATCGTCTGTGCTAGTGTCCATGACTGCCTCTGCCTGGGTCATTACAGCATGATTGATTTAGCTAACTAATGGCCTCTCAAGCGTCCTGCCCTCTTGCCTCCCATAACCACTAAAGGTAATTCTATTTCTTCCCTGTGGGATGATCCCTTCCAGTACATGTGCATCGGATATGGTGTAAAGGAATTTTGAAGAAAATGTCTGTCCACCATAAAGTTTAAATATGTACAAAAAAAAGTAGCCTTGGAGGTTATCTGAAGAACCTAGAGTAGAACCATGAGAAAATCTGTTTGAGAAGTTTCACAATGGCCTTTTTGAGCTTTTGCTATAGATGCATGTAAATATGGGTAAGAAATGGCAAAAAATAAAGAGGGGTAACATTGCCTCTACATGCGTTAGTAAATACCAATCAGAAGTCAAATTTCTAATATAGGCTGGATAAACCAGTCCACAAATAAATCTTATGTGTATGTGTCTCGCTTGCCTCATAAACCGCACGGTAGGTAAGAGCACTTACCTACTTAGGAATGACAATTTCCTAAGGATTTAATAACAATTGTGAGGCAGGGATCAAACTAAGTTCAAGTAGTTTGTTAGCACTGCCTCCGCAGAGGTCTGATAAGGTGTAGGTATGCAGTTTGACTCAAGCACCTGACTGAGAATGTTTGCGACAGCCCAGAGGTAGGAGAAAATGAACTCCTCAGGCCCCTTGATTAGAAAAGAAGATATGATAAGGCATAATGTCTACAGCTGTGATTAGAATAGGTCCTCTTTGAATTTGCATAAATATCAACACCTGGCCTTGACAAGCTGAGAATCCTTGACCGGCACTTAACCTCGGATTTCAGACTGCTTTTCAGAAAACAGGTCTCTATAATTACTCTTTCATCTGAGAGAGAAAAGAAATAGGCATAGAAACAGAACACAGAATAAGTGTTTATGTGCTTTCAGCCTTGACCGGATATGGCACCCATGTTGGCCATTAAGCATTACAACATTTTAATTTCCATTTGTAGTATTTGTGTTCACAGTGTTCTTGTTAAGGGGGAACATAAATTCTTGACATATCAATCTGTTGACATTTTAAAAAGAAGCTTTGGAGCATTTGAAAATGTATGTGTTTTGATTTGACATTTGATTCAAAGTATTCATTCATGTCATTTCAGAATACTTTAAATTACTTAATTTGTAATTTGCTATTTCATTTTAGTTTATTCTCATGTATTTTTCAATCTCTTTACATTAACCTCTACATTACCGCTTAAGGTATATCGAAATACATGAATATAATACCTATGCATTGCAAAAGTAAGCGAATGATAATCACCTATGATTTATCTCACAGTTTTTTGTTTTTTATTCAAATCTCACACAAACCTACTTTTTAGTAACATAGTAGGATATACAAATTATGTATTTATTAAAAAAAAATTGTACACCTGTTATTGTAATTGTTTAACTTTTATGCTACTAAAAACAAGGCTTACTATTCTTTATTCCTAATATTCCTGTTATATGTAACAGACATATATTTCTATGAAGAAATCTAAGACTATAGACAGTTGTATGAGCCAAATCTTTCTAGTTTTTTTTCCTTTTATAGCTACACCACCATTCTTATCTTAAAAACATCTGTGCAGAATTTTATGGTTAGTATTAAGTTTGATTTTCAGAGCAAATATTAGACAAATTTAGACCTTGGATCTAGATCTCTCCTGTGGTCCTTGTTTTATGTTGTGTTCTATAGTTCTTGTTCTCTTAATCACAACTAGTTAAAACTGGTCAAGTTAACACACACTGTCGCGTCTTTTGGGATTAATTTTACCTAAATGGAAGAGAAAGGCCATGTAGGTTCTATTTGTCTTTAAAGTAAGTCATGTCTTGTTTGATTTATGTGTTAGAATTTGACTGATCTGTATGCAGTCTTTGTTTCTTTCTTTGTTTCTTTAGTTCATTTTTGACTCACTTTAGTCTTAACTTGTGCTCCAAGTCTCTTTATAGGAAACAATTTACTCTCATCAGCAAAACAGAACATTGTGTTCTCCTGCCAGTTCTGCCATTGGGGCTTATCCTTTATTATGAAAATAAATAAATAAATAAAACAACACATTTTATTGCCTCTGTTCTCATGCTATGGATGTGACTAGGATATAGAGGACCTGTTTTTCCCCATGCTGTCAAAATCTAGGTCTGTGATTCCATGGGGAAGCACTGTCCATTAAAAGCTGTCTACCCAAGGCACAGAAAGTATAAAGGTGTCCTGACTATCGACTGAGACGAAGTTCCACCTGTAAGGCTGCATCCCTAATGAGCACAGCCACCTGCAAGGCAGTGTAGGGTTTCTAAGTGCACGGCTAATCTGGTTACTAGATTTGCCGCCTCCAGAACGCAACCTGCCTGCATACTGTTCCTCATATGCCAGTAGAAAGGTAGAATTTAAGATAATATTCTTGTGTAGTTCAAAAAGAGCTCAACTACATTTATGTGTAATCAAAGAAAATCTGCATTTGTAAGCGAAGGAAATAAATATAAGTTAACAGATATAAAATAGCTCCATCATGTCAGGTTAATCACATAGCCAGATGTAATGTATTCATTACAAGAAGTTTTTCTTTTTTTGTGGACAATCTTGAAGACTTTAAGACTGAAAAAATAAAAGAATAAAGAAATAATAGGTTTATGCATTCAGTGATTGTGAATGAATTCATAATTCTTCTGTTAGTGTGCTTCTTGAAATTCTTTTAAGTCCTTAATTCAGCTATATTTCTAAAGGGCTAGCTATTTTCACTTTATCCTGGACAGGTCATGGTCTAAATCAGGAACACTTAACATTAGGCAAGAATACACTCTGGATAGAATGTGGGTCTACTGAAGGGCACAATCTACCCACATTTACACAGTCTCTCATTATCAACACATTATCAACTTGTGCTGTTAATATCATGAACAGCAGATACGCTAATTCCTCTCCACTGCTTCTCTTTCTCTCCCCATCCCGAGGCATCCTGAGGTTTGGCCAGCTCCAGTCACGTCCCACCTCGTGAAGATTATGGACCTATGGATGATCATGGAGAAGTAGATGCCGAGTGTTTAAAGGCCCTGGCATGGAGAAGCTGATGCTGGATCTATGATGATCACAAATTGTTCTGTATTGTTGAAAGATTTATGACCAAACTTTTGATGTCACCCATATGAGGATGGGTTCCCCTTTGAGTCTGGTTCCTCTCAAGGTTTCTTCCTCATATCATCTAAGGGAGTTTTTCCTTGCCACTGTCGCCACGGCTTGCTCATCAGGGACAAACGCACACCATTCACCTTCACTGTTGTTTTCTGTAAAGCTGCTTTGAGACAATGTCTGTTGTGAAAAGCGCTATACAAATAAACTTGACTTGACTTGACTTGACTCTCTCACAGCTAGGGGCAATTCAAAATCAGAAATCCACCTACTGGTGGAATGATTTTGGAGGTGGGTGGAGAACAAGGATGACCCCCATGCAGTCAAGAACCCTGCAGTTGTGAGGTGGCACTGCTACTTATGGCACTGAACTGATATTACCCAGTATTATTCTTATTGATTAATACAATACTACTGAATAACTATGTCAATATTCTTCAAATAAATTAGTGAGTAGGGCATCCATTGTAAAAGACACATTACACTGCATGTCTGCCCAGTCTTTTCATGCCTCCCAAAATGCCATTTATCTCTTGAATAATCTCTGACAACCAAAAGTCTCCTTAAATCATCAAAGTGGCACAAACACCCTGGGGCTAGATTAGAATATATTTTCCCCCTTCTGTAGTGAAGTGTTTTTATCCCTCAATCAATCATCTCCAATTTAGGACAGACACGTTTGCAAATGCCTGAAGAGATACCCATTAAGGCTTCCCAAATCAAATCTGTGATAGTTATATTCCCTGCGGTGGATTCTAAGTGGCTATAGACTTATTTGGCATGATGCAGATGCAGCTATAGTGAATTGTGGTATTTACAACCTACTAGGTGCCTGGGGTAGTATTTTATTGAGTTCTTGTTTAGACAAGCTGTCTATTTTTCCTTCTTACATCACTTGGCTTATGTCAGTTAGGAAATAGACCTTCTCTCCTTTTATTTCTGTTGTGTTTATTTTCAGACAATTGCCCTTAAGCTACAATCTAGGAAAATCTGTCTGTCATGAGATTGATGTGCCAAGCACATGCTCTCTGAATGCAGCTCTACATTTCTCTCAACTTTTACAGCATTTATTTGTTCCGCTCCAATGTGGCACACTGTGCCCTGTTTTTCCCAGGAGCACCTGTCATAGTCAAACACTGGAGTGGAGATGTAAAGGTAATACTGTATATGTGTGTGTGTGTGTTTTTTATACATGATAACACAGCTTTTACTGTTGCCTAGTTGGGTCTCATCAACTAACTGTTATGATGAATAGTTTCTGAGTTGACCACTTTATTATATGTAAGTGCACCTTTTCAAATTTTCTTGGCTGCCATTGTCTACTCTCCTAATGCTTCTTGAGCTGATGTACACCTCTCACTTTTTCTTTTCTCTGTTTCTCTATCTTGTGCTCACATGCCAACTAGAGCTTTAGCTTATGGAATATCAATTTAAAAATGCTAGAATAAAAAAAATCGAAATGGCAAAAGGATTTTTTTTAAACTCTCAGTCTAAAACATATCGATAAATATGTTCACAGAGCTATGAAAAAGGATATCTGCTGTTCTTTTGCCATTATGCTACCTGTGAATCCTCTTGCTGCAATTTAGCTCAGTTGGTGTGAAGTGCTCAAATATGGGTGTCCTATTATTATGATACACTTCCTGTCAGTCAGTACTTGAAAATATGTTTTCCTAGAACACTAGACAGGCTATAGGGAGCAAAAGCCAATACTGGCAGATTTATGTCAAAAATAATTAAATGACTTCTATAAAGTGTTTACTCTTGTCGACACAAATGGTGCAAATCCACAGATTGTCTAGCTTAATAATGAAAATTGATCAAAAACAGACTAAAACTTTGCATTGAATAAATGCCCCCTGCTTCCCTGTACTTTATCCATATATTATAAATGATTAGTTTATTTTTACTTACAGCACATTCCAGGTCAATTTGAATGTTACAAATAAATTTTTGTCAAATCGAATTGCAAATCACTTTTTAGGGCAGGCTACTAAACAATGGTAGTAGTCATGTATGCAACTAGTCCAGGGGCACCCCCAGGGACCGGGTCTGTCAGCTCTGCCACAACCAGTGCTTCAAGGCACGGGCAGCTCCAGCAAGCATTCTCCTTAGAGAATAGTTCCCAAAAAGGACTTCAGGGCATCCGCATGTATATTGATGATTGGTTCATATTGGACTGGTCGTGGTGGTATTGGACTCTCATTCCGACAGCATTCCGACGCAGCTTGAGTTCCTGATAGGGAATGTCTCTAGGTTAGGTATATAATTCAAGTTCCCTGAGGGAATGAGACGATACATCTTTTGCCACACCTCTAGCGCCTCTTCAGTGCTTCCTTCTCGGTTATAGAATCTGACCCAGAGTGTGGCAGCCGCTAAGGCTTGGTGCTCTAAAGTTTCAATCCAAGACATCAGCAATGCTGCAGGCTGGTCCACCCCACTGACACCTGGCCCCTCTGTCCTTTAACCTAGCTGTGCCCTTAAACACCAGGCAGGGACTGGTCAGTCTGGCGGTATTGGACTCTCGTACCCAAAGCATTGTTGACGCAGCTCGAGTTAATGAAAGGGATCTCGAGCTGCCACACTGCATCTCCATGCCACACTACCGGCAACTCTGCACCACTTCCTTCACCTTTCAGAAGCTGCACCGGCTTCACTCTATGTACTTTTTATAGCTTCCTGGTCGTGACATCAACCCGCCGGTGCTTTTTATTGGACAGATTACACATGTGATTCAGATTGTGGACAATGCGGAAGCGTTCCCAAAGCGTTGTTCACACACCGTCTTGTTCCCTAAGGGAACCATGGTTACATACGTAACCTGGAGTCGATCCAAGTGAACTTAGATTGCTGCAGAGGAGTGATTTGATTGTGAATTAACTCTGAATGTACTGGAGACAAACTTGGTGAGCATTATGGGTTCCAGGTGCAAGCTCACAGTTGTCAGCTGCTAATTGACCTGCAAAGTGCAAACTGAGCCAAGAGAAAAAGATGCAATATTCTCTTAGCATATACTCACACCTGCACACCTGCATATTACATTAATACAGTTATCCAATCAGCCAATCATGTGGCATCAGCAGAGTGAATAAAATTACACAGATACTGGTCAAGTGTGTCAGTTATGATTCACATCAAAAGTCAGAAAGTGGAAAAGTATGATCTCGTTGACATCAACTTTGGCATGGTTGTTTGTGGCAGATGGGCATATTTGGGTATATAATAAACAGCTGATCTCCTTGGATTTTCTCACACAACAGTCTCTACATAGAATGGTGTGAAAAAAAAGAAACCTACTGTGTCTGGAGGGTCTGCAGGCTGAAACACCTTTGTTGACTCAGAAGAGAAGATTGGTTAGAGATGACAGGAAGTTTATAGTTACTCAAATAATCACACATTTATAACCATGGTGAACAGAAATGCATTTAAGCATGCACCAAACATCAGACCTTGAGGCCGATGGGCTACAACAGCAGAAGACACATCAAGGTCCACTTCTATCAGCCAAGAACACAAATCTGAGGCTATCATGGGCACAGACTCACCCAAACTAGATGGTTGAAGACTGAAAAAAGACCTTTTCTTCTCTATTCTTCAACTGTAAGTTAGCTGTGGCTTTTTTTATTGGTTAATAATGCTATATTTAAAATATTAATTAGGATGAATATAGTGTTTACCATCACTTAAACATTTAGATTTATGGCATATGGCAGAAGAATTTATGCATATGCCATAGTGTATTACCAACAGTAACCTTGGAAATGATGGTCCCAGCTCTTTTCAGGTCTTTTCAGATAATTGTGCCTTACAATTATCTCATTCATATAACTGAGCAAATGAGGGTAAAGGGTCTTGCTCAAGTGCCCAGCAATTGCAGCTTAATGATACTGGGGTCTGAACTCATGATCTTTTGATAAAAAGTCAAAAATTTTATGAGTAAAAATTTCTGGCCTTTTTTAAAGCCACTCATGCAGTTGACTTTACCAGCATGCAGACTGCCAGAGCAGTTATCATCCCATTCAAAATGCATTAAAACTGTTGAAAAACTTCTTACACATCTCAAAACCACTGAACACTAGAAAAGGCATACTCTTCCCACAGGAGTGTTATCATTCAAAACACGATAACCTGGAAAACACTAACATCAGGTATCAATTATCATTTAGTTTTTGTACATGAGCCAACATTTCATTTCAAAACATGTTTTATTATATAGAATAACCATCAAAATATACATTAGAGGAATTAATAAAAAAATTCACCATTATACAGTACTTCAGTGTGCTGCATTTTATTATTACAGGGAATAAATCCAAAGTAGAAAACCATAAACATTTCAAGAAAATACCAAACTTATTGAAATGTCCTGAACATACATAGACACATAGATATGTGGAAAGTGTTAAAGAAATTCAGTTTTCGTACAGTGCAAACAGCCACACCTCCTTTAGTGATAAAAAAAAACCCAATTCTGATTTAGCTGCAGATGATTTTTAAATTAACAAACTGTACATAGTGACAAAGTAAAGTGCCTTTAAAATGTCCACCTCCACTACATTTATTATCCTAAATTAGATGCACCTGTTTGAGGTCGTTAGCTGCATAAAGACACCTGTCCACCCCATACAAACAGTAAGAATCCAACTACTAACATGGCCAAGACCAAAGAGCTGTCCAAAGACACTAGAGACAAAATTGTACATCTCCACAAGGCTGGAAAGGGCTACCGGGAAATTGCCAAGCAGCTTGGTAAAAAAAGGTCCACTGTTGGAGCAATCATTAGAAAATGGAAGAAGCTAAACATGACTGTCAATCTCCCTCGGACTGGGGCTCCATGCAAAATCTCACCTCGTGGGGTCTCAATGATCCTAAGGAAGGTGAGAAATCAGCCCAGAACTACACGGGAGGAGCTGGTCAATGACCTGAAAAGAGCTGGGACCATCATTTCCAAGGTTACTGTTGGTAATACACTAAGACGTCAATGTTTGAAATCATGCATGGCACGGAAGGTTCCCCGGCTTAAACCAGCACATGTCCAGGCACGTCTTAAGTTTGCCAATGACCATTTGGATGATCCAGAGGAGTCATGGGAGAAAGTCATGTGGTCAGATGAGACCAAAATAGAACTTTTGGGTCATAATGCCACTAAACGTGTTTGGAGGAAGAAGAATGATGAGTACCATCCCAAAAACACCATCACTACTGTGAAGCATGGGGGTGGTAACATCATGCTTTGGGGGTGTTTTTTTGCACATGGGACAGGGCGACTGCACTGTATTAAGGAGAGGATGACCGAGGCCATGTATTGCGAGATTTTGGGGAACAACCTCCTTCCCTCAGTTAGAGCATCAAAGATGGGTCGGGGCTGGGTCTTCCAACATGACAATGACCCAAAGCACACAGCCAGGATAACCAAGGAGTGGCTCTGTAAGAAGCATATTAAGCTTCTGGCGTGGCCTAGCCAGTCTCCAGACCTAAACCCAATAGAGAATCTTTGGAGGGAGCTCAAACTCCGTGTTTCTAAGCGACAGGCCATAAACCTGACTGATCTAGTGAAGATCTGTGTGGAGGAGTGGGCCAAAATTCCTCCTGCAGGGTGTGCAAACCTGGTGAAAATCTACAGGAAACGTTTGACCTCTGTAATTGCAAACAAAGGCTACTGTACCAAATATTAACATTGACTTTCTCATGTGTTCAAATACTTTTTTGCAGCTGTAACATAGAAATAAATAGTTAAAAAATCATACATTGTGATTTCTGAATTTTTTTTTTTAGATTATGTCCCTCACAGTGGACATGTACCTACGATGACAATTTCAGACCCCTCCATGATTTCTAAGTGGGAGAACTTGCAAAATAGCAGGGTGTTTAAATACTTATTTTCCTCACTGTATGTTCAAATATTTCCCCTTTTGTACAGATAAAAAACTAAACACCAGAAAATGGTTGAATTGAAAAATAGCTATGATTTACGCATTTAAGCATATACCAAACATCAGGCCTTGAGGCCGATGGGCTACAACAGCAGAAGACACATTAAGGTCCACTTCTGTCAAACAAGAACACAAATCTGAAGCTATCATGGGCACAGACTCGCACATACTAGATGGTTAAATACTGAAAAAAGACTAGGCAATTTTTCTTTTCTTTTCTAAACAGTTTTATATACTTTGCAGCAAGTGCTGTTGCTTAGAGTCAGTACAATAGGTGTGAGAAGACATGGGGATTATATGTTCAAATATTTCTAAATGAAAAAAAAAAAGGTTATTCAGTGCATTTAATGCCACAGCAATAGAAAGTTAAACACAGTTCAGTCTGCATAGAACGTAGTTGTGCTAATTGTGTGAAGAGTTTTGACTGCATATAACTAAATGTCTAAATAGCTGTAATTTAGAGTAATAGTGTTCAAAGTAAACCTGAAGTGCAGAGAATAAAATGCTTAACGATAAATTGTAAAAAATGGGGTGAAAAACTAAAATTTTCTTTCACATAAAGAACTTTACATTTTCTAAAACGGCACATGCACTTATTGAATTTTTAACAGTATTGTTCATAACCTTAAAACGGCATTTATAAAAAAAAAATAAATAAAAGAATAAAATAAACTGTAAAAATTGCAGTTTAAATATATTCACTCTTTCCGTTTCTCTGACCAGTGTCTTTAATAAGTAAAAAAAAAAATCCTCTATAATCAAGAACTTGTATTGAGCAGCTAGTAAAAAAGCAAGTACATTTCTTTGTGTTTAAGGTTACACAGCTCCACAATGCTGTATCATGACACAATATTGTATCATGTATAAAGTTTATTTACAGAAAAATACAGTCCTGATATTTTGTTAGTATAAATATATAACGCATGAGGCTCTATAAGAGCTGTGGATCATCATCATGGCCAGGGTCATCTGGAGGTTCCCTGGGAGATGGGTAAGTTAATGGGTGAGTTGATGGGCCATCATGAGTTGATAGCCCATTGTCAATAATTCAACTTGTTTGCCCTCCATATATTTTTCTGCTCATGATGGTCTCAAGGCAATTTGTATCCTATGATTTACCTTAACTCCCTTTCTGCACCTCTCTTTTACCTTGCTCCTCTGTAGATTATTCTCCATTTTCTTACTTCATCTCCCTTTGCACTCGTTTCACTTTATTCTTAGCAACATCTCCAAAGACCCATGTCTTCTGATTCAGAAGAGCTATCAGGTCCCTAGTGACTCAGATTGTGTTTGTGAGCATTAAAGAAAAATATAGTCAGTAAGACAGTTAGTGAGTTTATCACACTGCAACTCACAAGTAAAAATTCCATTTATAAAGTAATGCTTGCATTTTAGATTTGTTTTTATTTTTAAGTAGGAATCCTTTCAGGCCAAAAACAAATACAAAATACTAAACAGAATAACTGTCAAAAAAGGAACTTAAGTTCTCCCAAAAAGAAAAAACTGTGATGTGAGTGTTTATTTTATACAGTTATACTACTAATACTACTATATAGCTGTTATATGCAAACTCAATAAAAGCTTAAAACATGCAAGGAACAAATAAGTTCAAGAGGCAAAGGGTCAAACACTGGCAAGGAATGACCATCTGCATATGTATGCAGCATAGTGAGTCATTAAATAGAAATACAGAAACCTCAATAAACCAAAAAAAAGAGTTAAACTTAAAACAAAACACATTTATTCCACACTGATATACATGCAAATGAACAACACATGACTAATAAAGGTTATAATACCTAAACAGGCACCTAAACAGTCCCTCAATAAATCCAAAGCCTCAGAAGAGCACCCCTCTGAGCTCCTTTGTGCCCCCTGGCACAAATATAGACAGCCATTAAAATGTTATGGTTAAAAGTTTCCAAATATGAAAGTGGAGTAGAGGTGCAGTATTGGCATTTAGTATGTTCACACTTCTGTTTTGTCTGATAGGGGATTTATAGTGAAAACCAGATTGAATGTAGGTAGAGTGCAGGAAAGGTTGACATGATTAAAACCCTGAGATGACAAGCAGATTAGTGGGTGGTAAGGTTGTATACAATCAGTCACACTGTGAGTGATGTGATACATGCAGACCATTCTGGCAGATGGCAAGGCGTATACTACTGTTGTGAGAACATGGGCCGGCATGGCCTTAAGGTAGTATCTAGTATCTCAATGTCTAGAGTGCCCAGTTGTTCCTTTAAAGTGACATGACAGGATTGCACCATCTGTTGTTTACAAACATTGCCAGTAGCTTTCCTTTTTTCTTCTCACTTGTTATCTCTGTTGTGACGATCTCCACTTATTAAATGAAGAAGCACAATGATAATATTAGCATCTATCATGGTTAGGTCTCTGTAAAGCTCATCATACTCCATTGACGGTATTCCTACTGGCTCCACAGTCATAGCTGTTAACTTTTTCATTTTGTTTCCAACAGATTTTACATTGTCCAGAATGAAAAAAGGTGATGCCAGATTAACATTTTGGTCCTATGTTCTACTCCAGTCCTACAGTACGTGTATGGCTCCTAAGTTCCTCACCAATTTGTAGTTGCTTGCCTAAGGATACCGATTTCCACAGTATGAGCAGCTGCTCACTGGTGTAAACAAAGCAATCGAGTTCCTCTGGCAGCAAAAAGAAGGCCAGCAACAATCGTTATGAGATTTTAACAGTTAACAGTCTGTGGTACAAGTCAATTATACTGTATCTGCACAAAAGGAGAAAAGAATGCAAAATTCTGAAGCATCGAAACTTTTACAAAAGCAGAGTGAGAAAAAGTAGACTGAGCAGGTCAGCATCTCTAAAATAGCTGAAGAAACCTAATAAAGACATTTTAACGCAGTTTAATAAATTGACAGTAGCTCCCATGGTACTTTTATGACATTTAGGCTACATAAAGGCTCTATTCTATGAGTAACTAAATAGTAGAATAAATACAAACTCTATAGTAACCACAGCAGGATATTCATATGTTTTGAACTGCAGGCCAGATACCAAACCACAAACTATTTTCAGTAGACAATGTGGTGTCCTTACTGTAAAGGCATAATACTTTATCCTGCACAATATCCTGTTTATTACACAACCTTGAATTATCATTGAATGGGGATAGACACTCACAGCCATAAGATTAATCAGCATGGTGACCAAGGTCACAATGCAGCCCATGTTTCAAAAAGTTGTTTGCAATAGCATTGTTCTACCAGAGAGGGCAACATTTGAAACTTTTTTAAAGCAGACATGAAGGTAAACACACAAGCATTTTGTATCTTGCTTCTTAGTTTTCAGTTCTGCCATAATCATCCATGACCAAACTCACTGACCCAGTGCAACAACATTAGAGTTATTATATTATATAATATATAGTTAATATGTTATAATATATTACCTTTGGGCTTGAATAAGTCTTATATATTAACATTATTAGTTTCACTAGTGCCCTTGCTTTTAGCTCTTGTTATGGACAATGTTTATGAATTCACTGTTTGTGTTCCAGCTAAAGCCCATTTTTAAATTCTTATCTCTTGAATCTTACTGTGGCGGAATCTTTAATAGACAGATAGTTTCTGCTTGAACAAATGAATGATTAATGTGAATCAAGTGATTTTTAAAGAAATTTAGTGAACTTCAAGGCTGTTTTTCAGCGGTATATATTGACATTTTCAAAACCTGTGCACTTATATGCACTGATAAATCTAGCAAAAAGAAAGAAAAATGACTGTTGGACACTCGCAGGCGATTGTATGCATAATTACAGACACAGTTTCTACACACTTTCTGTTGTTTTGCTGTATGCCAAACAACTTCCTGAACTCTGACAAAACTAGACCACACTGACAATTTAAGCTGGCAAACAAGAATGTGGACAAGGCCTAGAGGACAGCTGATGAACTCTTCACACATGCCAGCAGGACAGAGAAGAGCTGCGTCAGACGGCAACACTGTGCTAGACACACGCCATTCTGCTGTAATTAGGAGGATAGCACATTTTGGCCCATGCCCCCAGGGCATTTTTCAGGGCACAGCTGGGCCTGCTGAGAGGGGGAGGTTCTGGTTCATACTGCTGAAGGGACACAGGGAGAAGAGACAGGGTAAAAGTCACACTGCTGAAAAACATGGCCAGCTCAGCTGCCCTCCATATGGAAGAGGACTATGGCATTAGAAGGCTAAAAGTCTTGGGAAGAGACTCTGTAGTGAGGGCTTATAATGTCAGTGGCATCCTGAATATGACAAACTTTAAGGTTGTGATTTGAAACATAATTTAACTTAGTGAAACTTGAAAAAGTATGAAATATAACAGGCATCAATAAAAGAACTGACAAACATAAACCTGCAAGCTGCAAACAAACAGTGAATTATGAGTGATTTACAATATTGCTGATCTCATAAGTAAGGTACACACAATATATCACAATCTGCCAATAAACCATCTTTATAAATCTGTGTGAGAACATTAAATGCTTTGTCCCCATCCAAACAAATTGAAGTCCAATAAAGGTATAAAGCCAGGCAATCACTTTTTTATTACTGCACATAGTAAACTTGTGAAAATACATGAATCACTTGTTATGACATTGTAAAAAAAAAAATTCCAATACAAGAATTGTTCCTGGAATAGCACCTGAAGAATCAACAGTGCATGCAATGTTCACATAGCACATCTAGTTATTGTACTTAACCTGTTAAAATATATTTTATTTTATGAAAAGAATGAATGCACTTGTCTAACTGATACAATGGTTAATTTTAGAATTAAGACACAAAATGATACACATCTACACCTTTGTCACACACGAGCCGGAATTGTTCATGTACAATTACATTTAGGCACATTTATTGCATTTTAAATTAAACAGAGAGCAAAGCTGTTAAAATCATCTTCCATAATATTTTTTCTCCAACACCTGAGCAGAAATTTACATATGTAAAATGTTAAATATAGTCCTTTTGAGAGAGGATCTTGTCTGTCAAGTATAAGGGTGCTCATTATTTTCTTTTTCCACTGAGAGTGTAAATGTACTAAATGTTCCTGGAAAAGAGGAGAGAGAGAGAGAGAGAGAGAGAGAGAGAGAGAGAGAGAGAGAGAGAGAGAGAGAAGAAGAAGAATGAAAAGGGGCTAGGAAACAAATAGCTGCAAGCCAAATGGATTTCTGAGTGTTTCAGTGAGAAGCAATCTGAAGAGATGCCTTGCATTAAGGGCAGCTTATATTAAGAGCAAAGAGCTTCTTTGATCTTGCAGAGGCAATGCATCATTCATCCAATGCATCAAAGGCTAGGTTAAAAATGTATGACATGCACAACTAAAAATATATAATAATAATAAGTTATGAACAAAAAAAAAAAGGATCAAGTGATTTTATACATGGCATTATTTCAAGGGATTAAGTCTGCTGTATAAAAATGTACAGAATCTCTGTTAAGTTACCTAATTACACCATCATTGTAGGTAAAGAGCCGGAAAGAATTGACAAGTCAGGGCAATCACAGTGCAACTGGAATGATGTGAGTACAGTGAAAACGTTTAATGACCAGGCAGTTTGAAAACAATACAAGGAAGTGTTTTAGACAATGCCATCTTGCGTCTCTGATTTGAGCAAAGAGGCAGGCAATTAGTACACTATTAAAATATAAGGATCATATCCTTTGTTAATTGAAAGTTCAATCAAAAAAGCCTGCAATACCTTACCCCTTCATTTTGTGTCACATATGCTAGCTTGCATTGTACCATCTGGTAGCAGATATCACCCTAACAAATGAAACATTAATGGAACATTTGTAAGTGTGGTTCCTATGCTTTATTAACTCATAAGCCTATAAATTATAAGTATTATCCAGCTAAACTGTAATGCTATAGTTATAATTAGAACAACTCATTGACTGGAAATGCATTTTATAAGGATAAAAATAAAACACAATGAAAACAATCTAAAATGGTGGATTTCAAAAGAATTTGTGTTCTTGATCCCTTAAAGCTCTCGCACAGAATAGGAGCCTCTCCCCTAACCTGAATGTAAGAGTCTGATTTTAGCCCATGAGCGCAAGTAAGAGGCATCAACATGACAGAAATTGTGCACATTAAGCCATGTGGGACATCAGCTAGTAGCGTTCCAAGAAATGAGCTTCACATTCAATTTCACTGAATGTAATCCATAGAATTTGAAACTGTTATTTTTTTTGTATTATTTATTTTTTATCCCAAGTCAATGAATGCTAGCAGGCTGAATCGCTCAAGCATGGTTAAATCAGATAAGATTGAAGACAGGGATAGGGGAGAGAAAACTCAAATTATGTTCCCCCCATCCCACACTCTTAAGGAATCAGATTAGGGTAATCCATAGGAAATTGGCCCTCTGTTGGTGTCTGTTTAATGACCTCTCATTAAGATGCAACCAAAGGATAAATTTGACGTGATCAATTTGGTTTTTAATTTGACTTTTTTTGTGATATCAAGGTGGAAGAAGGAGTCATAGTGTACAGGCTCAGCCTGATTTTTGGTTTTGGGGTTTGGGGTCCTTCATGAAAGGAGAACACAGGCCTAGGGCACACAGCTGGGGTGGGAAAAGATTTGCTGAGGGTCTAAGGAAAGTGGGGAGTGGAGGACATGTGATCGCTCAGTGGGGCAGCAGTCTGTTCAGCAAGAAGGGACATGAATTATTAAGTGTGAGCTGGAACCCTGGGAAGAGTGGGGAGAAGGGTGGGAAATGCTAACTTGGAGCATGATGGGGTCTCGGTAGGGAGCCAACGGTCATGGCAAGGCAAGTCCTGGCAAATGATAACCAAAGAGAGAAGGCATAAATGATGTCTCTCCATGGATACTCTATGCAGCTGTTTTCCTGCTTTTGGCTAAAAGGCTAGAACAGACCCCACAGAGAGAGTAAAAAACATACCACAAGTAACCATTTAATTTCCAATTAGTGTTTTTTAATTTACGTTGTGAGGGTTCCAATCTTCTAGTTCAAATAAATTCATTTCTAAAATCAGAGAATGTGTGAAAAATAGATGCCATCAACTGGGAAACATTACAACGCAGTGTATTAAACTCGCAGACGTGTAATGCAACAGTAATATTTTTTATGAAAAGATTCACAGATGACTTTAGGAGGAACTGATATTCTGACAGGAACAATAATGTTATTGATAGTGAATTTTATCTGGGATAAATAAAGTGACCTGTCTGTCTGTCTGTCTGTCTGTCTGTCTGTCTGTCTGTCTGTCTGTCTGTCTGTCTGTCTGTCTGTCTGTCTGTCTGTCTTTCCGTCCGTCCGTCCGTCCGTCCGTCCGTCCGCCCACCTGCCTGTCCAACAATTATAAAATAAATAACTTAATAAATTAAATCATTGCCAAATACAAAATAAAGCATTAATACATAAACATATAATAAATAAATAATAAATAAATAAATAAATAAATAAATAAATAAATAAATAAATAAATAAATAAATATGCTTTTCTTGAAATCCCCCAAAACTATAGTTATACCAAATACCTCTCATGCCTTAAATGCGTTGTGTAGTTTAGTAGAGAATGTGTTCGGATAAATTAGGAAATAATGCTATCAAGCACTGATAAACCCTGCTAATACTGCATCTGAGAGGCAAATACTACAAGTCACTCTATTGCGGTAGAGAATGAGTGAGAGAGAGAGCGAGAGAGAGAGAGAGAGAGAGAGAGAGAGAGAGAGAGAGAGAGAGAGAGAGAGAGAGAGAGAGAGAGAGAGAGAGAGAGAGAGATGAGATGAGATGAGATGAGATGAGGTGAGAGGTGAACAAATAGAGTGGCACTTCACAGTTATGATTACAGGTAGAGGTTATTGAGGATCTATTGAGACAAAATGTCACACACTCCTATCATCATATCTATGGACAGACATGACCACAATTCTGAAGCTTGTTCAACAATGTTCTTAAAATACATAGTACTCAGTTGATGGTCTCATCTTTTTTCCAACTTACAGTAAACTCTAAAAATACTGGGGCATAAAGGCAAATGCTGTTCATTGCAAGAAAGGGAAATGCAACCAAATATTAAGGGTTACTCACTATAATTATCTTCAAGACTATATGTTCAAAGCATGGGTGCTCTGCCACCAAATATGCTATTTTCTAAGTTAAAACATCAAGATTTTTAAATCAGAAAATGAAAGCTTAAATTATGATTTATCATCTCATAGTCATCTTTTGATCATAAAACCATTCTTTCACAATCACAAAACAAAATCTCAATTTTATACCAAAAACAAAAAGAATTGGCCTTGCTATAATCTTGGAGCGGACTGCATATAATAGTTAGTTTGCCATGGCAGTAAAGTAGTTTTAAGTCACATTTACAAGGCTCCTAAAAAAACCCAACAGAAATTAAACAAAAGAAAGAATGAAACAACGTTTTGCAATTTTCAGACATTTAAACAGAGAATTAAACATAAAAGGGTCTCTTTTTATGAACTTCAGGAGTAACACAAACACAAGAGTGATATGAAAAGAATGAAATGATATGTTAACTATTCCATCATACATCAAAAAGCTTGAAGTAATCCATTATCTTAGATTATTACAAAGCAGATTTTTAATACCGTTGGTAAGAAAAGTCAGCCAACATTGTACTGAACAATGACACTATATTATAAACATTGTGTAAATGTTCCTATTTTAAATATATAGGTTTGCAGTTCGGTCTATCTGCTTTGCATGTCATGGACAAATGTCAGTCTCGATAAAGAGCAATACAGGAAGTTTGTTTATATGCATGTTATTGAGGAGGACTGATTTCTCCTGCTGCTATTTCAGCTGCACTCGCTGCCTTAGGACACCTGTGCTCCAAACTCATTACTGCTCCCAGTGTGCTAACTCTAAGCTTCTCCACTGTCTCTTTCACCACATCTGTCTTGTATCTATCACCTTTTGTCTCTCACCTTTTTCCCTCTCTGGGTCAAGATGCATGTGTCACGTGTTATGACCAAGGTTGACAGATACTTAAAATACATAGTACTCAGTTGATGGTCTCATCTTTTTTCCAACTTACAGTAAACTCTAAAAATACTGGGGCATAAAGGCAAATGCTGTTCATTGCAAGAAAGGGAAATGCAACCAAATATTAAGGGTTACTCACTATAATTATCTTCAAGACTATATGTTCAAAGCATGGGTGCTCTGCCACCAAATATGCTATTTTCTAAGTTAAAACATCAAGATTTTTAAATCAGAAAATGAAAGCTTAAATTATGATTTATCATCTCATAGTCATCTTTTGATCATAAAACCATTCTTTCACAATCACAAAACAAAATCTCAATTTTATACCAAAAACAAAAAGAATTGGCCTTGCTATAATCTTGGAGCGGACTGCATATAATAGTTAGTTTGCCATGGCAGTAAAGTAGTTTTAAGTCACATTTACAAGGCTCCTAAAAAAACCCAACAGAAATTAAACAAAAGAAAGAATGAAACAACGTTTTGCAATTTTCAGACATTTAAACAGAGAATTAAACATAAAAGGGTCTCTTTTTATGAACTTCAGGAGTAACACAAACACAAGAGTGATATGAAAAGAATGAAATGATATGTTAACTATTCCATCATACATCAAAAAGCTTGAAGTAATCCATTATCTTAGATTATTACAAAGCAGATTTTTAATACCGTTGGTAAGAAAAGTCAGCCAACATTGTACTGAACAATGACACTATATTATAAACATTGTGTAAATGTTCCTATTTTAAATATATAGGTTTGCAGTTCGGTCTATCTGCTTTGCATGTCATGGACAAATGTCAGTCTCGATAAAGAGCAATACAGGAAGTTTGTTTATATGCATGTTATTGAGGAGGACTGATTTCTCCTGCTGCTATTTCAGCTGCACTCGCTGCCTTAGGACACCTGTGCTCCAAACTCATTACTGCTCCCAGTGTGCTAACTCTAAGCTTCTCCACTGTCTCTTTCACCACATCTGTCTTGTATCTATCACCTTTTGTCTCTCACCTTTTTCCCTCTCTGGGTCAAGATGCACATAAGGTGAGGAAGTGAGATACAAAACATGACTTGATACAGCTCATAATGCAAACAGTGCCTGAGACTGTCATTGTGTTGTGGAATGGTTGAAAATGATCAAAAGGACAAAGACAAAGACAAATGTTTAGTAACAAAGTGACAATTAATAAAAGAAGATCTAATTAAACGAACAAGTAAACAATGTAGAGGTATTGTTTTATGTTCTAGATTCCCAGTACACTAATAAAAAGACTGCGGTGTATAAACGAAGCTTTATATAAAATTGTTTTAATTTAACAGTATTTGGTTCCTTTTGTTTGCCTTTTGTTTTGTTTGCTCCCACAAATCAGCAATATTAATACATGTTTAAGTTCTTGACGTTCTTTGCTAGGGGTAAGAAAATGGATTGTCAAAGACTTACGTGTTATGACCAAGGTTGACAGATCTGTTTGACACGGTGTATTAAAACATGTTGCTTAGAAAATGGTTTTACACATTCTACCCACACATATAGCATTCATTTGACACCTGGTGCTGGAAAGGTGAACAGAATCACATGCAAAAATGGATGCCGCTAATTGCCCAAAGTTAAGTTCATCAACTGTAATGTGTAATCAGGTGCTCTTGCTGTTTTTTCACTCTTTTTTTGTGTTGGTTTCCTACTTTATTTGAGCAATCATCCCTTGAATGCATATCGATGAGGTGTAGAGACGCACTTTGCATGTTGCCTTGGTTATGCACATGATTAACTGCACATTTAAGCTGGTACACCAGTTTTGTATGCAACACACACATTTTTTGCACTAATGTGGCCTCGTAGTGTCTAAAAACTGGTGCAAACAGCTTAATATCTCTGGCCCTCTGTCGGAGTTTGTCTAGTTTTGGTTTTTTTTGTCTCTTTCTTATTTTTTCTATTTGTTATGTCTGTCTGTCCTTATATCCCTCTCTCTATTTCTATCTCTCTGCATGCATCTATGTCTAGACTTGTTCTTTCTCTCTCTCTCTCCTACTCACATGTCCAACATTATGTCTTGGCAAGAGATTCTAGCAAACACAGCAACTGTGTGAGATAAGTTTTCACACACTAACAAAGTGGCCTATAATTAGTTGGCAACAATTTCTCCAATAAAATTTTGGCTGCCTGGATTTAGCTCTCTCAGCACACCATATTTTCACCTTATACTATAGGGTGAGAGAGGGTGAGTCTGGAGCCAGGGCTTATTATTCAAATAGGTGTGAAGTAGGATTCATCTTTTTCTATTGGGATTAGGGAAAGTATTGAGCTGGGCTTGTCACCGAATGATAGACAACCTCCTGTCGGTAAATACAGAGATATTCAGGTAGACAACACACTCACATGGCCCAATGGTGGATATCAATTAGCAACTGTGCACACATACACACAGAGATGTCAAGAGCCATTTGGAATAGAAAAGTTTAGGCTTTTAAACACACACACACACACACACACACACACACACACACACACACACACACACACACACACACACACACACACACACACACTTGAACTACAAAGAATATTTTACTTAGGACAGTCTTTTACACATGAAAGCATACATGCTTTCCAACCCCTGCTTTTCATCTTCAATGCCACCTGAAGGACATTCATAAAACTGCAGCAGAGAGCCATGTCTTCTTCAGGTTTGCATTATTGATCAAACAAGCTTAGCGTCTCTTGACTTGGTACATCTTAAAAGAAGGGTCTCACGTGTTTTATAATGGCAAATTAAAGCTTTCATTTTGGAATATTCTCATGAGGCTTGACACAACTAGTAAAGAGGATCATCATAGGGGTCATTAAAACTATTGATTTCACAGTCATAAAAAGTAATTTGTTATATGTCATAATAGCAGATATAATGCCATATACACTGCATAAACCAAAAGTCTGGGGATACATAGGCTTCTCCCCAAACCTTTGCAACAAACTTTGAAGAACCAAATTGGAATGCCTTTGTAGGCCATAACGTTAAGATTTTGTCCTTTACTGTAATTAAAGAGTCTGAACATGTTCAAGCAAAGCCAGTGAGCACAAAGCAAGATTCATAAAGACATAGCTTTCCAAGTTTAGGGTGGAAGAACTTCCTGCACAGAGCTTTGACCTCAAATGTAGTGTATACACATTTTAGGTAAATAAAATACTGCCTACTTGCCAGGCATACAGTGCCTAGCAAGACATTCAGGAATATATGACGATGTGTTTTGGCCAAGTAGGTGAGGTAAGCACTCTTTGAAGTTGCTAGATTTCAGGTATGGTTCCATGGGACGTTTATTGCTACCGTTTAAAAGACACACAAGCGATTTTAACCAAAAAGTGTTGTAACTTTAGTGCCTTTGCTTTAGTGAAGGGTTTATTTAGAGTGTCAGATGGTCACATAGGGACTTTACTGACTACAGTCAAAAATGTAAAATCAAGCTTGTTGCAGAGAAATAACAAAGGAAAGTAACAAGGTAGAAAAGGAGATGATATATTTTCATTCCTTGAGCTGTGCTTCCTCTACCAAAGAAAAAATACCCATCAAAGGCGTGGTACTTTGATCAATTCTTCAAAGACCTTGTCATTAAAGTCTATTAGAATGACAATCGGCAAGGGAAATTTCTTCTGCTAATATCAAAACCACAGATTAAATGGGTCAGTAATTGCTAATTACTGAGAAAGTGAGAAAGTAGAGTCGTGGACAAGACAAGAGAAGTTGAATACACCGAACGATTTAATGACACGTAAATGGGTTGAACATATCAGAGTCCAGACTCGAGGTAGTCAAAATATGTTGTGGTGGATGATGTCGAAATATTGGAGCAAAAATATAAAAAATATTAATACTCAGACAAGAAAGAAGACCTCTGGCAAATGCGTTCCTGAGGCTTTTTATAGTGTTATAGTGTTAGAACAGCTAAAAACATTCAGTCTAAAAGCATCTAAAGGTGACATCTAAAGGTTAGATTTTAGCAACTCGAGACAAGGAATGCCGTGAAGAAAAGTATCCTAAAAGGAAAAATGGGAAAGAAAAAGCTACTCTGGCATCAATAAGTGACTCCATCATGGCACCAGAGTGGAGATAAATTTACATATATGTCTATAGCTCATAGCTGTGCACTCCCAGGAGAGCTGAAATATGAAAGCTATGTCACCCTAGGCACTAGAACTAGCAGAGTGAGAGAGAGAGAGAGAGAGAGAGAGAAAGAGAGAGAGAGAGAGAGAGAGAGAGAGAGAGAGAGCGAGAGAGAGAGAGAGAGACTCTCAAGAGCACTGCATGAGAATAATTCTCACCCAAGGAGATATTTTTTGGAAAAAAATTAATGATCTCAGTAATACATTATGGACTTTTCTGGCTCTATGGCATGGGTATTTAAAGGAGAACATCCTTTTTCTTCATTTTTTCACATCTCTTTGATCTCTTTGTACTTAGTGCGATATTAAATGCCCCTGCAGCATTCATAGTGGAGCCATTTGTTGAAGTATAGATATTTCAAAGCCCACAGGCCTGCATGTCATGGGGCATTCGGTGAAAGGGACACAATCAGTGAACAAGAGCAAGAGATTGGATTAAAAGGAAGAGAATATGGTGAATTTGAAAGCCATAGAGCAGTGTTCCAGTTGGCTAATCCATAACTAACACCGGAGACCACAAAATGCTCAATGTGTTACAACCCGTTCATTCCTGTGTTCATTATTTCCCCTCATTGCTCGACTCAGCTGAATCTATTTTTATTAAAGTCAAATTGTGCTTAACACATCACTTCTAATGAAAAAACTGCATCTGGGCAATCTATGCATACAGTAGCTCAGAGGAACAGAGAAACCATTACGTGATACATCGTCACAAGGATCAACATTTCAAGCATGTTTTAAAAAATGTATTCATATTCACCTTTGTTTACTTTGACTACTATACATTTCCAGTTTTCAGATCCAGCACTGATAGCACAATTCAGCTACTCTTGTTTATAAAGTTTCCCACCTGGTTTCCTTTAGACCCAGAGCTAAAGCTTGCTGAGGAAGATTGGATTTGAGCTGCATTGTGTCACAGCACTCCCATTCATCAGATTATACAATAAATATGACAGCCTCAATCTGGTCATGTATTGGTAGGTGTTGTGTTGTGTGCTTAGGTCAACAGAAATTTAATCAAATGACAAGTCCACTGAGCCTCTACCTACAAAGTCAGACAGACTCGAGCAAAGCACAGAACTGGATGTTACTTAAAATCACGAGTCTACCTTACTGTAAAGAGAATGCATTGTGTTGTATTAAAACCAGATCCATGATTATCCAAATCAGTGTTAATTGTGCCTGCAAGTCATTTACATTAATAAAAGATTCATGCATAGATTTAATAAGAAAAAAAGCATCAATTTATTTTCCCCCTACTTCTATCTTTTTCTCTCAATCTTTTTTTTATATCTTTAACTTAAGATAATCATTAGCACTAGCTGAAGGCCTAACCTTGGCCACTGTTACTCGGTCCATTGCCACCTTGGCTGAGGTTATCTCTGGGAGTCAGTTTTGCATTTCAATGATGGAAATCAGTAAAGCACAAAGCCAGCTCCAATTAGTCTGGTGTGTCAGCGCTTTTGGGAGGCATAATGTACATTTTCTCATTCCTCTGGTTAAGAAGTGCTGGTGCTGTGTATATTGTGCACATTTGTGTATGTGTGAATATGTGATAGCGTTTAATAAATGTAACTTAAGCATTGCCTGCATGGTGCAAACTTGCTATTCAAATCATATTTTTGGAGTAAAATTATTCCTTTGTTTAAAAAAAAAAAAAAAAACAGTTTGTCAAAGAGTATACACACTTCAGATATGAAACCCCCAAGCTATACACTTCTCCACATTTGTCTTTCTGTAAGCTACATACCCAAATGTTTTCTCTAACAGTTCACATGCAGTACCTTCTACTTGATATATTTTTTTTTTTCAGAGAAACCAAATAAATTGGCTGGATTTATAGCTCCGGTTTTATCTTACTATTGTTTTCCGTTCTGTCCGTCTCCTGTGCTCTCATTACACCAAGGTAGAAAGCAATGCTCAGACTGAGACAGTGCTGAATCAACAGCAACGCCCACAGAACCCCCACATCTCATGCCTCAGACAGAAAAACCCAGTGGAACACTTGATTTCTTGTGCCCAGAGTATTTTCCAGAGAAACCCCCATGAATAGGTCTGAGCCGAATCTTTTACAAATAACTCAGTTTTAATTAGCTGACATTAGAAATATTTAGCATTTAATAGCTGGAGTAGCGACGCCTCACTGTGGCTCCGATGTACCGTTCTACATGCGCTTGGTTACGCAGTTGGTGCCAGGATCGCCATGTGACCCGTCCATGTTTCGCAAGAAGCCTGTGCATTAGTGTTCAGCAGCTGCCATACTGGCACTGACAGTGGCCTTGATAAGCAGTTAAAGGCTTGGTGCTGCCTCACTGATTCACTGCTATTAACAAAACAGCACTTGGTCTACAGCACTGTGACACTCTTGGCAATGCGAATCTGAGCCTGTACAGACACCCAAATAATTCCTGACTTGAAACACTAAGTACTCATTACGAGGTGGAGTGTGGTGTCTTTGGATAATAGATACTCAATTAAGACCAATATAACTTGTATTTTTCTTTTTCTCCTTTCTGTTTTAGTAGGAAGACTGAGCCCCACAACCTAATTATTTTAAGATTTTGGCCATAATAATTGCAGAAAGTGTAAGCACACATAAAACAAAGCAATTATTATTCAATTATTAAAATCAAGAGTATTGCCCTTGAGGGTATATCTGCTGATATATATATATATATATATATATATATATATATATATATATATATATATATATATATATATATATATATATATAATTTATTTATTTATTTATTTATTTTATATAAATGTCATTATTTAAACTTCAATACAAACATTTTATTGAAATTTTTATAAATAGACAACTTTTAATTCGAGCTCAAAGATATCTTTCACATTTTTTGGAAATTGAAATAAATTTAATTTCAATGATAAATCATTATATTATTTTGAAATAGTTTGCCTGACAGTTTCAGTAGGTCTTGGCAAGCATAAGAGTTTAATTAATCTAAACTGTATAGAAAAGAACATTTACTGGATAAATAATTTTTACTAAATTAAATAGTTTTTAAGCATATCGTTATACAGGCTTGTATAATTACCATTAGTTCTGTTTGCCGATTAATTCTGTAAAGCTTGAAATGTTGAATACAGAAATAACTTCAAATAACCAAAAAGCACAGTGAAAAGCTGATTTGTGAGTTGTGAGTGCAGGAAGAGTCATTTTCTGGCTGTATCTAGAAATTATTATAGCAGAAAATATATATGGCAAAAAGTTATGGTGCAAAACAAGTATGTAGCCTTGCCCATATTAAATCACAGCCTGTAGGTATACTATACATACCAATATTTAAGCTGTACTCAGCATTTAATGCTATCTTCAACCAATATACTCATGCCAGCATCACATCAAAGCACAAATGCATATTGGGTCAAGATGTGCAAAGCCTGCAAGTACTTGGCCACTTTATATTTTTTAGATAATGAGAATGCTTAGGAGAAGCACACATCTCACCAGATTAAAGAGCTTGCAGCAAACCGATGTCTGTGTTCTCTCTAGCATATTAACATTTGTTCTGCATAGAGCCGTATTCAAATATTGGCTTCTGATTCATCTAAAAAAAAAAAAAAAAAAAAAAAAAAAAAAAGAGAGAGCTGTGATTTGGCTTGGATTTTAAAGAGACACTTTTTGAAAATAGATCAGGTATTTTACAGAACATGTTTGCATGGAGTATAATACATTTATGTGTTGAATTAGAATTAAACATCATGCGTGTGCCTTTACTGCTATGACCTATTTAGAAAAAATGTATTAACTGTGAACTCACATGTACCACAAAGTACACCTGTTAAACAAAAAAAAAAATCTATGAAAATCTTTCCATACATTTATCTCTTCTAATATTTGCAAGCTAGGCCAAGAGATAAAATAATTTCTTTCCCAATTTACATAAATTGATATACCATTACAAATAACTATACCTTATACACACATATAAAACTCTAAGAGACTTAAGTTCTCAGCATGAATCTTGATTCTCTTTTTGCCATTTCACAAATCCTGCAGTATCTACAGAGAACAGTCTGTATGAGAGCGCTGCCAAACCTAGCCAGCACTGAAAGCGAGGTTTTGACCACAGACATGGCAGAAGCGATCCGTGTCATTTTTTCTGGGAAGCAGTGTTTGACTAATGAGCAGTGCTGACAGGGTTGTGGAAAGGTGCTAGCTGAGTGGAACACATTTGTTTCTCTCCGGTCCGGTGAGAAGTCTGTCAGAAACAGAGAAATGACCAGCAGTCAGCCCCAAGGTGCCCTCCCTTTACTGGCACTCTGACAAATTGATCATATGGGAAAAGGTTGGCTCATATTGTCAGTAAGATTAAGAGGCTTTCAATGTTTGTTGAAAAGGCATGGGCGATATAAACGCACACATAAATGTTTGCAAAACTAAAATCATTCTGAAAACAGCCAAATCCTGATATAGGCCTGTTTTGATATACAGAGATATTGCCACGATGACTGCCTGGTCATGTGGCACAACAAAATTGCAACCAGCTTGCCAGTTTGAAGGAAAGAAATATGTCTTAGATGTAAGTATTTGCAGACAAAGAAATAAACAGTGAAGCAAAATTTTTCATCAAACCTTTTACCAGTTTCTATTCACAACCTCACCAATTATTTTCAGTGACTATGCATTTTCTCCAGTCATCCAACTTTACTAAAGTTAATATGCAGACAATGTTTTTTCTTCCTTCAGTGTTTAAGGGAGTGGTTGTGAAAATGACACTGAAGATTTATTTTATCTATATTTTGTTGCAGTAGCAAAAATCACATTTTATATATTATTGAGTATTATTTAATAGTTTTTTTAATTAAATATATTTTACACAAAGATCTATACCTCAGAATTATATATATTCCATATAATAAATCTGTAATGTGGGGTGCATGGATTTCATTTTCATAATAAATAAGTCTCTAGCTGCAATAAATTTAACACTACACATTATAGTCAGTGTCAGGGTGTGATCTAATGTGTGGGACATAATAGAAAAAATTTAATAAACAAGGAATCAGGTCCAAAGCTGCACACTTAATATAATCAATGTTAATAAATTTTAAGAAATATAAGCAACTTTAAAAAAAATTCTATTGACAGTGGCTCTTTGATAAAAGGGAAGGTAGTACATTCTTAATGCGAGCCAGACTGAGACTGGCAACTAGGTCTGCCTTCGTGCCAAACTGAATAAAGAGCAGTAGCTGTCAGTGAATCATCAATCTCAGCATTGCACTATCCTCGAGAAAACATCTGTCAACAGCTGGGTCCTGATTACACCACACGTCACACAAATGCACACTACAGGCTAATTGCACTCGTCTGTTTAATAAACACATTTGAGGTGGAAAGTAATAAATAAATCTTACCATTTCAACTTTCAGACTTTTTTTTAATTCATAGGAACTGGAAATTAATGCAATATGAGAAGGTAAATCAGAGACAAGAGAAGTGAGAGTGTTTTTTTTCTTATTAACATATTCTCTAAGGGCATAAGGCTTCCTGTCACTTCAGGAACTGACAAACAACATCATGGAAAAAATAACCAGCACAATTTCTGGCAGCATCTTTCAAACTCTTTTTAAACTTTTAAATGTTCTCAGAGTCACGACTGGCCTCCCTGAAACAGTTCAACTAGAGTAATGCTCTGCAATCCTCCATATTTTATATAAGAGGAGTATTTCTTGTATAATGACTGCAGCCTACATTGGATTTCAAGTGAAGTAGACAAATAGATGGATCAGAGTGAGATAATTGGTCGATCCGTGATGTCCCGTCACAGCACCTTACTAACTGACAGCTTCTTCCCAAACTCTCCCTGGTCTATGTCTAGGGACAAGAGAGCCTCAACTGCCATTAATTGCCTCATTTGTACTGTAAGGTACTATTGAGGGAACTGAGGAAAAGGAAAAAGCAGATATCAGAGGAATGAAAAATGACACCCCATTGCATGAACAGTTCATCTAAGACTTAGAGAAAGGAGTCACTGCATCTGCAAATTGTTCAATAAGAAGATAACTTTGGTTGTGCGAACTGCCAACTATCAGAACAATAGTTGGCTTTACATAAGTGGAACATTTTGAAAATTAAGTGTACACCTATGTAATCCAGAAATCAAGCGAATACCAATCCCACCTTGTGATGTTTTCTCGTTTGAGGTAAATTGAAAAAGATAAAGATACTTAACTTATCATCTGCATCTGTCATGTTGGTCAGATTATACTGAGAGAGGGGACATAGCGCAACCAGAAAGAGGGCAATTGCAATTCCCTCAGTTCCATCATGCAGACAGATGATATCACCACCACAATCTTCATAGCACATTCACTCAGGTAAAAATAAATTTTTTTACGTGCACACTTAAAGTGACAACTACAAAAGTTTTAATATGACTGCTGTGTGATTTATTTAGCATTTCATAGGACAAAATGTACCTAGTTAAGAAGAGAGCAATTGGATGCTGGATTTGCTTTATTAAAAAATAAAGTAATTCTTCAATGGCTAAAGTTAAGAGCTAAATTTAAAGTCGTTTTTTATTACCTGTCACATCTATAAAGAAATTCGTGCCCCCCTTCATGTTACCAGAGGCTACCTATATATCCACAATGAAATGTGAGGATAGGACACCTTGTATGCATTCTACATAAATCTGAACTGAATACAGGTATGTCAAAGGATTTGACTGCTTCTGCAGTTACACGAAGTAATGACATCACCAGCAGAAATGAGAAATAGTTTTCTGACAGACACAACACAACAGAATGAGAAACACAATCTGTGTCCCATGAGTGAAACACTTTTTTTTTTACAGACAAACAACGAACATGCCTACTGCTCCTCTAAGCCCACAGAGCTGCAATCATCTTAATGTGTCAGCACAAAACAAATGAGTGGAGAACAAATGGAGGCCCAGAGTCTAGAGAGGGCTAGCACACTTTCTCTCTCTTTCTGTCTGTCCCAGGGCTCCCTGTGGGGGCTGTCTGTGGCTAACAGGTGTTCCTCTCTCATTAGCATTCTCAGAGAGGCACATTGTCTTCGGGGCCAGATTAGGCTGCCAGGCTCGGCGTCTGTGACATGCACGCCAACCTCAGCGGGGCAAGGTAGCATGACGCCACCTCAATCTGCCACAATCTGTGCCTTCAGATGACAGCCGGAACCACCCCCTTAGCCAATCACAGTCTCAATGAAGGAATCGGGCATTGGATTAAATGGAGACACATCTTAGAGTAAAGAGCACAGTTGATTGAGGCTTGACCCCTCTAGTAGACAGAGCAGACTGTTAGAGATTGAGGTGAGGAGCCAAGGTGATGCTCCCAGTCCCACAGTACTGTCTGAACATCTGCACTGAGGTCTGTTGTGCATTTATTAGCATGCTTCAAACACGAACGTCTTGGAAAACAGCCAGTAGGGCATCCTGGACAGTATCTGGATAGCAAATAGACTCAATGAACATAATAGATAATGTTATTGTATGTTCTTTATAACATGCAGGATTAGCCAGTTTGACAGTGATGGCAAAGTCGCATTATTTTACTGATTAACAGATTTATGTTTTTGACATTGGCATCTTTACTCTAATTGAGTGGTATCATACAAATAAATCTTTAATAAATCTTTCACAGATTATCCCCACCACACTTGTGAATGCTCCATTGTAAAAAGCTTTCAATAAAAGCAAAAACAAATACTCTGGAAAAAACAAGATTTGCTACACTTTGTGTGGACGTGAAGATTAAAATGAGATTTAATGATGACTGCAGAGGAAATGTCAAAGTAAGTAAGGAGTGAAGTAGCAACATGCCAGACCATTATATTTTCCCAACTTCCCCTGTCCTTCTTACTCTAGTTCTCTTTGTCTGTCTTACTCTGTCTCTCCTAACAGATGTGAGGACTTGGTGTCCGGAGGCTGGTCTGGTGGAATGAGTTATCCCCATGTGCTAGCAAGCCTAATGGAGGCCACTGACTCAGACATCTGTTTCCAGGGCAGGGCATAGAGAAAGCCATCTACCAGCTGGTAGTTTATAGAGAATCGCAAATTCTGACAAGGCAATTACAGAAGAGTCACAGAGACCAGGAAGAAAACCAGGATGAAAATTTACCGTTATGACTGATTCAGTTTAGGGATATTTTAAAGGATATTTTTAGAAGTTAATGTGCCATAATATAGACACCCATCCACACACACACACACACACACACACACACACACACACACACACACACACACACACACACACACACACACACACTAAATACCTGCCCATTTCTTAAAGCTATATTTGTCACAATATCTCTGTTAATTTGAACATGTCACTGAGCTTTGATGAATAACACACTTATACCACACATTAAGTCTATATAGTATAGCGCACTCACCAACCTTTTACATCCGCCCTGCAGCAGTCTAGCTTCTTATCTGAGAAAACATTGCGGCACCGATAACAAGAGCTTTCATATCCTATTTGCGCAAAGACCCCCTAAGGACCATTTCTTGGTCTCGGCTCAATCTATATTCATAGACAAAAGCCTATTGTGAAATGTTACTCAACTCTAATTTGAGGCAGATAAAATAATGACAATGGAACGTAAAAGATAAGATAAACTTTCTGTACCCTAAGTGTCTGAGCACATTGCTAAGGGGCTCGATGGAGGGATCCATGATGGGTGAAGTGTCTGCATTTATTAGACACCTTGGTGAAGATGTGCAAGAAAGGAGAGCAAAGAAAGAAGAGAAGAATGTAGAGTCAGTGATCCAAGGTAACCTAGTTAGTTTGGAGGCCACATAGGGATGATGGCAGTGACATTGACAGTATTTTGTAGTCTGTGATTCATAGAGTCCTCTTTCTATCTCCATCCTCCCATGCCCCAGTAAGTAATACACACTGTCTGGGATTAACGGAGGATCCAAATCTCACTGCACACTTTCTGCATCTGTCTACATCCTTCCCTCAATATCTAGGGAAAGCCCTTTACATGGTGAAATCGTTGACATTTTCAAGTATGAAGGTCTAAGAACTACCTGACCATGAGAGAGAAGATTGCATTCAAAGATTCTGTTTTATTCTACTGAAAGACTCAAATATTTCGATATACATTAAATTAGCTTTTTCTTCATTTGCATAAACTGTATTATTACTTGTGTGCATATTCTCTTGAGCAGAAATAAATACACTGCAATTACAGCACTTGACATTTAGTCTTGTCAAGAGAAGAAAGAATTCAATATTGATATAGTATTAATGTACAGAGGAGCACTAGCAACGTAAACTTCCTTCAAACATTGGCAATTATGTTCTGAGTGCACTTTTTTTTAATAAAAGTGAAGCACATAGAATCAGCAAAAGGTTAGCTGTACATTTCAAGGTTAAAACCTTTGCCATTTGGGAATAAATGCATCAAGTAGCATTAGAAAAAAAAACTACAAGAGCATGCATCTCTACCATCTGCAAAATCACTGATGTGTCTATCAATATTGAATGGATGATCACCTCACCAGATGACACCAGAGTTGGTCAAAGACAATAGGTAAATTGGTCTGTAAATTACTCAAAATAGAAGGGTGATAAACATGGGAATAACAATTCTGGACAGAAATTAAATCACAGAGAAGCATCTGTAAATTACTTAATTATTCCAGATCCTAATGTAATTTGAATGCTGTCTGAATAAAACTAAAAGAGGATTTAGCAAGAGAAGGTATTGAACCTCCCCTCCCCTGGATGCTTATATCATCCTAAAATCGGGCATGCTTGACCTTTAGCAGGTGGCCAAGTGAAACAAACCACCTGCTGGCTGATTGCTTTTAAAATGCAGGATTTAGGCTCTGGATGAAACTCGAATGGGAAGTCTGTGAAAGGCAGCTTGACAAGTTGGCAAAAGAATGGTTTGAATACATTTATTTTTGGCCCTAAATGTACAGATGTAAGTTCACCTTTCATCTCTCTACTAAATCAACCATCAGTGACCTTTCTGAGCAGTTGTTCATGCAAACAAAAAGACAAAAGAAAAGTTGGAGCAATGTCAATGCCAAGTTCAAAAAGGGACCAAATCAGCAGACCAAACCTGCAGAAACAAAAGTACTTCAAGGTTAAACCATGTATGTGTGAAATGAAACAAGAGCAAGCTAGAGGACAGCGTTCATATCAGCAGACTGTTACTATAATTCAGGCTTTTGAGGGGCATATGTGTTGCACAGTGGGACTGGACATGCAGAGAAGCCCTCAGGGACCAACAGGAGCTCATATGTGGTGTTTGGAATCAAAGAGGCTCCCCTGCCAGAAGCCTATCTCCTAGAAAGCAGGGGGTCTCTAGTGGGGTTAAGTGGAGCTGTGCTGTGTAATCAGGAGTACAAGTCTCCCCTCCAGCTATGGCACCATTGTAAGGTGGAAATGGAGGTTTTATTGTTTTCCTCTTTAGGACCCATAGGGTACAGTTTAGCTTTATGTGTTTCATTCAATCAGTAGGAACATTCCCTTACTGTGACACATAAACTTAAAGCCAAACTGGAGGAATGACCAAAGCCATAAAGCTATGACTAAAGTCAACAGTAAATGACAAATTTGTATGGTTTGTTAGGAATATTAGTTTGGCTTCATTGGTGCTTTGGGTGTAAAGCATAAATCTGCACAGGGTGGGAAAGATTTAGTACAGAGGGTACATGCTGTGTGTATAAATGAACAAAATTGTATCTTATATGTATAATCAATGGATATGGATGGATACGAAATATTAGACATAGTGTAAAGTGATGAGTATTTAAACATTTGGATAAGTACATCTGGCATGCAATTTTATTGTATCTTCAGAACTACATTTACAATGTAAAAGCAATAGTCACCTCAAGATCATGACCAAATGTGGGCCATTCTTGTCAACATGAGTGACCCAGATGGCTTGGCAGTCCTTCACTCGTTCAAAGTCATCCTAAGGGTTCATGGACAGTGACGCAGGGACTCATCTTGGTACTTTCTTTGCCCTGTTTATAAACTACAAATCCAAACTAGCTAGACCACCTTCATGTGGATTTGCCAGATACATGTATGATTCTATTTTTTTTTAGCTCGAATGTAGCTTCACTTCCGTCTGTTACAACTTTACATTTGGAAATCAGTCTGACCTGTCTTCTTGGTTTGTGTTGAAATTCTATTTCCTGTTTCTACTAATACCTGCTCTTCTGCATATAGCTAAGGCCTGGTTATACCAGTATTTTAGTTTGGCCAATGGTGTAACTGAAATGTAACAGTGTGGACACTGTGCTCAGTAGGTGTTGATTTCTAATGTTACAAATTGTAGAGGAAAAAACTTGATTTATGCTTTTTCAATAAACAGAGTCAAAATACCTTTTTTTCAGGTTAAAATTATGCCTGTTCTTTACTTTCTGCATCTCTACATAAGTACATTTATTTAAGTTGGTATACTTGGGAATAACCCAATCACTTGGAAAGATTGTTTAGGCATCTGTCCAACATGCATTGGGTGAATGATCAAGCTTTCATTTTTTTAAGGCAGTCTTAAATAAAGTATGGAGCATATGGAAAGTTTTACACTTTAATCCAGATTGATAGGCTACCACACCCTCTCTGCAGAAGTGGGCCTCAAGCTTAAAGATGTAATTGATAACACATCAAAGTTGATAATAGCCTTTGCCTGTAGACTATTTGTAAATTCTCTGTGCTGTGTTTTTTTAATATATTTAAGGCATTCACTCTTCCTCTTCTATGGGACTGACCAGATGTCACTGTTGCCTATTTTTGCACTGCATTTTCTGTCACTTGTTTTGCACTTTAATGCAAGTGTTTGAGTTTACCAGCAACAGTCTATACATTATTGTATCACCTCAATATAACAAAAATCTGGCAAAAATGTTATATTATGTGACTTAAATATGTGTTTTCACCTCCTTGATAAGCCGAGAAAAAGTATGTGTAATGTAGTGGACACATTTTATAGGCAACCCACTTGGGGTCACATCACAAGGTGACAGATTTGCTAATGCTTTATTTTTTTTTTTTTTGAAGGAAACCACCCTTGTGGTCTACATTATTTTGGATTTTTAATTCATTTATCTTCTGTAACCATTTGTTTCCAGGCAAGGTCACAGTCCTAGTCCTAGAGCCTCTCCTGGGAACACTGGTCTAGACCCTGAATGTGACACCAGTCCATCACTATTGAACACACACACACACACACACACACACACACACACACACACACACACACACACACACACACATGCACACACGCACACATGCACGCACACACATATACAGTTTACATTTTGGAACAATTTAGTTTCAGGGTCTGGCTGTTTTGGAGGTGAGAGCAATCATTCTTATTAAGTCATTGTCCCAATATAATTAATATTTTTTATTCTTTCTTAGAAGGGATGAAAAGTATGTCAGAATTTAAATACTTACGAAAGCATTATATTATAAATTGCATAAACAACTACCATCTTTGTAATTATTTTGTAGTTCATAATGAACTATCAGATGATTAGAATTAATTATTTTGTTATTACCCAGCATTCATTCATAGGTACAGTAGATGACATGGATGTCAATAGAGAATTAATCATTTATTTTTGCATAGTTGTATATGATTTATTGAACAGTGTTGCCAACATAATGAACTAAACTGCCACATAATTCATTACTAACAAGCAATTACATGTTTGCATCTTGTTTGTCAGTTGTTTCTGTGATTTTATACCCTCTGAGATATACTTTAAATTTTTTGCATACTTAGCATAAAATCTGATTTCTAACATATATTTATTGCTGATAATATGGCTGACATGGTGAGTAATGTATGACAAGTAGTGACACTGTACTGTTCTTCTTTTATATTTTTTTTAATAAATAAAAATAAAAATATAAAGTATTAAAAGTAGAAAGGTATACGGTATATCAAAGTATAAAAAGGGGGATAAAAATAAAATATATATATATATATATATATATATATATATATATATATATATATATATATATATATATATATATATATATATATATATATATATATATAATATGCATATATACATATACATATACACATTTTATATAGAACTTATTTTTACATTTATGTTTATATCCTATTTCTATTCACGTTGAATAGTCCAAAAAGTATTTCACTGCATGGTTAGGTTTTATTTATTGTGAACACTGTATACTGCTTAGACATCAACCTGTTTATTACAGTTGCATTAGTGCTGAATCACAAGTTTTAAAACCACTTATAATCCCCACATTACTGTAGCTTTCTGTACCCTTTGGTCTGTAGAATTTGTTGAATGCTTGTAGAAAGTGCACCAAACATGGAACTCAGCTTGTGGGCGAAGGACGTTAGCGCGCCAATGACACACAGCAACCTACTTAACAGCTTAATTTAATCTCAATAGGGAAGGAGGCTCTTTGTTAAAGAAAAAAGCGATTAGGCAGGCAAGCGGCACCTTTGCCTTTTCTTAATGCAAATCTTTCATTTGTTCCAATTACCCTTTCACCGCAGGCTCTTCACCGCACATTCATCCTGCCAATCTGCCAGCACTATCCTTTCACAATGTCTGTTTATTCTAATTTAGTCTTTACGTTTAAAGCTTTATTTGTTAGAACTTTTTAGTACCACCTTTCTGTGCATAGCACAACAGGACCTTTCACCTTGCGATACATTATAAACAATACACTGTATAACGCAGTTATTGACGAAGTGATTTAAGCGCAAGTAATTAAAATTACATGTAGCAAACAATATATAAATAAATAAATATTTAATTCTGAATACCTTTTGGCATGTATTCAGGGACAAAGGTACAGTGGCCCTGAATGTCCTGGCTCATTACAATATCTTAATAGCAAACGATGATTTATGCTAGAGGAGAAATGCATCCTTTAATCCAACAGAGATATAAACAAGTTTTTGCCCACCAACCTGTCACACATTTATACCCTGACCAGCAAAATCAGGTTAAGCCTCAGGTAGAGCACATTTCCCACATGATATCCACCAGGCCCTGGCAGTCTCTCTGTTTACATTTAGGCTCCCACATGTCAGAAACATACTTTTCAGGTTTTTTATTTTAAAAAAAGAATTATTATCCTTCTTATTTTTATCTATTATTTATAAAATATTATTAAATATTATTTTGTATATTATTTAACTAAGTAGGCATTTTATTTGAAATTAGAATTTTTTTAAATGTTTAAATGTTGATGATCACAAATGTTAATAATAATAAACTGCATTAATAAAAACAATTTTATGTTTTGCATTTTATTCTCCTAATTGTACCGAAATTGTATCAAACCATGAATTTTGTGTACAATTACACCCAAAATATATATTATTTACTATATATCTTATGTATTATATATTATATGTTTATGAATATTCTGAATAAAGTCAAACTTTCTGCAAACCTATCTGCAGCTGGCCAAGAGCTTGGCATCTTTACCTACACACAAGCCTAATTATTTCATGAAATAATTTAATGTCACTGATGCTGTCAGCTCTTCTCGCCAGGACACCAGACTCTCTGCTGTGAAATTTATCTCCGTCACGTTTAATAAATGAGGCGGCCATCACAATTTTGGCAGAGATTCCAGGCACAGTACTGGAACTGGCTCTGTGGCTCCTCACAGCCAGAAAGACAGGCAGCTCCAAATGTCATCATCCTCATCATTTACAATTAAATATATTTATTTGGAGAAAAAGACACCAAGTGACATCATATTCCCGCAGAGCGATCTGGGCTCTGTGCCTAACATGAAATGCCCTGAAGAAATCAGCATTTAAATCTAGAAGTTTTATTAATAATTCTGAAGATTTTACAGTTCGCCTTTTACTCACTCTCACTAGTTTTAGCTGTCTTAAAAAAAAGAATGGGAATTTAAATTGATTAAAAATGGAATAAGCTGGACTTTATTACTTTGCTGTCCATATTTAAGCATAAATATTAAACTTTCCAATGAAACATGTAAAATGCTAGGTTAAAAATGCATTAACCTTGGCCATCTTGAGACAAAAAGCTGGCTTGGCATGTATGAATTTACATACTTCAGTCAATAAAGATGTACAGCTGCTCAGAACAAACAACAGCGGGTGCATAATGACAGCTCTCCTTTCAAACTGAGAACCACAGAAGCCATTTAAATGTAAAAAGCATCATTTTATAATTCACCTAATTACACTTAATTATGAGAATTAGAGGAACCCAGGGACGTCCTGATTTGTGGGGACAGATATTGATAATTGTAGTTATTCTAATTAATCAACGATCAGGCCTCTAGAGAAAACTGCTGGAGTACTGATCTCCCCTCAATCTTATGTGCATAAAGACATTTTCTTCTATCTATCTATCTATCTATCTATCTATCTATCTATCTATCTATCTATCTATCTATCTATCTATCTATCTATCTATCTATCTATCTATCTATCTATCTATCTATCTATCTATCTATCTATCTATCTATCTATCTATCTATTTATCTATCTATCTATCTATCTATCTAGCCTCTCTGTCTTTTTCAGAAACCCATTGAAGACAAAAGATATAACAAAGCAAATGTGGCATGCTAGTGAAAAACTAAAAGGCATACTGCTGCATTTGTGAACAAATTTTTGTTCAATTTTGTATTTTTACGAGAAACTATAAAAACAACAATGAGAACCACTGCTGTCTTTTCTTTTAGATCAGTTTTAGATTTAGTTGAAAGTCTTAACCCTCACTTGGAAACTGCAAACTTTGAGTTGAAACCTGCTGTTGTAATCATTAATACTGTTCTGTGCTCATCCCATGCATTTACTCTTCTACAAGTATATATTGTAATGATTTATAATCCCAGGAAATGATGGGTTCCCTTTTGAGTTCGGCTCCTTTCAAGAATTATTGCCATCTCAGGATTTTTTTTCCCCTGCTACTGGCCTCTAGGGATACATTCGTTTTACTGGAAAAACTGCTTTGTGACATTTTGTGTTGTTAAAAGTGCTATACAACTGAATAGGAAACCCCCCCCCCACCCCCTAACATTATTCTAAATCTCTTTAAGCCCCTTTTTTATATACGCAACACCAGAGTAGAATTCAGAGAGATGGAACAAAGAAATGCAGATAATGAAATTTTAAATCCAGGACTAACCAAGCTGAATGAGTGAGGAATTTAAAGTAATAGTTGCACCTGTGCAGAACTGGAACACTCATCACAGAAAATATGGACAGCTGTCAGTGTGATTTCTTGTGATAGATGAGAAGCAAGATGTTCAACTAACCATGGGGGGAAATTAGATTTCCGGAATGAAAGATATTCAAGAAGCACAACATGCAACATGATGGATAGAAAGAGAAGTAGCAACAAAGGTGTCGTTTTGTCTTTCACTTTTGCTTAAGAGTGTAATTCAGCATTCAAGAAGCATTCAGAAAAGCCACGTGCTTTGCAGAATAAATTTCCCATGGTGCTTGGTGGCACAAGGTTTTCTGTTGGGCAATAGGAAATAACCCAAAAGCCCAGTACAGGGAGCATGTGACCCAAATGTAATCTGTAGGTGGAACTGATCTAAGTGGCCTCTTTATAGGAAGTGAGGGCCTTTTTCTCCTGATTTAGTAGACTCTCCATTAACTGTCACACTAGCAGGGGGTCCCTGAGTCTAATTGCACATCAGATGTGTGAAAAACTGTAGAGAGGATGTGAACAAAGGCCAGTAGTATGATACCACAGTAGTTTTGATGTCCCTCTTAGCATAAGAACCACAGAACTATTTCGACCAGACGCTTTCGCTGCAACATTGCTAAGTACTACAAGCCTGGGGGAATTCAAGAGGAGCAAGAAGGGATTTATATTAGCATTATGTTGGTAGAATTTGGCTGACTTTATTCCTTACTACTCTAGTTCAGCGGTTCAGTCCCTTTTTAATCAAATTCACAGCAAGAAGAGCCCAGAGCAAAGACTGTGAAGAGCCAGATCACACACACGCAACACACACACACACACACACACACACACACACACACACACACACACACACACACACACACACACACACACACACACACAGAGTCAATGTCAGTTTTAATGAGCTTCAGGTCATGCCAAATCAACTGAGTCTCAATTCATAAAGCTTTATGATTGGTAGAAATAGATTATCCACAGCAGATGAGCCAGGCCATTTTTTTCTACTTTTGTAATTTCCATGCATTGCAGCTCACCACATGCATATCGCATTGCAATCTCAGTTTGTGGTCCTTAAACAGCAAGGCATGCAATTTCCAAACTTTAAACAACAGCCTACATTCTGCCAATGTCCACAGGAGGATGAAAGACAGACAAACACACAAAAAAAAATAATGTAAAAAAATAAATATTGCCTAAAATGTAATGTTATTAGATATATGCTGTATAAACATTATTTGTAATATTTACATTGTCATTTATAAAGGTATTCAGTTCAGGTCAGGTGTAAAGGTCAGTACCTTTAAGTGTATAAGATTATAATATACACACAGATTGTAATGTGATTGTACAGTAAGTAGAGTGTAACACACACACACACACACACACACACACACACACACACACACACACACACACACACACACACACACACACACACACTGACACGGCTATTTACAGTTTAAATGTAGCATGGTTGTTGGTGTCAGACTGTCTGGTTCAGAATTAGCTGAATTGGGATTTTATGCACAGTAGTTTGCACAGTTTACACAAAATGAAAACAAAAACCTAAACATACAGTCAGCAGCAGTTCTGCAAGGTGACAAGAGATGCAGGTGGTGTAGGCCACCAGCTTCAAGGTTTGACATGTATTCAAGATACTTTTTTGCCCAGAGTGGTTGTTTGAGTTACTGCTGTCCTCTTGTCAGCTTCAAACTAGGCTGTCTCTGACCTCTCACCAACAAGGCAATTCCATCTGTAAAATTGTTGTTTAATGGATGTTTTTTGTTTCTCCAAATCATTCTATTAAATCTCTAAGCACCCTAAGCTTCTGAAAGGCTTAAATCACCCATCTGGATGGTGGTCAATAAGATCACATTTTCCCCAGATCTGATGTTTGATGTTAGCATTAACTAATGCCCTTTACTTGTATATGCATAACTGTAGGATTGGCTGATTAAACATTTGAATGAATGTGTACATGTGTTCCTATGGGCTTGTGAGTTGAAAACCCAGAGTTAAGAGGAATAAGAGTCAGTTGGAGAGTGGCTAGGACCTCCATTTCCTTTTTTTTCTTCTTGAGTGCAGTATAGTATAAGGCATTAAAATACATTAAATATAGGCTGGGGCTTGCTATGCTAAACTATAGATTTACATAGGTATCACTGATTGTTGAGTCATGGGAGAAGACATTACAATGTGAAGGAAGAAAGAAGCTGTGACTGCATCAAAACAGCTTAGATGGTATTTATACTGGCGATCAAAATTAGAGAACAATTTATAAACAATTGAACAATTCTGAAATAATGTCATCTTCACTGCTCAACAGTTAAAGGAGTTTTTGTCCTGTCTATACCATGCTACCAGAACACCTTTTCCACAAAATAACTAAGGCATTTAAAAAAAAAGTTTCACTGAATCTGCAAGATGGTGGGCTGTTCTAAAGTGACTGAAAGCCTCCGGCAGCAGGTTGTCCAGATAAAAGCCAAATAGATGACCCTATCAGCCATAGACAAGTTGGTCGTTCCAAATCTGTGATTTCAAGATTATTAAATCTTTACAACATCACAAACTCATTCAAGTACACCAGGAAGGCTGGTCGTCCACGGAAGACAAATACAGGAGAGGACAGGATACTGCGGAGGATCTCAATGGGCAATTGTTTCCACACTGCAGCTGGAATTGCTCACCAGTTCAGCGCTGAACAGGGTAAGGATCTGTCTCGTCATACAGTGTCATGACGTTTAAGAGACACTTGGAGGCGGTCCTTGGGGGAGGCGGTAGCTCAGTGGTTAAGGCATTGGGCTTTGGATTAGAAGATCACAGGTTCAAATCCCACCGCCACCAAGCTGCCACTGCTGGGCCCTTGAGCAAAGCCCTAAAACCCTCCCCTACTCAGTTGTAAGTCGCTCTGAATAAGGGCGTCTGCCAAATGCCGCAAATGTAAATGTAAATGTAAGAGCATTTGGACTGAAATCCCACTCTGCAGTGACCAAACCTCTCATTAGCAGAAAGAATCAAAAGGCTAGACTAAGCTTTGCTGAGGAGCATGTTGTGTGGACAGAGGAGAACTGGTCCAAAGTTCACTTCAGTGATGAAAGCAAGTTTAATTTATTTGGGTCCGATGGGAAACATTATGTTCGGCGACAAACTGGAGAAAGACTGAACCCAAGGTGTGTAAAGAAGTCAGTGAAAAGTGGAGGAGGAAGTGTCATGGTTTGGGGCATGTTTTCTGCAGCAGGAGTTGGGCCTCTTATACAGCTACATGGCAAAGTGAAATCAAATGTTTATCAGAACCTTCTTCAACAACATATGGTTCCTTCCATGCGTTCATCACCCAATCAGCCCGCAGGGTTCATGCAGGACAATGCATGAACACTGCGGGTAAAGCAGTTCCTTTTAACTGAAAACATTGAAATAATGACATGGCCTGCCCAGAGTCCTGATCTCAACCCAATAGAGAACCTCTGAAAAATTCTTGGTAACAAAGTTATGGTCAAGAAACCCACTACAGTCACCGAACTGTGGAGGAGACTGAAAGAAGAGTGGACCAAAATCACACCAGAGCAGTGTGAGAGACTAGTGCTGTCCTGTGGCCGCAGATGTGCTGAAGTCATTCAGAGCAGAGGCCTGTACACTTCCTACTAATTGCTGACTGTTGTAACCTTCAGAAAATTTTGTTGTAATCTTTTTCCATGCTACAGTCATTGTTGTTCTCTAATTTTGATCAGTGTGTTTTCTGCAAAATAATGTTTTTTGGAAATGCCTTAGTTATTTTGTGGAAAAGGTGTTCTGGTAGCATGGTATAGACAGGACAAAAACTCCTCCAACTGTTGAGCAGTGAAGATGACATTATTTCAGAATTGTTTAATTGTTTATAAATTGTTCTCTAATTTTGATCGCCAGTGTAGATAAGTAATAATAATAAATGAAAGTCTAAAACACAATTCATTTTAAGCTTATTTGAAACTGCAGATTGTTTTAGAACATAATTAAATGACAAAACTGTTGCATTGCAAACTCACACTAGGCAAATTAATTAAGTACCTTTTAAGCATTTGTTCTACGACTTGGAAGGCAAATCAACAGACTTTTTTTTTTTGTAGGTTGGGGATTTAGGCATAAACGTCTCAGTTGGCTGATAGTTTTGTCTTTATTTGACTAATTTATTTTGATTGTTTTCCAACATGCCTGCTTCATTTTTTGACAACATGCAATTAATTACTATGCAAATGATTTCAAGCAACACCCTCACATTTTGCCAAGACATGGCATTGTTTCATTCCAAATTTCAGAACGCTGTCAAAGACAGCTCCATTCGTGCTTGCGAACATAGGCAATCACGCTGAGGAGAATCCAGTTGACATTTCTCCGTTGTCAGGAGATGAAGAAGCCGTCAGTAGATAAACGAAACAATAATAGGACACACACACCTTCTAGTCAAGGTGCCCTGCTCCATCTTCCTAGTGATTGATTCTAATTTCTTTGAGACTAAACAGGAAATATGAGCCCAGACACAGTGGCACATGCAGGCATGATATATTGTAGAATGAGTGATATAGTATGCTCTTATACACTGTATATTAGAAGTCGACCCATATGTGTTTTTCTCTGGCCGATGCGGTTGCCATTATTTAGAAATCTTTAGATTTAGATTTAGAAATATGATGCTGATTTTTTTTGATGATATGTATAAAAAATGTAATACTTAATACTACTTAATTAATAAGATGTGATGCATTAAATTGTTAAAATTAAACATTTATTGAACAACACAAGACTCTTCATTTAGTGCACTTGTTAGCAGGTTTTGCCTACCTGTGCCTACCTGTAGCCTAAACTGTAACAGTACATTTCAAAATGTTATTCTCATTCTCTCTCTAAATGTTATTCTCATATTTAACCAATGAAATATGTAAGGCTAGATTAACAATGAATAATAAGAACTTAAAGCCTAGGACACACCAAGATGACAGTCGGCCGTCCACGATGTCGGGGGGTTTTGAGTGTCGGCTGGCTTTAGTTTTTTTTTTACACCGTTGTCTCTAGTCGTAAGCTGTTTTTCAGCTAAATCTATATGTTAGCAAGAAAAAAGTGAACTTCGGTTGGCTAATTAGCTTAGCAAATGAGCACTTGAGAAAGAACTGAACACTTCTTTTTATTTTTGCAACTTAGAAGACAAGATTGAAAAAAGCTACATAAATCCATTAGTAATGATCGCTGCTTGCTTTATATATTTACAGTTCTAGCTCTTTCGGTTTTCCTGTTTGGATGCCGAATACAGACTACTGCCACCTGCTATAGTGTTATGTTCTCTCATGCAAGTGCAAAATGTAGAGGCACGATTTGGTGTGTCAGATGCGCCTGTCTAATAATCGGCCTAATGTGCAGCACAATCAGCCGATGCTAATTAATTAAAAAATTAAAAAAATCGTCCGATTTATCAGCTGGCTGGACAATCGGTTGACCTCCACTGTATACGCATAAAAAGAAAATTAAGGTACCAATAGAGGGATTATAGTTCCCACCAGTTTTGAGTTCCTGGTCTTCCGAGAACTGTAAAATTAATTAGAAAAAAACATTTGTGGTGAATAACAAGAAAATCAGTCGGTAACAGAAAAAGTAAACCCTGAACCTGATGTCACTAAATCGCTGAATCTGGCTTCAGGTAAGCTGCTACAACACTATCACTGACCTTCGAGCAATTAAACAGAGAGAAGTCTCTTGATATGGAGAGACACTGAAATAATAGGAGTGCCTGAGGAGTTCATTATGAGGAGAAATGGTGGTGTAAATGTAGTGAAGTAAATTGGGCTGCTGTACTGGATGTAGATCATGTTGATCATTTGAACTAGAGTGGAGATATGGAGAAGTACATCAATTTGATGTCACTATTCCTAAGATAGCTAAGAGCAGAGCAGTTAACGCAAGACAAAATTGTGCAAATAAGTATACATTATCATTTCTCTAGTGGCTACATTACTACAAAAAGGGTATGGTCATTTGAAATGTTTTAGCACTTAGTTATTTGATATTAGTATATATATATATATATATATATATATATATATATATATATATATATATATATATATATATATATATATATATATATGAAGAAAAGAGAAATCTGTCTGTCTGTCTGTCTGTCTGTCTGTCTGTCTGTCTGTCTGTCTGTCTGTCTGTCTGTCTGTCTGTCTATCTATCTATCTATCTATCTATCTATCTATCTATCTATCTATCTATCTATCTATCTATCTATCTATCTATCTATCTTATTGCTGTCAATTAATAAAAATATTTAATCGCAATTACAGTTTTTCTCAGCTGATTTGGAGCATTTTGAATCATCCTTAATATTTACAAACCAGTAAGTGCTTTCTTAAAACAATTTGTACAAACTGCACAACACATTGGATTTCTTGTAAAAGCCTGTACTTCTCTCAAAATCCTTAGTTCATCTCTCAAAAGTAAGTATTGGTGTCATTGAACATGTCATGTCAAAAATCCCTTTGTCATTGTTCACAAACAAAATCATCAAAATGTTTTGTCATGTTGTCAGTATGATGGCACACGGTTTCAGGATTTCTCGATATAAACTATGGTTTGGATCACAGTGACTGAAATGGCAATTTTTTTTACTACCTTCTGTAAAAAATCTATACATTTTAGCAGCACAAATTTATTTATTTGATTGGATATTTAATTTAAATTGATTCAATTACCGGACAGGATTCACACTTTTACTGTACAAGTGTTTGTTTGTTTCTTAGTTGTTTATCCATTTTCAGAATTTATAATTCTGTGTTTTGCTGTCTGTATACACTCTTCAATTCAAGGCTCACAAGATTCACCTTTAACCTGAGAACTAACTGATTATTGGTTGATCTGATGCCATACACTCCCCTTCATTAGTGACATACAAGTTAAAAGTTACAAAAAAGAAGTTAAATAGAAAATGTAAATGACAGATGACAACTGGTTTAACCATTTTGCATTTAATGACATATGCCATGGACTGATGCTGAGATGTTTTGGGAGTTAGGACTTTTCAGGTGAAACTAGTATAAAATATTTTGATTAACATGACATAAACAACTGATAATGTAGGAAACAGCAGTCAATTGTACACAATCGATTAAATGAATGTACAAAAGCATTTGCAATTTAATCAAAGCAAAATAAATGTACTTATGATGAGCACAAATGACTAAATGATGTGGAGGTTGAACATGTAGTTTTGAGAATTTAATTTCTGATCTGAGAAACGCTCCAAAGCAACTGAGAAAAACTGCAATCACATGATTGTCATGATTTAACTCATGATTAATCACGACTTAATCACACATATTTATCTGTTGTAAATGTACCTTAAATTAATACTTTTCAAGTTTTTAATACTCTAATCAACATGGGCATAGACAAATAGATGCTTTATGCAAATGTATGCTTATTATTAGTGAAGCCTTACTCAACATAGAGCACAATAACAAAATATTCTTGTAAATGTTTTAAAGTAATTATGGTGTTTTAAATTTCATAAATCATCATGACACCAAACTGAAATTTCGCAAAATTTCCACATGGATGGTACTAATTGTTGGATGTGTGCATCATGGCGGTTTTTGGTTTCATTATTATATTTATATCTAAGTAAAGAAATGACATTGTGAATAACTTCCAGTTCTCCTCATCATTGCTGAGATGTTTCTACACCTTGACTGGAATCTACCTCTTGAAAAGTTTGCAATTTGCAACATATGCAGGTTGAGAGCTCTGACTAGTGAGCTCTCTGACCATCCAATCAAAGGATGTAAAAATGTTGACATGATTGGATGCCTTCTAGAGGGCCTCGGAGTCAGCAAGTGCACCATGTATTGTAGGTTACAAGGATGCCAGCAGTATCCACTAGGGCTTTGCATCTCTGGCAGTACAATACCTATCACGATACAGTGTGTTGGCAAAATATTGTGATACTGTAAGCAAGGCAATATATTGGGATATTTCTTATTTTAGGAATAGGATCTAATTTACGTTTACATTTACATTTGCAGCATTTAGCAGACGCCCTTGTTCAGAGCAATACATACAAAAGTGCTTTGAGTCTAAAAATAAAGCTAAGGAAAAGGCATATGAGGAGCTGTATGAGAAGTTGGACACTAAGAAAGGTAAAAAGGATTTGTATCAATTTGCCAGGCAGAGGGATAGAGCTGGGAAGGATGTGCTGCAAGTTACAGCAATAAAGGATGGAGATGGAAATATGTTGAGGAGCGAGGAGAAGGTGGAGGGAGTATTTTGAGCAGCTGATGAATGAGGAAAATGAGAGAAAGAGAAGGTTAAATGATGTGGAGATGGTGAAACAGGAAGTGGATAGGATTAGTAAGGGGAAAGTGAGAGCAGCTATTAAGAGGATGAAGAGTGGAAAGTCGGTTGGACCAGATGACATACCAGTAAAAGCATGGATATGTTTAGGAGAGATAGCAGTGTAGTTTTTAACCAGATAGTTTCACAAAGTTTTGAAAGGACTTTAAAGCATATGACAGGGTGCTGAGAGAGGAGTTGTGGTATTGTATTAGGAGGTCACGTGTGGCAGAGAAGTATGTGAGGGTGGTGCAGGACATGTATGAGGACAGTATGACAGCAGCAAAGTGTGCAGTACGAACAAACGACTGGTTCAAGGTGGAGGCTGGACTGCATCAAGGATTGGCTCTGAGCCCTTTCCTGTTTGGAAAGGTGATGGACAGGTTGACGGACGAGGTCAGACAGGAGTCTCCTTGGACTATGATATAGATGAAACTATGTTTGCAGATGATATTGTGGTTTGTGGTGAGAGTAGGAAACAGGTTGAGAAGAGTCTGGAGAGGTGGAGGTACGTGCTGGAGAGAAGGGGAATAAAAGTCAGTAGTAGGACAGAGTACATGTGTGTAAATGAGAGGGAGGGAAGTGGAGTGGTGTAGTTGCAGAGGGAAGAGGTGGAGAAGGTGAAGAAGTTCAGGTACCTGAGGTCAACAGTGCAAAGTAATGGACAGTGTGTTAGAGAAGTGAAGAAAAGATTACAGGCACGTGGAGTGGGTGGAGAAGAGTAGCAGGAGTGTCCCCAGGACACATTTAAAATCAAACTGCTTTCAGTTTGCTGGACCTAGCGAATCTTGATGATTTCAGGCACGTTTTAAAACATATTTATTTATTTTAGCTAGTAAAGTATAAAGTCTCTATATTATGTTTACTTTTATATGTTTGTCTTTATCTGTTGTTTATGTTTTGAACACTTTGGTCAGTAGTTGTTATATTTGAATGTGATTTATTAGTAAATTGTGACTTCACTGACAACAAGTGTTTTGTTAGGCTAGAATGTATAGGGAAAAGGTTTCTCTATATGTTGTATAGATGGTACTTTTAACATGAATGTCGTCTGTCACTGTGTGGTGGAAGAGATGCTGCTGTTTTTCTGCACTGCAAAAGACTTGTGGAGGCATCAGAGAGGGGCAATCTACAGGGCTTTCACAGGTGAATAAGCAGGAAAGGAGATGAGAAAAAGAATCAGTATGGAGGATTGGGGTTGAAGGTGTGGGTACAGAGGGTAGCAGGGGTGCTGTGTAATAACAAAGCAGAGGTCCAACTATGAGAGATGAGAAGCTTAACAAACGCCTACAGAGGTCAACAGAGCCAGTGCGTTTGCACTGAGAGGAGATAGATGTGTTCCTGGCTTAATACTCAACCATAACACAAAGGGCAGCATCAGGACACGGCTTAAAAAGCCACAGAGGAAATAATGAACATAAAGTCAATAAAAACTGTCATATTTACAGCAAAGGAATAGAATGAACAGCATACTGAGAGTAAACATAGACTCGGGAGCAGACCCAGTGCAGTTGAATCATTTTCGGTTTAAACAAAAGGACATTAAATGTACCTCAGCAATAAAAACGAAGCAAAAAATTTAACCTTGAATATTTTAATTCAATAATTTCCCTTCCCTGATACACATAACAGAAAAAAAAAAATAAAAATTAAAAAGGCAAATTAATACATACTTAGAAAAAATGGAAATACTTTAAGCCTTGTGTAGATACTTTCAGGTGAGTTTTTAACTGCTACTGTGGAGTGTTACATCAGAAATAAATTCAATATGCAACACAGACAGAAATGTTATTTTTTTGTAAAAAAAAAAAATTAAAGGCTATATTTTGCAAATATTCCCTTTTCTGCCTGCCACAGTGCACAGCTGACGGTTTGAAATTGTGCAGCATAGTTGAAAGTGATCAAATAACTTTTTGAAGAATGCCAGATTGTTTCGGCACAAATAAGAAAGCTACAGGAAGATCTTCAAAAAATGATGGACTTATTAAAAATTTGAACTTCAGTTTTAGGAAAGCTTCATGCTTGCTGAACACACTGAATCACCAGCACACACACAAAAAAAATCTGCTTTCAGTATTACAGTGTTGGTGCTATGTTGCAAGACATGGCATGATAGGTGAGAAGTCTCAGCCTCAGTAATCAACTGTACCCATACAGACACTCAAAGATGCAGCCCAACATGTTTGTGCTGGGTTTTCAGTTTTACTTATGAACTGCCTGTCTGGTCTATTCTGTTTTGAAATCTCCAGCCACTGTTTTTCTACAAAGATATTATGTTTATTTTTGTCTTTTTCTAGTTCAACTGATATTCAATTCTTACTGCCTAGTATGTGATGTAAAGTTATAGGGTACCTGGCTTTCATATTCCATAGTTCTAGAATATCATATGTGTGAATGCTAACGAAGTGTTCCATGGCTCAGTATATGAAAGTCTGACTTACATTATTAAACGTGACGTCGCCCGGTATGGCGCAGCCGGGGCCCCACCCTGGAGCCAGGCCCGTGGTTGGGGCTCGTATGCGAGCGGCTGGTGGCCGGGCCTTCCCCCACGGGGTCCGGCCGGGCTCAGCCCGAAGGAGCGACGTGGGGCCGCCTTCCCGTGGGCTCACCACCTGCAGGAGGGACCGTAAGGGGCTGGTGCTGAGAGGATCGGGCAGCAGTTGAAGGCGGGGGCCTTGACAACCCGATCCATGGACACGGAAGCTAGATCTAGGGACGTGGAATGTCACCTCGCTGGCGGGGAAGGAGCCTGAGATTGTTCCGACTAGAGATAGTCGGGATCACCTCTACGCACGGCTTGGGAGGAACGGCCCCCCTGATCTGAACCCAAACGGTGTTCAGTTATTGGACTTCTGTGCTAGTTACAGTTTGTCCATAACGAACACCATGTTCAAGCATAAGGGTGTCCATCAGTGCACGTGGCACCAGGACACCATAGGCCGTAGGTCGATGATCGACTTTGTGGTAGTTTTATCTGACCTGCGGCCATATGTCTTGGACACTCGGGTAAAGAGAGGGGCGGAGCTGTCAACTGACCACCACCTGGTGGCGGGGGAGGAAGCTGGACAGACTCGGCAGACCCAAGCGTACTGTGAGGGTCTGCTGGGAACGTTTGGCCGAGTCTCCTGTCAGAGAGATCTTCAACTCCCACCTCCGGCGGAGCTTTGACCGGATTCAGAGGGAGGCCGGAGATATTGAGTCCGAGTGGACCATGTTCTCCACCTCCATTGTCGAAGCGGCTGTTTGGAGCTGTGGCCGTAAGGTTGGCTTGTGGGACTCCTGAGGCAGCTGATGGGTACCGGCAGGCCAAGCGAACTGCAGCCCGGGTGGTTGTGGAGGCAAAAACTCAGGCCTGGGAGGAGTTCGGTGAGGCCATGGAGAAGGACTATCGGCTGGCCTCGAAGAGATTCTGGCAAACCGTCCGGCGCCTCAGGAGAGGGAAGCAGTGCCTTACCAATGCTGTTTACAGTGGAGGTGGGGAGCTGTTGACCTCAACTGGGGATGTCATTGGACGGTGGAAGGAATACTTCGAGGATCTCCTCAATCCTGCCGTAACGTCTTCCATTGAGGAAGCAGAGGCTGAGGGCTCAGAGGTGGACTTGTCCATCACCCAAGCTGAAGTCACAGAGGTAGTAAAGAAACTCCTCGATGGCAAGGCACTAGGGGTGGATGAGATCCGCCCTGAGTACCTCAAGTCTCTGGATGTTGTGGGGCTGTCTTGGCTGACACGCCTCTCTAGCATCGCGTGGCAGTTGGGGACAGTGCCTCTGGAATGGCAGACCGGGGTGGTGGTCCCTCTTTTTAAGAAGGGGGACCAGAGGGTGTGTTCCAAATATAGGGGGATCACACTTCTCAGCCTACCTGGGAAAGTCTATGCCAGGGTACTGGAGAGGAGAATACAGCCGATAGTAGAACCTCGGATTCAGGAGGAACAGTGTGGTTTTCCTCCAGGCCGTGGAAAACTGGACCAGCTCTATACCCTCTACAGGGTGCTGGAGGGTTCATGGGAGTTTGCCCAACCAGTCCACATGTGTTTTGTGGATTTGGAAAAAGCATTCGACTGTGTCCCTCGTGGCGGCCTGTGGAGGGTGCTCCGGGAGTATTAAAATCACTTTTAATAGTGAATGTGTTAGAAAATAATACAAAACAGGAAAGTTAATATTCAGAGGCCAATTTAAAAAATTTCAGGCCATACAATCATTATTTTATAATAAGAGGTATATTTAGGTATAATGAGGAAGTCACTCAATATTCTGACTAATATGAATATAGAAAGTTATATGTGTGTATTTTCTGCCACATGTTGAAATTCCAGCAAAGATTTTTTTTTTTTAATGTATACTTTACAAATGGAATGTACACAGCCTGAAAGTGCATAACTGTTTTGCTCTCCGCTGTCAGTCAGAGTAATGGTAGAAAATTCTGGGTCTCTGAAAGCGAATGTAAGGCAGTTAATGCTCTTCTGCAAGTGTAACAATTGCACTGTGAAGTGCTGATGACTAAATTAGGAGAAGGAAAATTGGGTGAAAAGGGAACAGGTTTCGAGTAGTCTTCTCTCCCTCTCATCTAAGCTCACAAAAGACATTCTTGTCCATTAATTTATACTGAAAAAGCCATTTTCTTTAGCAATTTATTCATTCATTTTTCATTTGTAATCCATACAGAACTGTATGCATATGTAAGACAGCTTTATACTTATGTAAATCATATCATGTATGTCTGTACAGCTCGATGCTGGTGGTATATTAACTTCTAAATGCAGCCAAACCCGACTGAGCTGAACAATTCTTAAGAATGTGAACTGAGGAACACAATGACCACCCACTGCCCCACATCTCTTTTTCTCTTGCTCAGCATGAAGGAATGACTGTTTTCTGTTATAATTTACAGTAATGATAGTGCTTCTCTCATCTTCCCAGCCAGTGGCAGTTTTCTGCCAATGTCATTCTTCACATCCAGTGAAAACATTTCATTGTGTCATTATAAGAAAAAAATCAATTCATGGTGTAGACTAATATAAGAAGAGTATGCATATTTCTACACTTTCATTTCCAAATTATGTTCATTCTGATGAATCAGCAAAATGCAGTGCTGGATTTAACTCTTTATGTAGATTTTATTGGGGTTAGCCTATAACACTATAGTATCGCTCTAATTACATTTCTACATTCATCAAAACATTATTTATTTGTTGACTTTACCAGATAAATAACAATTTACTGGTGCATGATGGTCTCATTAAAGGGAGGCTGACAATAATATTGCTATTACTCATCATGCAATACTCCTACATATGCCCTAACCTCCAAATTTATAGGGACATTATCACTTGAATAGTCTCGAAAAGAACTTGCTCAGCATGAAGTATCACATTTGAGAGTTATGAACTTTAATAACTGCCAGCAGACTTGCACAGGAAAAAGAAGATGATGTGAGTTACACTGACACGTATTTGACTACCCATGAGCTAAATTACACATTTTTTGTCACTGTAGTATGAATCATATTTTCTTTCATCGATAGACATCTATGTCTTATGTAGAGTTTTTTATTTCAGTGAATGGGTTCTTCTTATATAAATACCAACAGCCACATATGGCACTGAGACACACCTTCTTTTCGAAAGCCAAAGAACACCATAAATGCATATTTGTAATTGGAGAAAATTTGAGGAAAGCAAAAGCAGATGGCAGTTACATCAAAAAGAAAAAAGGTGGCAATACTTCTATGCTATCTTTGGCTTGCCCTTGCTTTGGCTCTCATTCTTTTTCTTCCTCGATGTAAAATCCTGGATTAGACAGGCATGGCAGCCAGTTCCATGTTAATTCTCCTGGCCTTGGGGATAGATGCTCTCCTTCACCATCCAAACAATAAACAAGACAACATCTTTCATTTGAAATAAGCTCCTCTGAGCAAATATGAAAAGACTAAGCAAATATAGCCACCCACATGCAGAAGCTGATCCCCAGCAGTGATTGCTTTGGGACTCTCCCATTATGCCAAAGTTGAAGGAACGACCACCTGGGTTGTTTTGATCATATAATAATAGGGTATAAATACTTCATCACTCAATTTTAGGTATGTTTTTGGAAACATTCCTGCTTTGCTTGATTTCAAGTGTCTGTCAACATGAACTTATTATTTAGGAGACAGCCAGACCAGTTTGTTTTTCCTGCTTGCTTGTTCTATCACTTTTCCTGTTTCAATATTATTTACAAATTTATATATATTAGTTTATTCATGTACAAGTGATCATACATGGATTGACAAGATCATTATTCTATCTTCACTGTCTGCAAAATTACCACTTCTACCACTTCTTGTATTACTTTGAACAAACTTCTCAGGAATCTTAGTAAATCTTCCTAATTACTAGTGGTGCTCTCAATTGGGAACTTAATATAGACCAGGATGAATAGCTATGTTATAAGATTTTAAAGAATTGTGTTCTTATGAATAAAACCAAAACAAGTCCATGATGGAAAGTTCACATCATAATATTAATCATAATCATCAATTTATTTATGAATTTATTTATTAATGGTTATTTCCTGTTCCTGTATGGTAAAGTGCTTATAAATAGTTGTTTCCTCACCAGGTTCTTTTGTCTCTTCGTTGCAGTTAATAAGGGAGTAATTTGAATTATGGCCACCTCTACTGTCAGAACTGTTGTTATAAGTAATTCACATCTTTTAATTATAGATCAACTAAAATTAATTGTAAATTAACCAATTAGATTAGAGAATCCAATAGCAGGAAAACCTAATTTCAGTTAATGAATCACACATACATTTTTGTGGAAAATGTGCTTCATTGTAGTTTCAGGCTAACATTTATCTCCACCTACTCTGTCACATTCAGCTCCTCTCAGTCTTTGTCAAAAGCCTGCCTAATGTTGGAATCACTCAATGTATCATGGCGTTAACTAACATTTTCAACACGAACGTGCTGTTCAACAGTGAGTAGCTAGTGGTAAAATGTAATTAAAATCAAGGATATTGATTACCCCTCAGGACAGCCTATGAATAACAGCGACCATAAATAAGAAAAAAGGATAGGTGAGGTGGCTGATTTATGTCTGCACTCTTACAAACTTGAGATTAAATTATTTACAGCCATGTCCTTATTGAGTTATGAAGCTTCTCTGTGCACAAAATAATTGCAGCCTCTCTGTCATCCATTTTGTTATGTTTATTCCCAAAGAATGTCTCGGTTGCTGTGCTTGAGCCCAAAAGTACAACGTGCAACTGAACAGGTTTTGTTTATCACTGTTGTTCTCCTGGCTGTTTTGGATCCTGAAACATTAAATTGCAGAAAACATCCATCAAAGTGTATGAAAAAGTGTTTGAAGTTATCTAGCATGGTAAGGTTACCTGAAAAGAATTACACTACCTTAATTCAAACTTCAATAACTAGACGGGAAGAATCAGCATGTCTTGTTCTGCTTTGGTTTAAATATTCAGTGGGAACCCTTTTGCTGACATAAATAGCACTCGCCTCAACTGGCATTACCGTGACTGTGTAAAGCCTGCATTTGCTGTTTGTGTTTCAAAAAGAGCAGTTGTAGATGAAATCATATCAGACACTTCAAAGGCAAGCAGACACAGAATCAGCAATGTACATCTGTGCTGATGTATCAAAGAGCTTTTCAGCTGAGGCCTGTGCAGTATTTTTTGAATGGCTCAGTTAAAAAATTTGTCGGATATGTGTTGAATCAGTCACTTATCAGCAAATTTCAATGTGTAGTGATATGTGAAATTTCTACTGAGCATTAAGTAAAAACGACAGCAGAATGTAAATTAAATGTCTGTCGATTTGCTTATTTATTTATTTATTTATTTATTTATTTATTTATTTATTTATTTATTTATTTATTTATTTATTTGTCCATTATTTAATAGCAGATTTTATTTATGAGCAGGATCGTTCTTCCTATTATTCCTATTCTAATTCCTTACATGGCAATGTGAAATATGTTTATTTTCACTAATAATCCATGGCTGTATAGTACACTGCAAAATATACAATATTTTATTTTATTTTTCTTTTCAAATCTTTTTACTTTTCTTATTTGACCTTTATTTTCACCAATTAAGAGTGTAAAATTGTCTTATTCCATGTAATATGATACTATGCAAAACGATCTGTCATTACTAGCATTTGCCTGTATTCGTGACATTTATATATATATATATATATATATATATATATATATATATATATATATATATATATATATATATATATATATATATATATATATATATATATAATTACATGCTGAAATTTTCATTGGGAGTGATGAGGATGGACAGGATTAGAAACGAGTTTATTAGAGGAACAGCACATTTAGGATGGTTGACGGTAGATGGTTTGGTCATGTGGAGCGGAGGGACATTGGGTATATCGGTAGAATAATGCTGAGGATGCCTAACGGGAGCAGCCAAAAGAAGAAGAAGATTATTACAATTATAATTATACAGTTATTAACTGACTCATTAAAAATCAAGTATTTACTTGGGGAATAGGGGAATATATTATACTTTAATATATGCGCTAGGATATGATCCTGGCTGATAGGTACACAATCTCTAGATTGAGCACAGAGACAAAAGCCTTTCAGGCAGCTGGCCACAGAATAGAGCTCAGTTTGAAATCGTCTCCATCTGTACTGACTCTGTCTCCATGCCACCAGAAGCAGCACAGTGAAGGGTGAAGGACATCCAACCCGTATCTTTCTGCCACAAGCACAGAGACAGGGAGATAAACATGTTTGCTATTGTCCTGATAGTGTTACAGAATATCAGTGCAAACCCAGATAAACAGGCATTACAAAAGCACCCTACATCATAAGCATTCACATACTGACTTGGCCCCTTCTAGAGCACACAATGAGAAATTCATGCAGTACAATGTAGCACTTTAAACATTCCAGAAAAGTGATGACCTCATGTTGTAATCAACAGATAGTGATTAAGATTGCCAAACTACACTGTACTGAAATAATTAGCCATGAAGAATGGTGCTAGGCTGGTGTTACTTTGCTAAATACAAAACGTGGCTCGTTTACCTTTTCCACATGAACACAGTCAACTAACATATTATCAGAAAATCACGGATCAATTCAGAATGAAGTTGATCTTTGTGAATAAATAATGCCACATTTTTCTTAAAAGGCCCTTAAGAGACATACAACACCTTTAAAGCTCTCACAATAGCTTTTTAAGCACACATTATTTTTAGAAAAGATGTCAGATCACAGAGCTGATGGGGATTTGAAGATTCTGTGTTCCATCCCTTACATGTCATTATCTGAAACATTGTATTCTGAAAGGGTCTAGTGGGATATTATTTTACACAAAGCAAGCTTGATGTGGTAAGTGTCCATGGATTTTGCCAACCCGATCACTTTGTACAAAGCTTTTTTGATTTTTCTTTCCCCCACTCAGTCCCTCGATCATTATGATATCCTCCCACCGAACGTCCCGCATGTCTCTGTTTCCAAGTTTAAAACTGTGAAAGTGATACCAGAGCAGGTTGGACACATCTACAATGTTACACAGTAGGAATCAGATCTCTGCTGACATTCGTCACATCAGATAGGAAACATATACATACAGCCTTTGTACTAAGCCTAATATCCATTGGACATATAATAGCAGTCATAAACATTGTTTCTGGGTTTCTACAGGGGGGAACAAATGTACCAGTAATATTATATTACTGTGAAGGTCTACATGCCCTACCAAATGCATTTAGTGCAATATGATTTCTCTTTGCACCTTAATAAATCTGTCAGTCATGCAATAATCATTAAGAGACAAAAATCCACACTATGATTGCATCATAATAACTATCTAAATTTTAACCTGAATGTTGAGTTTACATTACAAAACAGGTACTGAATGGCCCAAACAGTCTGTAAATTAAGTAAGCAGGTGTATATGAATATATGAATTATGTGTTCAAAGGAAATATAGATACAGATTTAAGACTCACTGTCTAGCTAAGCTAACACCAGGTCCCATTACTCCAAATACTAGTTTCTAATCCAGTGGCGGGTGGTGACAAATAATTTTTGTACTTAAGGAAATTTTTTAAGCATCTGTACTGTGAGCATCAGAATGTTTTCATCTTGAGAAACTTTTCATTCACAACATGTCGTTCCCCAATAGATTTAAGTAAATACATAAACTAAGACTACAGCCGTAACCCTCCAGTTGTCCTGGCAGTTTGCACAGAGTAAGGGTCTTACTGTATGCCTGTAAGAAGAGAAAATGGTCTCCTGAAAAATGTATTATGTGCAGGAAAATGGAAGATTGATTTAAATAAATTATAGCCCCTACAAACTTATTATTTATTAAACTTATTACAATTATTTAGTTCTCATAGATTTGTACTTTTATTTATTATGCTTAGGCAAAAAGTAAGAACTTTTTCATTTGTAGTTGAGTAAAAAAATGTAAAAGGAGTAAATTGACTTTCACTGGAGTAATAAATATGCAGTGGTTGTGCTCAAGAGCACGAATGGTGTACCTCATCCACCACTGTTCGAAACTGTGGAGCCACAGAACTGTTTAAAAGCTATACAAATAGAGTACAAACACAACAGCCGCAAAGGGTTGAGCGGACATATGCAAATAGAGGCACGGAGCAGAGCAAACATTCTTTCCATCTAAAGTAAAATACACCATGAATGTAATCAGGCACTGAATGGATTCATGGTCAATGAAAGATCAAGGCCAAAGGAAGTCCATCACTCAAGCTCAGAACTAAATCTCTTTGCAAGCCTTTATACAGTCATTTTCCACGTAGAAAGGGCAGTATGATCACAGGGCAAAACAATATAGAGTGTGATAGCCACAGCATTTAAATAAATATAGCCCAATTGGAATATATGATATCAAGCTGATGCTGGCCAAACTATTGCAATTAAATGTTGCCACATATCGCAATAAACCCCATTAACACTTAATTGGAGTTATTTTTATTTTTTTTTCGAATATCCCTTCTACTAGTAACACTCTTTTAATGCTAATGCGTAATAACCTATTTAGAATATCTTGCTTGAGCTTGATTAAACACATAACAAGACCTTAATTAACCCCTAATATTTGCTCCTTAAATTCAAAAAGATGGATTCAAAAGTGGGGCAATATAATAATGTCTCACAGAGGGCGTGCCACGTTGCAGTGGAGTCAAACTCTGCTGATGTGTAAAACATATTGCTATAAAGTAATTCCTATAAACGAAAGAATGAACTTGGGCTATTTTGTGCAATGTGTCAGTGTGCTGGACAGGAGACTGGATCATGTTCCAAGCAGACTGGATTGATCACACGTATTCTGTTCCTCTTGGCTCTTAGAGATATCTGTTCCTAACACATTCAGCTCAATGACGGATGGTGAGAGACGACCAGTCTTTCTCAGTAGCCATTGTGCCTTATGCTCGGGATCAAAGGGCTAAAGCTTAGCCACCATCATTCAGATTGCTCATGCCCTCATTGTGGAACACATCCATAAATACTTTCGAATAGTGACTCATAGCGTTCTGTTGTGCTACAATAGAGAGTAATTAACTGGCATGAAGAACCCAGAGATAAGAGGTATATAAAATAATTTGTTTAATTCTAGAGCTTTCCCCTAAGCACCATGATGTATTCAAAATATATTATGAACATTATGTGGCATAGCCAGTAAAGTGTCAGATTGAATTTTTAATGATACAGACACTAGCTATGCACTGTCTGTGGCCTGCAAGAGATTGTTAAAAATTTAGTATACCATGCATTAGAGTTCAAAAATAGCGTGTGGGCAAAGAATATTCATGCTCCATTTCTTCCTATATGTACTGTATTTCTGAATAGTGCACAGATTTTTGTTGTTTATTACAGGAGTTTGTCACTGCTTATACCACTTCAACTGATTAGAGGAAAGACAGCTGTGCAGTTGTTTGCCAGTTTGATGGGTTTAGGGACATGTGTGTGACTCATGGGTGAATCTGTATATTATAACCACATGCTCATATACATTGGTACATGCTTTGTAGTGTCACTTTGCAGGCGTGAACCTGCAATCTCTATGTGATCTCGCAGTCTCCTCACTGCTGTAGTAATTGTTCACTCAACCAGCAGGTGTGCTTCCTGCTGGGGCCCGACTTAGCTAAACAATCTCTCTCCATCTATGTATCTCTCGCTCTCTTTCACTCTCTTTCTCTCTTTCTCTCTCTATCTATCAATCACTTTCACACACACACGCATACACAATCACAAAACTTTGCAAACAACTTTGAGCATTCCATACTTGTTTTATTCCTGTATGCCCTTCACAAATTTAAAGTTAAGTCTTCAATGCTCATGTGCACACATGCGCACACGGGCACACACACACACACACACACACACACACACACACACACACACACACACACACACACACACACACACACACATAACTCTAATGTGCCGACATCTAAATTACAGGGCTGACTGTTCTGGACAGGTTGATGGGATTTCTGTCAGCTTTGTTTTAGCCTTTCTGCAACACAGCTCATGTGAAGCTCATTATGTGCAAAGCGAGAGGTGACAGCTTTCTCTCTCTCTCTCTCTCTCTCTCTCTCTCTCTCTCTCTCTCTCTCTCTCTCTCTCTCTCTCTCTCTCTCGCTCAACCCCCCCCCCCCCCCTCTCTCTCTTCAATTCACTCACTCAATCACTCATTCTCTGTCTCTCTCTCTCACACTTTCTCTCTTTCCATCTCTGACTTTCTCGCACCTTCACTTACTCTTTGTCTCTTTCTCTCTCTCTCTCTCTCTCTCTCTCTCTCTCTCTCTCTCTCTCTCTCTCTCTCTCTCTCTCTCACACACACACACACACACACACACACACACACACACACACACACACACACACACACACACACACACGCATGGCGTATTAACACACTGTGACAGTGCTGGTTTCTTCTCCCTCACCTCCCACAGACCTTCTCTCATTACAAATAGGATGCCATCGGGATGTTAATTGGCTAATTTGAGAGGAACATACTGTTTCAGCAGACATGCATGCACATCACTTGTCATGCACAGCAATTCTACACAAGCACAGTCTCATGCTGCTCTAGTGTCCATTTGCCACAGCTATAAAATCCAGTAATTTATGACTTTTCTTCCCCGCCACATTAGACTAGCACAGCGGCTGCCTGTTCCAATCAATACTTTCATGGAGAGAAAGTTGTAATATTAACTCTGTTTCCCTACTCTGGGCCTTGCCTCAGTTGGTGGTAAAGAAATTCAATAGTCAGCTCTGCCTGCAGAGAGCCTCTTTTTGACATGCACAAACCTACTGTAATCAGTCTTGAAGAAAATAACATGGGCAAATTTTCTACAGATCAACAGGAATGTAGGTGCATAAACACAAGCCAGTGAGAGAGAGTGTGAGAGAGAGAGAGAGAGAGAGAGAGGGAGAGAGAGAGAGAGAGAGAGAGAGAGAGAGAGAGAGAGAGAGAGAGAAAGAGAAAGAGAGAGAGAGAGAGAGAGAGAGAGAAAGTTTGTGTGAGGCAGGTAGACAGCATAGCACTTCTAAGCAACGTCTGACCAAAACGTTTCTTCTGACATGAAATCTGACAGTAATGTTACAGATTTTTGTGACAATAATCAACCCTGCAACCAAAGTGATTACATGCTTGGGGAAAAAAGTCACAAATTGTATATAATTAAAACAGAACCTCTGGCACTGTCTTGGCATCCTGTCACACATTTACCAAACACTGAAGTTCATTTTTAAATCTTAATTAATATCAACGGGGCGTCAGTCAGTAGGGAAGAGTGATTACATACGCTGATATGCAATCGTTTCAGTGTAAGCTGCATAACTTCTCTATAAATTCTCTTAGTCTTTACAAATATACCTAAAATATATTTTACAAAAGAACAAACCACTTAATAGTAGAACTGTTAACTTTGATTTATATTGGGTTTTATAGGACTTCTAAGCTATATCGTATAAACACTTCACAGTATAAATATTCGGCACGTAAAATCGTTCCTGTCGCAGACTAGTTCCAACAATCACATCCAAGATCTGCAGTCTAATCATTTTGTGCCTGTTTGCACGGCCTCATTTTCAATTACATTGCTGTTATATGATTCAATGGCTCTCCAGAGAAATTCCAATCAGAAAGAAGGAGAAGCCAGAATGTTCTCACTGTCTAATCAATACTCTACTTAATAGATCCATTCAAGGACTGCTTCAAATAAAAGACAAAGGGGAAATGAGAGCCTGAGACAGTTTGCAGAGTGTGTCCATTTAACAAAAAAACCCTTCTGCTTAAGTTTGTTCCCTTTTTATACAAATAAACCATCCAGACACTCAGTGAAACTCACGTCTAACTACATTTACTAAATGGTTCAAGAAAACTCCCTAGGAAGCAGTTTTGAAATTTGTGGACACCTGCTCATTCGTATGTGATTTCTGAACATGCCATTTCACAATTAGTCCCCATTTGCTGTTATAATACCCAACACTCTTCTAGCAAGATGTTCCACTAGATTTTGGAGTGTGCTTGTGGAGATTTTTGTTCATTCAGCCACGTGTTAATAAATTAAGGTACCGACTGGTATAAGGCCTGTGGTGTAGTCAGCATTCCAATATATATACAGTATATGTCTTCATTGAGCTTGCTCTGGTCTCCTAGTTTAAGTATATAGATCAAATCTATCTACCCAAGTTAAAATCTTGAATCAGAAGGTAAATTACATTTCTATAGAAGCAGCTACATGTCCTGGTTGTAACATAAATAGTAGTTTTATACAAATATCCTAATTCTAAAAGTTTCTATACTAACAGCTAACTCGCTAAGAAATTGATGGTAAACGCTGCATATAATCAGAGCTTAATAACAAATGAATAAACAAATATATACTAATAAAAAAGTAGTTTTTTTAAACAAAATATAATATATAGTTGTTGGTATGATGAAACTGTATGCTGGGAGAATTTTATTATAGCACATGGCCCAGTTGCAGATTAATCCTAGATTCTTAGGCCCATGCTGTTATAAAAAATAATCCACTTTGGATAGAATATTTTCATACAACAGCTTGGCTTGTTGTGTCCAAATCAGTCTAGGATTCCTTTGAGATTAGTGCATGTGCTATAATACTTTTTTTTAATAATACTTTTTTAGAAATGTTAATACAATTTATTTGGTTTGTAGGGGCTTAGCATTCCAAATCGTCTCGGATCAATGGCTGCGAATAAAACAAATGAAGCAAACCCCATATATAGCTTTTAAACATTGCTACACTTTTCTAATACTCTAATGGTTATCAGTGGGGTCATGTGATCCCTCAACAAAGTAAACAGTAATAGATTTTGGACAGAGGTTACTTGAGATGCTGTGGCACAATCAATTATATTAAGAGATAAATAATAATAATAATAATATATATTAAAAAAAATTAAATAAAAAAAATAAATAAATAATAATAAAAAAAAAAAAAAAAAAATAATAATAATAATAATAATAATAATAGTGAGTATATGTGTTTGTGTATTTAATGTTTTATTTGTATATTTTTTTAGTTTAACAAACTTTTTCATTGATTAAGATGGTTCAGCACCAAATCCTTGCATTTCACAAAATATTTTTTATTTGAACCATTTGGAAATACATTACCCATCATTCAGTGTTACACACTGGACTCTATGTTCTAAACAAGTTGGTGTGGGAGCAACAAGTGTTCTAAAAAAACTCATTAATGTTGAAATGTCAAAAAGAGGACCGAATTCTCTTTTGAAAACACCAAAAGCACCGAGGTCATTTATAGGTATTTCCCTTCTGAGTTCACTTTAATAGGACTGCACACGGTTCTTTTAAAAAAGAACTTGTTGAAGCACTTCAAATCTGACATTAAGAGAAAGCCATATTCATGTTAACCGATCCTGTATACTGAATTAGTGTGAAAATTAATTATTCAATTGCAAGGTTAAATGAAATGGGTTAAGATGCCTGTCCTGTTTGCTGAAGCAATTTGTCAAAATGTTAATTTGGAAATAATTTCAGTTTAATAATTCATGACTATGCAATTTTACTGCACATTAGAGGAATTCCTATATATATAAATCTCAGAAAATTTGAATAGTGTAAAAAAGTTTAATATTCGAGATTCATGGTGTCACACTTATCATCTAAAAAAATAATTTTGGTAATTGTTGGCCTTCTAGAAAGTATGTTATTTACTGTATATTTACTCAATACTTGGTAGAGGCTCCTTTTGCTTTAATTACTGCCTCAATTCTGCGGGGCGTGGAGGTGATCAGACTGTGGAACTGCTGAGGTTGTATGGAAGCCAGGTTTCTTCATAGATATAGATATACATAGTTATACATATACATATACATAGATATACATAGTTACATAGACATACATAGACATACATAGATAATGAAAAAGCTTCATAAAATGCCAAATGTAAGGCTTATGCTTTGTCTAATGTAACCATGACATTTGACACTGATAAATGAAGATTGGGAAAAATGTATGGATCACAATTCAGGTAAAAACCCTAGAAGCAAGACTGAATAGAGCATGAAAACACAGATTTTAAAGAAGAAGAAGACCATAAGATCTTTAATTGGAAATAGTTCCCCCAAAGGTGATGAAAATTTCACTGAAAGAATCCATCAAATTATTTATACTGTATGTGAAGGTATGAATCTTTTGAGAAGCAAAACAAAGAGGTGTAGAGCAGAGAGGGCGAGGAATGTGTAAAGGAGCATGACAGACCCCCTGACTTATCCATCAAAGGCCAGCAGGCGATTCCAGAGTTTTAATATTTTTCAACAATGATTTATTCACCCACCGTATGGCAATGCTTGCAGGATGAAAAGCATCCACTCCACAAACAAATGATGTACTCCTAGCAATGGCAGAAATGGACTGTCAATCAGAGGGCAAGCAGAAAGGCCTGACTACAGCAGCATAGAGAACATGCTGTACAAACTCAAACATAAATCAGTATCTGCAAATGGTTTGACGATTTGTCTGTGAGAACAGTAGCTCTGCTTTTTAAATGGAAATAATGGGCTGTGTTTCTGCATTTAAGTGCAACAAATCAATGAGTATTGGCTGCTGAGAGGATCCAAATAAGCACAATAGATGAGACAAGAACACAATTTGATTCAGGGCCATTTCTGTTCTTTTCTATGTGGCATATCTGATCATCAAAAATTTTTCTCTGCCTCATTGTTTCAATTTAGGGGCCCACACAAAAGGCGATCACATTGAAAGGCGCTTCAACCACTCTCCCCTGAAAAAGAAAAAGAGATTAAATAAATCCATGCAATTACTACTTTAGTTCTATTTGAGTGGTATCAGCATCAGCATGAAGCCTCATTCATCATCCAGCAATCAGTCATTTAGAACCAAAACAATCACTGGCAAAACAGCCAAGCACATTGTCAGCATGGAGAACAATGGAATATAAAATACCAGAGTCAAGACATCAAGACATCCTTGACAAACCATACTGTGATGAATTCAAACAAATTTTGGTACAGATGCAAAGCTGTTGTAATACCAGAGGGAGGAATACAAGACTAAGAACAACAAGATTAAGAATCTATAAAAACGTTTGTAGACATAGGCGGTTTGGTTGGAAGATAATGAGAAAAAAACCAGCAGGGAAACAAACAGATGAGTGATAAGTTGAGTTGTGAAAGGGCTTAATGTCTCTAATGGCTGTCTGAGAGGCCCTCAGTACTCCATTTGGCTCTGTAGTTACTTAAGAAAGGGATTTAGGGAAATAGTGTCCTATGAATGTTAATGGCAGAATAATTACAAACGCCCCATTTCAGCTACTTAAACAATGGAAGTATTGAACATTCAACCCTTATTAAGATGCAAATAAACTCATCTGAAAATCCCACAAGAGACAGAGCAGGAGAAATAGAGAGAATGGAGTGGTTTAAGTAAAAAAATAGTAAGATAATGGAGTAAAAAATAAAACAAACACAAAAAAAAACAGAAGTGCCAATGAAGAGAAAGAAATGAGTAAAAAGCTTCCAGAAATTGGTGATTCATCTCATCATTCTGAGATACAAGCTAGGGATGTGAGTGGGATAAATGCACAAGGTCATCCTAATGTTCAAAAACAAGAAGTCCTCAGTGAGATCACTGCGCAACTAAATACAAAGGCTTAATTGAAATTCAACAATAATTAATACCCAGGGAGAGCTTTAGTGAAGAATGTTGCCCCTTTTTATTCAACCCATTTCACCAATAGCCATTAAAACAATGCATTCCCACTGACGTGATTGCATTACTGTGTGTGTTTTAGAAGTAGCTTGAGGAAATATTATCATGGCTTGATTATTATTTTATTGTTTAGGGGCCATGTTTGTCAAGGGAATAGTAGCAGGTTATATGCTTAACAAAGATCTACAGGCAAAAACCCCCCCCCAAAAAAACAACTAAACAAATCAAACAAAAGAATTAATACAAATCCATGTGGTAATATGACATCAATTAATTCATTAAGCAACTATAATGTGCTACAGCAAACTTTATTTATACTGTAGATTAAAGACTATGGAGTTAGTAGGGGCTGGATTAAACATAATGTGTAATTATACCAGTGGCGGGCGGTCAGGGCCAGCAAAGCCTTCTCTATCTCTATGCACAATCAGAAGCACTGACCTACATTTACAACCTAAATTCTAGTATTTGTTCCATGAAATTGTATTAATTTATTCCCAACAGTTTATGCTCTTCATTTCTTAGCATTTCTCTTGGCTGCACTGCTTCCAGTACGTGTATGTGGATGCTAGATTTTTTGTCCAATGAGATTTCAGCCTCTATGTGCTTTAATGTCAATCTAATCTGCCCAGGGCCTGCAAAGTCTGTTCTGCTGGTGTGTTTTTTTTTTTACTATCGTCTCCTTAATAATAATCTGAGCTGAATGTATAGTTTTATTCATGTCTGACCTTTGAGAGTCACTAACAGCTGGAACCAAATTCCTTGTGTGTGTCAACACACTTGGCCAATAAACCTGATTCTGATAAATAGCTCTGTTTCTTTAACCAATCAGATTTCACATTCGCCACCCATCCCCTGATTGGGTGGTCAGAGGGAAACTGGTACAGCCAAGTTGCCAAGCTGGCAAAACACGTGTGTAGCGCGCTGCACACATGAATACATCGAGTTAGACTTTTTTATGCCTACAGAGGAAGAGAAATTGATTTGATCTCGGACATACTTAAAAAATCTATTTTCAATAAAAGCTAGACATCGTGAGGAGAGGTCGGCCAACCCAGAAGCTAGCTAGCTTGTCTCAGCCAGGGAAAGGGTTTGTTGCCACTTCCAGACCAGTGAATACGAGCGGTACCACTGTCTTACAGCCTCTGAGGAGTGGTGCAAATTATAAGTATGCATCTATACTGTATTTTATTTAAATATTTAATGTTTTTGTCATGTTATTAGACAAATATTAATTCTGCTCCAGATGATGTAGGTGGTACAGTTGCGGTGGTAGTGTAGAGGTTTGGAGTTAACTAGGTTTCTTGCTTTAGTAAAATGGTATTTACCCTCCATATGTGAAATGCCTCTCTCTCTGTAATGCCACATGTTGCTATATTGTGTTTTTGTATAGTATTGATGGTTTCTATAATTGCAACGTGATAGTGGTGGTATTTAGAGGTGAATTAAGTCAGGTAAGTCCCCACTGAAGGCCCAGGTACCAAATGCACGGCCTGCCACTGGATTATACATGCATTCAGACTATGTCCTGTACAATTGTGGGAGGTAGAAGCAACACAAGAAATATACCTACAGAAGCATAGAAAGCACATGCACAAACCACACATAAACACTAACCTGAGCTCAGGATTGATCCCAGAGCTTTTTTCCGGCAACAATACTCACTGAACTACCATTCTGCTAAAACATTAAAGAAGACTGACATGAAGACTTTAAAATATATCTAAAGCTTGCTATTAATTTTCATAGTATATGATGCATATTCTGTGATGACTTTTTGTTTGGTTTTTATTTGCTGCAGTTGTCTGTTTCTAGGGTCCAGTATGTAACATTAATGTGGATGTAAATTCAGCACAAAGTGGTAGCATATGCCTGAATTTTGCATGAATTAATTGTGGACTTTGGAATTGGCTGTTGGAATAGTACACCAGTCTTTTGAACAGTGGCAGGCATTGCATTTCATGTTTTTAGTGGTGTTCTAACTGAGTTAATCCACCTCTCATTACCATCATTATGATGTCACAGCTATAGAAACTATCAATTTTATACAGAAATGCAGTATACTTTAACGTTAGAGTGCTGCATTACAGACAGATAGCTCATGCAGTGTGAATCAATGGCATTACTAAAGCAAGAAACCAAACAAAATTCAACAAGTCTCCTTTCACTGTAGCCACAGCTGCACCACCCACCTATATCTGGGATTTAAAAAAAATCGCAAATTGTGTGTTTTTGTGCAAATTGTACAAGAACGAAAATGCAAGTATAAATGGTTGATGAAAATGCTTGACAATGGTTTGGTTTTTTACTGATCTTTCCATGCAATGTCCATCTTTTCATGAAATGTTTGTCTTGTAAATGTCCTTATAAGTATATTGGCGTCCTAATCAATTTCTTCTCCTCTCTCAGATATTGTGGAATGAAAAAACACCCAATAAATCTACATGAATATATATGAACTTGTGCAGAAACATTTCGAAAGCTCTGACTAGCACACGCTCTAACCATCCAATCAAAAGCATCAAGACATATTCTAATGCCTCAAGGTGTCCTCTGAGTGAAAAAATCACAGTTTAATTGGTTAAAGCAACAGCTTTAGCTCTCCTTATATATGAAATATAGTCAGTCTGATTTTCTTGTTCAGTCTTTTTAATAGTACTGATTTTTCCTGTTTAGTACCACTAGGATTTGGGTGTTACTGCTATTTGCATTGGAGTTTGCCACGTAAATGTCTTTAGTTAACTGGTGGGGGCAAAGTTAATTTGTGCTTTATTGCATGGGTCACACTTGAAGTTCTTCCTGGTTACCGCAGATCCTGATTATCCAATACACATTGTTTAGTATTTGAATTTGTCTGTGTAATGATTCCTCTCCCTAATTTCACACTCATTGTTTTATAGTCCAAACCTTGTCTGATTGGTGTCATTACACAGTCTATAAATTGCTCTGAATGTCATGTGAATGCTGAATCTTTCCCTAAACAAGAGAGTCATACACATTTATGGCCAAATTAGAGTATATTTAAGCACTACACATGATTAAGCTACAAGACTAGTAATACACACGACCTTGTGAGATGTGATACAGAGGATTAATATAAATTAGGTCACAATTGTTAAAAATGTCACTGATGAAAAACAATACGCCATAGGTCCGTCACTGAAAGCGCTCTCTGATCTCATGGATTAAATGTATTGATTGCACAGTTTAACTAAAACATGTCATTTTTATGCGACTTACAAAAGTGACTTTATTGGATGTGGCAATTAGCCTGGCTGATTAAAGTGGCACTTTTCTCTCAGTGTCAGCACATTATGCATTTGTCAATAAAAACCAAAGGTGATAGATTGCAGTAGAACTGCAAGCCTTGTGTATAAACAATTTAAAGATTTGCATTCCGTGAAACATATGGGGAGCGGGGTTTGTTCATTATTCAGTGGTGTTTCTTAAATATATAATGATTGGAGCTGATGTTTATTATAAGATTATTATTAGTGCATAATTGCTTGTTAGGTGATAACTGCAATAAAATTGGTTTTCACATTCCATCACATCATACATGCAGTTAACTAAAATTAAACCACGGTACTATTTATCATGAAATCAGTCAAATGAACTGAATGCATCTGGTTATTGGAAGCCATTCTTATACTATTCTTATAAGATCTTTTGGCTACAGCTAACACTTTTTGATAGATGACTTGTTTTCAAACAGGGGCAGAATGTAACTTTAGGACGTTTCAGTAAAATATAATTTACTAAAACTCTTATCTGTTAAATCCAGCATCACCATGAATCATTCTCATGACATTACATTAAATCTTTCAGTAATACAGTAAAAGCATTTCATTCGCACTGTTATTGGTTATAGCATCGTTGCATTACTGCTGGAGGGTCAGCCACCCCAAAAATAAACACGCTTTATGCTCATACTTATAATGAAAATGGCTTGAAGTCTTTCACAGAGCAGTAAACTCACTCTCTCCCCTTTGTACTGCATTACATACCCACAGGATTTTTTTAAATGGTAACTTACCTATAAACACTCAGAGGCAATAGTTCTAGTAAATGAAGGTTTATTGTCAAATTTTTAATACAGCTTTATTTAAGAGTGACTTGATAAGACTGCTGTGCTTGCAGTGTGGGTGGGAGAGCTGCAGTCTTTTGTGGCTACTCAAGAATAATAATGTGGGCCAGCACAATCTTAATTTACACTGGAAACTTCATACACCAACTTAGTCACTTATTTGCAAACTGGTTCTATCCATCCTGTAGCTTAAGAGCAAAGTGGTGCCAGATAGAAAATGCAGCTATAATGAAGTAAAGGAACAGTTACTCTTACTTACCATATAGAACCATTGGTCAGTTAAATCCAAAAGTATCTCGCGTGTATAAAAATTCACTAAATAATGATATCATATGAATGTGCATATGCAGTAAATATTCCATGTTATTTGCATGTCAAAATATGCCACATGAAGAAAGGTTTTCTGAAAATGTTTTTTTATGTTTATTAATTAGAACACAGAAATAGATTATAGCTTATTTCTTACTGAAAGAAGAAGCAGCAATGAGTAGTCAGGAAAGTGTAGAAAAATGGTTATATATGAAATAACTTTTTTATTTCCTATAAAAATAGCCTGGTTTAAAATAAAAACAAAGAAGTGAAACATTGAAGATCAGGGATTAGAACACTGGTGATTAGTGATTAATCATGGAAACAACAACAATCAGTGAATTGTCATAACGAACAATAGCATTTAGTGATTGGCCTCTGGGTGTATAGTTTTGAGTTCAGTCAAGTTTAACACTGCATTGCAACCCAATACATTCACCTACTGCTTGTTGAATACAACTTTACACATGATTACACCATTCTGCTTCCTTCACTAATCTTAAGTAAGAACTTTATCCTGGTTAGGGTCATGGTCTATAGTTATCCCTGGAACACATTGCACAAGGCAGTAATACATCAAAGGGAGCCTTTAAAACACACACACACACACACACACACACACACACACACACACACACACACACACACACACACACACACACACACACACACACACACACACACACTTAAGAGAAGCTAATCCACTTTTCCAGCATGTTTTGGGAGGTGAAATGTGAAAGTCTGGAAAGACAATATCCTGAGCTTAAAATAAAACCTTGATATAAAACCACATCTGAGCATTTCTCTTGCTTGTGCTGCTTTCTGGAGTGAAAGTTTAGGTTAGAGTTTTATCCAATCAGATTTCAGCCATCACATCATGCGTTGCCGGATCAAAAGAATCTGCTGTGAGGCCTTCAGAAAGTGCAGTGCATGTGCCTGTGGTGTAAAGTACATGACAATTAAAATGTGATTGCGAGTTATTGACTAGGATGCCCTCTAGCAGGCATACTTTAACGTTGGTATTTTCACGTCCTTTGATTGGATGGTCTGAGAGTGCACTAGTCAAAGCTCGCAACCTGCCTCTGTAGCAAACCACACACACTCAATTATATTTGTGCGGATTTAATAGCTGTTCGTTCATTCAACAAAGGCTGAAAATGGAGAATAAATTGATTCGTTCACAGATATACTCCCAGTGTAGTTTCTTTTGATGAAATGTGTTCAATTTTATACAATTTTGTTTTAATAAAATAATAATTTAAGTTACTAATGTTCACTAATGGGAATTGGAGCATTTAAACTTTGAGAAGCCTAAAAATAATCATTTATTTACAACAGAAAAATTGAAATCAAAAACAGTTTTATGATCTGGCTTTGATAAAGAAACATAAATGATTTGCCTGCCTGTGGGTCCAATCTGAAAACTTCACAGACCGTCTAAACACCAAAGCGTCGCTATTTGTAAATCTCTTCAAGCGGCGCTATCTGTTCTGACACAAAAACAAAGCAGATTCAAATGTAATAAGATTTCAGCTCTTGTTTGTGTGGCATTTACCTTATTCCTGTCCTACACAAGCTGTGTAAATAAACAATAACCACAGGGGAGGAGAGTCAGCAATGTATGATCTGAAACAAAAGCCTGCTGAAACAGTGTGGAGGAACTGCTGTGGAAGTGTGTGTATCTGTGTGTGTGTGTGTGTGTGTGTGTCTGCTCCCTCAGTGGTCTGAGATATTCCCACCTGGTGTCATTACCACTCTTATCTTCTTGCCAGCCCCAACCAAAGTCAGAAACACAGCCCACCTGTGCCCGTCTGATAAAATAAACATCATGCAGAGCTGCAGTCATTGTCTATTCCTCTTTTGAATCTGAGCTCACTTCCATACCTTCCTCTACATTTTCGTTTCTCTCTGTCCCTTCCACACTCCCACTTTCCATTCTTTTTCCCCCTATAATCCTGTCAGCAGACTAATAATCAGAATGAATTACAGTTTAAACCCGGCTACCTGACCCTTCCCCGCTCTGACCACACACAAGAGTGTGCGGCCATTGGGAATTCCCAGCGGCATTATTAGAATCATCAATCATGGTTTCTGTCATTTTGACATACACCACAATACAGTGCACAGCTGTGCACAAAATTTCAATCCCCTTACACACAGCTACACATACACACATAATCCTGGCATTAAGTGCTTAAAACTAAACAAATACTGATAGTTAAATGATGTAAAAAAAAAATGCGACTTATAAACTAATATATTTAAAACCATATTTTGTCAATCCATCATTTAAATTTTAGAAAAATACTTAGAACAATATATACTCATTTTTATTCTGGTCTGGGCAGTTAAAAAAGGTAGCAATCTGTAATGTACAACACTGTAAACAAACACTGAGTTTGAGTAATTACAGTACAGCTGGTTCAAACATGGAAGAAGACAAGGCTTTAACGTCGTGTGAAGAGCCCGCTCTGGGAGAAGAAGATAGAGGGCTCTTTGAAGGTGGATAAAATTAAAGGTTGAAAGCTGCTTTCTAAAATTATACTGCTCTTTCATTTCAGGCTCATGTTTAATTCCAGTGTTCCAAAAATGTCCTTTTTTTCCCAGCAGCACCTGAAGATAAATGGATTTTCACAAGATGGCCCATTCCTTTAAAAAATAAATAAATAAATAAATAAATAATAATAATAATAATGCTAGAACAATATTTCTTAAATGCCTATTCCTCAAGTCATTGCTCAAGTCATAATGTACACACAAATAAAGCTTATAAATATGAACTGGTATCTCTGGGTGTGAGAAGAGAATAAAAAAATTGTCTTTTACATTTTTTTTCTCTTAAATCTTCCATTTTCCCTGGTAGGATCAGCCATTAATTACAGATAATACAGCACCTTTTTTCCCCTTCAATAAAATCAGAACAATGCCATAAGGTGATCTGACAAAAGTACAGAGGTAGATTTATGAAGAAAGTCTTCTTTGGCTTCATATCCTGGACACAGCAGGTAATTAATACTGGCCCATAACCTCACTGAATGACACCCAGGTATTGTATGAAGCAAGGGAAAAAGCAGACACACCCCTCACTCATGCCTCGCCACAAATGGACACATCAATCCTCATTTCACAAGTCACTTCACCCCTCGCAGTCTGGAAATCTGGGCAATTTCACTGAAAGAAAAACACCTTGCTGTAGGTGCACTCACTATGCAGCATGGGTAATGGCCTCTTTGTCCTTGTAGCTCTTATGAAACGTGTAAAAATGTGCATCCAAAATAGTTTGTAGCATACAGGCCTTTAAAATGAAGTACACGGAAAATTGTAAAAAAAAAAAACAACAACAACCCAACAAAATAGAAAAAGATAGAAATTTTATGTGAGAGAACAAAATACTCACTTTCATAGAAATTCTTAGACATGTTCGGAAAAAAGGAAAACAACACAAATTAGTGCCATCATGATGCTAAATTGTACATAAATAATATAACATGTACATTTACATACACTTAATGGGCATCTGACCATAAGATTGTTGTTATAATGACCTCTACACTTGGTATGTAGTCATGTCAATTTTGTATCAGAAATCAACAATGGCATTTGTAAAATCCAGGAGGCAGGGGGTAGGAGGCATAGGATGCATTCAGTGCCTTAATTAATCTCAAAGGTGTTCATTTGGGTTGAGATCAGATCAGTAGGACACTTAAAATCTAACATTCCAACACCTGTAAACCATATCGTCTTGGTGCATGGGGCATTTTGTGCACAAAGCAGGCATTCCAATATGAACCACATATGACTGGGAATGTCAGGTGTACTAGTACATTTGTATATCGTATACATGCCAATACATACATATTTACTTACCTACATACTGTATACAAGTACATACATAAAGTCACAGAATCATAGTAATTATTTTATGCAATTTATGTGCAAGTAATAATAAGTAATATTATATATGCAAGTAATTATAGTAATCACAGTATTAACAATTAAATGCTGTGTCTGCCTTGTTACAAACATGTTAAAACATCAGAACAATTAAGACTTGATTATGAACCACGGACACAATCTTTCCAACATTCTGTAAATGAACCTATAAATGACCCTTAACCTATTTTGAATTAAAAAAAAAAGAAGAAAGAAAAACATTGACAATTTACACTTCATCATATCTCACTTGATAACCATTATTTTAAAGTGCATTCCTTAGATATATGATATTTTGTAAAAATTGTAAAAGTGTAAATGAGTTTGCACTTCAATGTCTTCCACAGTTTTGCTTTCCTTTGAGGTCTCTAAAAAGAATTACTGTTTCAGTCATTACCTCACCTGACTAAAGTTTTTTGCACCCAAATACAGGAAAAATACAGTGGAATAATTTGACTCAGAAAAATACTGTTATAAGGAACATTGTACTAGAATAGTACTACATACTACATAATCATACGTAATCAATTATTTTCCACCTTTTTTTTCTCAAAACAAACCACAAGCAAAAAGGCAGAATAACAGAAAAAAAACCTCTGTAAAAACAATTGTCTCATTTGCATCAGTGAGTACAGGAAGAATAAAATGCTAGTTATTTAGCTAATACATTTTTCTACTTAAAAGGTTTAATGACATATGAACACCTGAAATTAACAGATGCAAAAAAACAGAGACAAAAAAAAAGTCTTAAAAAAAAAAAAAAAATTTCCAGTGCAATACCCAGACATTTTACATGATTTAACACAAAACCTAGCAATTGTTAAATGGATAAAAAAATGCATTATGAGATGGTGCTCTAGATAAAGATGAAAATCAATTTTGTTCACTATTTAAAATACATAAACAAATGTCCCATTAATAGTTTGTCAGCTCATATCTTTTCTGAATGTGTTTAATTAGGTTTCTTTGCTAAAAACATTTTTCACCTGTAAAATGCTATAAAAATGTTGATGACACTTCTACAAAGAAAATTTCATTTCATCTCGGCGTATATGAAGTGCCTGCACATTGTTGAGGACACGCAACTAACCTAATTGTGCCTTTTTACTGAACTGCCTTCCATTAATTAACATGAGCACTTCATTACCCAGATATTATATAAGCATATTTGTGAAGCCCATGAATAATATCATTGTACACAATTGCCTGAAGATATAAATCAACAAGAAGATGGAAATCATTTGCAATAAATATGAGCAGTTCATATGCACATGCTGAGTACAAGTATACTTAGTGCCAAGATAATTTATATTTACATAGACAGATAAAATTGCCAACTGGGGACAGAAACATCAGGGAGGTAAAAATATACATTTATCAATTGGTTGAAGTTGAAGAGTGCTTCAAAAAATCTGAAAAAGCCTATTTAATTCTGCATGTCATTTTCTCATTTATTCAAGTGACATATTAAAGTAGTATTTATATGCAGCATTATCCGGAACGCTACTTAAGCAAAATCACATGCTGTTTTTAATTATATTATTGTTTGGTAACTCTAGCAACTATGGTAATATATTACTAATACAAATTAGCAAGAATAAACAAATTAGCAAGAATAAACTCCAGAGACATCTGATGCCACCATTTTGTTTGCGACAAAGCTATAAATTCATGTATATACTCTTTTTGTGAACAAAAGTAGAATCATAATAATGTTTTATGTAAAGTAAGCAAATAAAATTATCAACAAATGTATTTAAAGAATTTGAATATTATTTGGTTATTTGCCATACCTAGCCAATTATTACAATCTTGAACGGTATAAATGGATTTAAAGGGTATTTTTAAATTCTTGATATTTTCCTAACCAGTGATTTGATGTTGAGAAATTAAAGGCTCAATATTTTGCCAAATATTTTGACCTTGGCCAATTTTTATCTTCTCATTAACTGTCCTGCTCAAGAGGAAAGAGGGAATTTTTATTTGACACCATATTGATAGCCAAAAACAAACCTTTCCTAAATTACAAATCTTAACATTTTAGGAAGGTTTATTCCCTCATGCATGCAGTCATACATTCATTTAGCTTAAAAAAATAAAAAAAAAGTTGCCTTATGCCTGATTATTTAAATACAGACCACATCTATTCATGGAAAAGCAGTATGGTGGCAGGAAATGGCTGAGAGCTTTGGGCTGTGTTTATCAGGCCACAACAGATTTGATGGCCTGACAGGCCTTTCTCCAGCTGTGACAGACACAAGTCTACTGGGAGAGCAGCTCAAGCCTGTGTGCTCAGACGGCCTCACAATAACTCTGACACAGCTAACCGTCATACTGACAGCCGGGTGATTTGACTCTTCCAAGCAGATCACCTCACAAACAGTTAACCACCATTACCCTCAAACCACTGCCGACAAAGCCGCCATTGCAATGTTTTGCAGAACCAAAATATCTCTATATTTGATTACTTATTTACCTTTATTGACCTTTTCTGTAAAAAACCAACAGATAAATGAAAACAAAGGTAATGTAAAGGTCAGTAACAAGTCATTTTGGTTTAGGTTATATTTTGAGCAGGGTGGTGGATGTGATTCATGCTGATCAACCGGTGTTTGTAGAGTGGGAACATGCAGTGGAGAGAAATGGCTATAGGTGACCTTGATGGAATGTGTTATTAGCAGCATTCAGGTAGGAGAGAGAGCGACAGCTGCAGGACATCATGGGTAAGACTCACTTAATAAATTCACATCCATCCACCTACACTACTAATACAATAATACAAACAACAAAAAACATTTAAATCTTTTTATTTTTAAAATCATTCTTCCTGATTGCCACTTTTGAAACTGTGATGTGATTTGTTACCCCTAGCCATAGAATTAAACTATTACACACTGATCCTCATGCATTGTTTTGTTTTTACAGTTCCATCATAGAGGCTTTAGCCATAACCAAGCTATACATTCTCTTATTCATAATCAAGCCAATGAAATTTGGATTTAATTCTAAACCTTTCACCAACAAGGTCAAACCTTTATCACAATGCAATGCTCAGACATAATATTATAATCCAAAATTCAAAATGTATTTTCTTTATTGATAACATCAAGTATTACGCCATAAATATTTTTGAGGAATACATTATATACACTCTAAGGGGAGCATTTGTTATTTATATCAGTGGGTCCTTTTTCCTAAAATTATTCTAAAAAGACTCCTTTGAAAGAAAAAAAGAAACTTCAAAGGTTCCTCCAAAGGAAGAAAAAAACAAGAACACTTCTAAAATGTTTATTTTCTAGGACTTGAAGGCCCTGATTCATTTCCTTTATTTGTTGGACTGTGTTTTCATGTCTCTGTAGCCATATAGTGCAATCAAAAAGTATTCAGAAAGTATTCACTTTTTCTTACACTTGTACACTTTGTACACTTGCACAAAGTCAGGGAATTTGTAGGATCAGAATCAGGTGTATGATTAACTATACTGCATCATCAAGGTCTCTCCCAGGCAAAGATTTCAAAGATTTTTCAAGATGTGCTTTTCAAGATATTTTTAAAAAACACACAAAGAGACGTGCAATGGTGAGGACTGTAGACACAGTGGTCAGCCAATCATGCTTACTTCCTGTCAAAGAGATCTTGCTTATCTCCCTTCAACATTGAAAGATGTCCAGCAGTCATCAGCAAAGAACTGGCAGAAATCATTGGAACCCATTTACTATGTACTGTCTGGAAGGATTGTAGCCATAAAGCCATACCTCTGACATGGAAACAAGGCTAAGTGACTAAATGAATCAACTTTAACATAGGGACTGGGTTGCAGAAAAATGGCAGCAGGTGCTTTGGTCTGATTTGTCAAAATGTGAAATATTTGGCTTTAGCAAGCAAGGCCGGTTCTAGCCACTTATATTAGGGTGGGCTGGTACAAATAATAGGTGGGCAATCAATGGTAGTGATAAAACCAAATCATGTTCTCCCCATAACTAATATTTACAAAATTAGTTTTAAAATTAAATTAATCAAGACTATTTTCAAACTTGAGTACAAAATCAGAACATTATATAGAAAGATTCTTTTGATCCAAATTTGTTGAACTTTTTTATTTTATTTTAAAGATTTTTTTTTAAACAGTAGCAGGACATTATATAACCACTGAAAACTAAAGGCTTAAAAAAACACACATCACACATTTCTGTGCTATTCTCCTTAATAATAAAATCAAACTTTGATTGAGTGGGCAAGACACAAATTTGTTTGGGCTAAGCCCACCCCTGCCCATTGCTGCCACTGGCTCTGAAGGGCTGGAGAGCAGTGCAATAATAAATGTATGCAGGCAAAATTGTGTAGCATGGTGGGGGTGGGCTGCATTTTGCCAAATGGAGTTGGAGACTTGGCCAGGATTATTGGTGTCCTCTATGATAAGAAATAGGGGCAGACAATTATTCATCATGAAACACCATCCAGGAGGCATCTGATTTGCCCAAAATCTATTCTGCACGACAGACACCCTAAATAAATACAGCCAATGTAATTAAGATCTATGCTAAGCGTAGAGAAAAACAAAGATTCCTGAAAGCAACAGTTTTGGCTCCCACCAAGCCCTGATTTCAAAGACATCGAGTCTGTCTCAGATATTGATTTTGATTCCAAATTTTGATTTGACTTGGATTTCTCTTCTGTTCATTTACTCTCCAATTTGTTAATTCATAAAAATAAGCTAACATTTCTATATACTTATAAAGCATACAGCATTATATATATATATATATACTATACACTATATATGCTTAGAGTAAGAATTGGAAGAAGAAATGATTTGGTTGTACAATATTGCTGCAATGTGTCTAATTTGTCTTTTTAAAAAGTGTGTTTTCTTAGGTCATTTCCTCCGGTGCCACAAAAGGATTGACAGGTGAGTAAAGGGAAAGCAACTCATACTGCTAGCCTTTTTTTTATTGCGGTAAGACGTGCTGATTAAAACAGCAAGCCTAAGCCTATTAAATTAGATACTTCCTGAAGTACTACTACTTGGATAAATAAATTGGTCATGACACATAGGCTGGGTGCATACCCTGCAGATTGTGAAATTAGTGCATTAGAGTTTGATTGCCCAGTCTGTCAAGAACCTCCCAGCGTCACCTCCTCTCAACTACTCAACCAACTCAAGCATGGTGATATTTACACTCCATCTACTACGCAGAGATAATTGCACTCAAACAAGGCGTCTGCTGTGTGTTCAAATTCAAGATAAGTCAAAAGAGTGAGAGAATCTCTCACTAAAAAACAATGCAGCTATGACTCAGCTAAGGAAATGGTGCATAAACGCAATGCTCTTCTTTACCATTTAGTCATTATTTAATTAAGCTAGAAAATAGGGGAAATTTTATCATTAAAACCATTACTGTTTTTTTTTTTTTTTTGTGTGAGAGTTCATCAAGTTTGTAGTGATGCATTTTCCTTGTTAGATAGCATACTTCACTCTCCCCAAAAGACCTAATGACAACCTAGAAACAGAGAAAAAACATCACAGCAGAACTATAAAAAAAAGTGACTGAGCAAATATTTTATATAAATTTGGAAGTCATATTAAAGATGATACTTAAGAAAAACAAAGCACTAGAAAAACAAATTTTGAATGAGAAAATTTGTCCAACAATCTGTTATAGTTGGTTTTATCACAAGAGAAAACAATTAAAATCCAAATTTGACATCAAATCAACACACATGCTAAAACATGTATACAATTTGTATACTCCCCAGTGTGTGTGTGTGTGTGTGTGTGTGTGTGTGTGTGTGTGTGTGTGTGTGTGTGTGTGTGTGTGTGAGAGATCTTTTTGGAGCTAAAGAGATTTTGGAAAGTGTTTTATATAATAACAATTGTCAGAAAAGATAATGCCAATAAACAAATGTTTTGAAATTGGTGCTCCTTACAACAAAATGTCAAAATATGAAAGATATCGTATATTTGTTTAATGTAGCTCAGTTGCATTGATTGGTGCTGAAACCAAACCATGTCAGATTAGAAGTAAATTGAAATGTTTCCAATCATTATTTTTAGGTGCTGTACTATTTGTACTGCTTAAGGGTTTAAGATCGTTAGGAGAATGCTTAGGTTAGAGCCGCCAGGAAGGAGGAAAAAAGGAAGACCAAGGAGGAGGTTTATGTATGTGGTGAAAGAAGGCATGCAGGTAGTTGGGTTGAAAGAGGCAGATGTAGAGGACAGTGGGGTATGGAGACGGATGATCCACTGTGGGACCCCTAACAGGAGAAGCCGAAAGAAGAAGAAGAAGAAGAAGAAGAAGAAGCTCAGGAAATCAGAAAAAGCTGGTGATCTTAGATATGAATGACTGTATTGTGTTGTCTTGTGTTGTCTGTCTGCACTGTCTGTCTGTACTGTTTTTCGATTGCACTGTTTGCACTAGGTTGCAATCAATGCACTTTATGTAGCTTGCATTGTGTTGTAACCATAAAAAATTGTGACATTTTTTTTACTTACATTTACTTAAAGTATATAAGTTTTGAGAGTTAAAATTGTACCCACTTATTGTGAGCCCTTCAGTCCCTCTGAGCAGATGTTTTATTCTCTTATGTCCTGAAAAGCCCTTTAGCAGGTTGACAAACAGGTGGGAAGTGTTTATATTTTCCTTTAATCCAATTAAGCATGCTTTAATTATGTAATTGCATATGAAATGTTTGAAAGACTCTGTGTGAAATATCTTCATTACGACATTGCGGTTAAATTAGGAATTAGTGAATTTAATGAAGTGTGGAATGGCTGTGAATGAAAGAAATTAGCAATCTCTTTACCCTGTTTCTTCACAATTCTTTACAATTTTAATAGCACCTCTGTTTTTTTTATAGTCACCTTTAGCCTCACTTTAGTTTCAAGCTCCCTCGGTCTGTAGGACTAACCTTTCATATCAGATTACTCTTAATATAAGAAGTTTATTTATTTATTTTTTTACTTCAGGCTGTGCAGTTTACATTCTCTCTCTCTTTCTCTCTCTCTGTCTTTCTCTCCTGCAAAGATCAAGATCCTCGATGCCCTGAGTACTATGGTTTTAATTATTCCAAATATTAATTACGTATTAATTGAACCCTAATTACTATTCTTCATTAGATCAGCAATTAATCTTTTGTCATGCTCCCGACAGCGCTGATCCCTTGGTAATGAGGTAGTGCTGATGCGCTCGCTGGTCATCTGTTTGTAATAATGACAGATATCACTGAGCCTTTCAACAAAGAGCCACTAAAAAGGAGCAAGAGAAAATCTGCTCTATCATAATCAACAAAAAAATACTCCAAAGTCATATATAATTAATAGTTCATTTTTAGTTGACTGTATTGTCTATTATAAAAAATATAAAGTCACTCAGTACTGTATATGTTTTTGTTTGTTTGTTTGTTTGTTTGTTCATTTGTTTGATTTTATGTCACTTTTTGCTCCAGTCTTTCGTTTATTGTGTCATTAGTGCCATAAATGTGGCATCAAATGCATACACTAACAATATATTTTGATAACACTTATTCAATTAAATTCAACTCAATTTTATTCAATTCAATTCAATTCAATTCAATTCATCTTTTTTTTTTATAGCACATTTTACAATGGACATTGTCCCAGTTTTTCGGAGATAAAGAGATAACGGAGCTGGAATCTATACGTTTAGTGCCTATAGGTTCATTCCTAATAAGTTTATCCCTAATGAGCAATGCCAGTGGTGACTGTGGCAGGGAAAAACTTGCTGAGACAGTATGAGGAAGAAACCTTGAGAGGAAACAGATTTAAAAGGAAACACATCCTCATTTGGGTGGCACAGAATGTCCATATATTACAGTTCTATCAATATTGAAGTGTTCTGTTCAGAGATGGGTTTAAATGCAGAACCTAAACCATTTTTGCAGTCTGTTTATATTAAGTCCAAATATCAATAGGTGGAATAAAGGTGTTTTCATTTGTCTGAATGAGAATATACTGCATGCAACTTTGTTATTTGAGTCACTGGATTTTTGAAAAAAGCTGAATAATGGAACTCTTAAGTTAAGTTAATACAAAAACCCTGAACCACACCATGTTTGTGCATCAGTGAAATAAAGAATGAAGCTTAGCAAAGCTGTTTTGGGAAGCAAGCTGGTTTTCCACACCTTTAAGTTTAGTGAAGTCTGGTGCATGTACTGCAGTATAATCAACATATACTCTAATCTGTAAAGACCTTTCTAATTAAGAGAAATATATAGTCATTAAGCTAATTAAACTTCTAACTGGACTTTATATTTAATTGGTAAAATCTGAGAGGAGAGAAGGTTCTAAAATGATTATTTTAAAAGGGGGTAAACCAAAGGGGGAAAAACTGTAAACTCCACCCTCTTTCAATCAGAAAGATAAATGGGCACTCATAGAAGAAATATATACTTGGCAAGATCTAGGGGACACAAAACAAGGAAATAAATAATTGCATAAAGTTTGCATATCGGAGAAGTGCCATGAAGCTTTGGCTTCTAGTTTCCTCGACCTCTGATGAAAAGCCACTCTCTTTGAGCACTGCTGCACAAGACACTCATGCATCACACAAAAGTGGACGTATCGGCACTTGTCATGTAATGATATTGGCTGAGTGCAGGGTGCCAGCATGAGTGCTGAGCATAGATCAGAGACCAGAGGGTTGCTGGGAGCATTAGGAGCTAGGGTTATGAAAGACAATTTCTCAAAGTGCACTGAAGCAAAAGAAAATCATGTTTAAACTTCTTACAGTTAAAATGAAATGCTATAACTGTCCAATCCCTTCATCGTATAATGTTCCGTAGGCTTATATAGGTGTTTGTTAAAAATTCTGCCAATTCTTTTCATTTTCCACACATTCTTCAGTAGACACTTTATATTGTTATAGGTTTGAGATGATATGAGATGGGATACATACTGTACACCTTGGATGAGACACCAGTCAATTTATACGGTGCACTTATTCACCGGGGTATTAAACCATGGGTTTAATTAAAAATATCCAAGGTGTATGCCTACACAATTTTTAGGAAGTAATATAAAATTTGAGAACCTGCAGGAAACCAACATGGACCCAAGAAGATCATGCGAAAAAATTAACACAGTAACCTGAGCTCAAGACCAAACCCTGCAGTTCTATGTTGAGTTTTTTCTTCCTAAAAAGCCTGTGTTGAGATTTGTGTGGACATTTTAAATCATTTAAAATACCACTTTTCATTACCTTTTAGTTTTGAGGCGTACCAAAAATGTTTTAACTGACCATAGTGGGTTGCCGTAAATTGGCCTTTTTAACACGCAAAATCTGTTTTAATATGTGCCAAAAAAAAAAAAAAAGCATGCTGAGCGAGCTGTCCATCCTCATTAGGGACAGCGCCTGATTTATTGTAACATTCAGACCCTGACATGCATCACACCCAATCACATTACTGATAAGTGACAAGCTGAATCATGAATGAAAATATAGTATATTATAGGTTTTTGCTTTCACTAAAAGATTGAAATTATGTAAAACCAAACTTTAATTAAGGGTCTTTAAAAAACAATAAATAATTATTTTATATATAAATAAAGACAAAAAATCTGGGAAAGAGAGCTGAGGTCCATACTGTAGAGCATTGTATGATGTCTGTGTAGGAATATGATGCGTTGTAGTTTTATGTGCCAAAAAGCCCATCTGAGGTTAATGTAGGAGTCCTGAGCCAGCTCACAACTGGTCCCCCCTACAGTTCACCATCTAATGATGCATTCCAACAATCTGCTGGCTGCTCAGCTTCTAAGTATTACTCACTGCAAAGAACTCGTCAGCCATGCTGGGGGCTCATTCATACACACACCCACATGCAGCGGTGACAACTGCAATACAAACATAAAATACTAACTATATGCTACAGCTAGACATTCAAGGACATAGGGTTCATAGGAGAAAAAAAAACAAGCAATGATTTAGAAAGCAAATTATAACCCCACACATACACGCACAAGAGGGAAAGAAAGCAATCAAGGTATAGATATATATCATTGCAGCACAATGTGACAGGAGAATTGGCTGTGGAACCCGGGTTAACATGTCTCCTGTGCGCTTAAGGAGCTGATATAAAATGCATCTAAAATTGAGCCATGGGATAGAGGAGCTGACCATTGATCATACTATTGCAGTCACCCTTCCCAAACTGTGCGAACACACACGCACATACACATACACACACTCACACACACACACACACACACGCACACACACACACACACACACACACACACGGGCACACACGGGCACACACAGGGGCACACACACATACACACAATGCTCCCTTGCCAGGCCAATACATCATGTGCTCCCAGGCCAAATGAGGTAATCACTCAAAATTATTTGCATACAAGCTAATGAAACATTGCAAAGTTAAAACCTCTTGAATGTTAATTAGAAAAGTAATGCACAATTTGCTGATTAATGTTTCATTTCATCTCTAAAAGCGGCTGCTGGGAGAGAGAGAGAAAAAGAGAGAGAGAGAGAGAGAGAGAGAGAGAGAGAGAGAGAGAGAGAGAGAGAGAGAGAGAGAGAGAGAGAGAGAGAGAGAGAGAGAGAGAGAGAGAGAGAGAGAGAGAGAGAGAGAGAGAGAGAGAGAGAGAGAGATATAACTCTCCTCTTTATACTGTACACTCAGGTAAAGAAGTATCAGACTGTTAATAAATCATACATATCACATAAAACTTGGATTTAAAGTAATATTCCACATTGAAAGCTTTCAGAAACATTTGACTTGTGCTTTCAGACGCTTACTGTAAGATCTTGAATACTGAGGAAACTGTTAAAAACACAATTATATGCATAATTATAATGATTTTATTTTTATGTTATGTTGTACTTTGTGTCCACAGCCAGATATCGATCTTAAAATGTGTTTTGTCTGCAACTAACTAGGAAAGGTTTGTTATAGTGCTTATTCAAAAGGTCAATTTATGATGTGTGAACTGGCTCTCACAATCCAGATCAGTTGAAAGTACTTACATCAATTATGCATTATTAATGTTTTGTTCAAGTTTAATTATTCATTCACACAATAATACAACAGGAAGGCAAGGCACAGTGTATGTATCATTATGATTTTGCTAAATAGACATATTTAGAATAGACATACAGTAAATTTAATATGCATTAATTTATTCTGCTTCTCAGAACTATTTATGTCTTGGCTCAAAAAAGAACAAAGCAGTTATTCGAGCTTGCCAGTTTAAAACATTTTTGAAAATGCACTATTATATCTGTACCATAATGGCAGATGTGGGTACAACAGCATTTGTGCTTGGGTAATCTAAAATAGATTATAAGTTTAATGTAAAACCTGTTATAGGTTAGAAGCTGTTTGACTGTTTTTTTACTTGATCTGCAAAAGTAAATAAAAAAAAGGAAAGATAAGAAAATAAAAAAGTTATAAAAAGTTGGTCATTAGTGAGTTAGCTGACTTGGTTAAACACTGACTAAGAACTGGTTCTGTTTTATACTGGTTAAATTGACACAAAAACACACCTAGCTATTGTAATGTCTTGCAATTGTCATGTATGCATTATTTTCCACATGTATCTATTATTTTCATGGCCACCAAGTAAGTCACTGATCACAGACCAGGTTTATATATTTATATATATAAATGTGAAAGTGGTGCCGAAACCCCGCGCTGAAAGAGATGTATGATGCCAGGGAGACTTCGACGCGGAGCGAGAGAGACCATGCCAAGGAAAAGTGATGCAGCCACCGAGGCCACCAACTGCATCCTATTCGGCAAGATGGGACCAGATGTGTAATCAGTGAGATGGTTGGTGGCCATGATGATTATTAGGGGTGTAAGGGTACACATAATTCACGGTTCGGTACGTACCTAGGTTTATAAGTCACGGTTCAGTTCAAATTTGGTACAGTTAGAGGGGAGAAACGCAATACATAAAGTTGCTTGTTGTTTTTTTGTTTTTTTTTATGTAATATTATATATATAAAAAAAAATTTAAACAACATTTTTTATACATAATAAAAAAAAAAAATTATATATTTTTTTTAACAAATTAAAATTAAATGAGTGATTTAAAACTCATTTTAAATAATTGTTTATACAAAATAAAAAAAAAGAAATCAAATTAATGCAATACTTTTAATTATATTGATTCAATTAAGAAATCAATTAAATTGAAATTGCCACTAATTAAATAGATTTAATAAAATGTAATAAATGGACCTCATTTGGGTAATACAGTGTGTGTGTGTGTGTGTGTGTGTGTGTGTGTGTGTGTGTGTGTGTGTGTGTGTGTGTGTGTGTGTGTGTGTGTGTGAGAGCGTCTTACATTTATAATATTAAATTTAAAAGATATGATCTACTTAATTGTTCTACTTATTACAGAATACTTTAACAAATGTCTTCATTTCTTCCATTCTTCATTCATTCATTCCCTTGATTTTCATTCCCTTGTCCTTTTTTAGAGAAATTCTTGAAGCTGGATATAAAATGCTATAGAATCCATAGCACTAGCATTACCCTTCGGGAACTCGAGCTGCGTCAAAATGCTTTGGGAACGCCTCCGTGTTGCTCACGCTCTAAATCACGTGTGAAATCCGGCCAACGGCAAGTCGGGACGGGGCGACTTTGTAAACCGGGAAGCTACAAAATACGAGAGCAGTAGAGCGACGCTAGCTTCTGTTTGTTTACCGAAGGCGCTTTGTGTATGAATCTGTGCAAGCAATGGCTCAAAGCAAACAAATCTTTTGCATGTGTGTCTCTCCTAGCCCCCCGTTTCATTACGTGATCTATGCGTTGTTTGCTTGGGAGTGGAGCATGCTCAGTCGGCTGTCGAGGTAGCTGGACACCATGGTGCAGACTTGGCCGAGGCTGCGCCTGTACACCTTTCCCCTATCGAGTTGGCTCCCGGGAGTTCTGGAGAAAAGTCGTTTCAGTTCTGGAGTTCTTGCAGGAACAGTTTTCTCCGTCAACCCTGAAGGTTTACGTGTCTGCTATTGCTTGCTTATTGCTATTGCGGCTTATTGTACCCCGCCCGCTGGAAGGTCTCTAGGTAAACACCCTCTCGTGACACGTTTCCTGTGTGCCCTTGGCCAAGGTGGCCCTTAGGGACCTGTTTGTAAAGACTGCTTTTCTTCTGGCAATTTCTCGCTGAATAGAGTCCTACAGGCTCTTTCCATGGCCCCATCTCTCCTTGTGTTTGCCCTGGCATGGCCAGTGCCTTTCTCTACCCTAAACCTGGGTAGGTACCTAAGGTGCCTGCGGCACCCCCCAAAAACTCCTCGTGCTGCAGGCATTCTGTCCTCCTCCTTTCCAAGCCCCCCAACCATGAGAAGCAAAATCGACACGTATCTCCACAGGACGAGTCTGTGGAGAAAGTCGGAGCTGCTGTTTGTCTGCTATGTCCGTAATAGAAAGGGTTTTTCTTGCCAATAAGCAGACTCTAAACCACTCTCGGCTTGTCTGTCCTGCGTTCTGGTTGTGCTTAGACACACCAGGCAGGGACTGGTCAGTATGGTGTGATTGGTCACTCGTTCACAAAGCGTTGGGACACAGCTCGAGTTCCAAAGGGGAACGTCTCTATTTTACGTATGTAACCTTAGTTCCCTGAGGAAACGAGACGCTGCGTCGAAATGCCACACTCCCTGCATCCCTGCGGCGCTTGCCTTCTCTTTGTCAGGAAGCTAGCGTCGCTCCACTGCTTGCGCATTTTGTAGCTTCCTGTTCACAAACGTCGCCCCGCGGGTGGACATCATGACTTACCGTTGGCCGGATTTCTTTGCATACGTAACCTAGAGTTAGCCGCTAACCGGAAAGTGGCTAGTGGCTAGCGCTATGAATTCTACCGCGTTTTTTTATGCATGCGCAAAACATATCTTATTTGCGGTACGGAGTGAGTAGCCACAGTGGAAACTGTAGTTATTATATATATATATATATATATATATATATATATATATATATATATATATATATATATATAAACAGTGAAACTGTTTTATTGCACTTATTATTTATGGTTAATGCAGCTCACATTTTTGTTTGACCATTTTTTATAAAATAAGAAATAAATAATATAAAGTGAAATTAAAACCTTTGACACAACACATTTATTTACAACACCCTTACCTTTGTTGCACCAGGTATAAAATTAAGCACCAAAATCACACAATTAAAACTGTCCACGTGGAATATAGCAAAGTTCTGTTTGGTGTTCTCATCATTTACGACATTTAAAACACCATAATTACTTTAAAATATTTACAAGAATAATTTGTCCTCATGCTCTATCTTGAGTATGGTTTCAATAATAATTAACATACTTTTGCATAAAGCATCTATATTTGTCCATGCCCATGTTGATTAGAGTATTAAAAACTTGAAAAGTATTAATTTTGGGTACATTTAGAACAGATATAAATGTGTGATTAACTTGAAATTAATCACAAGGCAACTTGTGACAATCATTAATAATAATATTAATAATATATATATATATATATATATATATATATATATATATATATATATATATATATATTATGATTATATCTTATTAATCTTAATAATTGAAAAAAACATTTCATTTAGACATTATTGTTCTTAAAACTTACAGCTAGCTGTGTAAGGCAGACAGATTAATAAAATATAATATATTATATGTACTTTTCTTTTAAGACAAAAAGTCTCACTATGTTAAGGGCCTGAAAGGACAGATTTTATTATCCATGCAGAACCTTCTCCCTTTCTGACACTAGAGTCATATAAAAGCCCAAGAAGGTACTTTTTGGCTTTGTATAAGTGAAAAGAGATTTTGTTACAGTCATGCACTCCTGCTATATTCACACTTGAAAAGACATAATATGGACATCTTATTAGTGTTAGATTTTAGCCTTACGAACCCTAACCATCTAATCTCTCTAAATATAAGTTATATTGACATTGCGAGGTATATGCTTCATATTTATTTTCACTAGCTGTTTAACTTTTCTTTTTTTTTTTTTCAAAATTGCATTAGTTCATACAGTTTGGTGAATGTCTGAATGTCAACCCTGTTCTTAAGTCTTTTCTTTGCTTTAATTGATGATTATTAAAAACATGTCAACCTGCATTTGCGAGTATCTTAAATAGGCAGAGTCTCTCAAAAGTAAATATGGGTTTCATCTGTCTACAAACTGTCTACAATTTTTGGAACAACGTTCCATAACATCAAATTGCAAAGACTTTGAATATCTCATTATTTAGAGTACATAATATCATAAAAAAATTTAATTTTAAAAACATTAAAAACAATTTTTGGAATCCTGTAATTTTCGGGTTGCAAGCAATTCCACCTCAGGTGGAACTGGTTTAAAAACAAACATGATTATGCAATAGAAATCACTGCATGGGTTGAGAAACATTTCAATAAATCACGTTTGTGAATATATTTTTTCAATGCCATTCACAAAAAAGGTCTATCATGCAGAGAAAAATCCATATGTAAACATAATTCAGAAACCCAGCCGTCTTCTCTGACAACTCCATGAAATGGCAAAAATAAAGTGACAATATTTTATAGATGTGTATTTTCCCCTGGAAATTAAGAAAATATATATTTCATTTCATTTCATCTTCTCCCACTTATCCGTAATTCAGGTTGCGGGGGCAGCAGTCTAAGCAGATTCCCCAGACACTTCTCCGTGTCCAGGGATCGGGCTGTCAAAGCCCTCGCCTTCGACTACTGCCCAATCCTCTCAGCACCGGTCCCTTACGGTCCCTCCTGCAGGTTGTGAGCCCACGGGAAGGCGGCCCCACGTCGCTCCGACGTCACGGCCCTTGATTTATTTTTCTCGTAAGGGTCCGAAAATATATATATATTAATTCATTATAAGTATAAATAAGAGTTGACACTGCATGTTGCCCTTCAAACAGATAAGAATTTAGGGCTTCACTCAAGTCCAGTCTTGGGATTTAAACGCTTTTTTTTTTTCCATGTCTATTCCTCGGGACACGCTGATAGGCAGTGCCAGGGCTATCACTAGTTATCAGACTGTCTCATTGGGGTTCAGAAGGGAGCTAGGAGCTTTTGTTATTTTGGACCCCAGAGGGCCATGTGGCTATTGCTTCAGTCTACTGAGGCATAGCCAAGTGAGGGAGACTGCAGCTGTTGTCCCTAGTGTTGACCACTCCTTATCCCGCTGTCTTCCATGGACCCTGACAGGATGGATACACTCTGCTGCACCTGGTTGCTTAGCCCTTCCGTCCCCATGCACACAACACGCACACAGGCACACACTCACAAACACACACACACACACACACACACACACACAAACACACACACACACACACACACACAGTCACAACCACACCAGGGAAGTGCAAGTTTCCTCTGAGACCAAGACAGAAAGCAATTGATGCTTGCAATTACAAAGGCACATATAAGCATTTTTGAAACCAAGCCCGAAAACTTATCAGCACCTTTGAGACATAGCCAACACACAATTTCCACATAGGCACCCACAAATAACAATGATCATGTTTGAAGTTCTACAAGAATCCAACAACAGAAGCAACAAATTCTGGAAGGTAACAAAAAGCTGAATAAGACAGAAAATGTTTCTGGAGTAAACCAACCTTTATAGGTACAAGAGTAAAAAAATATTTCCTAATCAGTAGCCACATACCCTCAAGTACCTTTTTTTTTTTTTTTTTTTTTTTTTTTTTACCTTGATGCATGTTTTTTTTTTTTTGCTTGAAAGGTACATGTATTGTACTGTACTCTAAATGTAATTACTGTTTTACAAGTTCAATATTTAAAATTATATTAAATGCTACATTTAATCTATATTTCCTAAAGAAAGACAACAAAGAGCCAAATATGAGTATTATTGCAGCAACAAATAAAGGTACTGCTTAATATTCTTTCTTTAGAGATTGTTAACCAGTATAGGACACCAAATCCTAGAAGCAAAAATAACAAAAAGCTGCTATATGAATCTTTATTTATATAATCTGTGCACTGGATATTGGTGAAGGTAGTTAAACAATATTAGGACCACTTATCATTTCAAGGGAGGATAAACAGACAGAGATCACATAAATGTATGTGGACAAAGGGGAGCAGTTGTGCCATGTAGGTAATTAGGCCTTTAGCTCATCCTTAAACACCCATTTCCCTGTGCAGACACATGCTAAGCTGCTGCCCACCTGCTTAACTGGATATAAAAAGCATTACCAATAATTTAAATATGCTTTCAGGTCAATCTACATCTGAATAAAAAATTCAGCTGGCTTGTTTGCTGCTCACAGAACAGTAAGGGGTGGATAGCATCGAGAAAAAAAGAAAATAAAACATTCATTTGGGAAAGTAATATACTTTAAAAGTCTTGAGGTCTAACCATGTCAGATTTTGAAGCCATATACTGTATAGATATCATTGATATGTCAGTTATATATCTTAAAGATCTCATAACTGCATTTGTGATAATAGTTTTAAAACGTTTAATATATCTGATAATGTTCAGTAGTTACGATTCTGGGAAATTCCGGGACTGCCAATATGACACTACCGGGACCTTGAACATGACATTTAACCCTACTCCAGAGTTGCTATATCATGACTTACCCCATTTCCATTACTCCTTATAATTGGGGGCATAAAAGATATTTTCTTGAATGCACCACCTCAGTGACAAGAAACAATTCAGTTTACTACCCGTTCTGCCCTTTATATTAAAAGAGATTTAACTGTTAACAGCCACTTTTATGTATAGTTTCTATAGTCTCACAGAGTACACTTCCAAAGCTCTCATTCAAGGAGAGAAATCTCAGTATTTTAAATGATATCCTTCTTTTTTCTGTTTGTCTGCAGGTATGAAGAGAGTGAATATTGCTTGCAGCATCGCTTAGCTTTAAAGAGTCATTTGTGCAGCAGATAAAATGCAGGGGGCGGGGTAAGTAGGGGAGGGTGCAATGTGAGGCCTGGGAGTTGAATCGATCCCATAAGACCTGTGTTTCTCAGGATGGAAATTTTTGCTAGAGTTGATGGGACTATCACAGCTGGGGAGCAGGCCATCAACAGTAGCAGGCCCTGGGCTGGAGGAAAGGAGCTGATTTCACCTAACCCATCAGCAAGACTAATGACCCAGCACCTGCCCCCTCTCTGAGCCACAGATTGGCTCCTATGACATTTAACGCAGGAAATGCTGGTGGTGGATGGCGAGTAGGATAAGATGCTGAGCATGCAGAGGTGCTGATTTAATCATAATGGGCAATAAAACCCCTCATCATGGGTTGCTAACAGAACTGGAGCCCAGCATGGGCTAAATGAGAGGCAAAGTGATCACATTAATATACACAGGCACTGATCTTGGATCAGGTGTTAAGGTTCATCCCTCATTCATCTCTTAGCTCCTCCAAAATGATTCATGCTGATGCAACTCTCCAACAACAACCATCACACACCTTCCATGAGCATCCATGAAGCAGGAGCAATGGACGATGCCATGGTTCCCTGCCAATCCAAATTAGCGTGCTCAAATTGGGGTCCTCTATCTTGGAAACAGCCCATCCTTCCCTTTCCATCCCATCTCTCATACCCAGTACCAGAGTCACTTTCTCTCCTGGCCCACTGATAGAATAAATCACTGTGCCACAATAGTTTTAATGGCTTTTTAATGAGTCTAATGTTTTCTGTTTTAATGAACTCCTTACATCAGCTTTAATCATTTTGGAGAAATGAAAAATGATTGAAAAACGGCTTACATTAATTTAATTTACTGTTTAAGTCATCCTCGGACCAGGGAGTAGAGGAATTGGGGTAAGACAAAAAGAGGCAGAGGATAGGAGAGAGAGATGACAGAGGGACCTGTCGGCTCTGATCTGTGTAGAGAAATGACACCAAATAAAAGGTTTGTTTTTCTTATCACCAATTAGGTAGGGTTTTTTCTGTCTTATATTTAAATTTTTGCAAAACAGATGTCTTACAGGATAATCAATTCAGAGGATGGCTTTTTGACTTTTAAGAATATCTTTCTGACCGTAGTTTACTGTGGATCAGACTTAAATAAACAAATAGCATGATATACTGTAATAGCATGATGTATCTATGACATTTAGTTTATTTGTTATTTATTCAGTTTTGTCCACTAATGTGTCCACAAATACCGGATTTTAACCCTGCAGCATTTGGAGCTACTTTTAAAATAGTACTTCAACAGTGCAATGTGTGATACTTAGAGCTGCATCTTAATAAGGAAAGCACTTTCAAATCAACGTCATGGCAATGCACCTGATTGTTCTACTGCTGAATGTTTAATAATAAGATTCAGGGTTTTTTTCCTATCGCTTAACAGCTGCTATCAGTTGCTATCAGTGACTTGCATTTAAAAAGTCACTTGCAGTAGCATAGTTATCTACAATGATACAGTTACATTCGTTTAAAACTCATCTTTAAAGGTTGTAGAGAGGCAGTCTATCACATGCACAAATCCCTATTTCAGCAGGGTTGTTTTTATAAGGCTGTAGCTTTATAATTGCCTTGTGATTGCTTTGTATTACTTTAAATGTTTGTCCTTTATGTTGCTGCAGAGTTCAGCTCCACTGCATGTATAAAACATCATTGCTCTTCTTATGGGCAAAGCTCAGGGGAAATTAATGACCCAGTGCTATATCTCTTAGAGGCCACTGACCAGATGAAGGTGTTTACTGCTGGCTCAAATTCACACACTCACACATACACACATACACATTTGTGCACACAATCATTGCTACATAAACACGTGCACAACATCTGCTACCTACTAACAACTCTGAGATTATGTGATTATGATTATCTAGATAGATAGATAGATAGATAGATAGATAGATAGATAGATAGATAGATAGATAGATAGATAGATAGATAGATAGATAGATAGAGAAAGAGCAAGAGAGAGAAAGAGAGAGAGAGAGAGAGAGAGAGAGAGAGAGAGAGAGAGAAAGAGAGAGAGAGAGAGAGAGAGAGAGAGAGAGAGAGCAAGAGAGAGAGAGAGAGAGAGAGAGAGAGAGAGAGAGAGAGAAAGCACTTGTTCTCAATCATTTGCATCCTACAATTTCACCAAACAAAGAAGCTAAGCTGAGGACAGTTTCCAAGACAAAACTAAATTTCTGTCTCTCCTTAAAATATAATTCAAGTTCATAATTGAAGTTTAGTATTCTTTGTTTTTTTTCCTCAAGAAGAGTGCAAAGAAAGAGGCAAGGAAGCAGAAAAGATAGAACCAGTTCTTTAGTAAGAGCCATTCTTTTCTTTTACAACCCAGTTCCATTTCATTATAATTGACAGGTACAGAATATTGCCACAATTCTATTGAACAGTCATTTAGTCTTGAATTTCAGTTAAACTGCTTTTCTTTGGTTTAGTATTTAAAAATGACTACACACATTTACTTGGTTAATGTCTACAGCTTATTGTATAGCCCATTATTATTGCATAGAGACATCCAATGTGCTTAAATATGAATATTTCTTAAATAAGTATATAGAATACTGGAACCCAGCCATTAGGGGGGCACAAGCCAGTGCACTCTTAGTGCCGGTCCCAAGCCCGGGTAAATGGGGAGGGTTGCGTTAGGAAGGGCATCCAGCGTAAAACATGTGCCAAATCAAATATGCGGATCACAAATGAGAATTTCATACCGGATCGGTCGAGGCCCGGGTTAACAACGACCGCCACAGGTATCGTTAGCCGACAGGGTACCGGTGGAAATTGGGCTACTGTTGGCCGAAGGAGGAGAAGGAGAGGAGGAGGACGTCTACAGAGACGGCAGGAAAAGGAGCAGTGTAGGAGAGTAGAGGTTCGGGTTGGTACTTTAAATGTTGGTACTATGACGGGTTAAGGGAGAGAGGTAGCTGATATGATGGAGAGGAGAAAGGTAGATATGCTGTGTGTTCAGGAGACCAAGTGGAAAGGGAGTAAGGCCAGGAACATTGGAGGTGGGTTTAAACTGTTTTATCATGGTGTGGATGGGAAGAGAAATGGTGTAGGGGTGATTCTGAAGGAAAAGTACAGTAAGAGTGTAGTGGAGGTGAAGAGAGTTTCTGATAGGGTGATGATCGTGAAGGTGGAAGTTGAAGGGATGAGGATAAATGTCATCAGTGCCTATGCTCCACAAGTTGGCTGTGAGATGGAGGAGAAGGAACGATTCTGGAGTGAATTAGATGAAGTGGTAGATGGTGTACCTAGGAAAGAACGATTGGTGATTGGGGCACACTTTAATGGGCATGTAGGTGAAGGAAACAGAGGTGATGAGGAGGTGATGGGTAGGTATGATTTTAAGGAGAGGAATGTGGAAGGGCAGATGGTGGTAGATTTTGCTAAAAGGATGGAAATGGCAGTGGTGAACACGTATTTTAAGAAGAAGGAGGATCATAGGGTGACGTATAAGAGTGGAAGAAGGTGCACACAGGTGGATTATGTTCTATGTAGGAGATGCAATCTGAAGGAGATTGGAGACTGTAAGGTGTTGGCGGGGGACAGTGTAGCTAGACAGCATCGGATGGTGGTCTGTAGGATGGTTTTGGAGGCGAAGAAGAAGAGGAGGAAAGTAAGGATTGAAAGAAGAATAAGATGGTGGAAACTGAAGGAGGAAGAGTGTAGTGTGAGGTTCAGGGAAGAGGTCAGACAGGGGCTTGGTGGTGGTGAAGAGGTGCTGGATGATTGGGCAACTACTGCAGGAGTGATGAGGGAGGCAGCTAGAAATGCACTTGGTGTGACATCTGGAAATAGAAAGCAAGACAAGGAGACGTGGTGGTGGAATGAGGAAGTGCAGGAGAGCATTAGGGGGAAGAGGTTGGCAAAACAGAAGTGGGATCGACAGAGTGATGAGAAAAGTAGGCAGGAGTACAAGGAGATGCGGCAGCAGGTAAAAAGGGATGTGGCGAAAGCCAAGGAAAAGGCATATGAGGAGCTGTATAAGAGGTTGGACACTAAGGAAGGAGAAAAGGATTTATACCGATTGGCCAGGCAGAGGGACTGAGCTGGGAAGGATGTACTGCAAGTTAGAGCAATAAAGGATGGAGAGGGAAATGTGTTGACTAGTGAGGAGAGTGTGTTGAGAAGATGGAGGGAGTATTTTGAGCAGCTGATGAATGAGGAAAATCAGAGAGAGAGAAGGTTGGAGGATGTGGAGTTGGTGAAGCAGGATGTAGATAGGATTAGTAAGAAGGAAGTGAGAGCAGCGATTAAGAGGATGAAGAGTGGAAAGTCGGTTGGACCAGATGACATAACGGTAGAAGCGTGGAGATGTTTAGGAGAGCTGGCAGTGGAGTTTTTAACCAGATTGTTTAACAGGATTCTGGAAGGGAAGAGGATGCCTGAGGAATGGAGAAGGAGTGTGCTGGCACCGATCTTTAAGCATAAGGGAGATGTGCAGACCTGCAGTAACTACAGGGGAATTAAGTTGATCAGTCACACCATGAAGTTATGGGAAAGAGTAGTGGAAGCCAGGCTGAGAGAAGAGGTGACCATCTGTGAGCAACAGTATGGTTTCATGCCGAGGAAGAGCACCACAGACGCATTATTTGCTTTGAGGATGTTGATGGAGAAGTATAGAGAAGGACAGAAGGAGCTGCATTGTGTATTTGTGGATTTAGAGAAAGCGTACGACAGGGTGCCGAGAGAGGAGTTGTGGTATTGTATGAGGAAGTCTGGTGTGTCAGAGAAGTATGTGAGGGTGGTGCAGGACATGTATGAGGACTGTGTGATGGCAGTGAAGTGTGCAGTAGGTACGACAGACTGGTTCAGGGTGAAGGTTGGACTGCATCAAGGATCGGCCCTGAGCCCTTTCCTGTTTGCAGTGGTGATGGACAGGTTGACGGACGAGGTCAGACAGGAGTCTCCCTGGACTATGATGTTTGCAGATGATATTGTGATTTGTGGTAAGAGTAGAGAGCAGGTTGAGAAGAGCCTGGAGAGGTGGAGATATGCGCTGGAGAGAAGGGGAATGAAAGTCAGTAGGAGTAAGACAGAGTACATGTGTGTGAATGAGAGGGAGAGCAGTGGAGTGATGCGGTTGCAGGGAGAAGAGGTGGAGAAGGTGGAGGAGTTCAGGTACCTGGGGTCAACAGTGCAAAGTAATGGAGAGTGTGTTAGAGAAGTAAAGAAAAGAGTGCAGGCAGGGTGGAGTGGGTGGAGAAGAGTGACAGGAGTGATTTGTGATAGTAGGGTATCTGCAAGAATGAAAGGGAAAGTTTATAGGACTGTGGTGAGACCTGCGATGTTGTATGGATTAGAGACAGTGGCATTGAGTAAAAGACAGGAGGTGGAGCTGGAGGTAGCAGAGCTGAAGATGTTAAGGTTTTCGTTGGGAGTGACGAGGATGGACAAGATTAGAAATGAGTTTATTAGAGGGACAGCACATGTAGGATGTTTTGGTGACAAGGTGAGGGAGGCGAGATTGAGATGGTTTGGACATGTGCAGAGAAGGGACATGAATTATATTGGTAGAAAAATGCTGAAGATGGAGCCACCAGGTAGGAGGAAAAGAGGAAGGCCAAGGAGGAGGTTCATGGATGTGGTTAGGGAAGACATGCAGGTAGTTGGTGTGACAGAGGCAGATGTAGAGGACAGGGTGGTATGGAGACGGATGATCCGCTGTGGCGACCCCTAATGGGAGCAGCCGAAAGAAGAAGAAGAAGAAGTATATAGAATACTGGAAGGCCATCAAAGAAGTTAGAAATGCAGCTCTGATTTTATTTAAAGTATAGACTTTTTCAGAGAACTGTCAGATTTTATATATTACCCCCTTTTATCACTTTTACCTTATATATTAGTTTCCATACTTGTTTAAACCCACTAAGAATCTCTGGAATTATAGTAAATAATATGGACGGGTTCAGGCCTCTAAAGCATGAAATATAGTTTTAAATAATTGTGGCAAACGTTTTGGAAAAATACATGGGTGTGATGGTCAGGTAAAAAAACATTCGGACATATAGTGCTTTAGAAAACATGAATCATAGAAAGAAGGCAAAATTTTTTTATTATCAGGGGATGGTGCCTTAATTGTACGGTGGCCGAGAAGTGCAAAACACTAACAAAACCAAAAACAAATTAACAAATTCAAAAACAAATTAAAAAACAAATTAACAAATTCAAAACAAAATAACAAATCCGAAAACAAATTAACAAATCCAAAAACAAATTAACAAATCCGAAAACACATTACCAAATCCAAAAACACAACCACAAGTCAGACAAACCAAAAAATGTAGGTATAGTTTGTGAACGGAAACTTATCAATCATTGGACGAGACACCTGTAACTCACCTGTATATCTTGACTGACAGGTGTCTCGTCCAATGATCGGTAAGTTTCCACTCACAAACTATACCTACCTTTTCCGGTTTGTCTGACTTGTCGTTGTGTTTTTGGATTTGGTAATGTGTTTTCGGATTTGTTAATTTGTTTTCGGATTTGTTATTTTGTTTTTTAATTTCTTAATTTGTTTTTGGATTTGTTAATTTGTTTTTGATTTTGTTAATTTGTTTTAGGATTGGTTAAATTGTTTTCGGATTTGTTATTTTGTTTTTGAATTTGTTATTTTGTTTTTGAATTTGTTATTTTGTTTTTGAATTTGTTAATTTGTTTTTGGATTTGTTAATTTGTTTTTGGATTTGTTAATTGGTTTTTGGATTTGTTAATGTATTTTGCACTTCTCGGCCACCGTATAATTGTTCTCAGTACAATAATTAAAATGTGATGTAACTACTGCAAAACAATTAAACATTTATGTGTACATCAGTGTAAAGATTAGTATAAAGCTGTGCTTTATAAAGTTTGTTAGTTTTTTTTTTATTTGATGTAATGTATTTTGACATCTTCAATGTGCTGCCTGATCAACTTAAGCAAGTGTAACAAGTGACAACACAAAATGACAGCCTCTCCTCTGCTTTTTTAGTAGTAAACAATGCACTGTTTCACTGTTTAGATACCTGTACCCTTTATGTTGCACGTTTTATCATAATAATAAAAAAATATAATAATTCATGTGAAATTGCTCACACACAAGCACTTATTTTGTTTATGATATTGTGTTTGTAGCTGGATGTGATTAAGTTTAACATTGTAGGCCAGTAAAAGTGAAATATTCAGTTACTTAATGCATTTTTTTAGTATGTAAGGCAACCTCCTCTGATTGTGTGCTTTGTCCATAGTTAATTAAAAAATAGTCAGTGTAATCCATATTACTTAATGTAATTAAATAATTTTATTAATGTAAAAATATGCAATCCATATTATTAAACATATGCATGAAAAACACATACACACACAATATGAATGTTCATCATTAGCATATCTGGCATTCATTAAGCCATTGCTAATACATACACAATTTTAAATTGTCATAAATATGCACTGATAAGGCATTCTTTTTCAGCTCGAGAAGTCTGTTAGGAACGCATGAAAAAATAATTACAATGAATTAAACTGACTGGCATCTTCTTTTCATAGGCACTGTTGTAAGTTGCTTTGAAAATGATCCTTTAAAATGTCTAGTGGTTTATGACTATTGCATGTGGCATGTGCTTTCTATTATTTAGAAAGTATGTTTAAGAGCAATTACAATAAAGTTCAAAGAACATGAAAATGGTTTGCTTCATATAATTAGTTATTCATATGAATATTATTTTCATAGATGCGAAAACTAAGAATGAACATCTTGATTTTTTTTCTCACTGGAAAATTTATGTTTTTTGAAGATTAAAGATGAAAGATTTTTATTTTTCACAAACTTAGTTATAAACAAAATACAACTTGCAGTTAAATGTAAACGATATACATCAGACATTTAGATTTATAGAAATACACTGTACACTGAAGATTTACATTTACATGTACAGTACAGTGTCCTACAGTATGTGTTATAAACATCTGTTCTGTCGGTTGTATTGAAATGAATTCTATAACCTTCAATACATATGATTAAACAAAGGAAAAAAAAAACAGTAACTTCAGTGAAATGCTATTATAAAATGCAATGCATAGCTCGTTTCACATATACTGTATCATGGTGCATGTAATTGCTTCTTGTACCCACTTCTGTCCTTGTCCACCTGGTCACCTACATGTTTATATCAGAATAAACAAACCATTGAAATAAAACATCGACCACAAGGTGAAAAGGTACACTGCAGCTGCAATATAGTCTTACTTTAGTTGTTTAATCAATTTATAACAATTTTAACAATCATGAATTATTATTCTTTAGAATAGGACACAATGTCTCTGTGAAAATGTCATCACAGTATAACAGAAATATCCTTTCACCTTTTTTTTTTACATCTGTGACATGGTGGATATCTTTTAATGTTTTTGCAAATTTAAAATCTGCTCGTAGTTATGATATTGAAAAAAAAAAAAGGTTTATCTTGACATGGTTGTTTCAGAAAGTATAATATATATATAAATAAAAAAGAAAATCTTTGTTCCCAAAGTTATTAAAGGTCCCAACAGCACCCTATAGTTATACCGAATACCATTCCAGCTCACCAAAATCCCCGGACACACACAAGCACTCCACATACACCTTGTCTAGCTTAGTCAACAGTAAGTGGCCTGAGGACAGGTATGCCCCTCATCTTCATCCCTCCAAGTCCCGCATCAAGTTAACATCTGGACCATTAGCAAGCTGCCTTGAGAATTCCCAACGCTCACAGGTATCGCTCAGCTGGGCCTGGACATTCGGGACACAGAGATAAATGAGAAAGAACACTTTGCATTACAGCTCTGTGACCTTAAATGTGATGAGGCAAGGAGACAGTCACTTACATTTTACTGTATGTCCATGACAAGGCCTTCAACCCAATAGTTGTTTTTAGTTATTATAGAGATCTGTTATTAAGTAGAGTAGTGATATTTTATTAAGCTCAGTACCTGCATGTGATGACAAAATAATGCATGACTTAATCTTAAAGGCATCATGTGATGTAAAAATGTTTGAATGTAGATGCAGCTTAAAATGAAGTCCAGTTCATGTAATGCAGAATATACTGTATATACAAAATAAAATCATTTGCAGAGTTTTAAAATGTACTGAAAAAAAGAAAAAAGAAGATATGGAAAAAAAGAATGGAATAGTATATTTGTGTATTTTTGCCCTACACTTATTTAATTAATAATAGTGAATACGAGTACACTCAGTGGTAATTTATTTTTATCTTACAGTATTACTATAATTGTTTCTTAAGCTGTTTAAATGTAAAAAATGAGATGTGCTTGGGTAAGGTAAATGAAGCCATACTAAGGATTAAGCTGTTTGTTCATGCTATTTGATAGTATAGTCATATGAGACAACATTCTTAATATACTCAGAAGATCCAGGGCCCTTATTGCTCAATGTATGTCTTTATCCAAGTGCTTGTATATAAAAATATAAGAAAAAATTTACAAATATGTCATCTCATACTCCTATTCAAGAAGCGATGCCATCAAAACCACAATGAAGAGATTAAAAGTGTCTGATTTTGATTTTCCCAGCTCCCTCTTTAACAAATACAGAGTTATTTTCAGCTCCGATCTCGGGGAGGGTGGAAATGGGGCAACCATCTGGTGAAAATGTAGGCTTTAGCATTTAATGCCCTGCTACAAAGGAGATGAAGGCCCCTTCACACCAGTTGGCAGCATCTGATGAGGAGGAAAGAAAGTGCAAAATGGTAAAAAATGAGAATGTTAGGCAATCAGCCATCTGGAAGACTATGACGAATATTCGAACAATCTGAGAGGCACAGAGGGGATTTGGCAGACTGCTTCCAAGAGGGCTCAATTTAGTTTGAAAAATGGCACTCATATTCCTAATGGGGGCGCCAGCGAGAAAGCGAGGAAGAGGAGGGGTGTGTAGACGATGCATGCAAACTCAATGTGCCAGAGTCATTTAGATCAAAACAGCAAAAACAGTTGTAGTAATTGTCAAAGATTCTCTTTGTTTTGTATGTCTGCTATGACTCCATCTCAAGCAAAACAGCTGTGATTTTTTTTTCTAGTGCGATTGAAATACCAACTGCTCTCTTTCATTATGAGAAAGGAGTGAAAAGAACTGAGCATGACATCATCAGCATCTGTTTCGCCTACCATCTGACTGACTGATGCATGTCAAGGAAAGTTTTTTTTTTTTTCTTTCCAAAGAAGCAAAAGGGATCCATTGCAAAGCTTTTAAAAAGGTGATTAATTTTGGAGGAGCCATCACATCTGGTACTCACAGGACACATGCACATGTGCATACATACTTAAATACACACACCTGCATACACACATACATCCACACCTGCTTCTGTAGCACTGAGTGAGAGAGAAACATTGAGAGAGAGAGAGAGAGAGAGAGAGAGAGAGAGAGAGAGAGAGAGAGAGAGAGAGAGAGAGAGAGAGAGAGAAAGAAAGTTGATGTTTGACAGTGTGTCTTTGTGTGTTGTATTCTGTACAGTTCACACAATATTGATATTTTAAGTGTGCAATTGTGTAATTCTTTTATGTAATTCAGTTTTTTTAATTTACAATAAATTCACAAGGCTAATTATTTGATTCTTTAAAATTCAGCATGTAGGCATCTGTGTGTCTTTTGTGGCAACAAATAGTTGAAAAAAATCTGCTATATTTAGTGTTTGTGGGAAACAATGCACTTTCCGAACAGTGCCAGATAGTGTTAAATAATTTTAAAGATTTGAACCCTGGCATTTGACTAAGACTCCAAGCTTTTCTCTAAGTCACTCTAAACAAATGTAGCATGAGTAAGTAAGTGCTGTAAATTTTAAATGTAAAGTGTTTTGAGACATGCCTTGACTGAGCAGAAAGACGAGTTCAAATCCCAGCACTACCAAATTGCCTCAACCTCTCAGTTGTATAAAGAAAACTGTGAGAAATGAGAAAACTGTAAATCGCTCTGGAAAAATGGCATCTATCAAATGATGTAAATTTTAATACTGTAAGTAAAAAAAGGGTGCTAGTTTTTCTTTTTCTTTTTTCAGAGATGTTAAATGTTTCAGTTTATCATAAGTTACATTTTCTGCACCGTGGACAGTGTGTATTGATACCAATACCTATGTGCCCTTATTCCGAATTTGACTTGGTTTTCAATTACAGTCTTAGAGTTGTTTATTGGCTGCGTTTTTCCTCCAATACAACACTCTTTATAGGTAAAATTCCTCCAAGGCTATTCAGATGTTTAAGGGTGCTTATCTTTCTTAAAGTTTTATCTTCTACTTGACACCCTTTAATACAACCTGTTGTATTTTTGTGTAGTTTTATAATAAACCCAGCACATTTTACCTCATGTGGCCATTATGTCACAAGAAAGCAAAGCCAAAGCCAAAATAAATAATAAATGAATTGGCATGGCAATATTATTTAACAGTTATTTCATTCACTATAACATGTAACCACTCATTTGTAAAATTGAAGCATGTGTTGTTATCCCAGTTGGAATGACAAGCTGTAATTTTCTTTTGGTTGCCAAATGCCAAAAGCCCTTGAATTGTGTTTCTCCCTGTATTCTACACATAATGTTTATGCCTTGAGAGATTGAGAGAGAGAAAGAGAGAGAGAGAGAGAGAGAGAGAGAGAGAGAGAAAAAGAGAGAGAGAGAGAGAGAGAGAGATGTGCACACGTGAACTCATTTACTGAACAAGAATCCAATTACTTAGCTTAGTTTTAGCTTCCATTCCTCCGTGGCTTGTCCACCTTGACAATGCCTGGTTAATCACATCTGACAGTGGTGCTTTCTCAGCTCTGAGACGCTGGGGGTCACACTCTCTTGCCCTCTTTCTAAAAAAGCTGATTAAATGAAACCCAGGATGCTCATCTCGCCTTCTCCAGGCCGGTGAATACCAATGAAAGTCTTGATTTTGCTGTTTGTGAAAAATCTGTTTTTTTTTAACAGAAATGTTGGAACAGGAATTATACCAATTGCTTAAATGTTACTTTGACCAAAATTAAACAAATAAAGCAAAATTATGGAAATTATCCATTGTTCCATTAATTATCATGTTTTTTTGTACAAATAAGATGAATAGAGTTTTATGTTTTGGCACCACATAAACCATAGCAGTGCTGACCAGACGTGTTAGTATTAATGTTATAACACCTCTCTAAAACATGCTCAAAATGTTAATTATAGCAAGGTCAAGGTTATTAGCCCACACTGTAGAAAAAAAAACCACGTCTGTGTTTTGATCACCAATATTTTTAAATCAGATGACAAACAAATTTAATGCAATTGCAGTGAAGACAAAGTGAATAGCAAATCACAAACGTCACTGCACATTACATGCACAACACTACAAAAGATTTAAATATATTTAGCATAATTGCTTCCCCAATTTATAATTTCCTTTCAGGAACTCAAGGTGCGTCAATGATTTGGGAACACTTCCTAATGGAGAGACAGGACCAGGGAGCTATAAAACGCACATGTAGTGGAGCCAATGCTAGTTTGTCCTCTTACAGGTAAGTAGTAAATGTCCGAAAGAAATAAAAGCAAACGCGCACATCCTGTAAATATTCGGAACACATGATGTGCACATTCAGCACACATGCTGCGCATGTACTGCACACATTGCGCCGAGCTCATTTTCTTCCTCCAGAAGACACAGCACTGTGCTAAGCCTCTCTTCCTTCGAAAAGGAGGAGAGTATGGAGACTAGCAAGCCCACAGACTTCTCCCAGCCTGGAGGTATTGACTTATACTATGTTGAAGCTGGAATTGGCTTGGCCAGACAAGAAGCAGAAGCAACGTGGATGAACGCTTTCTGCACCCTACAGCACTACCTCGATGCCGGGGACTGCCTTTATCCTGATCTGCACGCTGAGGTCCTGGGACAGCCCATATTCGGCCTGCCTCTTCACCCTACTTGTATTGTGGTATGCAAATGTAGTTGGGATCAAAGAGAGTGGTTATGGGGCGATGCCACAGGTTAAAGAGACGCTGGCTGGCTATCTCTCTCTGAGTGCAGAATCATCCCTCAAGGCCCCGGCTCTGCCCACCAAGCCGTTGCGATCGACTTCAAAAACAGAGCATCACCACTTGAACCCCCCAGCCGAGCAACGCTTTAAGCCCAAGCCAAAGGAGCTCTACAGGGTTCTACAGCTGATACTTTATGGTTCCCAAGAAGGATGGGTGATTGCATCCTACTCTGGATCTATGCTCCTCGAATCGCTCGCTAATGAGGCTCAGGATGCTTACCCTCAAGCAGGTTGTGTGGCAGATCAGGCGAAGCTTACCAATATCGGGTCCTCCTGTTTGGCCTTGCCCTCTCACCCTGCATCTTCACAAAGTGTATGAACTGTATCAATGATTGGATAATATTAGCTTGATCAGAGCTTCTGACAGTCTAGCCTGTACGAAGGAGCTGGGGTTAAGATTAGACATCAAGAAGAGTGTGCATTCTCCAGTACAGAGATCCACCTTCTTAGGCATAGTGTGGGACTCGACCATTATGAGGGCACAGCTGTCTCTGGCTCAGATCGAGTCTTTCCTCGTGGCAGTCAAGACAGTGAAAGAAAAAACAAAGCGTTTTCCCACAAGGGCAATCCACTCCAAACCATTAAGGTCTCGCGGCGAGCCTTTTGAGCCTTAGATTTGTGAAAAATCCCCGTCTTGGGAGCGCCTTGTTGTGGCGTTATCCTAATGATGGATGCGTCCCTCACATGGTGGGAAGTGGTCATGAGTTGCCGCTCTGCCAAAGGTCAATGGAGAGGGCTCTATCTCACTTGGCACATAAACTGCCTGGAGATGCTGGCCATGTTTCTGGCTCTAAAGCAGATCTCCCAGACCTGAGGGGTCACCATGTGTTGGTCTGTACAAACAACACATCGGTGGCCTCTTATATCAACCATCATAGAAGTCTGCGATCTCGCCCTCTATACAGGCTGACACGGCAGATCCTCCTCTGGTCCCAGGAAAGACTGTTCTCACTGAGGGCATCTTACATCCCTGGGTACCTAAATTAGGGAGCAAACGCCCTCTCAAGGCAAGGGCCAATTGTCTTCATCGACCCTGAAAGGTTGTGTCCGCTATCGCAGCCTTATTGTGCTTCCCTTTGCTGAGCAGTTGCTGGGTAACACCCTTTGGTGACATGTTACCTGTGACCCAGAGTGCCTGTCTGGTACTTGGCCGTTGTGCTGGAGGCTCTGTCAAAGCCCCTCTTTTGAGCTATTGCCCAAAGTGGCCCTTAGGTTTACGTCAGTTTAGACTGCCCTTCTTCTGGCTATATCCTCCCTGAAGAGGGTTGGGGACCTACAGGCTCTTTCTGTGGCCCCGTCGCTCCTGGAGTTCACTCCTGGCATGGCCAGTGCCATTTCCCAGACCCGGGGTATGTACCTAAGGGTCCCACAACCTGTCATTTGATCCTCCTCCTTTTTAAGTCCCTGACCAGGAGAAGCTAAACCGTGTGTGTCCAGTGCATACACATACATCCACAAGACAGACTGTGGAGGAAGTCAGAGCAGCTGTTTGTCTGCTATGGTCCCTATATAAAAGGGCTCCCCGCCCACATGCAAACTCTCAGTAGGTATATTGTGGATGCCATATTCTCTTCATATGAGTACTCTAGTCTCCCCGCCCCCTTTCGGGCTCACTTCATTTGAAGTGTGGTGGCCTCTACGGTCTGGTCTGTTGGAGTCGCACTTCAGGACATTTACAACGCCTTTGTCAGGTTCTATAACCTTCACCTTATAGCTACTGTTGGCTCCTTTGTCCTGCACTCTAGCTGTGCCCATACACACTGAACAGGGACTGGTCAATGTGGTGTGATTGGACACGTTTCCAAAGCAGCTCGAGATCCTGAAAGGGAACGTCTCTGGGTTACGTATGTAACCCCAGTTCCCTGAGGGTACAAGATGCTGTGTCTCCAAGCCACACTCCCTGCATTCCTCGGTGCTTCCTTCTCCTTTCAGAAGCTAGCGTCGGCTCCACCGCATGCAGGACGTCACCCTGCCATTGATGTCATGCCTCTCCTTTGGCAATATTACGCATGTGATTCAGAGCATGGACCACATGGAAGCGTTTCCAAAGTGTTGTTGACCCAGTTATATATGTAACCCAGAGATGTTCCTTTTTCAGGTTTTTTTGTAACATGGTTACAAAAAAAAATCCTATATTTTGTTTAACTCGTCTTTTTCCACAAGTTGAAAACATGACATGTTTGTGTGCACGTTTTTTTTCATGAACATGTGCCAGAGAGCAAGCCAGAGATGCACAAATTGTGCAAATAATGCATAGATTTTTGAAATACAGTGCCACAGTGCTAAATACTAAACAAAATAGAACCAAACCATTTATCACACTGTAGTATTAAAAAGGTATAAAGTATAAAAAGTTTGACATATCAGCAATTCATGTGAATACCTGTGAGTGTGTAAAGAGAAAAGAGAACCAGAGCATGGTAAAAACAAATCTGGAAGTACATTTGCCTAATATCTGTCTGTGTGCTTCCACATGCAATACCTGCCATTCTTTATTCCTCTGTCTGGTGTTTCTGGCAGGACTGTGGTGTGCAATGGGATCACTTATTACACTCCATAATGAAGAGCTCATGCATAATTTCATTTGCTGTAGGAGGACCTGGGGACATTTACTTATTTCAATAAAATACTTGATATTTTCATTTGAAAGGCCATAATTCGTGCTGCTGTGACATATATTGAGGTCACTCATGGTAAATGGGCAATTTATGGATTTAGGCCTGGCAGGAAAAAAATTCTGGGAGCTCCTGTCAGCTCCTTTAAGGCCGTTAATTCAATGGCTTTTAATCGCCCCACCCACCGACCACCACCCAGATGGGGGAACCTTCAGAATAGAAAAATTGGAGATATTGGCTCAAAGCCATGCATCTGCTTCACTCCTCCCTGTTTTTACATGTTAATCCTTCATTAAGCTTAATTCAACTAAACCCACACCATGATGATATGATGAGGACTATCCAGCAGAATAATGAATAATTACACCTTAAAGACAGCACACACATTAAATTCAATTGTATGGTTTTCTTTCAGAACGAAAATAAAAAAAAGTGAGAGAAACCACAAATGGCAAAGACTACTGACTTAAATAAGTAGCAGAAGAAAAGAAAAGAACAAATTGTGCATTGTAAAAGTGTTCAATATCAATGGATTTTAAGGCATAATAAACACAGTGTTCTGAGAAACAAAATAAGCAATTGCTGAAAGGGATAGATACTCTATTTAAATGATGGATAGATACATGATTTATATATTAAACCTGTGGTACAAAGAAATATGTGAAATGATGCATTGACTGCATTTATTCCTTTACCCAACTGCTAGGCAGGGTCATAATTCTATTGTTGATTTATACATTTTTTAATGGAAAAATAAACAAAAAAAGAATTAATAAATGTTGTGGGTTAATACAAACAAAAAATATATACAATTATTTCAATGTAGACAACATACAAAAAGTAATCATAGACATTCTAGTAGTTTTGTAAAACTTATTTACTAGGTTATTTTCTGTTTCTTTGTCTAATTCAGTAAAAACTGTGGTTATTTCAAAATAATACCGCAACAATACCGGTTATGATTCCCAATCCTTATCCTGGAGTGACAGGGTACCAGTGTTCATCAGTATCTGAGAATATTATTCTCCTAGGCCCAGGTTAAACATTTGTATATATGTATATAATTATGGGTGCAGCTATCGATTATTTTAGTAAGCATGTATTCTACTGATTATTCTATCGATTTATCAGGTAATCAAATACGAACATTTTCTTTATTGAAGAGCAATAATAAATATGCAAGAGAAAATAAGACAGGTCTCTTAAAATCTTCTTCTTTTTCTTCTTCTTTCAGCTTTTACCATCAGAGGTCGCCACAACTGCTCATCCGTCTCCATACCCCTCTGTCCTCTACATCTGCCTCTTTCAACCCAACTACCTGCATATCTTCCCTCACCACATCCACAAACCACCTCCTTGGTCTTCCTCTTTTCCTTTTTCCTGGTGGCTGCATCCACAGCATTCTCCTACCGAAATACCCCATGTCCCTCTTCTGCATATGTCCAAACCATCCCAATCTCGCCTCCCTCACCTTTTACTCAATGCCACTGTCTCTAAACCATACAACATTGCAGGTCTCACCCAAGTCCTATAAACTTTCCCTTTCACTCTTGCAGATAACTTTTTATCACAAATTTTCTTCACTTCTCTAACACACTCTCCTTTACTCTTCAATATGATATATAATATATATTGTTAAATGTTAAATTCAAACATGAACAGGTAACTCATAACTAAGGTAATGCTGAATATATTTAATTGTAAGCAGATATATGATTGCTTATTTATCCTAAAAAATCCCAAATGTAACAGTCTCACAGCTTCATTGTAAAGACACAACAGGCAAGCTGCAGGCTGGGTGCATAAGTCTTACTAAATATATGAACTTTCCAAGAAATTTTCAAAGAAAAGACAGTTTACACACAGGTGGTAAGTAATAATTTGTCTAGCTAGGGAATAGCACGGGTTGATATATAGATATATAATTATACATATATATGATAGATAGATAGATAGATAGATAGATAGATAGATAGATAGATAGATAGATAGATAGATAGATAGATAGATAGATAGATAGATAGATAGATAGATAGATAGATAGATAGATAGATAGATAGATAGATAGATAGACAAAGATAAAAGTTTTAAAGAGAGTTACTTCTTGTATGACATAATGAGGAATGAATATGTGGTGCTTTTTTTTTTTTTTTTTTTTTTTTTTTTACTTTACACTGGAGTCTCCAAAGAGAGAGCAAGTTAATAATCCAAACAGCCGCTTAAACAGCGGAACATTTGAAAAATCCATACCCATGGGGTTCTTTTTTGCCTCCAACCACATAATGGTCCAGACAGAGAGAGAGTTTGAGTGAGAGAGAGAGAGAGAGAGAGAGAGAGAGAGAGAGAGAGAGAGAAAGAGAGAGAGAGAGAGAGAGAGAGAGAGAGAGAGAGAGAGAGAGAGAGAGAGGAAGAGAAGATTTCTCAGCCAATTAAGTGACCAGCTGTTCCTTATAAGCAAGATGTCCTTTGGGACAGGATGATTGGTCACCTGTAAGATTGTGCTCAGCAAAAGCAGCAAGGAGATGAACCACTGGTAATGTCTTTGTTTGCCTGTTAGTTCCCTTTTTATTTTGTTTATCTTATATGCCTTTCAAGCTTTGCAACCTAATTAAATGGGATATTAACCTACTCAAATCATTTACCTCTGAATAGTTGACAGCTGAGAAGTCTTGGACAGGAGGCAAAGAAGTAAAGTGGAGATTCTGGACTGCGCAACCTAATCCAACTCTCTGTAGGAATGCTTTTTGCACATTCTAAAGAGTCAATTTGTCTTTTTATTTGACTGAAACTGAGCAGCACCAAAGATGTAATACTATAAAAGCATGCAATCAATAGTTCCAAAAAGCTACACTCATCTATTATTCTTCTGGATGAAATCCAAAAGAAGCCAATAATGCTGGGTGATGTACTGTATGTGCATGCATGAATATATTCTTTTGTTTGCACACACAACACAACACTTTCCTGAATATTTCATTATAAATATCACTGTTCGCATGAATTTGTGGACACTTGATTCTGCGGTGATGATATCTGTAGCTGAACTGTGTTATTATAGCAAATGGCTATGCTTATCTCAGTCTCGCTCAGCATTCTTGCACCTGCTCCATGCTCGTCTCACTCTAATTTCATCAGGATTACACTGTAGCCACGCGTCTTTACCGCTTTCCAAATGGCTTCAAAGCAGAAGCATCGCCAAGCAAATATTAAATACCAGCATAAACATCACTCTCTCTTTTTAACTTGCACTTTCCATTTCTGCTAAATCGTACTTGCGCCCCCATTTCTCTTAAGAAAAAATAGTAATGGTTTCCATATTTGCAGTTTAGCTATGATATAAAGTAATTACTAGTAAATGGAAATAGCTCATTCAGTTTTGTGCAAAAGATTGCATATAATGTATGTTGTACATGTGGGCATAATGTATATTTAATACATCTGAATATAATGCAGTAATATCTTTTTGAAGGGGTACCTACAGGTCTTTATAAGACATTAATAAGCATGAAATACATATTTTATTAAGCATTGTTAGGTTCCATAAGATGGCATTTAAGACAGGATAATATTATTCATAGATAATATAGTCAAATATATTGTCACCTTTACATTATCATTATGGGCTGATTGAGACTGTTGAAAAGCTTTTATAGTAATATGTAATATATTGTATATGAATCTTTTATGTATTACAGCTGCCACCGAGTTGCAATCGAATTTCAATGGATCACCCGGTGTTTCTGTTAATGTTTTTTAGGGTACAAACGTTTTGCTTTTTGTGCCCAACATATCATGCCATTGCTTTCTTACCTATTGTGTTCACCTGTTAAACTATGATTAGTTTGTCTATTTGTATTCTATTGAGTCTGACCTGTGTAACATTTTGTTCAGTGTTATTATGCCTTTTCTTGTGTTTCAATATTCCTTTGTTTATCTCTCATTTGAGTCTGATTCCTCTCAAATTCTCTTCCCTTATGTATATCACCTTTTTTTTCTTGCAACTGTCACGGCCAAATTTAGATTATTTTTAATATATTTATAGTAATAAAATATGTAATCGAATTATTTCTGTTGTGTTGTGCTGTTCATATATATATATATATATATATATATATATATATATATATATATATATATATATATATATATATATATATATATATATATATATATATATATATATATATATATATTTATTATTTTAAGAACATTGTTCAATTTCCGCTGTTCATATATATATATATATATATATATATATATATATATATATATATATATATATATATATATATATATATATATATATATATATATATATATATATATATATATATATTGTTTATTTTAAGAACATTGCTCAATTTCCTCAAACAATGAACACTTTGATCGAGTTGATAAAGAGAAAGAACAAATTTAAAATGGTAAAAAAAAAAAAAACTAATTTAATGAGTAATTATTTCAGTACTGATATAAAAGCAAACAAATTAAAGATTATCTGCAACTCAGATATATAGAGATGATCAGCGATATGAAGCAGAAATATTTCATATTCTATTTTAAAGACATTATATTGTTCTTAAAATAGATTACTGTAGGCTTTCTGAATAGCTACAGGCTATGACACATGCTAAAATAATATTATATGTTTTTTTATTCTCATTATAATTTGTACATTTTGTTTATTGCATATTAAACCTTAAACAGTAAATTTCATGCAGTGGGGAAAAGGCAAATTTATTTTACCAATACCAAAAGGTTTCTAAGGTTACCACACATATGCAGGTGATATTTAGATATAAAAATGTATCCTAGTTATATACCATTAGTGTTAAAGAGAACAAAATTAAAGCCAAGCTGCCAATCGGGCCGTGAGCTTTGTGGTGAACTTTTAAGTGAACTTTTAAGTGCAACTACCAATTGCGATGATTGCAGAGAGAAACACTTCAGCTTGTCAATCTTATTCTGAACAAATTTTTTTATCAGTTCACAGCAAGTGGCCGCCAATCTATGATTTTACCTGGCACCATAGGTAGAACAACCTTTATACGTAATTAGGAAGAAATTTCCAGGTAGCCTGGCAACAAAGATACTCTGTACAAAGGCTCGCGCAATAACTTCGCAGGTAGAAAAGTGTCTTTATTAATCCGTTCCATTTATGCGGGTTCTGAATAGGACTGCAAATTGTTTCAGTGTGAGGTGGAAATGTCTGAATTTGCCTCAGAAACATATTCTCCTAATCACTGGCCTTTATGCTTGCCGATTTGAGGGAAAGAAAGACATGGAATGGTCTTCTCCAACAATGCTGCTATTTTTTGAACATGAAATAAAAATCTCATTAAAAAATTTTTTTAATAAAAAAATAAAAAAAAAACCTGAATCAGTCATGTGTTTCAGAATCATCTCTAGCAATTTATTTTAAATTTGTTTGGTTTTGTTTGATAAAATGAAAACAATGTTTTAAGTATCTTTTTTTTAATGATAAATTAGCTTAGTTTTCTTTCTTTTTCATTGTTGTTTTTATATTATTTTAAATATAACCTTTTGCATTTTACAGCTTTTATCATGACACTGAGCCTCTGATTTAGTAGCACTTGACACAATCACACAATGCACAAACAACATCATCATTATAATGTATTTTCAAATACGACAGATATAGAAATCTCTTTTGTATAAGCATATAAGTACAAATACAAAAGTCCCAGAAACAAAAAAAGAGCCACCGGAAAACCAATAATAATTGAAATGCATAGAATAAAATGCATGAATAAAGTACACTGTTGAGAAAATTTTTTTTATCAGGGTAGCTCACACAAATATGATTGCCTAACATTTTTCACTTTGAGAATATTTTCGAATAGCCTTCACTTAATCTGTCTCTCTCTGGATGATCTACATTCATCTCTGAATACGTTGTGTAAAGAAAGGCTTAAGGCTATTTTTAAACACATGTTTGCTCCCTCCATTAATCATTAAGACAGCTAATTAATGCTATGCCTAGACATAAACCTGAGCTTAACCTCAGTAAAGAGAATTTTAATCTTTGGGTCCTTTTCCCCTACTTTAATAAAGGCTGCAGTTAGTTTTACTTTAAATAAAGAAAGAAAGTTTTCCTTGTGCTGTCCCTACAGGGTCAAAACTGTCAGATATCCCTACCCTGTTGGAGACATTTGGTCATACATGTTTCATCACTCCTTATTGGGATTCAGAAGTACAGCTACGGAACTAACATGTTGCTATGTGCGACTTCATTTTTAGCTCCTCTGTCAGCATTAAAGTCACTTTAACCCAGAAAGGAGACAGCAATGGGAAAGCGCATGACAAGCAGAGATGAATAAGATTAATAATCACAGACTGGGCTGAAGGCGATATATTCAAAAGCTGAGAAAAAAAAAATGCAAAGTTGTTCTACTTTTTTCTCTCGGCGGCCTCATCTCTTACATGGAGCCGAAGTTGATTTTGTTCTGGGTCGCCGCTAATTTCACTAGTTCCTTTAAAGGCTTTCTATATAATCGTGTCTCACAACTTTTTGCATAAGTGTGAGTGTTGTAATATTCATAGCAGTACAGCCATGAAAAAAAAAATAAATAAAAAAATATATATATATATATATATATATATATATATATATATATATATATATATATATATATATATATATATATATATATATATATATATATATATATATATATATATATCAGGCCTTCCCTGCTGGCCTAAACTATATCTAAGGCACTGACCTACATTTACAACCTAAATTCTAATATTTGTTCAATGAAATTGTATTAATTTATTCCAAAGAGTCTATACTTTACATTTTGTAGTGTCTCTCTTGGCTGCACTGCTTCCAGTGTGTGTATGTAGATGTTAGATTTTTTGTCCAATCAGATTTCAGCCTCTATGTGCTGCCATGTCAATCTAATCTGCCTGTGGCCTTCACAAACAGTCGTGCTGGCCATTGTACCTTAGACTATATTAGCAATGGGTCTGTTTCTTTAACCCCTTAGTCGTCAGCGACGCGCCAGTGTGACGATATCCCATTGTTCTCAGTTGTTAATATTTAGCAATAGATTAAATAAAAAGTGAGGAGAGTAACCATGACTAACTATACATCATTCTAAAGGTCTAAGCCTCAAACAGAGATTTCAGGTCACTGTTATTCAATGGAAAACGTATAAAAAATGTATTTGCTGAAATAAATGCAGTACTTACACATTTATTTTAATAACGAGTCACAAACACATGAACTGCTGCAAATCACGGTTTATTAGGAAATATAAGGGTCCACTAAACAACATGCCATAAAGCATTTTTGCTCCAACCAAATTATATTGTTGTAATTTAGATGGTTATTCTTTTGTTTACACAGAACTTCGGCTAGTGTTTGTCTGTATATGTTTCGGAATAAATTTTGCATATAAAAGGACATCTTGCTGGTAAAAAAAACAAAACAAATATGGCTGGTAGAATATATTGTTACAAAACAAATAAGACCACACTCTAAAAAATGAAAAAAAAATTAATGAAAACAGTAAAAAAGGCAGAATCTCAGGCTTGAGTCTACAATCCATAGGCAGCTGTCCAGGTGACGTTTATTATGCACAACCTATCATTTCATACCTTTTATTTCCAGCCATTAGTATTATTGAAACAAATGATTGATGGAAAATTTAACCAATGAGTGCAGGATTCTAACAATATATGGGAGGATTTTATTCCCCACATGGATGAGACTTAGTTTTATTAGTCTTTACAAACTCGTAGTGGTCTAACAGCCCCAGGAAGTGGTTGCAGCTCTCTGCTCTGCACAAACAGCTGTTTCCAGCTCGTGCTAACCGGACCTTGTTCACAAAAAAAAAAAAAAAAAAAAAAAATGGACAATCAAAAAATTGTTTTATCTATGATTTGTACAAAGCAGCGATGTTAAAAATATTATTAGAGACAAAGTAACAACAGAGACTTGGAAATCTGCATGAAAACAAAGTTACAATAAATCTCCCTTTACAGTTTTATACGATTTTATAGGTTTAATTGCCCATTTGTTTTAATAAGAGAAATGCTTGAAAAGTAAGTGTGTGTGTGTGTGTGTGTGTGTGTGTGTGTGTGTGTGTGTGTGTGTGTGTGTGTGTGTGTGTGTGTGTTTGTGTGTGTGTGGATTTTTGGGATTGGAATGGCCAGACATCAATATGAATGGCCTTGACTGTAAAACAATAGCTTGTCTGGCTACCTGGCCATTAATATGAATGCCAACTCAATATCAATAGCCAAACATGTACAACAAAAGCCTTTAATGGTCAGACATTCATTTTATGCAGACTGTATGAATAGAGTATGAATGGCCACCTGAGTTTAGCAGGTGGCTTTCAAACATGGGAGGGAGAAAAAAATCAGACATAGTCTCGGATAAATGTTTGTAGAAATCTTATTTGTAATGAAAATCATAAAATGTGAAATATAAACTCACGAGAGATGTGGCTTTCAACCCGGTACTTTTCTGGATTGCTCCAGGACTGATTTCATGTATTTATATACGAAATAAAAATAATGTTCAATACAGGAAATGTATATCCATTGAACTTCATCATCTATAACTTAATATCTTTTCGAGCAATACCAACTTTGAATACTGGGCATTAAAGCTCAAAGTGTCTTCTTTTTAAAGATCTTTAAATTGTGTAGGTAGCCCATTTTTCTCATGAACTGTTAACATTTAAATTTAGGTGGGGCAGTGTTCATGCAGGACAACGCTCCATGTCACACAGCAAAACGGGTAAAGCAGTTCCTTGAAACTGAAAACATTAAAATAATAATGACATAGCCTTCCCAGAGTCCTGATCTCAACCCAATAGAGAACCTCGGGAAAATCCTTGGCGACAAAGTTATGGCCAAGAAACCCACTACAGTCACCGAACTGTGGAGGAGACTGAAAGAAGAGTGGACCAAAATCACACCAGAGCAGTGTAAGAGACTAGTGCTGTCCTGTGGCCGCAGATGTGCTGAAGTCATTCAGAGCAGAGGCCTGTACACAATTGCTGACTGTTGTAACCTTCAGAACATTTTGTTGTAATCTTTTTCCATGCTATAGTCATTGTTGTTCTCTAATTTTGATCAGTGTGTTTTCTGTAAAATATTGTTTTTTTGGAAATGCTTTAGTTATTTTGTGAAAAAGGTGTTCTGGTAGCATGGTATAGACAGGACAAAAACTCCTTCAACTGTTGAGCAGTGAAGATGACATTTTTTCAGAATTGTTCAATTGTTTATACATTGTTCTCTAATTTTGATCGCCAGTGTATATATATTAAAACTATTATTTATCAGCTATTAGAAATTATGTGCCATGCTCAGGCTCCAGAGTGTCTAGAGAAAGTGTGAAAAGGGTGTTCAATTTCACAAACTGCCTCTTCAGCTACAGAATCGTTGGCCACTAACCACATATGTGCACACACTAATCAATATGAACACTGTTCCCAAACACTGTGGTTTACGGATACAGGTAAACAACGGCAGCCTTTCCATTCAAGAAGGATTTTCGGCTCCAGGTTAGCACCCTGTCTATGGCTGGACGACCTGGCATTTAAAGCAGATGGTGTGTGAGTGGCAGGACTGTAAATATGCAATAGGGAAGGTGACAGGGGCATGGAGCAAACACGGTGATCCATCATGCAGCTCTGACAGGCTGCAGAGAACACACAGTAGATCCCTCAGCATCGCTGCCCAATTGCTACTCCTTTTCCAAATCCATGTAATTCTCATGTTTTCTTTTCTAGTCTCTCTCTGTTTCTCTCTCTGTTTCTCTCTCTCTCTGTTTCTCTCTCTCTCTCTCTCTCTCTCTCTCTCTCTCTCTCTCTCTCTCTCTCTCCTCTATTGCTATCACTATCAGGCATGTGGCTGGTTGCTGTGAGGAGCAGATAAGAGGAGGCACAGACAGTGTCTGAAATTGAATTCTGCTCAAATGTGGCAGTGATGAAGTGCTTTTCATACCTTACGCAATTGTCTCTATCACACGTACTGTCCAGGCTTATTAAATACGGCCTGTTTACACTGCCAAGACCCAGTCATCTTACATTTAAATAACACAATTGGGAAAGTAAATTCGCTATTGGGGTGCTTTTAACTAGCCGATGAAGCAGACATTGGAGCCTGTCATGACGAGACTCCATCACTTAATGCCTTTTAAGGAGCCTCCACTCATCTGTTGTCTGACTGTATGCTTATCTGTCTGTAAGTATTTCTGTCTGCCTGTCTCTCTTCCTCTTACTCTCTTAAACATCAGCTTAACCTCCCAACGATTAGCTTTTAATAATGGGATAAATGTAAAAGAACCAGATCTACTCTTGTGGCCTTGTCTGCTCTGTGCTGACTCTGTAGTTCAGGAGACAAAGGCGGCCCGGTAAAAAGAGAAAAAAAGAGGTGGGAGTGAAGTGGTGGGTGTGTTTATCCATTTTTATCAAGGTCTTTGCCAGTGGGAACAACACCAGATCAATCTAAAGTCATGTTATAATATGGTACAGGGAAATGTTAAACATACACATGCACACGTAGCCCACTAGAACTGTAAACATTGCAAAATCCTCCAGAAGTCTTGCTGAACACGTATAAAAACTAAACAAAAAGGTCTGTTGGCCTTCAAAATTTCAATAACATCTACTACTTTGAGATATGACAAAGAGTTGTCTTGCTTTGTGCTTTATTTAGAGCATTAAGCAGTAAATTGTGTAAGTAATCTGCTGCTTTTATTATGTGTCAGAAAAAAGGGCCTGAATGCACATATTCAGAAATTGCCATATAAAAAAAAGTGTGCCCTGGGAGCACCAGTCAATATATCATGGTGCTGTAATATATATCACCAGGTGCGAAATATGACCTAAGTGTTTTTCATTAAATTGTTTGCAAAAGAAGAGCTATTGATACAATGATTAGCATGATTAGGAAAAAGTAACTTTCACTCATGGCACATCAAATCTTTTCTTCTTAAACTTACTTCTTTACCTTTACAGGTTCCATTTGATCCTAACTACTTTGCTAAGACTAAGAGTCCTATCAGACTAAAAGATAACAGAATAATAAAAGACATGCAGGTGACAATCTCAGTAGCTGAGCAAACCAAGTAAAAAAGCATGTGTGGTCACTAAACCAGTAATTAGCCTTAGCTGGAAAGTGTCAGTGACTAAGTGTGTGTGTGTGTGTGTGTGTGTGTGTGTGTGTGTGTGTGTGTGTGTGTGCGTGCGTGCGTGCGTGCGTGCGTGCGTGCGTGCGTGCGTGCGTGTATGTGTGTGTGTGTGTGTGTGTGTGCATGAGAGAGAGAGATACTGAGAGAAGGGTGGGGGGGCATATACACTGCAGATTTTAGAACATCATCTCTAAAAGCTTTTTCTCACAAACACTACACCACAAGTATGAACAAGACAAGTTCACTTTCACCCTCTTTTATCTTATTTATACACTTTATCCATCTATCCATCTATCCATCCATCCATCCATCCATCCATCCATCCATCCATCCATTTCTCTTCTTTTTTTTCTAACTTTAGAAAAAGCAAGGTCCTCAGTGGTGCAAATCTCACAAAGAGCCAAAACACTGCACACATTTCAATTAGAGTTAAGATTATAAGGGGGAAATGGTGAACAGCATAACCAGAAGAAGGCTGACAATTTCAAAGACAAAGTTTTTTTTTTTTTAGGCAATGATGGGTGCCATGATAAACAAGAATTCCTAATGGACTGTCCTTCTGGAGTAGTCCTCCAAACCCATAAACGCTGCTTTATAGATGGTCAAACTCCCTTTTTTGCATTCAGTTCCTTCCCTATTTATTCTGGTTGCACCTGCTTACTACTGCTCTTGAGAACCTTTTAACCCTGTCAAAAACACAGTAAAAAAAATACGTTTTCCAAATTAATACAGAGAGAGCTCCTGTGCTAAGTGCTGATAATATACAATGTTTCATGTCTTCATTAAAAATATATTTTTTTTTACTTGGTAGCCAGCAAAAAAGATTTCCTGGAACCTCATTACATCTTTACTAATAAACCTTTAGCCAGAAAACTGCATTAGACTAGTCTTACTTTGAAGAAAGTGTGTACACTCCTGGGCAAAACAATTGGGCTTAGCTCAAAATAGCAAAGCCTTTAATGGTCTTAAACAATGTACTAGTGACAAAACTTGCAAGAATGAAAGAAATAGATGACGTCGCCTACGATGGGATAACTTTTTATTGAAAAGTTAAAGCCTTGTGGGTAAACCTGTAGACAGATATTTACAAAGAATTATGATGACAATAGCTTCCAACAGCTGATCATTTTTGTGAACCCATATATATGGTGAATTTTACATTAAAAGTGTTAATATTATCCTGATTTTATTGACTTGATAAGTACATTTCTCTGTTTCCCCAGCAGCAGCAAAGCTAAACCTGGAGTTCTCAAGAATGCATTTGCTTCATTATTGTTCATTTCCTGACAGATTTGTGGTTGTGACCATTACTACTTAATAGTTTGTACTTTTTTGCCCATGAGTGTAGGATATGTTAAAATCAATAAGCATTATGGTTGTGTGTTTATTTTAATTATTGTATGAATGATCTGATATCAATAAAAATACCATATTAACAAATGCAAAAAAAAAAGAACACAAGAACTTGAGTCCATCTTTCCTGCTACTCTGAAAAGTTAAAGTGCTTTTAAACCAAGCAAGCCATGCTGTGACAACTTTTCCAATTTTATGACTATTACTTACTACAAATAAAATGTTCTAAAAATGCTACTGAATTTGAGATTACATTGCTTTATTGACAACCTTTTCAATGGTTTGTTCAAAGACCTTTGATCCAGGCTTTTTAAAAAGGAAACAAAATGAAAACCATCATGATGTTAATGGCAACCTACTTCACCTGCTGCTCTGTACAAATTATCAAGTTTGACAAAACTGCCAAATCTCCCTCTTTATAACCAGGGCTTGACAAAAACACTGTCTGAATCTGTCAGGGGGTAAAAAGTAGGCATTTCTTAAACACCTGCAGAGCGGTCAGTAGAGGAGAAAAGCAGAGTAGAAATGACCTTTAGGATGCACTAACTACCAGAGGCCTGGCCAGCCAGTGGTCAGATTCGATACATTTCAGCAGTCAGCCCCCACATCTTGTTGCTGTGGGTGACCTTTTAGAAGCACCACTGTCACCATATGACAGATTAATTTCAGTAAATCCCAGTGTTCAGGCATCTACCTCCCTGCATGACATACAGCTAGCTGACCTTTTCTTTGGGCCTTTCTCCCTCCCTTGTCCCTTCCTTTCACACTTTTCTCTCCATCTTTGATCCAACATTCTCTCCCCTCTTTTGTAAAATTCAAAATGTGTTTGTCATGTCTCACTCATATTTATATGTATATGTATATGTATATGTATATGTATGAAGAGGGTATAATTCATAGCTATTGCAGATATAACAGATGACAACCAACAACAGATGCCTTAGATGAATAGAGAATTGAGGCCCTGGCAAAAAAACAACAACAACAACAACAACTCAACATTAAGCTGATTAACTAAATTGGACCAGTCTTGGTTTGTTTTGTTCTTGGATTAGTTTGGTCTGATTTGATCTAATTTGAGCTGGTTAGTGTGTGGCACAAAAATAAAAGAAATTGAGTGTATTTGGTATATAGATCAAGAACATTACATCATATATACGTTCAATTGCCAAATTGTTAGGAACACACTTGCTCATTTATTCTTTTGTCCGATAAGACAATCATGTGACAGCAACAGTCCGTCTGACCACAGATCAGTTTTCCACTGCCTTAGTACATTACAGAACAGTACATTTTAAATGAGCTTTGGCCCAAAGAGGACGGTGTCACTTGCAGATGATGTTCACATATGACTTGTATGAACAGAACAGAGAAATAATAATAGTATAACCTCATTAACTTTGACTCTGGAGTTTACACAGAATGGTGCGAAAAACATAAGTATAAACATAAAGCTCAGTATAAGCCGGTTTGCACCAATGTATTCAAGGTAACCTCTACCTAATGGAATTACTTTTTTAATGTAATAAATACATTTCCCTATGTTTTGCATGTTGCCCACTTGGCTCATAAAAATCTTCTCTCCTTTGCGATTCAACAATTTATTTTAAAGTTAAATCTATGTACAGCGTTCAAGGACTATTACATTGTAGTATTCTATTGATTAGAATAGTATGTTCCCTCCCTGCTCTTTGTACTACACATTCACCTGCTTAGTAGATTTTCCATCACATCACCATATTGTTACCCCTTTAAAATATGATCTAGTACCTTGGAATTTTTATGCTCCTACCTGATAAATAGCATAGAGCTTTTGGGACTGTATGGAGAAGTGTTAGCAAAACGTTGAGACAATTAAAAGCTCTACGGTCACCTAAATAATTGCTGTCTATTCAGATTCAGTGCAATCAAGATGTATTGCTCAAAAAGAAACTCTTCCTTAGAGAACGCACTATGTGACATAGGTAGTGATGTGCAACAAAACGATGTGGTGAAAAACGACAGCCTCTGATGAGCACAGATGCCCCGTTTCTCTTGGATCTAAATGTTCAGGTAGAATACAGAGCACTCCTCGTGGCGTACGGCAACTTTGTGAGGTACACACGCTTTGATGCCTTGAAATACAACAAAGCTGTTTCCTTGAAGTTAAGAGAGAAAGTCAGCTGCGAGTTTAACTGTGGCCTGTGGGTATCAAGAGAGTGGGAGTTGGAAAAGAGGAAGAAAAATAGGGGGAAAAAACCTTTCTCCTAAAAATAGAGTAGCGATTTGGTCTTTGAAGAGGAGAAGAGGTGGGGACAGATCCCAGGAGAATGAGTTAAACATGAAGAGAACTTCAGAGTTTCACAACATTCACAGAAAGATCTTGTTCTCGCTGTCTTCAAATCCGCCAACTTTCTGCTTAACACACCGTGCACAGCCCAGACCCACAAGCAAGCAGGCAGTCATGTTAAACATGAAGAGTAGCTTTCCTTACATTTTTCATGTAAAATACCTCAGTAAAATCTTCAACAATATGACCATATTATTTAAATTATGAATACAATTAATAACACTATGTGCCATTAATTTACCTGTTGTCTTAATTGGGTTGTTAATAACAACTACAGCCTGTAGAACCATAATAAAACCCAAATTTCATTAGATCACCTTTTAGAACAAAAAAGGTTTAAAATAACATTTTGCATCCCATCCCTTTGTGCATGGCATCATGGCTGCATTGTGATAGCTTTCGTATACACAAAAGACTGTGTGATTAAGTCCTGGAATAATCCTAATTAATAATTAATCATTATATGAATATAGTGATATACAGATATCTGATATCTGAGACTTTCTGCCTGACAGCCCTCGGCTCCTGGTTTAATTCTGAAATGAATCCTCCTGTCTGAGTGAAATTTCACATTTTCCCCTTTGTCTGATTTAATTTCTTTTGGCTTTTTTGTAATTTCCAATCAAATATGCTGGTTGGTAACAGTGCTTAAATGAATGAAAAATACAAAAAACAAACAAATGAACAAACACACAAACCATTAAAATTGACCTATAGATAAATGCATGAATGAATGAGTGAACAAATAAGCAAACAAACAAACGTGTACATGCTTGTGTATCATCAAAGCACTCTTCACTGGATGCCACAAACGAAAAAACAAATGAACAAAATAAACATATGGTCGAATAGATGAATGGATGAATGAATGAGCAAACATTGAAATGTACAAACAAACAAATGTATTTGTGCTTGAGTATCATCAATATACGTTCATCCAATGAATTGTGTATTATCAATGCACCACCACCTGATGCTCACTTTTCTCTGAATAGGACCTGTATCCAATATGAACAGGGTAAAGTGTTTATTATTGCAAGTCTAAATAATATTCAAATTAATATTATTAATAGCAATTTCATTTTCACAATTATACATGCTTCATTTAAAATTTAAAACAAATGTAGGCTGTCACATGGAGTATGATGGTAAATATGCATGACCAACAAGTGTATTAATATAATCTAATAACCCATGTATTAAAGTGTAACAGAAACTTTCAATGCAATTGTGCCACTACTGCAAAATGTGGGTTTACTGCGAATTCTCACACAGCCAGTGTATCTGAGAAGAGCAGGGTTGGATACAAATGCAGGTTGACAAAACAGAAGGATTCATTTGTAGTCAGAAATGTAAATTTGGCACAGGGCTAACAGGGTGAACAGGCAAAAAATAAGACCAGGATAATAACACAGACAAAATAGAAAAACTGGGAAACATCAGTAGTGAGACTTCAAAAATTGTGTGTGAGTTTCCCAGACTCACACAGAACAAAGGTAAGATTATGTTATCTTGGAGTGATACAGTTCAATGTGATACTTGCACTACCATTCATGATCTGTCATTAGACCCAGCTCATTATTAGTGAGTGTGCTGGTTCAGAAAAGGTGAGAATGCAGAAGTCTTGGATACTGACCATGTGAGTGTCCAAACATCATGTGTTTTGTGTGACTGCTAAGAAGTGTGTTTTGTGTGACTGGTATCAGACATGACAGGTGGCAGCAAAGGCATGACCGTATAGAAAACTAATGGTATTTGTTCTAGCCAATTTATACATGCAATACAAAAAAAAAAACAACATTGCTTGTAGCCAAGTTAGGTGTCAAATGCAAACGGTTTAATTTTCATCGAAATTATATGAACATGCAATATGAAACAGTTCCCCCCCCCCCCAAAAAAAAAAAAAAACCTATATATGATGTATTTAATCATTCTAAACAACAACTAAACACACATTTCTTTGCTCTTTTTCTTATGGATGACAGTTAACTGGTACACCAGTAGATTTTCATGAAAAAAGGTAAATGCATTTTGGGAGTGAATGATCAGCAATCAGTAGACGTTTACAATAAATAAGTTGTCTTGTTTTGCAAGAACGTCTAAGTGAATCCCTGTAATTACAAGTCCGTTAATAGTGAACAACTGCAATTATTGCTTTGATCATTACTGAGTAATTAGCCACTATTAAAAAGTATTTATTCTTTCCTGTTTAGTTACCTTTAAAACAACATTGTTAGGTAAGTGATTTTTATTTCCACAGTACTGCTTTAGTCCCAGTTTCATGCTACATAATATGGAATCAGGCCCATGAGTCATTTGGCTACAGTAACATAAATTAATGAGAATTATTACCTATAGGCTAAGATGGTTCTGTAATGACAAGGTCTACATATTCTATTTATTCCTTACTGTTCAATCTGTGCCCAAATATAAATGAAAAAATATGATTACTGTATGGAAATACATGAGCATTATTCATTTAAAGAAGGAATCTCAGTGAAAGCCTGGGTCTTATAAGGGAAGCCAATTACACTAAAGGTTTCATGCTGCTTGACCCACAGGTTAAACACCAATCAGTCAGCCAGTGTAATAATCAGAGATGCAGTAACACTTAAGAGTGCTTGCCTCATCAACTCGAGAAGCACCAGCTTCACAATAGCTAAGCCAATTGTAAAAAGCAATCTCTTTCAATCATATATGGAGCACTAGTCAGCATACTGACATTTACATTAGTCAGCAGGTTTAAGATCAGCAGACTTTAAATGCTATTACAAAATTTCTAATTAATGTCCATGCACATCCTTTTTTTGGAGGAAATATAAGCATATTTGAACAAACACAAGCAGGTTCAAGTTTCTTATTTTTTCTCAGAGCAGCCACACCTTAGCATAAGTAATGCAATTTAGCATTTATCAAGAGGGACAAGTGTAGGCAATTGATTTTCATTTAAAATTCAGTAGTGTTTTCCTGTGGGTGATCTTCTTTGAGTGTGAATTATACAATGACATTCAGGATGTGGTAGCCTGTATTTCTTTTTTTTGACAGGGGTCATATGTAATGCAGGCAGGAGTTTCAGTGAATGTGAGGCCTGATGGCAATGAAATTTAGCCCAAACATGGTCCTATGTGAGGATTTAAATAAAACATACAATATTTTAACCATCATTATATGCAATATATTTATTTAATTTGCAACCAAACCAATGTGTTGAAGTGGTAGCATAAAAAATAACTCACAGTGAAAAAGAAAAGTACTGACTCTGCCTGATTCTTCTTTCTACTATAGTTATAATGCCTATATGTTTATCAATAGTCACTCAAGGAATATACTGCATGAATTACATTAATTCACATATAAATATCATGTAAAAAAATATCCTGAGTCTAGTTGGATTGTTGAACTGCACACTAGGCTATGATTGGTTCTATTGTGTTTTTTTTTTTCTTATAATACAGGTAAGCAATATATTGCTACTTACCTAAAACTTTTCTGAAGTTAAATAGTTAACAAGATGATTTTTTATTTGAAAAGTCAGTCTGGTAAAAACCTAAACAACCTTAGTGAACTCAAATTTGAGTTTATAAAGTACCATAAAGTAAAGTTTGGATGAGGCTATAGTGTAAAAAAAATGCTCACCTGTGGTATGAAACATATAGTAGATAAAACATGTATTATATCATACATACAACACTACATTCGGTCTTAGCATCTACATTTTTGTCATGTGCCACCATTACAGGGGTGATTCATGGGTTTGATTTGGCTCCTGTGAACCCAAAGAAACGTGTTAGTGGTGTTGGCTTTAAATTGTAAAATGATTTGTATAACCTACATGTAAAAACACGAGTGTTGATGATAGCTGTTATTTAGATGTGATAGCTAGCGTAGATGATAGCTAGCATAGCTGATGACACATTAAGAAACATCTATTCATACCTCCTATGGAAAGAAGTTTGTGGACCTTATTACAAGATTTATATGCCCTTAGTCCACATTTGCCTTCTTTAATAATAATTCACTCTTCTAGGAAGATGAGGAAATTTGGGCTCATTCAGCCACAAAAGTGAACTTTATAGTGAAATGCATCAAAATTGTTGAACCCACATGATTTTAAGAACTCTTTTGTCTTTAATGACTTTAGGGTTTCAAAGTATTATTAAGCTGGTTAGACCCCCTCCCCCAACCACTAAATGTATTCTATATTCCAGCAGCTGGTTTTGATAAAGTGGTTGCTTGGGCCCTGCAGCAGAGCACAGGTGTGTATCGTGAATTCAATGCACCAAAAGAAACACCTGGGAGAAGAAGATGTACAGAGTGGGACAGGGAGCCACAAAGGAGCCTAATGCGTTCAGCATCACCCAGACACCAAGGAAAGCAAGCGACCTGAGCATTCCAAAACCACCACAACAGCCATACCGAGGAAACACCGAGGGCCTAAAGCACATCAGTGTTGTATTTAATGTTAATATTATTCTCTCTTGGGTTCCATTCAAACTATATCTTTATTGCTAACCTGTTTTCTTATTCAAGCACTGTTTATGGATTTGGTTCATGTTCTAAGCTGGAATGTCCTGGGGAGAGATGATATTCATCTGTAAGAACACTTTATTTTTTATGCAGTAATATTATATGCATATTCCTGTAGTTTACCTTCAAAGCAGTAAATTTAACCCTGTACAAATAATATGAAATGTTTGGACAATTATTCCGGGTCCTGGACTGGTCTGGGATAGCGGGGTGTTAACTGTACAATAGTTTGCTGATCTAATTTGTGTATTTTCATTATTCTTTACTTTGATTAACCTATTTTCAGTCACTAAGTTGAATTTTTAAATCTTATAGAAAAGAAGCTGTTTAATAAATCACACTCTGGCTGGCATACTTTGACTCAGAAAGCCAAACTATAGAATGATTTGGATGTAACAGGGGCTAGTTAAATATTGACTTAACCAGAAATATAATTGTTTTTATAATCATAATAAACTCTTCAAAGAACACAGAGTGTAATATGCTAGTAATCTGATTTACATAGATTTTGGGTGCAATTGGAAACATCTGTGGTAAATTTGCCAAAGAATATTGTGTTATTACTGATCGCATATACTAAACAATTTTATTTTTTTCTGAATAGAAAATTGTTCTCCTCCCCTTCTCTCAGCTTGGCATTCAAAAACACATTAGATTAAATGGCTCATAGTTATAGTCCCATCTGTGTTATATGGTCTTTGACATTAGACAAAAATGCTAATTGCTAATAAACACATGATAACATCTCACACAATCGGATCACTTTTCCTAAAGACCTCTGTCTCCTTTACATTGCTCTGAAACACTGCTTAAGATTATTGTCTTCAAGTGGGCTTTGTTTATATGTCTTGAAACCAGTGCTTCATGTCTAGTTCTTAAAGTACTTCACCATTAAAATGTCAGAAATTTACATTTGTAAATTTTAAGTTGAATGATTGATCACATAGAAGCTTGTAAATGGAAGATTTGCAGGAAACCACAAAGGGCAATTAAAAAAAAAAGCAGTGTTATTATTCCACTGAGTTCCTTAGAATATCATAATAATCTTGGTTAAAACAACCCAAAACCACTTTGAGGCTTATTCATGAGGGACGCATTACAGAGTCCAGTGCACTCACTCACGCACCAAGTTTGTTAGGTGCAATTAAATGTGAAATGCTGCCTAATACATCAAGAATTATACCTCCGATTATTATCCATTACAATCTCCCCCTTTGGAAAGAGGGGAACTCTAATGGCAATTTGCAGTAATGTTACGTCCTATAATTCTTGCTCACTCTCTCTCTCTCTCTCTCTCTCTCTCTCTCTCTCTCTCTCTCTCTCTCTCTCTCTCTCTTTCTCTCTGTTGCTTGTATCGATGGCTGCTGTAATTGCCATTTTACTCATAGCTGATTGATTAGAACATAAAGTAACAAGCGAGGAACAATCATGTCAGAGAGATGGATGAGCACGCTCAATAGGCCAGCCTGGGATTTTGCGGATTTCTGGGAATCAATCCCACCTCTTCCTTCTCCTGGTGACAACCCCAGCCATAAGTCAGCAGTAGATCCTGCCTGCACTGCCAAGGCCAGGCTGTAAGAAGGGCTCGACTCCTGGGGATATGACCGTGCCCAGTGTGTTCTATAAAAGAAGGTTAATGGCACAGCCGTGGCCATGGTGCTGGATGTTCTGTGTTGTAGGTGTGTGAGGAGAATACTAAAGTCAGACTCTTGATAAACAAGCTTTATCAGGTTTGCAGCTAGTATGTGATGGTAGAGATAAAACATTGTGAATCAGAATATACATGGTAGTCAAGATTTCAAAAATGTTCAGTCAAACTCTTGAAGTGTCACTAATGATATATTATTTACAATAGTTTGTGATTTATGGAATCCAGCATGGGAGCAGTGTTTGTTGTGTGAACATATATTATATGGACAAGAGTTTTGGGATACCTGACTTTTTCAGCCATATGTGGCAAACTCTTAGCACAAAGTTGGAGGCACACAATTGTATAGGATATCCCTGGATACAGTAGCATAACAATGGCCCTGTGCATAAAGACAGCTTTATTAAGATATGGTTTAGATACTGTAGGTTGGAGTGTACATACTGTAGGTTGCACATCTGGGGTGAACTACAATGCTGACTGCACCCCAGGTCTCTTCATCCAACATTAGTACCTGACTTTACTAAACGCCATTTGACTGAATGAGCACAAATCTCACAAACTTTTTTAACAATTTAAAATCTAGTGGAACATCTTCCCAGAATAGTGGAGGTTAATGTAACAGCAAACGTGGACTTAATGTTTAATGGGAAGTTTGAAAAAACACAAAAATCTTATGGTCAGATGTTGACAAACGTTTGTTTATATAGTGTGCATATATATATATATATATATATATATATATATATATATATATATATATATATATATATATATATATATATATATATATATATATATATATATAACATAATCAATAAGTTACTAACTTGATAATTATGGCAACACTGTATTCCAAATGTTATTTCTTTAAGAAATGTATATAAAAAGAATAACATCAGTGGAGTAAAGAAAAGTCAGTCATGTGGAAAAGATTTTCAGAAACAAAAGTCTCTGAAGAACAGTAAAGGAAGAAAAAATAGAAATAGGACACTAATGGCATCGTCAATAGTCGGAGAACAACATTAAAAAGGTCAGCACTAGCAGTTTGCATCAGGCTGGTGAGAATCCATTGGGCCTGTCAGGCACTGATAAATAAACACTGGTCTGCTCTGGGTTTCTCATGTAGAGACTGTGTCAATAAGACCCTGATGGATTTGGTGAAGTACCGAGCACTTAATATACCTACAGGCCAGGGATCTGTAATAAATAAGCCACCAGTCTAAATGAAAGCTCCCTGATCCAATTACAGAAGAACCTTCAGTTAAACCGTTGGCAATTAACAGCCATCAAAACTGATGATGCAGGTCTGGAAACCGGCGTAAATAATTCAGTCCTGCAGACAGAAACCCACCAGACTTAATTAAACTGCTCAAAAATGTTGTCAGCACCAAGGGTAGCCGAGGAGAGCAACTGAATAGCAACAAGGCTTAGACTAATGATATTGCAGGACTAGATGACTACATTAATTATATATTATTGTTTGGCATTCTATGATCTTACTCTATCATGCCAAAAAATACTGAAAATTGACTTGAATTACAGTGAATAACATGGAAATTTTGCATCAACTAACAGATAACACAAAGTAAATTCACCTGTTGTTTCACCTAGAAATAAAGGAATCTGTTTTTCACTTTTCTCATTATATTAGATAATGCTCATATTTGTCTCATCTCTTGCTCTTTGTTTTGGACTACAATATAATATGTTCCATTAGCTTAATATCAGATTCTTTGTCTATTAAACAAACAGTGAAAGATTATGTTTGTATCTCAAGGACAACACATGATCTCTAAATGCCCCTTATATTAATCCATAATTCACACACAGGAAAAACAAATAAAAGGAGAAAGGACTTTACTACACATTACTTAAACTTAAAAAATAAAATTGTATAGGTAAAGAATAAAACAACATGCAGTAAAAAAAAAAACCAATATGTTTTTTAAATGCATTCTAATTTCAGCACCTCATAAAGACTTTTATTCCTCTTATTTCACAGAAATAAATTTTCAAAATATTTAGAATTACATATCATTCTGTGGAACTTTTACAAAACAAGGCAAATCTGACATGTTAAAGCTGCTATAAACAACCATTTCCAAGTTCTTCAAGTGATCATGTTAACAAAAAGCCAGAAAAAAAAAGTCCTTAGCCGTTATGGGAAATAGAAAACTTTATTATTGTGTATTACTGACTGTCTATTGTCTGACTTTCCATGAACGCAAACATAAATAAAAATGAATATCTTCTTGATGAAAATGTAAAATGTATTAATATAATGTATATTATTTATTTATTATTGTTACTGTTTTTAATAAAAAAAAAAATATTTACCCATTTATCATTAAGCTCAAGTGTTTTTAACAATGGGGATGTTTGCTGTGTGAGTGTAAACTTTCCTATTGTCCATCGTTTTACATACTCACTTGATTTTATCAAAGCCTGACATCTTATATCATCACAAACATGCATGGCCAATGGTCAAAACTATAAATCAGCTATGGCCAATGGTTAAAAGTTTGGAAACTTCAAGTATTTAAACTTTTTTTTTTTTTTAAGAACATGCATGTTCCTTTTTTTTGTTTGTTTGTTTATATTTAACAAATTTGTTAAATTGCCATTACCATTAAATTACCAAATTACCTGTCCTACTATGAAGATTTACTTTGACCAAACAAATAAATGTAAAGATGTTGACACTCTTGTAATGCTGTCAGTTTGTTTTCCCAATTATTCAGCTGAAATACTTTGCATTGTCTTTTGTACAACTTTCTAAAGGTGTTCTAAAGGTGAACTGGATCAAAGGCTGACCTTGTGATCCAGTTCATCCCAGAGCAGATTAGAGAATTTAAGTACAGTGTCTCGGCAGGCTATTCCATTATACTGTATGCAGCAGTCTAGCTGCTTTTTAAATAATGCATATAGAAAGGTAAGTTCCAATTAGCTGCAGCAGAGATGAAATTGCATGGCATTGAAGTTTATAAGAGTAGCCATGTTGGTTTTGTAATCTTTTCACCCGGAATGTGTCACAAACCCCAAACCATAATGCTTCCACCTCCATGTTTGACTGTGGGTGTCTGCAGTCTGCTAACATCTTCTCTAGTCTTCTTAAAAGATTAGGTGATTCCAAACTTTTGTTTCATTTGATTATTTACAAAGATAGATGATTTCAAAGAATCTATGGTTTTGTTGTGGAAAGTAATGATGTTCCCATAGGCTGAAACACATGCATAAGGTTACTTTCCTTCTTGAAACAGTACAAAGCTGAGCATGAGTTGCATTTACATACATGGGAAATCCCAACATTGGTCCAGTGCAACTGAGGTCAGACCACCTCCCATTGCTTGTTTTGGGTCTGCATCACTGTGCACTTCCTGTGCCAGAAGATGGATTTCACATTACTAATCTTTCATGTGAACCATGCTCTGTTTCAGACTAAACTGTAAGTATGTAGACTTTTTAGATTATGTACAATGTCTTTCATACAACTCTGTAAATTAGCTGCTACAATAATGGTATAAAGCGAGATGTGTCTCATTCCCGAGACATGCTATAATATACAATTTCCATAGAACTGTAGTGTATTGTATTATCAGTGTTATGAAGCACTGAATGTAGAAAGAAAGAAAAAGCCTAGAGAACGCTCAGAGGAATTGAGTAATGTCAAAGCTTAGCCTAAGGATGTAAGCACTTTCTTTTCTTCTCTTTGTTTTTTTTTTATATGTGTAGCCCTTTAGGTCACCCCTATTCAATTTCTTCAGTTTTATTCCAGATCAAAGGGAGTATTTACTGTACATTATTTTCACTCTTACAGCTATTAAATATAAATTCCTGTTTCAAATGCATGTATCAGAATTTCCTGAATGAATAAAAATGGTACATTACAGACCATCATGCTCATCAGCCAGGAGGAAATGTCATCGCAGCACTTTATGTCTGCTTGTAAGTTCAAAGAAATACAACTTGTCACCTTTGACTCTCTTCCCTCCTAAGAGAATCTCTGTCTTTCTCGTAATCGCTAAAAAGGAAATCTCTGAGGAGAGAGAGAGAGAGAGAGAGAGAGAGAGAGAGAGAGAGAGAGAGAGAGAGAGACAGAGACAGAGACAGAGACAGAGAAAGAGAGAGCATAAGAGGGAGAAAGAGAGAGAGAGAGAGAGAGAGAGAGAGAGAGAGAGAGAGAGAGAGAGAGAGAGAGAGAGAGAGATTAGCATGATAAAAAGCAAGAAAATGTTGAGCTATTTTAGATATACTGCGCTGAGGGATATGGCTCAGGTCAAAACACAAATGATTAGAAAGATGTCATAGTACAAAGCTAATGTTAATATGGGAAAATGGTGTTAAATTGGATTTGTCGAACGAGGATGACAGCTGCCAGTGGTTTTTCGTGTCTCTTTAGTGAGAAAACCCAAATGCTGACAACAGGTTCCTGACATTCACTTGTCACTGATGCTGAGAGATGAGACACAGTAAAGCTTATACATGAACCATAAGCCTTATGTAATTTGTGTATATTTCATACAAGACTCTCTAGAGTCTACCCTCTGAAATATATTGCACAATCTCTGAAACTTGCCACAGTACCCGAGTGGTAAAGAAATGTTTCTTTTTCTTTTTTATTTACCTACATTATATCGACAAAGGTTTTAAAACATACCATTCCACATTTAGTCTCCATTTGTTGTAATCGTAACGTCCACTCTTCTGGGAAGGTGTTGCACTAAATCTTGTAGTGTGGTTGTGGAGATTTCTGCACATTTGTTCACAAGACATTATGTAGGGTGAGGAGATATGGAACGTAGTCAGAGATTTGGGATGTAGTCATGTAGTTGGGATGTAATTCATCCCAAAGTTATTCCATAAGGTTAAGGTCATAAGGTAACTCAAGATCTTCCACTCCAACCTATGTAAACCATATCTTCAAGGAACTCACTTTGTTCACAGGTGTATGCTGGAACAGGTTTGAGTCTCCAAGTAAGGAAATAATTTACGCTACCACATCCAAAGAACTTCCTATACAATTGTATGTTTCAATTCTATCCTCCGACTTTGTGGAACAGTTTACAAAAGAACCACATATGGCTGGAAAAGTTAGGTGTCCCAATACTTTTGTTCATACAGTGTATGTATATGTGCATTAGGAAATCTGTACACTTTGCCTGCAGCCTTTGATTTTGTATAACTTATTTAAAAAACTTTTAGAAGAAAAATATACACCATAGGAATAAAAAGTAAAAAAAAAAAAAACAGTGGTGAGAAACTATCCACCAAGCCTTTAGAGGTTAAACATATGGTCCTTCTTGCCCAAAACAAGTGACTAACCTCATTAATAAAATGTGCTCTTTTAATTTCATATTACATATCCAAGGAGTTATGTGTCCTTCAGCATGTGCTTTCCAGCTGACTCACTTGTTATTCATCAGTTTAATGTATTACACTAATGTATTACACTAATAACAGAGCACTATCTATTCACAATGGATAGATGAAAGATTCTCGACCATAACGCTGGAGGAAAACAACACTTTTTCACAGTTTGTCCACCTGAGATGCAGCTGAACATCCTGCTAGTGGGTTTTTTTCTTTACTGTCAAACCTACTTCTCCAGTGTTTCAGATAATAGTTTTGCCTAAGTATATATATATATATATATATATATATATATATATATATATATATATATATATATATATATATATATATATATATATATATATATATAAAATCACTTGTATTTTCTTTTCTGTCCAATATCCTTAGACCTAAATTGATACTTTGAGAACAAAAAACATGGAAAAAAACATTGTTAAAAAGTATATGCAATAAATAATTTGAACGAGTTCACTTTTTGGGCCCTAATTAAAACAATCAAATAAATAAGAAAATTGGCAGATATTATTAATATTATGTTTATATATTCTCTCTCTCTTTCTCTCTGTCTCTCTCTCTCTCTCTCTCTCTCTCTCTCTCTCTCTCTCTCTATATATATATATATATATATATATATATATATATATATATATATATATATATATATATATATATATATATATATATATATATAAAAAGCTCAAATACCACTGACTGACTCACTCACTCATCACGAAATCTCAAAAATCACTGAACGGATTGCAATGAAATTTGGAACATACCTTCCTCTTGGGTCTTAGGTGCTCACTAAGAAAGGGTTTTGAAAAATTCGCCCTGGATCGCGGCTAACACGCGAAAAACGCGATTTCTCACGCATTGTAAACTCTTCGAAATAACATTACGGATCCTAATGAAACTTAGTACATTGTTTCTTATTACATGTTAGATGCACGATAAAAATTATTTTCAAAGTAGTTTGCCCTGTATCGGTACTACAAAGGGGTAGTACGTTATTTGTTGACATTACGTTCTGATCCCTGATCATCCAGTCCTGCTCAGTGCTTACTGCTTATTGCCGTATTGCTTAGCGTTCTGCCTTCCGTAGCAAAGCACGGGTACTTTCAGCTAGTATATATATATATATATATATATATATATATATATATATATATATATATATATATATATATATATATATATATATGTATATATATATATATATATATATATATATATATATATTCTATTTTTTATACCTGTGTGCCTCGTAAAATAAGTAAAAATAAGTTTATATTCTTGATCCCACTATGTCTTAATTTACCATTGGAACAAATTTAAAGATTCGGTTCCATTTGTTAATATAGTTTGGACATTTGTCCCTCTTCAAGTAGACAATTCCTATCGTTCTAATATATTTTCAGGAGGCAATCCTTCTAAACATTGTAATATTCAAAAGTAAGATTATTAGAAAAAAATACAGTATTGTGAGCCTTGGAAGTGAAAACACATACAGTTAAAAAGATAGACTGTAGTAGATGCACAAGGAAGAAGTTTAAGTAACATTAGTACTCAGTGTACTCAGTGTAGGTGACTCAACAGCCCATAATTCAGAAAAATGTTACAAACATAGAATTAAAGACTATTATAATATTCATTTAGCATGAAAGTCAAAAACTGATTCAACGTCAGTGGACTGACTGTGATAAACATGATCTAGTGTTAGTTTTGCCTTTGTTAGTTTTCTTCCTTATGATTGATATTTCATTTCAATACACAAATAAAAGGCAGGTTCATTTGCCCTCAGAGAGCAGTACATATGGCAGTACATCTTGACACTATGAAGAAACACCCAAACTCCCTTCTGTAATTTACTTCTGAATAGTTTCAATCAGACTCTCTCATTACTTCCTTTTTCTCCACATAAATCAATTTTGGCATGTTTAGGCAAAACAAAGGCTCCCAGACTTTGTTTTTCCAGTGATGGAAACAACCACAAAGTACTAAAAAGGTACTCATTTTTCGCGTCTGTTTCAATTTAAACAAACAGCCATTTCTAATAAACAGTGGCTATGTTTCATCATGTTCTTAAAAGATTAGCTTTATGCCACACATTTCATTCAGGGTTTATATAAGTTCATTTACAATGCTGGCACAGAGTAAATGAACAGGAATCATAAATCTATACTAGATGACACAGTCCAGTGAGAATAAAGTGAAAGCAGACACAGACCAGTGCATAAAATATATCTCCATTTTTAGAAAAAAAGAATTAGTGAATGCAAGTGACAAATTTCATATAAGGACAACTGCACATAATCACTTTCATTCTCTCGTAGTCATCTGTAACGAAAAGATTGAAGCAAGCAGAATCAGCTTGTGACATTCAAGATAAGTCATACTTACTTCTGCAAGATGATATTAGAATGATGCCTTATGCTCTTACGCTTAACGCACATGTACATTTCAAATCCTACTTGTGCACAAGTTTTTTTCCCTTCTTATGAAGTCAGATCAGATCATTTTTGTTTCACATTTTTCTCTATTTTTTCTCTGCTCGCTGTTGTACCTATTTGCCCCAGCCTGGCAAAAGAGTTCACATCAGTGTATGTCCTCCCACTCTCCATTTACTCAGAACCAGAAAAACCCCATCACCAGCCTTATACTTTAACTGAGTGTGTTTAAAAAAGTGAGAAAGAGACAGATAGAGAGAGAGAGAGAGAGAGAGAGAGAGAGAGAGAGAGAGAGAGAGAGAGAGAGAGAGAGAGAGAGAGAGAGAGAGAGAGAGAGATTACTGCTTTGACATAGGTGCTCTCCATGCTCTTGCCACCCACTGATACTCATTGGCAACCTGAGCAAACAGGCTTTTTCTCTCCTTTTCTCCTTCTACAGCTCACATTTAATAATTTCTCTGTAATTTCCTCTCTATTCTACAGTCATAGAGCTCGGTTTAAACCCTTCCCTCATACAGAAAAAAAAACAGTTTGCTCATTTCCTCAGTTGAATATAGGCACCCAGCGGAGGGTGCAATTACCTCTCCATCAATCTGTTGCTTCTAAATTATAGATGGTCTGACTACCTGTGTGCAATTCCTCACAGCTACACTAATGCACTAAAGGCTTTCTCTTCACATTCATATATTTGATAGCGATCATTTCACAGAGATAAATTATCTAAAGAGATAACTCCTACTTATGTATATATACCTTACTCTATTTTATAGTGTACTATTTATGTACAGACAGCTAGTGTAAGTAAATATTTTTTCAGTTTATATTCATTCAAAGTGAAAAGTTCAGAGCATAGGTGGGCTGTAGTAGTGGACTGACCTGTCTGAGATACGGATTTTTTTTTATTGTATAGAAGAGTTGAATTTCAATAAGAAGGGAAATGTCAGCAGGGGTACAGACCTTTACTGACTGTGAAGTCTAGAGGGAAGCACTGGCCTAAAGGTGACCGCTGATGGCATATACTGTAATAAAGAAGCCTGAAAGTCTGCTACCTTTTTTTGTGTCCATGCTCTTTTGTGAGCTTTTGAACCCTATCCCATGTACAAAGTCAAGGGAAAAAAGAAAGACAAGAGGCTTTCATATCTATAGACAAAAGACAGGAGGCCTTAGAACCTGCTTGTGATGGTGCCCTTCAGAACAAGAGGTGATCTCCAAGTGTGACAGACTGCAGAGGAAGGAAGGAGTACCAAATATGGGAAACTGGAATAACAGTCACTTTTCAAGCCAAACAATGATATATACAGTACAACATTAACAAACTTCAGGTTGTTCTTCTTATTTCACTCTTAAACAGCCCATTACATTTTCTTCTATTTTTTTAAATATAGTGGTATAAGGTGGCAGCAATGAAGTCTCAGTTCCGATTGTTCAGAGGGAGTTAATTTATTTGTAATGGCATTATTTTGAAGGGAAAAAAAAAATTAATATTTAAATATAATATAGTTCCAAGTAACAGGGACTACAATCTCCTCATAACAAAAAAAAAAGTGTTCAATCGTCAAAATCTTCTTTTTTTTTTTGTTGCAAAGCTCAATAAATTTTGCGTTATTTCTAGGAGTCTAAAGTGCCATTGCTTTATACCAGTCAGGTTCAATTATGTATCTTTGCATTTTTTTGACATGTAAATAGCTACATTTTGCTTTTCTTACTTAATTACTTCAACAAAGAGAAAGGGGGATGTGGAGAAAGCAATGGGTTATTGTGATAGGTTATGTTGAATAGGTAGGAGACAACATTAAACGTAACTAGATATGGCTCAAAGTTCTTTCTAAATAGAAAATGTACACAGGATTCCATGTCATGCATCATTCCTTACGTAAACTATTTGACCCGACTTTGAGCTGTTTGCATGATTGCAAATTTTACAGAAGATCAGAGAGCAGAAGATTAAGAAAGCAATTTAGCATTGGTCATAAACTAGAGCTTATAGTAAAGTAGTACTAATTTAATGCTATGCACTCAGTTTCAAATTATAATGTGTGTGTTTGAGAAAAAATGAGATGAAGAGTAAGAGACAGATGCATATGTATAACAGCCCCATTCATAAGAGTAAGAACTAGTGGCTTTTGTCCCTCTTAAAGCAAGAAGTGCATTTCTCAGCAGAAAGATCCTCACCAGTTGGCACACACACTTAGATGAATCCATCCTGCTGCTTTAGAGCCTTTAAATCACCCCTCTGCCCTTCCATTCAGGTCCTAATCCCCCAACCCATCATCAACTCACCCCATCTGGGCTCCACTTCCTGTAATAAAGCAATGCACTTACCAGCTAACACCAGGTTGGCAGCTGGGAAGGTAAATGTGGAAACTGCAAATGAAATCAACATCCCACTTATGCCTTTGTAACTGCCCCTTTGGATCTAAACCACTGGACTGCACCTCTAGTAGCCGCAGCCTTCTCAAAGTCAGCCTCATTCTGCAAGGACACTCATATTAACTGAAAATGCACATTGGTGCAAATTAAAGGTGGAACATTGTGGGAAAACTATATAGCACAATAGAGCTGTAACATTTCTGTATTATCATGCCAGTTCAAGGGCATCAGTTCTAAGCTGTTTCTAATATACAGGAGCTTATTAATAAATCAGAATATCATTAAAAAGTTGATTTATTTTAGTAATTTAATACAAAAAGTGAAACTCATATTATACAGATTTATCAACCAGAGATATTTCGTGTTTGTTTCTTTTAATTTTGATGATTTGGGCTCAAAAACCCAAAATTTTGTATACTTCATTAAACCAATCAAAAAAACATTGTTAGTGAATTGTTGGCCTTCTGGAAAGTATGTTCATTTACTGTATATGTACTTAATACTTAGTAGGGACTCCTTTTGCATTAATTACTGCCTTAATTTGGCATGGCATGGATGTGGAATGAAAGCCCAGTTTCGTTGACAGTGTCCTGCAGCTCATCTGCATTTTTTGGTCTCTTGTTTCTCATTTTCCTCTTGACAATACCCCATAGTGTACTTTTAGTGATTTTGGCAGTGTGGGCATGAGATAAATTAAATCAGCATCTCCATAAAGCTGGTCAGCAGAGGGAAGAATAAAGTGCTCTAAAACTTCCTGGTAGATGGCTGTGCTGACCTTGGACTTGATAAAACACAGTGGACTAACACCAGCAGATGACATGACTCCCCAAACCACCACTGACTGTGCAAACTTTACACTGACTAGACTGTCCTCTCTTTTCTAGACACTGGGACCTTTCCAAATTAAATGCTAATAAATTTTTCCTTTCATCTGAAAAAACGACTTTGGCCCACTAAGCAAAAGTCCAGTCCTTTTTGTCCTTTGCCCAGGTAAGACACCTCTGATGTTGTCTCTGGTTCAGGAGTGGCTTGACACAAGAAATCGCCAGTTGTAGCTCATGGATACGTCTGTGCATGGTGGCTTTTGAAACACTGACTCCAGCTGCAGTCCACTCTTTGTGAATCTCCACAAATTCTAGAATAAGATTCATTTAATTTTTCTACCACATTTTTTCCTTCTATTCAACGTTCCATTAATGTGCTTGGATACAGCACTCTGTGAACAGCAGTTTCTTTAGCGATGACCTTTTGTGTCTTACCCTCCAAGTGCAGGGTGTCAATGATCGTCTTCTAGACAACTGTCAAGTCAGCAGTCTTCCCCATGATTGTGTAGCCTCAACCAGACTTGAGACACCATTTAAAGGCTCAGGAAACCTTACAGGTGTTTGGATTTAAATAGCTGATGTGAGTGTGACACCACGAGTCTCCAATGTTGAACTTTTTTACAATATAAAATTTTTTAAAGATTTTTCTCTTTTTTTTGAGAAATTTTGGGTTTTCATTAGCTGTAAGCCATAATCATCAAAATTAAAAGAAATAAACACTTGAAATATATATTAGTCTGTTTGTGATGAATCTATATAGTATACAAGTTTCACTTGTTTTGAATTACTAAAATAAAAAAACTTTTTAATGATATTCCAATTTATTGAGATGCATCTGTGTGTATATATATACAGTGAGGAAAATAAGTATTTAAACACCCTGCTATTTTGCAAGTTCTCCCACTTGGAAATCATGGAGGGGTCTGAAATTGTCATCGTAGGTGCATGTCCACTGTGAGGGACATAATCTAAAAAAATAAAATCCAGAAATCACAATGTATGATTTTTTAACTATTTATTTGTATGATACAGCAAGTATTTGAACACCTGAGAAAGTCAATGTTAATATTTGGTACAGTAGCCTTTGTTTGCAATTACAGAGGTCAAACGTTTCCTGTAGTTTTTCACCAGGTTTGCACACACTGCAGGTGGAATTTTGGCCCACTCCTCCACACAGATCTTCTCCAGATCAGTCAGGTTTCTGGCCTGTCGCTGAGAAACAAAGGAAGTTTGAGATTCCTCCAAAGATTCTCTATTTGGTTTAGATCTGGAGACTGGCTAGGCCATGCCAGAACCTTGATATGCTTCTTACAGAGCCACTCCTTGGTTATCCTGGCTGTGCGCTTCGGGTCATTGTCATGTTGGAAGACCCAGCCTCGACCCATCTTCAATGCGATAACTGAGGGAAGGAGGTTGTTCCCCAAAATCTCACAATACATGGCCCCGGTCATCCTCTCTTTAATACAGTGCAGTCACCCTGTCCCATGTAGTTCTGGGCTGATTTCTCACCTTCCTTAGGATCATTGAGACCCCACGAGGTGAGATCTTGCATGAAGGCCCAGTCCGAGGGAGATTGACAGTCATGTTTAGCTTCTTCCATTTTCTAATGATTGCTCCAACAGTGGACCTTTTTTCACCAAGCTGCTTGGCAATTTCCCCGTAGCCCTTTCCAGCCTTGTGGAGGTGTACAATTTTGTCTTTAGTGTCTTTGGACAGCTCTTTGGTCTTGGCCATGTTAGTAGTTGGATTCTTACTGATTGTATGGGGTGGACAGGTGTCTTTATGCAGCTAACGACCTCAAACAGGTGCATCTAATTTTGGATAATAAATGTAGTGGAGGTGGACATTTTAAAGGCAGACTAACAGGTCTTTGAGGGTCAGAATTCTAGCTGATAGACAGGTGTTCAAATACTTATTTGCAGCTGTATCATACAAATAAATAGTTTAAAAATCATATATTGTGATTTCTGAAATTTGTTTTTTAGATTATGTCTCTCACAGTGGACATGCACCTATGATGACAATTTCAGACCCCTCCATGATTTCTAAGTGGGAGAACTAGCAAAATAGCAGGGTGTTCAAATACTTATTTTCCTCACTGTATATATATATATATATATATATATATATATATATATATATATATATATATATATATATATATATATATATATATATACACACACAATGGAACCTCGATACTCGCGACTTTGACACTCGGGACCTCGATAGTTTGCGACTTTTAATTTTGGAACTGAAGAGTAACTCGTGAGAAATCTGATAGATTACGAGAAGCCACAAGTGGCTCGTTTCCAACATTACAGTTTGTACTAGTAAATTACATAAAAATGTTTGAAAAACTACTTTATTTTTGTATTATTCATTTAAAGTAGTAAATACAACATTTATGACAAGTAATTCACAATTTTTGTTGAGGTTACAGTAAAGTATATGTACAATTCCCTTGAAAAAGGAACCATCAAAGGGAGAAAGTCAAAACCTCACGATTTTTTGTTACACGTGAGGGGTCATAGAACGTTACCCCCATGAGTATCGAGGTTGCACTTATATAATCTTTGTTCCCCAGAACTACTGTGTAACAAACTCAGGGAGCCAATCCTGATCAGCAGGTATTAAACACCCCAACAAACCAGGACACAGTCCCCAATAAATTTTATTATGGTACTGTGGTTTACTTTACAGAGTATCTACAAATGTATCTTGATCGACTGTAAGTATTTTATAGGAATTCTTAATAATGAAAGATGCAATATGCAGTTTTTTCATTGTTCCTTTAGTGTTCGAGTAGCATGCCAGGTATCATGCTAAACATGATAAAACAATGTGATCAAAGCAGTTGAATTGCCTGAAGAATATATTTAATAGACATGTTTCAAAGGGCGTTTTACTCCCCATCCATCTTTACTGTTATGGAAACACCAAAAGAGCAAAAATCCTGTGCTAATTGGTGTGAGGTGCACATTTTATCTAAAAAAAAAAAAAAACATAATTTGCAGTTGGGAACAATGAAGGATGCAAAATAAAATTAAGCAAGATTACATCTGGGAGCATGAAGATAGACAATAAATGACTACTTTTTTTAAACTATCTTTGTCATAATTAGGTAAAAATCAAAGTCAAACTGTTCTTGTACACTAATTAATAGACACATTGATTAAAATAGGCTTATCCCAGTGTCTAAAATCGTTGTTGATATTCTTAATCTCACTTGCTTCAGCAAATCAACAAGTTATTATATCTGTCATTATTTTGTATCAGTATTATGATTTTTGCTTGGAGATGGATGATCCGTTGTGGTAACCCCTAATAGGAGCAGCCAAAACAAGAAGAAGATTATGATTTTTGCTAACTGTATCCTAACTGGCCAAGTAGAAAACAATAAAACTAATTAGCTACCAAACATCTGATGGATTACAATGTAAATAATGAGAAATGGGGATTTCGGAACATGGGCATGGGCATAAGCATGGCCATGTACTGCTACAGTACAAATTCTACAAAATTCTAGCCCAGTCTTAATGATTATTAGCCTAAACTCTGATCTACTACAAACAGGTTTCAGTGTAATGTTCTTAAATGTCTAAAGAATGCTACAATAAGCCCTAAGGCTTGATGGGTAGATCTGGCAAAGCTAGCAGCAGGGCACACGGTTGTAAGAATCAAGTGTGCATGTGTATGTTCTCCCTATGATCTTATCAACGTCGCTCTCTACTAGTGAACAGAATTGTTTTTTAGCCATCATTCTGAATTAGGATACAGAACAAATCCCTAAACACAGATAACAGCATTTGAATGTGAGTGTGTAATTAAGAAAAAAATAATGGCTTTGGTATTTGTATTACAAACACATTACAAATGCAAAGGTGAATATGGTTAAATCACATAATCAAAATATTTGTACAGACCTCTGGTCTGTAATTTAAGACCTTATTCAACCTCGTCTCTGTTCAAAAAGCTTACTAATAACTCCATTCCAATTTCTCCCAAGACCACTTTCAGGAGCAATAACCATCTGGGCTCCGGCTTTGCAATAATCTAAGCTCTGAGCAGGCCTAGACAACGGGGTCTTGTTTACTGAAACATATGTTGCCATGTCAAGAGGGAAATGTTAAATCATACTTCGATCCCACACGTTCAATTCACCTGCAGCTACGCAATAAAGCCGGTGTTGCAGAGAATGAATAGTTTGCACGAAGCAGTTTATTTAGAGTTTGACAAGACCCAAGTTGAGCTGTTGAGTCATTCATTTCAAGGGGAACCAACGATTAGTGCAAAAATGTCCTTTAGTACACTTTTTTTGCAGATTTTAAAATCACCTAACAATAATCATTCTATTTGCGTAATACAAGTGTATATGCGTATATAGTATTTAAAATTAAATTGTACTTGGAATAACAAGAATGTATCGTTTCATTTCTCTGTTATGGATATTAATCTGAATGACCACGGATGGCACGTTTTTTCTAGTATTTTATCACAGAAATGTAATTTCCTTTGTGTCAGTCTGTTGGTTTATAATGCAGAACAGCCAAACTCAATCATGCCCATACATATTTGATAGACACTTTCAAATGACACAGCGCTTTATCCATGAGTTAGGCCAATTATGGTGGACAGATCATTAGTGCTGTATTTTCAAATCACAGCTCATTAATCACGGCAAACGAAATATAACGTCAAAGGCTAATTTGAGTCATGGTCCTGCCACAGTCTTTATGTAGGAAGTGAGAAAAGTATAATCTTCTAATATCTTCTGAGTCATTAGTGCTGACCCAGACCAAATGTAATTGGAAAAAGGAGCTTGAAATGGATTTTTACAGAAGACTGGTTTGGGTGACTGTGTCGGCATGGGTGAGTTCCACCTTGCCCTTTGTCTTCCAATTTAACATTTGACTGATTTACATATGACTTGTTTTGCTAAAGCCAAGCTCACAAAGGTAGTTCCACATACAATCCAAGTATACATCTATGCTCTAAAGTCAAGATTATTTTTATCTTTAACACAATGTCAAACATATTTTGTTTATTATTTATTTTAACAAATAACAAAAAAAATATTTGCCAGCATATTTATTGGGAGCAGCACTGGATGGCGGAGCAAGCTTAAATCTTAATGGCATGGATTCCACAAGGTGGAATTTCCCATTCTACCCTGATCTGGTGACTAAGGAGGTCATTGAAGTGAACTGACCTCATTGGAACCATCTTAAAATGAATTGCGCTTTGTGACAAGCAGTTTTTCAATGGCTAATAGTGGCAATAAAGAGATGTGCATGGTCACAACATAACTTCAAAACAATGCCTGATTAAGTGGCCCAATCTGTGCTAAGAATACATTCCCCATGCCATTTCACTAACTCTACCAGACAGGATCTAACAGCAGAAGATTCATTAGAGCAGGTGAAATTTTTTTTATCTTCAGTTTTGAGAATGTGACCGATTTAGCCTTTAGATTTTTGTTCTTACCTGGGGAAGGTGGAATGAAGTGTGGCCATGTTGCTCTTGCACCTCAAGGTTCGATGTTTTTCGCATCCTGAGATTGGCTTTTTGTTCTGTTTGATTTGGTTTTCATACGTGCTCTGGTAATAATTGACAATTTTTAGGAAAAATCTCATAAAGGATAAAGGAGTTTCTGAACTACTCAAACCATTCAATCTGGCATCAAGACACCACCCCACAACTAAATTGACAAAGATAACACTTTTTCCCCATTCTAAAGAATTTACTTGAAGTTCTTCATCTGTATCTACATAATGATATGCATTTACATCTACCACATGATTAAAAACTCGCAATTAATAAGCATGTGTACAGGTGTTCCAATGAGTCAGTGCATATCTTTAATATAAATTTTCCAAAGAAACAAGGGCATTTTAGACAAATGTCCTTCACGGTCATGAACCGTGCAAGCAAATATCCCCTTAAAAAGAGAGAAAATTTTTGTGGCTATAATATTGGTTTAATTTAAATGTAACTAACAGTTCATTATCATCATAATTTCTATCTTTAAAAAATCTGGGAGCGATAAACTCATCTTTCTGACCATTGCCCTGTGTGACTAATTACATGGAGATGAAGCATTCAGACAGCTTTATGTGTGAACTTTTCCATGGGGTTTATAGTGACTGAATAATATCATGAAGTTTATTTAGATAAACTTCACACAGACTGTCTAATTAATAAAGTGACAATTACATGCCAAGGCTCTGGATGCTACATTAATTCTACATTACCAGATAACAAAAAAAAGGGGGATACAAATTTTTTATCTTTCTTCCCTCTACTACTATGTCACCCATTACACAAATTAAACAGCTCAAAAGACACCATTAAATCATAAAAAAAAATTGGGCATAGATTAATTTAAAAACTAATTGCTAAATATAATAAAAAATGAAATCTAATAATGAAGATAGTAACCCCAGATAGTTACCTAAGTAGTATTTTATTATTTTAATATCCCCTTTGTTCTGCCCTTCTTTATTTTCCTGTCTTGAGCTGTAAGGCAAGAACATGCACATATAAATCCTCAGAGCCCCTACCCTTTTGCCCTGAGCCTGTGCTTGGCCAAGGTGTATAATAGCTGTATTATAAAAGCCCTTGTGGCTCATGGAGCAAAGATGCATGCCATGTACCATATGAAAACGGTCTCACCTCTGGCTGTGCCAATGTCCAAGCTCACAACTGGCTCTGTTCTAATGCAGAAATGTAGCTAGTGGATTTTTTTCTATAGGTTCCAAGCTTTGTTGCTCAACATCTTTTGTGCCACAATGGTCATATATGGATCTTGTATCCCTTAATCAAGAAACTCTGGAGGGATGTTTACTATTTTGCATTATTAAATTACAAAATCTCTGTTTAAACAACAGCTTTTACAATATTGAACAGAATTGTCACGCAATAATTTTGACAGTCTTCTTCTTTTTTCGGCTGCTCCCATTGGGGGTCACCACAGCGGATCATCCGTCTCCATACTACTCTGTCCTCTACATCTGAATCTTTCTTACCAACTACCCACATGTTTTCCTTCACCACATCCATGAACCTCTTTTTTGGCCTTCCTCAGTTCCTCCTTTCTGGTGGCTCCATCCTCAGCATTCTCCTAACAATATACCCCATGTCCCTCCTCTGCACATGTTCAAATATTCTCAATTGAGCCTTTTTAACTTTGTTTCCAAAACGTCCTATATGCACTGTCCCTCTAATAAACTTGTTTCTGATCCTGTCCATCCTCGTCACTCCCAATGAAAACCTCAGCATCTTCAACTCTGTCACCTCCAGCTTCGCCTCCTGTCTTTTAGTCAATGACCCTACAGTCCTTTATAGGACTGTCTCACTATAGTCCTGTAAACTTTCCCTTTCACTCTTGCAGATACCCTTCTATCACAAATCACACCTGCCACTCTTCTCCACCCACTTCACCCTGCCTGCACTCTTTTCTTCACTTCTCTAACACACTATCCATTACTTTGCACTGTTTATCCCAGGTACATTAACTCATCCACTTTCACCACCTCTTCTCCCTGCAATCGCACCACTCCACTGCCCTCCTTCTTATTCACAGACATGTACTCTCTCTTACTCCTACTGACTGTTATTCCCCTTCTCTCCAGCATGTACCTCCACCTCTCCAGACTCTTCTCAACCTGCTCCCTACTCTCATGACAAATCACAATATCATCTGCAAACATCATAGTCCACGGAGACTCCTGTCTGACCTTGTTCGTCAAACTGTTGCTTACCACTGCAAACAGGAAAGAGCTCAGAGCCGATCCAGTTGCTGTTTCTCACTGCTGTCACACTGTCCTTATACGTGACCTGCACCACGCTCACATACTTCTCAGACACACCTGACTTCCTCATACAATACCACAACTCTTCTCTCGTCACCCTCTCGTATGCTTTCTCTAAATCCACAAACATATAATGCAACTCCTTCTGACCTTCTCTATACTTCTCCATCAACAATCTCAAAGCAAATAATGCGTCTGTGGTGCTCTTGCTCGGCATGAAAACATACTGTTTCTCACAGATGGTCACCTCTTCTCTCAGCCTGGCTTCCACTACTCTTTCCCATAACTTAATGGTGTGACTGAACAAATGTATTCCCTGTAGTTACTGCAGGTCTGCACATCTTCCTTATTCTTAAAAACCAGTACCAGCACACTCCTTTTCCATTCCTTAGGCATCCCCTCACTTTCCAAATTCTTGTTAAAAACTTCACTGCAATCTCTCCTAAACATCTCAATGCTTCTACTGGTATGTCATCTGGTCCAACTGACTTTCCACTCTTCATCCTTTTAATCGCTGCTTTCACTTCCTCATTAATAATCCTATCCACTTCCTGCTACACTATCTCCACATCATCCAACCTTTTCTCTCTCTCATTTTCCTCATTCATCAGCTGCTCAAAAAACTCCCTCCATCTTCTCAACACACTCTCCTCACTAGTCAACACATTTCTATCTCCATCCTTTGCTCTAACTTGCAGCACATCCTTCCCAGCTCGGTCCCTCTGCCTGGCTAATCGGTATAAATCTTTTTCTCCTTCCTTGGTGTCCAACTTCACATACAGTTCTTCATATGACTTTTCATTAGCTTTTGCTATATTCCTCTTCACCTGCTGTCGCATCTCCTTGTGCTCCTGCCTACTTTTCTCATCTCTCTGCCGATCATAATTCTGTTTTGCCAACCTCTTTCTCCTTATGCTTTCCTGTACTTTCTTATTCCACCACAATGTCTCTTTGCCTTCTTTTCTATTTCCAAATGTCACACCATGTACCTTTCTAGCTGTCTCCCTTATCACTTCTGCAATAATTACCCAATCATCCATCACCTCTTCACCACCACTGAGCCCCTGTCTGACCTCTTCCCTAAATCTTACACTACAGTCTTCCTCCTTCAGTTTCCACCATCTTTTTCTTATTTTACTCTGAGCTCTTCTCCTCTTCTTCTTTACCTACAAAGCCATCCTACAGACCACCATCCAACATTCCTCTCCTTAGGGCCATACCTACTCATCTACTCCTCATCACCTCTGTTCCCTTCACCTACATGCCCTTTAAAGTCTGCCTCAATCACCAAACTTTAATTTTTAAGTACACCTTCTACTACTTCATCTAACTCACTCCAGAATTTTTTCCTTCTCCTCCATCTCACATCCCACTCAAAAAGCATAGGCACTGATGACATTTGTCATCACCCCTTCAACTTCCAGATCTACATTCATCACCCTATAAGAAACTCTCTTCACCTCCACTACACTCTTACTGTACTCTTACAAACTACTGCTACTCAGTTATAAAGCACTAAATGGATTGGCTCCCATGTATCTCTCCAGTCTTCTAACACGCTACAATCCGTCATGCTCCCTGAGATCTCAAAACTCTGGGCTTCTAGTAGTTCCTAGAATAGCAGCACTAGCAGTCCACTAAAGGTGGTAGAGCATTTTCACATTTAGCTCCTAAACTCTGTAATAGTCTTCCTGACAGTGTTCGGGGCTCAGACACACTTACCCAGTTTAAGTGTAGATTAAAAACATATCTTTTTAGCAAAGCCTACACATAACACACATCACATTATAACCTTGTGCTCCAGAACATCTGATCACATGCACATTATCAACTTGTGCTGTTAATATTATGAACAGCAGCTACGCTAATTCCTCTCCACTGCTTCTCTTTCTCTCCCCATCCCGAGGCTTCCTGAGGTTTGGCCAAAAGCAGTCACGTCCCACCGCATGAAGATTATGGACTTTAAAGAAGTAGATGCCAAACTCGCAAACATCCCGAACCATCTAGAGACGAACCAGTGTCAATTGGATCCCACTGCATGTGTGGAGTTTGACATTGGACTTCCTGAAGTGTTTAAAGGCTCTGGCATGGAGAAGCTGTTGCTGGATCTGTGATGATCACAAATGTTGAGCTCAGTAGCTCCTACTTTTATACCAAAGACTGTTGAAAGAACATTTACTTATAATCTTACACTCCAGTGTTCATGTTAGTTCTCTCTCTCCAGTGTTCTGTATTGTTGAAAGATTTATGATTAAACACTTGATGTCACCCAAATGTGGATGGGTTCCCCTTTTGAGTCTGGTTCCTCTCAAGTTTTCTTCCTCATTACATCTAAGGGAGTTTTTCCTTGCCAGAGTCGCCATAGCTTGCAGGGATAAATACACACCATTCACCTTGACTGTTGATTTCTGTAAAGCTGCTTTGAGACAATGTCTGTTGTGAAAAGCGCTATACAAATAAACTTGACTTGACTTGACTTGACTCTTCCTTCAGGATCACCACCACACCATTTCTCTTTAAATCCACACCATGATAGAACAGTTTAAACCACCCTCCAATGATCCTGGCCTTACTCCCTTTCCACTTGGTCTCCTGAATACACAACATATATACCTTTCTCCGCTCCATCGTATTAGCTACCTCTCTCCTTTTACCAGTCATAGTACCAACATTTGAAGTACCAACTCGAACCTCCACTATGTTTGATATGGCACGTTTTACACTAGATGCCCTTCCTTACGCAACCCTCCCCATATATCTGGGCACTAAAAGTGCACTGGCTAGTGTAACCCTAATGGCTGGGTTACAATAATTTTGACAGTGATTTACAAAAAGGTTATTAATATACTGTAATTATCTTTTATGTGAATAAAGCCAAAGCAGCTAGTTGTTTGTTTCAATATTCACAAGTTCTTCATAGATCTTTATTCCAATTTCCATAGCAGCAGCACATACGCTTATTTCCTGACAAAATCTCCTCTTCACTTAACTAATGTGAACAGATTGGTGTAAACAACTGAACACTGATTGGCTGTATTGCTAGAGCATATGTTAAACTTGGAATAATGTGTTTCAGTAGAGTATTAGAGGAGAGCCATGATTACAAACAGAAAGCATTATGATGTGGGTGTGGTATGATCAGGGTAGGAATAGTGGGCATTACTCCCTGCTGCCAAGTGAAAAATCTAATAGAAATCATGTTGCTCTGTTATTTGCTGGTTTGTGCTGCTGTTTGCCACCAAAAATATTCAGTAAAAAAAATTTCAGATTTATTATTATTTTTATTATTATTTTCTTTTTTGTTTTTACAAAAAGGCACAAACTGGATAATGTCATGGATTGTTACCAAACTCACAAGGACTCTGCAGATACTGTGCCTGCAATGGTGTAATATAAACAAAGCATAGTGATAGTGAGAATAAAATATTATCACCTCTAGCACACTTGGCAAAATGATTCTGTTGATTTTCTGCATGAGCCCAGATTGTGTTGATTTAAGATAAAAGCAAAACTTAATAATTTTGTATCACAGGTTCATAATTTCAGAGTCTGTATAACCTGTATCTGGAATAAAGCACTAATGTTATCTGTTATAGAATTTGGGTTGATTTTATTTTATAGTTGTATACAGTTTGAGAAATAACAGTCCATTTTATGAATCATCTTTACAAAATGGGGAGGGATTTTTGGTAACAGTGTGATTAAAATGGAAAGAGGAATATACAATACTTTATTTTGATGTAGAAGGATTTGTGATTTCTTATTATTTGGTTGTCTTTTTTTGTTTTTATAAATGTTAAGGTGTGTGTGGTTTTTTTCTGAAACTGATATGACAAATGAACACTTGGAACTATGCCTCTCAATACACTCTGATTGTATTCATTTGTCGATGACCTGGTCAATTCTGGTTATCTCTCTCTCTCTCTCTCTCTCTCTCTCTCTCTCTCTCTCTCTCTCTCTCTCTCTCTCTCTCTCTCTCTCACACACACACCCACACACACACACACACACACACACACACATATGTATATATATATATATATATATATATATATATATATATATATATATATATATATATTATATATATTATATATATATATATATTTATGTTCTCTAACTATCCTGAGATATTCGAAGGTTGCACCCACTCCAGTTGGGTCCCACTTCATGAAGATTTTGGACCTTAAAAAAGTAGATGCCAACCCTGCAAACATCCTGAACCATCTAGAGATGTAGCAAAGCCATTTAGATCCCACTTTATGAAGAGATTGGACATTGGACTTTGAGGATACACCACCTCCTAATCGCTACTCAAAAAATAACATACTACACATGCTGTTTCTCCATAATTAAACATGTAAAGGGTCTGGCATGGAGGAGTTGGTGCTGGATTTATAATGATCTTAGATTTTGAGCTGTTTTACGAATTGCTACAGAGCTCCAGAACTTCAACTGACTTTATAGGACTGTAGAAAGGACATTACCCATAAATCACACGCTCTGGTGCACATGGAATTTCTTTCTTCCTGGTGTTTTTCTTTTATTGTTTTTATGATTTATAATCACACTCTTGATATCACCCAAATAAGGATGGATTCCTGGTTCCTCTCAAGTTTTCTTCCTCATACCCTCTGAGGGTGTTTTTCCTTGCCACATTCGCCCAGGGATAAATACACATATTTTACTTATATTTAAATATTTGATCTATAATTCTTACATTCTGTAAAGCTGCTTTGAGACAATGTCCATTCTAAAAAGCGCTATAGAAATAAACTTTAACTTCATCACTTATCATTAACAGACATTGTAAAATGGGAGCAAAACAAACTAAGCATAACAATTAAATGGCAGAGCAATATACAACAAAGCACAGGTGTTTGGATCTCCCATTCATTTCTTTGATTCCAGTTCTTTGGTACCATTTCATTTATCTAAGAGTATCTGACAGGTTCATTGTGAGATTCACAGTAGATTGTGTGAGAGGCTGTATCACAGAGGTACAATGTGATCCTTTTATTGTTCTACCTGACAACCTCTCCTTCCTCATATTGAACCACCTGGAGTGTGCACGCTCACAAACAAAGCCATCTGCAACATTCTGCAACATTTGTCTCCCCTAAAAATTACCACATCCCCCTACAGCTTCACAAATCAAGCACCATGCAGACACCAACTTTTTTTAAACACCCGTCCTTAGACACCCCTCTGTTCCTGAACACTCTTAGCAATTTGGTTCCTAAATTACCAGGTCTGAATGGTCCCGGGAGCAACATGAGGTGGACAGGCCTGCTGGCTGGTGGCAGTTGGGGGGAAAAGGAGGGTAGGTCATATACAAATGCTATCATCAACCTCTTTCATTTTTTTTTCTGCAAGTCCTTGTCATATAAAGCAAAGTCGATATCAATACCTATTGTGCTCCTGTGTATGTAAACTCAGAAAGTACAAGAAAATTGTGGGTAAATAAAACAATGACAGACACTTCTATCAGAGATAGAGTCTCGTCTGAATTAGATGGTAGATGCAAATCCTATGAGCTTTGCCCCCTCCTGGGGAATGGTCCAATAGGATCACCTGCCCCATGAGCTCTAGCTATAGCTGGGTCTCACAGCCCTTGATACAGACACCGCATGTGTAGCCAGGAAATAACTACATTATCCAAGCTTCTATTTCTGTCACCACAGGGGTACAATCCATACACGGCCTCTCTTTACCTAACGCAGCACGCAGCAGCCGTTTTGGATTCTGTACACATTCACACTTAGACCGATATACACACAGACACAAGGTGGAAGATGAATAAAACATGCCAGAACACACCCTTCGACAACTTTGGCTGAGATTTCTGCTTTAGAAACAGCTTTCTTTTTCTCTGTAATACATCTTTAAGATGCACTTTCTCTCAAGGTAACTTGCGAGTAAATGTGGGTGCGAGATGGACAGGATTTTACTGCCCACATAAACGAGCAGCATAAATGAGCGGAACACAGGGTCAGTATGAGATGAGACCATCTCACTCTCAGAAGATAATGGCTCAAAAGAAGTGTCTGGAAGCAACAGAGGGCAATAAAAAGCATGGTATATTTTAATAAGACTACTGATTGTAAATTGGCACACCATGAAAAAGTTACATCAGGTGTTTAATGTGATACTTTCTTTTTTCTTTTAGCTGCAGTAATTACCCAGAACATGATCCAATGTGGTGACGTCTTGCCATGTGTGGTGAGGTGGTGGGAGATGAAAGATGAATTTTGTAACACTACTAATACACTCTGAAAAGGAGTTTAAAATAGAAAACACCACCCCTTTTTATTTAAGAAAGGGAAAATAACTACCCAATATATATAAAAAACACATGTTTGTTACCATAGATGGCAAAGAGACATGGGTTATGACATAAAAGAGTTTATTGGTCGCACATAAAATAAAACATTCCAATCGCTGCAATAAAAAAAGATGTCTAAAAAAGTTATGATATGGCTCTGTATCCTGGCATACACACAAACAAAAATAAATTTCAAAAGCAGCTGAGACTCACCTGTAGTGGGATAGGCTATACATGCATACACCCGCACACACACACTTCTAAAAAAGATTTAAAAAAAACACTCCATGCTCAAAATACCACCACCTACAGGCAATAAAAGCTAGCCTCCCACCCAGGGTCAGTCAGCCTAAATAAACACAAAAGAAATCAATAAGGACAGACAACTTATACAAGGAACTAATTAATAGTTAGCTAATGCTGACCGATATTCAAACTTAACCTACCTGGGGATAATAGCAGCCCACGCATCATGAACATACTCGCCCAACTACAACAAAATCAATCAAATTTACTAATGCACATAAATGAACTAAAACATTAGCCACAGATCTAAAACTCACATTTGAATTGGCGCATATGTCACGGGGTGACAAATAAGCGGAACTGTTCCTCCCCATTCTTGTTTCTGGTGGGAGCGAGTTTAATGTAACACCAGAACAGTTCCGGGTTTTTCCGTGTAAACAGGCTGACGGAGCTTGCTAATGAGGGAATGAGTGGCAGCTGGGCAATAAGCAGAGATTGGGCCACGAGGGGTATGGATTTGTGAGGGGGATTATAAAAGGATCCGGTTGATGTGTAGCAAGAGAAGAAACTTTGGAGCGAAATCTTTGGGGTTGATGCAGACTGGAGGAAATCTTTGGTTGTTGATCTGTTGATCCCGTCGAGCAGTACACGAGAGGGCAGATCGTTAATGGACGGGAAAGACTGTATGCAGAGAAGGAAGAGCTGGAGAGCAGTGGTATGATTGAACTGCGTTATCTCATCGAACAGATAAGTGTTGTCTGCCAGTCCTATTAGGAAGTAAATGCCTGTAGTGCCCGCTACCTGATATGATGTGGTGAAGCCGCCCCGGCGTTCAGTGAGTTCTGTTGTGAAGCCTTTCAATGTCAGTTGTGTTCCCATAGTCAACCACCTACACAGCTTGGATGTACAGTTTGTCAGTTGATCGGAGAGAGTCGGCCGGGACCACGAGAGGAGACCCTATTCACTTTGGCTACTTGTGGGCTCTGAAGGTCAAACTGAAATTAATTAACTGCTGTGTGCTGAGCATATGCTGTACAGGAATGCAGCTCCATTCTGTCTGAGTTGAAGAGGATTTATGAGAGATCTATGCATCGCTGTTCTGTGAGAAACTGTCCTTCGCCATTGAATGTTGCTACTACTGCCCTGTGGAAAGAAGACCCAGTTGTTGACCGTTGAAACCTGTACTCACCACTGTGGTTCTGTGAACATAGAGAAACTGCCCTCTGCCATTGAATGCTGCCATCACTGCTCCATGAGAAACTGTCCTTCGCCATTGAATGTTGCTACTACTGCCCTGTGGAAAGAAGACCCAGTTGTTGACCGTTGAAACCTGTACTCACCACGGTGGTTCTGTGAACATAGAGAAACTGCCCTCTGCCATTGAATGCTGCCATCACTGCTCCGTGAGAAACTGTCCTTCGCCATTGAATGTTGCTACTACTGCCCTGTGGAAAGAAGACCCAGTTGTTGACCGTTGAAACCCGTACTCATCACTGTGGTTCTGTGAACATAGAGAGATTGCCCTCTGCTATTGCATGCTGCCATCACTGCCCTGTGGTAAGAAAATCTAGTTGTTGATTGTCAAATCCTGTACTCACCACGGTTGTCCTGTGAATGTAGAGAAATTGTTCTCTGCCAAGGGAGGCGGCCATCACTGTTCTGTGAGGAAGTTACTGTATTACTGTATTTCAACGGCCGTCGGCTTGCGGAAGGGGAGTGGCCCCCAGCTAGCGGGTGCGTCCCATGGAGGGAACGAGAGAGTTTCCCGGTTGCCATCTACGACGGACTATTGTATTGCGTCAGATGACCCCCTGCCCGATCCTTCCCCCATCCCAAAAAGAGGTGACACTCAAATGATTGATGCTGTCCTGTGAGAAGAGTAACCCTTTCCCTTGTTGTCAATTTCCTACCAGTGCCTGCCGCAACCCGTATCTCCGGTTGAAGAGGAGCCGCTGTGCGGATCCTCACCTGTGTCTGCTCCATTACTCATCTTTGGCCGAAGAGGAGTTGCTGTGCGAATCCCTATCGGTGCTTGTTCCATTACTTACTTCCGGCCGAAGAGGAACTGTTGTCTGAACCCTTACCAGTGTCTGCTCCATCGTTTGCTTCTGTCCGTCTGAAGAGGGATCGTTGTGCGAACTTCCCACGCCACCCGGTAAGAGAGAGAGGAGGATCAGTCGGTGGATTTTAGTTTGAGATTGGACTTATTTTAACTAAATAAAATACAAGTTTTTTAAATTAATTACCTTGTCTGGTCTGTCGGTGTCTCTGGGTAACTCCTCGAGGTGGTACGTTGTGAAGGGGAGGAAAGGCCACCCCGGCCTGTGACACATACATGCACCAAGGGGGCAGGGATAGCAATGACTCACCAAGAAAACACAATCACTATCTTTTAATATCCCATTAAATTCTGATCTTAGTTCCAATGCCTAAACATAGCAGAAACAGAGTTTGACACAAGGCTCCCTGTCCCTGCTCTTACTACCGCTCTCACTTACCATGGGAGATGATGATGATTAGAATGCTGACCAGCATTCACTCCCAGTACGTCGCACCACCACTGCACCAGAACTGGAATAATCGTCTGCCAATGGGTCTGCCACCAAGGGCAAATTTACTGGTATCACACATGCTAGTCCAGAAGGCACAGGCGCTATTCAATATCCTCCACTAAAACTAGTGAAATTGTGGAACTTATTAACAGCGGACCTTGGGCCACCGACCTACCACCTCCTTGTGGAGTTTTGGGTACCAAGACACACAAGTCCACCTCATCTAAGAATGTGGACTCCTCTGATGGTGGTTATACCCACTGCCACTGACACAGAGACAGGGTGGGAAATGAGGGAATCTCTTTGTACTCAAGTCTTTAAAAGAGAGCGATGAACATGCTTTACTTTATCTAAATCATCTACTAGAGCTATGGTATAAACGGAACCTTTAGTTTTAGGCACCTTCACCATCTGATACACCACCAGACTCCAAAGGTCCTGGATCTTATGCTGATCCCTCACACAATAATTACGGAAATAAACTAGCTGGCCTTCTCCCAAAGGTGTATCTCAAACATGCGAATCATGCTGCACCTTACGACGCTCAGCAGTCGCCTTCAAATGCTCCCAGGATCCCTCAAAAGCCACTTGCAGCCTTGTCTGATGTTTCAAAACCCATTCATTCACACTACCAGACCCAATCTCCTGGCCTCTGCCCAACAAAAAATCAACAGGGAACTGTGGCTCCTAGCAAAACATATAAAAATGAGGAGACTCACCAGTTGTTGGATGAGGGGTAGTGTTGTCACAAAAGAGCACTTTTGGGAGAGCAGAAGGCCAATCTAATTTCCAGGAATTCTGCGACGTATGGAGGAGATTATTTAAAATCCTCACATTTCCCGTTTTCTGCCGGGTGGTAAGGGGTAGTATGGGACTTTTCAATCTGATAAAGACTGCAAAGTTGCTGAATAAGAAAGGATTCAAAACAGCAGCTTTGATCTAAATGAATACGAGCAGGAACCCCAAACCTATAAAACCACCTATTGATCACCAGAACCTGAGCCACAGTCTCTGGCCAGTGATCCCAAGTTGGAACTGTCAACATGTATTTGGTGAAGACATCAGTCATCATTAAGACATTTTTATAAGTGGAATATGAAGGCTCAAGCGAGGTAAAGCCAAAATATAATTTGGTCTGTAGGCTATCAAGTGGCCCATAAAGCTCTGAGCAACAGGCTGCATGTTTTTAGCAGCCTGACACCTCTCACAATTCCAACACCACTTAGCTACATCGGACATCAGACCAGGCCAATTTGGGTACCCTGGTACCCATGTACTTGGTGCACTTGTGTCAAGACCTCACCATGCAAAGCTGATTAAAGAACCAGTTGGAAATTTTATTTTCCGCCATCAAGCTGAAACACATGATGATGCAAAACCCCCTCCAATTCTGCCAACCGACCCCACTGACAAGTAAGACCAAAGCACTCTTTGATAACTTTCTGCACTCTTCCACTGTAAGCCTCCAATAGGCCAATATTTAACTAATTACTAGATTTGCCTCCAGTAACGCCTTAATATTACCCACCAAACTAGGCAAGGCCCAAACCACAGCATGAGTTATTTGTATGACTTCATCTACCATCAATGTTAAATCTTACCCCCTTGCTCAATGAAAAGAACTGCACCTAACCCATCATGGCTAGCATTTACTTGAAGGACAAAAGTCTGAGAGAATTTGCCATAAGCAAGCATCGGAGTTGTGGTGAGCCTCTTTTCCAACTCATCAAAACTCCTCTGACACTGTTCTGTCCAAGCATAGGAAAAACCCTGACTCACTCTTTTCTTGGGTCCAGCAGCAGTACACTCAGCCACAACCCTGTAGAGGATAGCAGCCAATTTTGCTAACTCTTCCACAAAACTGTGATAATAGCTTGCAAAGCCACACTAGTAGGACATTTTCATTTAGCTACAGCCTCAATCTTAATAGGATCAGTGGACACCCCCTCTGCTGAAATTACATGTCCCAAATATCTCACTTGCTGTTGAAAGAATGAACACTTGCTCAATTTGGCCTCCAAACTCTCTGGTTCCAAACAGCTTAAAATGACCTCCAACTTCTTTAAATGCTAAGACACTAAAGGAAGAAAACACTGCAATGTCATCAAGATAAAGGAGAAGAGACCCATTAGGTTCCATTAGATGCTGGAAGGTGCTTCGATTATTACAAAGGCCAAATGGCATTCGATTCAATTCAAACAACCCAAAGGGGGTACAAAAAGCAGTTTTGGGTTTATTACCTTCATTGACAGGAACCTGGATGTATCCACCGGCCAAGTTCATAGTGGAGAACCAACAGGCTACTGGCAAAAAGTCCAATGACCCCTCAATGCATAGCAGAGGAAGGGCATCCTTTCTAGTCTTTGCGTTTAACTGGTGGTAGTGCAGAAACTACCCTTTTTTTTTTTCCTTAACAAGAACAATAGGGGACGTATAAGGGCTACAACTCCCTCTTATGATACCAGACTCCAACAACTGGTTAACATGAGATTTTACAACTTCATATTCCGATAAAGGAATTCGCCTGGAGAGTTGCCTAACAGGAACAGAGTCTAGCAGAGGGATATCATGGGAAATCAAATTGGTACATTAGAAATCACCTAACTAAACATGTAGAGCAGAGCCCTGACCTGATTCTGTTCCATTTCTGAAAGAACAGACAAATCAACTGCTTCAATCTGTTGTTGGAGTGTCTGGGCCATTTCCAGGGCTTGGGAACTCACTGTACTACAGAGTAAACTTAATTTATCCCAGCAGGCAAACTTACCACCCAGACATTACTAAGCATTTCTGGCACAGTAATATAAGAAAGCATGTATACGTGCAGCTACTGGAAACCAGTGGAGGGAGCGCAGTAGTGGAGTAGTGTGGGAGAATATGGGCAGGTTGAACACAAGTCGCACAGCTATGTTTTGGAGCAGTTGCAGTGGATGAAATGACAAGAGACTGAACAAGCACCTGGGCAGCCTATGTGGACATAAATGGTTGAATACTTCAGATGTTGTAGAGAAGAAATTGACAAGAACAAGACAAATTAGCAAAATGTGAGAAGGACAGTTGATTGTCCATGGTCAGCCTAAGGTTGCGAGCTGTGTCTGAAGGGTAGAGCAGAGAGTTAGGAAGAGTTATTTGGAGATCTTGACCTGGAGATGAATCACCTGGGATGACCAGCAGTTCTGTTTTGCTTGGGTTGAGTTTTAGTTAATGAGCACTTATCGAATAAGAAATGTCTGCCAAGCATGCCGAGATCCGAGCAGAAGCTGTGGTATCTGAGGTATGGAAAGAAAAGATGAGTTGAGTGTCATCAGCCTAGCAGTGGTAAGAAAACCCATGTGAGGGTATGACTTTACCAATAGAGTGGGTATAGAACGAGAAAAGGAGGGGACCAAGTACTGGGGGAGTGGTAGCTCAGTGGTTAAGGTGCTCGGTTACTAATCGGAAGGTCAGCAGTTCAAGCCCTGGTATTGCCAAGCTGCCACTCTTGGGCCCTTGAGCAAGGCCCTTAACCGTCTGTACTTCAAGGGCGCTGAATAATGGCTGACCCTGTGCTCTGACCCCTGCTTCTAAGCAAGCTTGGATATGCGAAGAACAAATTTCACTGTGCTGTAATGTATATGTGACAAATAAATTCTATTCTGAGCTTTGAGGGACACCAGTGGGCAGATGTGCACCTCCTTCATGTTACCTAGTATGAGCGTCCTTCCAGGTAGAAAGCAAATCATTTCCGTGCTGCTCCACGCATACCGATTCTTCTGAGGGTAGACTGTGGTTAACTGTGTCTGGTTGACTGTGTCGAAGGCTGCTGAAAGGTCAAGGAGGATGAGTACAGGTGACAGCTTGGCTAATAGAGCAGCATGTAGTTTCTCAGAAACAGGCAAAAGAGCAGTCTTTGTGGAATGTGCCACTTTGAAGCCAAACTGGTTTGGATCGTGGAGGTTGTTCTGTGAGAGGTAGACAGACAGTTGGATCTGAAAAAAATTCCTTTTTCTGCAGTCCAGGTGGCTCATCGTTGTGTGAAGATTAGCAATGGAGTCCTCAGGAGAGTGGTTCTGGTGGTACGTGAACTGTAGTGGATCCAGTGTGTCTGGTTATGAAACTGTAACGAAGTCTCTGACCAGTCTTTTGAAGCAGTCTTTATCACTTTTGAGGTCAGGGTTATAGGGTGGCAGTCATTGAGGCAGGTAGGCTGGGGTTTTGTCGGGACAGGAAGAAATGGTGGACTGTTTGAAGCATGAGGGGACAACAGACTGTTCCAGGGAGAGGTTGAATATCTTGGTGAACATCTGTGCTAGCTTGTGAGCACAGGCTTTTAAAACCCAACCTGTGATGCCAGCTGGTCCTGCTGCTTTCCTGGTATTCACTCTCCTGAATGCCCTCCTCACGTCATGCTCCGAGATGGTGAACGTGTTTACCTCTTCGGCTCTCTTAGCATGCATGCTGTTTGTGCTGCTAGCGCCGTTAGCTGCAGCCTCGAAGCAAGCATAAAAGGTGTTTAGCTTGTTTTCCAAAGAAGCGTCCACAATCCCCATTCTGGAGGATGGTGTTTTGAAGTCTGTGATGGTTCCTAGTACCTGCCACAGACTCCTAGAGCCACAATGTTGGAACTGTGACTAGTTTCCTCCCTCAGCGCTGCTTTGCTCTGTGCACACTGTAAGATGCAGATGTGTTGAGAATGTGATGTGCTGCTGGACGTTCGGTAGTGCGTGCATGCCACCACCACAATGAGCGCAGCGTCCTGATGCTGTGTTTGGTGTAGCATTAGTGTCTTGTGTAAATCCTATATTGCAGTGTCTGTCTGCTTGAGGTGGAATATAAACGGCACTGACAATGACCGAGCTGAATTCTCGAGGTAGATAGAAGGGGCAATATTTGATAGTCAGCAGTTCCAGATTTGGCGTGCAGGAGCCTAAAAGAGGAACAATGTTTGCACTGTTGCACCAGTGGTTCTTCACCATCAGCCACACTCCACCTTCCCTTGACTTCCCCGACTTCATTATTTTGTCCATGCGGTGCATGGTACCGCTGGGTTTAGCCATGTCTCAGTGAAGCAGTGAAGGTTGCAGTACCAAATGTCCCTCTGAAACGTAACCCTTGCCCTGAGATTGTCGAGCTTGTTTTCCAGAGACTGAACGTTGGCTAACAGGATGCTAGGTAAGGGAGCGTGGTGTGCACGTGCCCTCAGCCTGTCCCTGATGCGGTTTGTTTCCCTCGCGGACACCGGTTCGGGTCGCATCATTTGTTCTTCCTTAGGATCTTGTTCGACCAGCATGAGTCCGGGTTTAAAAGCAGCGCAAACAGAGTATATTTAAAACCAATAGATATAATAGTGGCTCTGTCATATGTAATGATGGTATTATATAAAGAAAATGGAAGATATGAAAGTAAATATAATAAATGAAGAAAAACAAAATAAGTGAAGCAGTCATGATGGCAGCTGACCTCACTGGGGCCTTCTTGGATTTTGCCATCTTGGATTAAGCTATCCATGCTCAAAATGCCACCACCTACAGGCAATGAAAGCTAGCCTCCCACCCAGGGCCAGTCAGACTAAATAAACACAAAAATAAACAATAAGGAAAGACAACGTCTACAAGGAACTAATAAATTACATATTAATCAAGGTTAGAAACAAAGCTAATAGCAATATGACTGAAGAACAGGCATGTAGGGACAAAACACATGCGTAGTACATGAGTCCAGAGAATTCTTCACCAGCCACAGCCTGGTAAAACAAAAGAAAAAGACAAACAGCCAAACAACAAAGCAGCAACAACAGTGAAACAAGACAAAGTAAAACGAAAGACAAGGCACAGGACAATATATGAAAAAAAACATAGAACATCAGAGACAGCAGCAGCAGAGTGTTATGCAGGAACCGAATGCCCCACTATTCCCATAGTGACAGCACACCTGCAAGGAAATTCATCTTCTTTTTAAAATAAAACTTAGTTAGTTTGGGTAAAGGTAATAAAAAATTAATATTTAGCAATACCTTCCAAGAAACAATTACTTAAGCAAGTCCTATGGTTGCGCAATTGGCGCATACATGCACCAAAGGGGCGGGGCTAGCAATTATGCATCCCAGGAAACACAATAACTGGCTTTTAATAGCCCATGATCAGACACTGATAGGCTACCACTCTAAATAAATAAGAGGGAACTTATTCACCCTGCCACACATGGCAGGCTTATAAATAGATGTATCCTAGAGCTGAGGTAAAAGTCTCTTTTACGACTTCTACTGCATCTCTTTGTAATGCATTTATGTATTTACTAATTTGCAACAGAAGCAACATGGTGCTTGTGGCATGTTCTGTAATAGAGAGAATAGAGCATCACTTTTGTTCTTCTATGCACTGCTTTAGTAAATCATGCAAATGTATGTTGTGACCACCTGATTATTATAAAACTTTACTGTTTTTGATGACAAACTCTATTAATCGAATTAGATATTCACTCCTCCACACACATCTGTGTCACCTAGAGCTGTCAAAATTGACACCAGAAATACTGAGATTTAGTAAAGCTACGGGCAGTATAATAAAAATCATGTCTGGCACAGACTTTGGGCATCGACTGCAATGTATGACACTCCGTAGAGCCCAAGGCAAGAAATTATGTTTGGCATACACGTCAACTGCACCACCATGCTTGCCATACATGTCTGGTGTAAAATACCACTCCGATTAACATGGGAGTATATTGGAAGCATATGCGCTTATTGTGTCTGCTTAGACCAAAACAATTCTCAGCTCATATTGAAAGATATACTGTATGTGTGTAACAATTCTGGTTCTAATTTGCACACTTTTATGGCTGAAAGTACAGTGTGTGCGCACCTGATCATCACCTCCATATGTGGCTATAAACAATTATATCTAGATGGTTTGCCCTCCATTCTAGATGGTTTACCATCCACTTTTCCTGTAACTACAGGAATTTCTGCTCTTTTAGCTACAAGAGAAAAAGTCAGAGATGTTGAGAGTAGCCCTGGCATGCAGTTTAAATTCCATTTCACCAAAAGGTGTATGATGGGTTTTGTGGGGGCCAATCGAATTCTTCACACCAATGTTGGCCAAAGATATATTTCTGGACTTCCCTTTGTGCACAGCGTTAATTGATGTGATTGCTTTTAGATAAACCCAACAGTGGAGAAGGCCTATATAAGTGGTATAGACAGGTGTCCAAATATTGTTGGCCATATAATGTACAGTAGGCTGATGTGCATGCTGCTATGCTGTCACAGAGGGAAAGCTACAATTACTGTATGTTTAATTGAAAAAGGTTTTGGAACTTTGCTATCTGTTTGAGCAAAGTGTACAGATGAGGATATGAAACAGCTGGGCAGACTAAATGAGCTACTGAATCTGTCATTTTAGGTGGAAATGTAGAAGCATTATGAATAGGGAATTTGAATGGCATAGTTAACAATATAGGAAACCACTAACCAAGGTAAAAGCTTGCCCACCATGTCCATCAAATAATGTTAATCCAAAGATATTACTGAAGCTGAAGAAATATATTCAAAATTCAGGATACCATTAAATATCACGTTAATAAGAATTTATGCCTACTGCTTTTCTCTTCATATATGCTGCCTCTAGGTGAAATTATACATAAACATGATATTTGCTTCCATTGCTATGCTGATAATACACATTTGTATATTTCAGCAAAGCCAGATGAGAGAGATCATCTTAACAATGTTGATGAGTGTGTAAAGGACATTCAACAGTGGATGCTTAATAACTTTCTTCTGCTTAACTCAGATAAGACGGAAGTACTTTTACTAGGACCACATGCAGCTAGAAGCAAACTTTCGGATTACAAAGCATCTCTGGATGGTGTTTCTGTATTAGCGTGTACAGCAGTCAAAGACCTTGGTGTGATTATTGACTCGAGTCTTTCCTTTGAGGCTCACATGAATAATATTACCAGGATCACCTTCTTTCACCTTAGAAATATTGCTAAAATTAGAAATATGATGATGTTACAGGATGCAGAAAAACTAGTTTATGCTTTTGTTACATCTAGATTAGACCACTGTAATGCTTTACTGTCTGGGTGTCCGAGTAAATGTGCATAAATAAGCTTCAGTTAGTTCAGAATGCAGCAGCAAGAGTCCTCACTAGATCTAGAAAATATGACCACATCACCCCTGTTTTAATCAGTCTAGACTGCTCCCAATCAAATCTCGCATTGATTATAAAATACTACTACTGAAGTATAAAAGCACTAAACGGTCTCGCACCACAGTATCTAAGTGAACTTCTGTACCAGTATGATCCTCCACGCCTACTTAGATCAAAAGGTGCAGGCTATCTGTTGGTTCCTCAAATAATGAAAACTACAGCAGGGGCAGATCTTTCTCTTATAAAGCCCCACAGTTATAGAATAACCTTCCAATCGTTGTTCGGGACTCAGACACAGTCTCAGTGTTCAAGTCGAGGTTGAAAACATATTTATTTAGTCAAGTCTTTTATCAGCAGATTTTTTTTAGGTAAATCAGGTTTGTTGACGGTGGTGTGGCAACGGTGGTGTGGTATCTCTTATCCCAGAGATCCCTCATGTCGGTGTTACCTTCTGGTTCTCCCTTTTAGTTATGCTGCCATAGCAAGTCTTTCCGGAGTCCAAACTGCACAGTGATATTAACTTTCATACAACAATAAAAACACTTAATGATCCATATCCTTCTCTTCCTGTCACCCCTCTTCTCTCTCTCTCTCTCTCTCTCGCTTTCTCTCTCTCTCTCTCTCTCTCTCTCTCTCTATCTCTCTCTCTCTCTCTTTCTCTCTCTATCGAGATATACATGCTCCTGAGGTTTCAGTGACCACTGTTCCTGCCACTCGCACCTCCATGGATCTTCCCACTTTGTCCAGGCCTGCCTCTGGATAGTGTTCTCTTCGATTGGAGGCCACTCTTTGCAGCTGGGGATGGTTTCTTATCAACACCTTGGGTGGTTCCATGGAATTCCGGAGTAAGAACAGGAGCTTTGAGGATGGATTTGGACTGTAGTTAATGTCAACAGTCTGCTTCTGATCACCATCACTGTACCCCGCAACATCATATATATGCAATAAGGACGAGGATGGGTTCCCTCTTGAGTCTGGTTCCTCTCAAGGTTTCTTCCTTATGCCATCTCGGGGAGTTTTTCCTTGCCACAATCGCCACCGGCTTGCTTAACAGAGACAAACTTCCTTATAAAAAACATATTAATTTTTTATTACCACATTATCTGTGTAAAGCTGCTTTGAGACAATGTTCAATGTTAAAAGCGCTATACAAATAAAAATTAATTAAATTGAATTGAATATGTAGTTTTTCACATTTTTGATTTGCCATTTCAATAGTAATTTACACTGTTATGCTAGGTATTGTTAAAACTATGATTGTGTTAGCTTAAATAAAAAGTATGGCTTTCATAGTTCCTCGATTTAATTTCTTTCAAACCTATTCCTAAAAACCTGAACATCACAGATTTTTTATAGCACCACAGTGAGCAGTAACTAAATAGCAAGCAGAGATAATAGTCTGCATATTATGAGATTTTAGCACATCCTCCTTGCAATCTCTAAAATCAGCAATACCAACACACACATACTCTGACCTCCTTTTAAGAACTTGTGTTGGACTGTAAATTGGCGCTAGAAAAAAAGGTACACGCTTATGTACTACCATGGCAATAAAGACTAATTTTGCTGTTGTCCAACCAATGCATAGTAAGTGTGTGGTAATATCCAGAGCTCAGTGGCCATGTTTAACCAATAGTCAGTTCAGGCAATTTCCAATGAGGTTTCCAACCACTGTGGCCTAATGTAAGATAGAGAGCATGAAAGAGAAAAAAAGATTGAGAGAGAGAGAGAGAGAGAGAGAGAGAAAGAGAAAGAGAAAGCAAAAGCACCCTGCTGAAGAGTCCATCTGTTCTGTGTGCATCCGCCCTGCCATGATGGGCCCAGCTGAGCTGGGAGGCAATTACCATCAAGGAGGTGAAAGTGTGTGTGAAGTGTCCAATTTGGCTGTGTATTTCTGGAGGAACAGCAGTTGATGGCTTTGAATCATCACAGGCAGCTTAGCTGTGAGTGTTAAAGCAGGGACGACTGTCTAGGTGCCAACGCACTCTGCTGTCCCATCAGGCCTAAAAAGCAAAAGTGGAATGTTTCAGCTCTCTAAGCTCCTTGAGTTCATTTCAGGAAATATGTGTACATACAGGACACCCTCCAATGATCTTGAAAAAAATATTTCTCAAAAAGAACCACTTCGAATTCCAAATACAACTTCTTGTTCTTAAGAGGATAAACAGATACATACATTACAAGATTATTTATTCCTAAAAGTCAATTCATGGTGAAATAAATGGCTGTAAATCGTGTGTGTCAGGGTGGCAATTCTAATTGAACACAAACCCCACTTCTTTCTTGTGCACACACACACACGCACACACACACACACACACACACACACACACACACACAGACCCACAAATGTTTGCCTAATCCATTTATCAATTTATCCACTGTTAAAATCTTTGCCAAAATGTAAAAACGGCAGCATAAATCAACCATTTTTTTTTTTTATTATTACTATTTTTTATAAAATATTGAAAACATTTGTTTTTTATTATAGAGACCAGCAAAAAAAAACTATATGTTAGAACTATCTGATGATACATTTTATACCCACCAAGATAAAAATAAAAAAAAAATATAAGTGCACACACACATATACACACACACATACACTTCTATCACCCTAACTCAGCTGCAGGGTTACGTCAGTGCTAACCCCCACTCATTACTCTGAAATGAGTCCCATTAATAAAAGCACACTCTGATTAATCAGCAAGACACCCATCAGCTGCTTAAGCATATTAAAGTTCTAGCAGCAAAGAGCTTTCTATTTAATTCTATATTACTAAAGCTAAAAAAAAAAAAAAAAAAAAAAAAGCTACCTTTAGTAACCCGTGTTTCAATCCTTTTATTTCTTCAGAATTATATTTTGTATTTTGTAAAAAAAAAAAAAAAAAAAAAAAACATTATTAATAATAAAAAATAATGTTCAGACACAGTCAGAGTTTGTGGACACAAATACATCAAGATCCAGTAATCCAGAAGATTGAGAATGATGGACTGTGGTCTACAGTGGCAGGTAGCTCTCACTACTCCTCCCCTCATGGTGATGGAGTGCCTGGTGCAAAGCACATTTGTCTCTGAGACTATAATACACTGATCCTGGGTCAGAAACGTCAGCTGCCTTAAACCTCTCCTCAGCCGAGGAGATTATCTACCATGTGCTTTCTCAATCTTGAGTCCAATCAGAAAACCTCAGGTCTGCCACACGGAGACTGCCTTTGGACTGTTCAGATTAGATTGTGAGATAGTAAAACCCACAGTGTTGACGTTTCAAGTTGCCTTATCTCTTTATTTTTATTTACCAGCTTGCACTAATAATGTGCGTTGTGGCTTTCACCTCTAGGTTGATGCTAAATTTGAGCTTTTTTTAATACACAAAATTAATAGTGCTATATAAATATGCAGTATAAAATATATAAATAGTCTTGTGTCTCACCTCTTGCATCTGAAAATGAGTCAACATAGATACTCTAAAGACTTCCCATAACATTATATGCCCAAGTGTTACTTTTTATTTAGTGGACAATCTCTACTAGTTGGATACTGTATGAACTGTATGAAAAGAACCAACAGCAGGCAAAGAGTAAGGCAAATAATTAATCCAAATATTAGCAAGAATTAAAAAATAAACTCCTGAGACCTCCTGTGCCACTTTTTGGTAAGATTTTACAAAAAGTAAAATTTTTCCTTTTTTTAAAAAAAATTATTTATTTTACATAACTATTTGGTTATCTATCAAACATGGGACTGATAACAAGCTCATAAATAGAACCAGGACTTATAAGTTGTAACCAATGATTTATTGTTAATGCCAGTAACAGTTTAATATTTGCTTTTTATTGGTTGGAATAAAAAGCGAATTCTTCCCCAATAATAATTTTTTATGTATTGCTGCTGTAATCATAAAGACTGTTCTGTGCTCATACCAGAAATGTTATTCACAATATCCTCATCCTCAACACTCTCTTTACCTTTACAATTTCTCCATCTGTATATTGTAATGATTTTCAATCATAGCATCCAGTGTCATTCCGAAGAGTCTGTTTCCTCTCAAGCTTTCTCAGGGAGTTTTTTCTTTCCAAATACAAATCAAATGTAATTTAAGATAATTCAAATTTTGTTGTTGTTATAATGGTGGTAATGATGATGATGATGATGAAATACTTTTGGGAAGTATTTAATGCTCTACACACTGAGAGTAGAGACTTACAGAACTATAATTCCTGAACTAAGAAATCTTGGCCTCCTGACTCATAGGAGAAGGAGATTAATTCAGTTCCGTTTTTTTTTTTTTTTTTTTTTTTAAGCGTCTATGAGTCAGTGTAGCTCTGCCAACCCCATGTTGGCTGGAGGCAAGAATGTGCTGAAATAGACTCATGGTGAGATAGTGGACATCAGTATGCTTCTGATTACTGATCACTGAGGCTGGCAAAGCAAGCACACCGCAGGCATTGTTTGATTCAAACACAAGCCCCACCGTATCCACATCTCCAACATCCAATTATTCTAGGGCCTATAATTCCATTTGAATAGGAGAAATCATTTCACAGCTTCACAGAGGCTTTTCAATAAACAGTGTTTCAAGGGTTCCAAAGGCAACAAACAATTTATCGCACACATGGAGTGATTGAGAATGCAACTCAATCTAATAATAACCAACCTATCCTTACCCCCCCTTGATGTGAGCTAGGCAATAGAATGAGAAGTGGATATGAAGAGAGCAATATGTGGACCAGGCAACAGATATGCAGGTGGTCTGTACAGGTAAAAGCTAATTAGGATGATAGTGACATCAGAATTGAGAGACTCCAAAGGCATATTGGAATAAATATGAGGTCCCAAAATAATACAAACATTTCTATGCAGCGCCAGGATTCCCGGGTTGATCCTGAATTTAGGCTGCTGTCTTACCTCTGGAATTTTGGGTTTTCTTCCATTTTACTATTTTACTAGTGATAGTCATTGTTGTGGGAAGCAGCTGACTACTAATAGAAAAAAGCAGGCAGCAAGTATAGTGTTATTTTGTTATATTTCAGACTGGATAAGGTCGATTCTTCGAAGACCATAGTGGAAAATAATATACATTTTATTCTTTAATAAATCTTTATCATATTACATGATGTAGTGAGGGGTGAGGTGTGTAATGAGAGACATTCTTTTAATCACACTCCTTCCTGCTCCCAAAGGAATTTTTCCTGCAGTTAATTTTTTTTGCCCTTTAAAGGATAATACATTTTCAAATAAAATCATTGTACAAAGTGAATTCTGTTATGACCAGTGCTATGTGAGGGAGAACTCTAAAAGCCATGGGCACACCTTACTATTCAGTCACAATCGTCAAGTTTAGAGTCAGATCATCAGCGTATATAGTTGATTTAGAGTCAGAAAAGAGGTAGGAGTTGAACATGGTGGAAAAATCTTTGCTGTAGACATTACCTCCCACATCTATTACTAAGCTATACAGAGATTTCACACTCTTTCAGAACCAGGGATTACAGCTGAGCCAATAGCTCATCCCACAAGTGCATTTAAAGAATTGAGTATGTAGTTCAATGGCTTAATATGATACACAGATGTATTACACATTTATTGCACTGACCTTTTTACAAGGTTATCAGCATGAAATAGAATTTCTAGTCTCTTCTGTATAGCTGATAATTAAGGACACAAATAATATATCCTAATAGTCTGAAAATGTTTTTGCTTTGGCTATGGAGAAGAGAAGATATTGTATTAATCTATACTACTACCTGTATTCTTTGGATTGCAGAACAACTAGTAACAGTTCAAATTCAAATTGCATTTCTCACATGCGCAGCCATACACTGTACAGGACAATGTTAAGGAAAATGCTTTTATCGATTGCAGCAGGTGAAATGAAAATAGAATAACAGTATAGAATAATAATAGAATTTAAGCAATAATAGTGGATTTTAGATTTAAAAAATCTGAATTTGCATACATTATAATTTTAGGTATATTTTTAGAAATAGTAAAAATAAAAATAAATGAGAGAAATAGCAGTCGTGCAACTAAAAAAATAAACTGGTAGGTGCATGGTGTCCAGGCATTAAATTGATTCACTGCTGGAATAGGGCATAGGGTCTAGATCCCCCACACAAATTATTTGTAAATTTGTATAAAGGGGAGCAGTACCTCAACAACCCCCCTCACCTCTCATCCCTAACCCCCTCTCCTATTCCCCTAGCTGGTTTGTCATTACAAGGAACAAGATCAATTGTACAGTCAGATGTGATTTAAGGCAGCAATTGTCAAAATACTCTCTGCCCAGCTCTCATCTCATTTTGCTCCCTATTTCATTGAGATCAGAGGCCGAGTGAATCTGGAGTTTCATTTCCATAAATGCTTATGAAGTCTCAGATTGAAGAGCTCTTATATGGATAGCTGATGTCAGTGCACTTTACTGAGTTTTATTCAGCAGCAAAAAGTCCATTTATACATGACACTTTTGGAGGCACAATAAGCTGAATTTTCTTTCCATTAAAACCATTAGGTGTGGGATTTAATATGGCGATGATGGCTGGCAAATGCTGTTCTTCTCTAGAGGTCAAACCTACATCTTACATTCTAATCCAATGTTACAAAACATGCATTGTGCCCATTTGACCTTGATATTCTATAGATAGAATTTATGAAAAATGTATTTGAATGCTTAGCATAATTTATATCTGCCACAACATAGACAGTGCTAAGCTATTTAGGGCCACATAAGAGGATGTATGTGTACATATTATTATCCATTTTGTTGTACAGTTAGAATAGGAAGAGACTGGCAACAATCAGGGAGAGAAAAAAAGGTAAAGTTTACAGTTATCGTTAACACAACAGTCCTGCATGAGGTGAATGCCGGACTCCTGATTATCTGTCATGCTCTATCCATTATCCATTAGCATAATGAAAACACAACACACCTCTCTGAATACCAAATGTGTGTTCCCTGTCAAAGAGGCCTGCTTGAGATCAATAAGGCACATATTTACTCATCAATGTCTGTGGATGAAGCTGGTTTGATTCAGCATGGATGGGAGAGTGTCATTGCAGAAAGTTCACAAGGTCAAACATTGCTGAGGATAAATTCATCTCCCAAGATTTATTCATCTCACAAGATTTATTCTGTAGGGAAATTGGATGTGCACATTCTGGCCATGGAGACCAATACTATATGCAATTGCTGAAGGTCTGATATTCATGCAGTATTTTACTTGAAAGCAAATGGATGGGGTTTCATATCTAGCACACCAAATCTTTCTCTCTCTCTCACACACACACACACACACACACACACACACACACACACACACACACACACACACACACACACACACACACACACACACACACATATATATAAGGCTGGATAACATTTATCCAGCCCAATCAAAGCAGCTAAAAGGCAGAAATATTACAAAATAAATATATTTGGACTCAGCTTGTGCATTCCTTAATAAGTCATTGGTTTCATCTTCCAAGGCATATTGCTAAACAAATCCTTTCTAATGTTATGACCTTGCACAATAAAGCTGATGCATGCCTATTCATTTATCTTCTCTCATTAACCCAGGCTGGCAATGGCTATGCTTCCTGCTCTCTAATCAGCAGCTGCTCCCCCAGCTTGCAGCCCCAGTAAACCCCAGCACCAGCACCGAAAGTCGAAAGCCACTCCATATGATGTACCTTTCCAAAAGCTTGAAGCGAATCCCACAAAATCAAATTACCTGCTCCTGTGCTAAATCTGACAAAGTGGAAACTGTATTATGACTTCACCAAATTGGGGAACATTTTTTAGTTGTTGTTGCAATGACCATGTTTCAACATTTACTCTCAATTCAGTTAGGTCTCATCCAGCTTTGAAGGTACAGCAATATGTGTGTGTGTGCGTTGCATTCTCTGTCTGCCTCCTGGATAGGAATTCTGGTTGAGCCTCTGCTGGCTAATTAGGTAATGAGCACTGATTACAACTGTTTTGCCATGTCCTCTCACAGAACTCCAACGCTCCGCCCCTACTGATTCATCTCCCACACATAGTTTACTCAGCAGCTCTGGTGCTGGAAATAGCATGCTTTTCGTAAAAACTTAAGCTTAAATAACGATCAGACAGGAAAATATGTTAATTCTTCATGGTAATGCATTATAATTTATTAAACATTTCTTCATTGCTAATAAGTACTAAATACAGAAATGCTTGTAATCAGAAATGGGAAGTAATAAAGTGCAAATACTTGGTTACTGTATTTAAGTAGATTTTTCTGTTTATTTACTATTTATTTTTTGGACAACATTTTACTTTCACTCATTCAATTTTTTACATAAATATCTATACTTTCTACAGCTTACATTTTCAACCCAGGGTCGTTACTTTAGTTCAGAAATTATCAATATTTTTTCTTCCCATTGCTCTCCGTTTTCAGCACATCAACCTATTTCCTGTTATTGCAAGGCTTTTTCAACAAACCACTGCTGTATCATTTCCTGGTTATCATGCACCACAGATGTCAGCTAGTTTACGAAGCTAACAATGAGCAAGGCAGAAGACAACAAGAAGTCTGACTAACATGGATGAGTCAGAGAGAGTCAGAGATGTAAACAGGACTGAGAACTGAGACATTTCTGATCACCTGATCATCATCATCTTTCCTCTGCTTGTGTTTAATATGGTGTTTGTTCAGCCTGGATACGTTTATTAATTACATATTACATATATTAATATGATGTGAGGTCCAGTTACCCGTGTGACACTAAAACAGGTAGTAGTAACGGCTACTTTTTACTTAAGTACATGTCAGAGCCCAAAGTGTAGTCACTACTTCAACTTTAACCAGAGTATTTCGAAAACATCTGCAATTTTACTTAAGTGAATCTGTGCTTGTAACTCTGTAGTGTGTTCTTTTAATCGAGTGTTTCACTGTATAATGTAGAAAGAAGTATTACCTCGTAAATGATTGCATTTATACAGCATGTACTGTAGATCCATTTAAAAGTGAAATTAGTTTAAAAATTATCCCTTACCAAACAATAAAGCAAAAAATTATAATAATATTGTTTACACATCAAAAGTGACATACATTTCTATAAAAAGGATGAATTAAAGTAAAAATACTGTGAAAAAAAAAAAAAAAAAAAAAAAAAAGAAGGAAGGTTATTTGAATTATAGACGGCATGATCACTACTGTCAGAGCTACTGTTACTGAAAATTAATCAACAGTTTCTTACTAATACTGTATAATTAAATGTAATAATGAACAGTTTCTAAAAGATAGAAAAAAAAAGCAGAAAGCAGATTTCCATAAATGGGTAAACATTTTTCCTCTTTAAAAAATAACACCTTTTCTGTCCAATAATGTATTACTGTACTTTCACACATGCAATGATTTTATTGCTTCAAGTCACCAGACACTGAGCAAAGTGTTACTACTACTGGTTGCCACTGTTAGAGGATGGTGCAACTAGAATTCAAATTTTGTCAACAAATCAGTTTTCTTTCCACTGAAACTAACCATATGGAGAGGAAGCTTTGGTATATAAAATTCACCAGTGTATATGCGTCATATAAAATACTGAGAAACAGTGTGTTCTCTTTGCCTTTGGGGCAAATCTATCTGTGGTGAAAGCACAAGTGCCAGACTGTCTGAGTACACAAACCAATTCAGTTTTACTGGCAGGATGGCAAGTACCACCGGCTGGTATTGCATTGGATGAGGGCCAATGAATAGATATCTCCAAACTTTTGTTTTGTACCTAACTATATCTTTAAAATGCATTCTTTTAGGATTTAATTATACAAATATGACTGCTTATGAGGTATAGGTTATGTACCTAATCTTGGTATTCTATGCTAATTGTCATGTCACAGGTTGCCATGATTAATTTTAAAAAGCAAATTTTCTGTTTTATTAAATGCATTAATCAGTTTACTTACTTGTGTTTTTCCACACATCATTTGTTTTCTTGTGTCTCTATGCAGCTAGAGATATATCATAAAGAATTGGACAATTGTAAGTAAACAGATCTTTCTAAACGGTGTTTTTTAATGTCTCCTCTCCCAATGGCAATTGCTTAACCAAGTCGTCTAATTTGTGCATAAACTTAGGTTTCCAGCTCTTATTTTTTTCAGGTGTGTTGCTAGACATGCTCAAATCTAGGCTCCAAGAGTCAATGTTGCTGGAAGTTTCCAGCTCTTATTGAAAAATGAATGGTTTCTGGGTGCTTTGTCGCTGAGAGTTGCTGTATGTGTGAACACCCTTTAGAAGGAACTCATTAACATAAACCTGTGATTTGAATTAAAGATGGCACTATTACTACTGTCAGAGCTGCTGTTACGGAAAATTAATCAACAGCTTCTTACTAATCAGATTCATGGATTCAAAATAACTGGAATAGAATACTAAATACAGCACTAATAGGTTTAATATAGTGTTGGTGCTATATTCCCATTTATTAGCTATAAATTGCAGTCTGTGTAAACCATATACCAAAGATTTTATTTCCAATTATCTTTTTCATTTATTCTCATGTGAGTGCTTTATCCTGGTTAGGATCTCTGGAATACATCCTTCAGAAGACATGAATGCATTTCTGTGGAAAAAAAAAATGAACAAATAAAAAAAATAATTTCATCAACATAAAAAAAAATAAATTGTAGCAAAGCATTTGTGTGTTATTGGATGCCATAACTTTGGAAACAAAGCAAATGCGTTTGTGAAATATGGTGTCATCACATTTAGGAAACGGAGGAAGTGTGTGTAGGAGTACTGTAGGTGAGAGGTAGAACAGAAGAAGAGGTGAGAAGACAAATTGAGAGCTGTGAAGAGACTGTTGCACATCAGCTCAGCTCAAGGAGAGGTCGAGTCCCTGGTGCCCCTCATTGTGTCATAAAGGATTATTGCTGCTGGCTGGCTAAAGAAAAGGCTCCTCTTTTGATCTAATATATTTGCAAATTAAAAATCTAATAAAAAATACATTAATCACCACTTTCAGGGTTTCAAAGTGAATGGCAGCATGCATTTGCTCATTTTAAGCAACTGAGACATGTCAAGCCGATATGCCTGTTTCAACATGAATTTCTTTTTTTAATTAGCTCTGACCTTCACTGAGTCAAAGTCACAACACTTTTTGTATTCACCATACACACATTTAGTAGCATCCTGGCTTCATTTTCTAACTTCTTTGATCATGAGAATTATATATGTTTTGTACTAAATGTAATTGTTTAGTGGAAGCTGCAATTTGTATGTTTGGGGTTTTTTTTCCCCAAAGATAAATAATAAGACTGGCTGGGACTGGAAAGAAAAAAATGCAAAACAATCTCACCCTTTGCTAATCCCATGAATTCATTGAAACCATCAAAGTGGTGTTGAGCAGGACAGTTCTATTCAATAAATAGATAGCACTTACTGTATTTCTGAGCCTGACAAATGTAAAAAGATATACAATTCAGACACTAGCCTGGATATATATATTGCAATTTACACTTCTTCTGGAAGATCTTTAAATCTATTTGATTATTATAGGATTAGAAACACTCAATCATAACAAATGGGGGATTTCGCCACTACAAGGTGACCGACAAGCATAGGTTTGAAGTTATTTAGGCCATTAAACTGTCAAACACAGCATCATGCATAGAACACAAGCCATGGATTTTAAAGCGTCAGAATCTGAAATAAATCCGGAAATGTTATTGTTGGTCTCAATGTGTAACAAATTTGGAGCTGAAGCTCGGATAACTGTAAAACCCACACTAAGTGTGTCGACGAAATGAAAAGAGAATGCGAGAGAATTTTCATATTCTTAATGGGGCGGATTAATTGCTCAAAATTAAAAATGGGCTAAAGTAGACTCAACATGCTGCCACTGCAGGACTTTAAATTGGAACTTGTTAAGGAGTAATGATTTGGTGAAGCCAGTTGTAGCTGAGACCAGTGACTACTCAAACACAATTCATTACAAATGAACACACCATTAAAACAAAAAAAATGGTTTAAACTGTTTCTGCTTTTGTTATTCGCACTGAACAGTTGATGTGCCTGTACTAGTCCATCCATGCTATCCCATCTTACACAACACAAAGTCTCAGGCCTAATGTCATGGTGTACAATCTATTCCTATCACAGCCTATAGAGACAACATGAAACATCTATCTGCCTTTTTTCTCCAAGACATGTTCTGGAATCTTGCAGGTCTAAAACTAAAAGTATTTCCTTCCTAAATGTGAGTCATGCGACAGGAGACTGCAGAGATCTGCACGAAAGAGAACACGAGTGTAAATAGCTGATAGGGGGTACATGTAATGACAGAGATTGTAGTACCCTTAAAGAATAGAGAGAAGTCACAGCTGCAATTTAACAAACTGTTCAAAATCATCTCTTTTACTCACTTTCTCACCATTCACAATTGTTTTAACAGATAGGAAGAGAGCAAAGGTTGAACAGAAAGAGGAATCCACGATCACCAAGCAACATGTGTCATGTCGACATTTATTACTTCTTTGTTTGTAATGGAATGTTCTAGTGTAAGTGGATTCCTCTTTTCATTTTTATGTGTGGGGATTATCCATTAACAAATCCCCCCTTCATGCTGAAATTTCAAGTATTTATTAAGAATTTGTCTCACAATGAAGTTGTTTGGCTTTGCCACTAAGGTCCCATTTCATCACTAATTCTCTCTGCTTGGCTTTAGAACTGTGCCAATTAAATAACATTTCAATATAAGAAAGAGAGAAACATACAGATAAAGAGAGAGAGGGAGAGAGAGGAGAGAGAGAGTTTTATTTTATGTGCAAAAATTACAGCTAAAAAATAGTTTTTTGTTCCATATTTCTGAAACAAAATCTTCTTTCAAGATCATTCAACCAGAATGATCTAGAATCATGCAGACCAGCCCAGACATTCAATCTGTACTATTAGATTAATCTTAAAATCTCAATTAATTTCTCCCCAGTCTCTCTTATAACACTTTTATAACCAATTACAGAATATACTAATTAACTTAAAACAACACCATAAACTAGTAAACTAATTAACTTCCAGCTTTAATCAAAACTACGTTTAATTAGTAAAAATAATTTTTTTTTTAAATCCGCTTTTTTAAAAGAATGAAGCCAATTCATTTTCTTCACCTGATTGGTCCTCTTTTAATTTCTTTGTCAATTTCAATATGCAATATTTAGTCATATAATTAATTTATTTTCCTTCACACAAAGGATTCATTAATTAGGACATTTCTGCTTATCATTTCTCCAAAAGTATTGCCATATAATTTCATTTTCTATTTCAGGGATGTTCAAGGCCTCTTTTTTTTCTTCTTTTTTTTTTTTTTGTGCAGCAGTAATCAAAAGCAATTGAATAATCATATTGGCCTGTCTCCTCAACTTTCAAAGTTAGTTAACCTTACAGCATTTAATTGAACGAATATTAATTTCAATTCAAATGAACAGTCTATTTAATAGGCCATGGTAATTGTGCTCAGCTTAAGCGGTTCAGAGAGGTCATTATGGGAAACAAATGAAATTAACAGCTACCCTTTAATATGCATATTGCTAAAATACACAGCTTTTTCTGTGCAAACCAACTTAAGCTTGGTGAACTAAAGAGCTGTTTCTTGTTTTGTACACTGCACAATGTACTGCTTGCACTGCAAAAAACAACAACAAAAAAGCCTACATTTTGATGTCAGTCAAAGCTATTATGTTTTAGTACAACAAAAGAAACATCCAATTCGTCTTCTCACCTAGGAAGATTTTTATATAACTGTTGTACCTATTGAAAAAAAGAAGCCCATATCTATTCAGAGAATATTGCTACATGCTATAGTATATACCACAATATGTAGTATGTATTGATTCTCTTTTTATCTTACATAGGCTGAGTTGTCACAAATCCATATATCTGACAACATAGGACTGCTTGCAAGCCTTAGCATATTTAAGCCAATAAACTAAACTATACTCAACATGGTATAAACAGATACATGAATGCCCTTCATTTAAGAAATACACAATCCATGACAGTACACTACTGCCACCTACTGCTCATATGCTTTTTTCATAAGAGGAATATGTGTGAACATCAAGGTAGAAATGGACTCGTTATGAAAGAACCTTCACAAGACTAAAAGCTTAACCAGGTAATTTTTTAAGGGGAAAACTAAAGGAAAAGCAAATCGTGTCTGTTAAGACTACACTCCTCTTAAATAAACGTATACAAAAAGACAGATTACCCTAGTAATGCAAAATTATTGATTGGCACAAATCATTTGAAACAAGCTGTATTGAAGTATCCTTTCTAATGTAAAATCAATAGCTCTTCTAGGTTATGTTGTTTGCTCAGAAAATGCCTGGTACTTTTGATACCAGTAAGAGTGCTACATGCAATATATGTCTAAAAAGTAAAGCCATTTATTTATTTAACACACATGCAGAACAATAAAACAGCCGCTATGAATGGCAATGTTAAAGACACTAGCAGTGTTTTATCATTAGGTTGTCCAAAAGAAAGGAAACGTCTATTTGGATGATTGTTTTACTTCAGTCATTTAGTAGCTAGAACTATGATTTTACCATCTTAGACACATTTTGTGTTAACTGATTTAGATAGCTACTTAGTTATGTAGTTACCTACTATTACTATCACTATGATACAGATGATTGTTTTGAATGACAAGTCAACTTTTACACCAATGCTGCTTCCATTGCAAGACACAACGGTGGAGAGTGAATACGGATCTGGAAGAAGTGAATCCACAGGTGACGTTTTCTCTGCTGAGATAATAAAGCAGACAGCAGGGTGCTAGACTTTGTTTACAGCCAAGCAGAGGCAAGGAGAGGGGTATAGGGAATTCAGAGTCACACCTAACAGCCTGTGACTGGCCCTGAAATGACACGCCTCAGTCTGGAGACAGGCCACCCAGTGGCTCACACCAGCCTACAGATGTAGGGAATATCTTGCAAAGAGCAAATCAATTCAATCTAGGCTTCACTGAACAAATCAATTCAACACTCTCTTCCCACAGGACACAAAGCAGCAATAAAGAGGGCATGATGGCTTAAGAAGAGATGAGTGAGTGGTTTGAAAAGTCTGATTGGTCTTTGTGTAAAAAAAAAAAAAAAAGCCAAACACTGCTGCTTTGCATTACCAATACTGCTTCAGTGAGTAAAAAGAAAAAAAATCTGTCAGATACATTCAATAAATATTTCTATTTATTTAGGTTTTGATGCTGCTACACAAATTGCTTGCATCTTTTTTTAAGACTAAGAGCACAACTGCATTATATTTTTCAGCAGTCTAAAATATTAACAGTATGAGATACACTCTAAGATGCCATCAGGAAGGGTGATACACTTCTAGAAGCACCTGTCGTGGGGCTGTAACCTCTAAATCAGTACACTTTCCACACCTCTGAATGTCAGCGTTAGAAAAACAAAACTTGTAAAGAATAAAATACAATGTGCTGAGTGAAATGAACATCTACGCAACACCACCGGAATAATTGTTAGCACCTGCTTTGCACCCATCATACACAGATAGGATGGGTATTTTGCATAGGAACCATTCATCCATATTTATAATTTTGTACATAAAAATCTAGAGAACCAGAAGCAAACTCATCAAATTCAGTTGGCAGCAAAAGCTCCAGAATACAGACTCAAAAGGGAACCCATTCTTTATTTGGTCATAGGTAAATGATGGGAATACAGTAAATAATTATAATGTACTGTTGTACAATAGCAAAATAAACCAATATTTAATGGGCTAAAGTGTTCAGTTTCTACATGTGGCTCCATACTACAAAATTTGTCCCACCAGACAACAAACTGAGATATTAGAGGGATTTGACATCAACAAAGTATTACGGTATACCAAAATTCATAAAAACCCAGATCTGCATGTTTAATGAACCAAATAAAAAAATTTAATAATAATAATAAAAATGCTTGTTTTACAAAACAGGTTTTCACCCTAGACAAAAGATAAGGAGGGATTTATAGGGAAAACTGTTGGAGAGATTTATAAGGGAACAAAAGCTCAGCTCCTGATGGGGTTTCAATATTATTAAAGGTACTGCTAAAGATCCTGCACCCTTTGACTAAAGCAGGCATGGCAAGTCATGATGGGTGTAAATTTCAAATGATTTGGGTTAATTGACATAATGTTTGATCATACATAAATAATTATTAATTAAAATATAGTTAAAACAATAATAATCATAATAATAATAATAATAATTATTATTATTATTATTATTATTACAGGTATATATATATATATATATATATATATATATATATATATATATATATATATATATATATATTATAAATATTATCTTCTTCTTCTTTCGGCTGCTCCCATTAGGGGTCACCACAGCAGATCATCCATCTCCATACCACCCTGTCCTCTACATCTGCCTCTTTTACACCAACTACCTGCATGTCTTCCCTCACCACATCCATGAATCTCCTCCTTGGCCTTCCTCTTTTCCTCCTACCTGGTGGCTCCATCCTCAGCATTTTCCTACCGAAATACCCTATGTCCCTCCTCTGCACATGTCCAAACCATCTCAATCTCGCCTCCCTCACCTTGTCACCAAAACATCCTACATGCGCTGTCCCTCTAATAAACTCATTTCTAATCTTACCCATCCTCATCACTCCCAACGAAAACCTCAAAATCTTCAGCTCTGCTACCTCCAGCTCCACCTCCTGTCTTTTACTCAATGCCACTGTCTCTAATCCATACAACATCGCAGGTCTCACCACAGTCCTATAAACTTTCCCTTTCATTCTTGCAGATACCCTACTATCACAAATCACTCCTGTCACTCTTCTCCACCCACTCCACCCTGCCTGCACTCTTTTCTTCACTTCTCTAACACACTTCCATTACTTTGCACTGTTGACCCTAGGTACCTGAATTCCTCCACCTTCTCCAGCTCACACTGTCCTCATACATGTCCTGCACCACCCTCACATACTTCTCTGACACACCTGACTTCCTCATACAATACCACAACTCCTCTCTTGGCACCCTGTCGTACGCCTTCTCTAAATCCACAAATACACAATGCAATTCCTTCTGTCCTTCTCTATACTTCTCCATCAACATTCTCAAAGCAAATAAGGCATCTGTGGTGCTCTTCCTCGGCATGAAACCATACTGTTGCTCACAGATGGTCACCTCTTCTCTCAGCCTGGCTTCCACTACTTTTTCCCATAACTTCATGGTGTGACTGATCAACTTAATTCCCCTGTAGTTACTGCAGGTCTGCACATCTCCTTTATGCTTAAAGATCGGTACCAGCACACTTCTTCTCCATTCCTCAGGCATCTTCTCACCTTCCAAAATCCTGTTAAACAATCTGGTTAAAAACTCCACTGCCATCTCTCCTAAACATCTCCACGCTTCTACCGGTATGTCATCAGGTCCAACCGACTTTCCACTCTTCATCCTCTTAATCGCTGCTCTCACTTCCTCCTTACTAATCCTATCTACATCCTGCTTCACCAACTCCACATCATCCAACCTTCTCTCTCTCTGATTTTCCTCATTCATCAGCTGCTCAAAATACTCCCTCCACCTTCTCAACACACTCTCCTCACTAGTCAACACATTTCCCTCTCCATCCTTTACTGCTCTACCTTGCAGTACATCCTTCCCAGCTCGGTCCCTCTGCCTGGCCAATCGGTATAAATCCATTTCTCCTTCCTTAGTGTCCAACCTCTCATACAGCTCCTCATATGCCTTTTCCTCGGCTTTTGCCACATCCCTCTTAACCTGCTGCCGCATCTCCTTGTACTCCTGCCTACTTTTCTCATCACTCTGTCTATCCCACTTCTGTTTTGCCAACCTCTTTCTCCTTATGCTCTCCTGCACTTCCTCATTCCACCACCACATCTCCTTGTCTTGCTTTCTATTTCCAGATGTCACACCAAGTACTTTTCTAGCTGCCTCCCTCATCACTCCTGCAGTAGTTGCCCAATCATCCAACACCTCCTTAACACCACTGAGCCTCTGTCTGACCTCTTCCCTGAACCTCACACTACACTCTTCCTCCTTCAGTTTCCACCATCTTATTCTTCTTTCAGTCCTCACTCTCCTCTTCTTCTTCTTCTCCTCCAAAACCATCCTACAGACCACCAACCGATGCTGTCTAGCTACACTGTCCCCTGCCAACACCTTACAGTCTCCAATCTCCTTCAGGTTGCATCTCCTGCATAGCACATAGTCCACTTGTGTGCACCTTCCTCCACTCTTATATGTCACCCTATGATCCTCCTTCTTCTTAAAATAAGTGTTCACCACTGCCATTTCCATCCTTTTAGCAAAATCTACCACCATCTGCCCTTCCACAGTCCTCTCCTTAAAACCATACCTACCCATCACCTCCTCATCACCACTGTTCCCTTCACCTACATGCCCATTAAAGTCTGCCCCAATCACCAATCGTTCTTTCCTAGGTACACCATCTACCACTTCATCTAATTCACTCCAGAATCATTCCTTCTTCTCCATCTCACAGCCAACTTGTGGAGCATAGGCACTGATGACATTTATCATCATCCGTTCAACTTCCACCTTAACGATCATCACCCTATCAGAAACTCTCTTCACCTCCACTACACTCTTACTGTACGCTTCCTTCAGAATCACCCCTACACCATTTCTCTTCCCATCCACACCATGATAAAACAGTACCCTGTCGGCTAACGATACTTGTGGCGGTCGTTGTTAACCCGGGCCTCGACCGATCCGGTATGAAATTCTCATTTGTGATCCGCATATTTGATTTGGCACGTTTTACGCTGGATGCCCTTCCTAACGCAACCCTCCCCATTTACCCGGGCTTGGGATCGGCACTAAGAGTGCACTGGCTTGTGCATCCATAATGGCTGGGTTTAATTATAATATTATAATTATTATTATTATTACAGGTACTTAAAATTTTATATATATATATATATATATATATATATATATATATATATATATATATATATATATATATATATATATATATATATATATATATATTATTATTATTATTATTATTATTATTATTATTATTATTATAACAGGTATTTAAAAAAATTGTCAAAATTCCCTTTTTTTTAGCTGATGTAATTTGACTAGCAATGAGATTTGCCAGTAACTCTGATGCTTAAAATACTCTTTCTCTACATAATCATTATTTGTGATTTAATGGCAGGCTTACCATAGATTCTGGGAAAAAAGTGGTCATATATTGATTAGAGGCTACTGTATCAAATCTATTGTATCATATAATAGAATATTCAGTGGTATCATCAAATATTAAAGTGTTGATTTATAATTTAAAATCTGAGCATGTGGAAAGGTGAGATTTACACCCCTAATAAGTTCTGCAGGTTAGAATTAAATCTGTAAATAAACCCAGGTATTATATCACATGTTACATATGGAAAATTGCAAAAGCAGATTTTAAGACCTCTGGCACCTACTGAAATTATTTGACCTATATATGTAACATAATGTATGTTTTCATGAAAGACCCAGTAGGTGTCATGTAGTCCTAAGAATACTAGGCTTGTTGATTTATGCACTGCAATAGACTGGTATCCCATCTGGGCTGGAGTGATGCCATGACTATCTTTTCATATATCATGACCCTGACCAGAATAAAGCAGTTATTTAAGATGAATGAATAGATAAATGAAAGCTGACATGCTACTGAATTGTCTTTTAGGGCATGAGTAGAATGTATCTAAGATCCATGGGTTTTAATAATTAGTGAAGGGAGAGAAGGCTATAATCCTTTAAAGGAGTTAATGTGCAATTTGTATGATGTGGAAAAATGAGAAAGAGACACAAGCAGGATCAAGACAGAGAAGGGTAAAGCGAGGTAAAGAGACAAGAGATAGAAGAGGCTTTGCTTGATAGATAGCCTTTCATATTGGACTGAAAAGAAACCAGGACCATGAATAGTTCTAATATTTACAGACCACTTCAGAAACGGTGTTTACAAACTCGAATATGTACACAGACACACATTCAACATAAAAGGCACATGCAAAAGTGTGTGATGGGACTTTTTAAAGTCTTTGGCAATGTCATTAAAGAGAGCTATGAAGATAAAACATAGGTTGTGTATCTTACCCCAGAGGTGCAGTTGAGGAGGGGATCAAATAATAAAGGATGTATCATCTTATGTCACCCCTGTCACTTGTCCTTTTGTTGACTCTTTGTTGATTTGGAATTCTATCATGGCTGCTGCAGAGAAGCAATTCAATGTCACTGGATCTGCTATAATTCTTTAATGTTTAGTTGTTCTGTTTTATAATGGAGTTTTTGTCCTCCAACAGATTTATAACTAATTCTTGACCTCCTTAAACTCTGTTGGGCTCTGCATGAATAATGGACAGTTGATGTGTGAGTAACAGGTAACATTTTGAAAACTTTACATTTTTATGATGCCCATCAAGAGGTTAACTATATAGAGTATTTTGTAAACATTGTGTTTTAAATTGTGTACATTTGTATACATTGTGTAGTATTGGGAAGCCTAACTTTTGTTGCCATATATGTTGCTTCCCCTAACTGTTACCACAAAATTGGAGGTGCATAGTTGTATAGGATGTGTTTTTGGATGAGATAGCATTAAATTTTTACTTAAACTAGGAGATCCAAACCTGTTTTAGTATGACAATGTTCCTGTGTACAAAGCAATCTCCTTATAGATGCTGTTTACATGGGCTGGAGTGGAAGATCTTGAGGGGCCTTCTATAGAGCTCTGACCTCAACCCAACTGAACACCTTTTGGATGAATTGGAAGGATCAGTGCACTCCAGGTCTCTCCACCCCACATGCCTTTGCTGCCTTTACAAATCTCCACAACCACACTTTACAATCTAGAGGATCATCTTCCCACAAGAGTGGAGGTTATAACAGCAAATTTGGACTAAATGTGGAATGGGATGCTCACAAAGCCCAAATTAATCTTATGCTCAGGTGTCCACATAGTTAACTTATGTATTGTGTTTGAATTTTTGTGTTTTGACCTGGCCCCTTTTTATCTGATTATAATTCTATTAAGTAAACTCTGCACTTGGTACATACACTCATTACAGAACCCATGCATATATTGAGCCAGTGGTTTTCCCAAGTCAACAGTCATATGCATTTTATTAGTTAAACAGGAGTTTGATCAGGGCAGTTATGCCTGCAGGAGCTGTGTTTTTTTTTTTTTTTAGTCTTTACCAATCTCCATTAAGGTTTTACTTGAAAGTCTCAGTGACAGTGTTAAATCATTAAGGATTTGGGTTTGGCCCATTCTTTTTGTGGCACTTGCCATTATTGCCATGAAACATACCAGAGTGCAGATGTCAGAAGATTATATGGGAAAATGCTGACCAAGGCTAATATTGAGACAGATGGTCTTTGAAATAGAGCACTAGTTTAGGCATAATTATTATGCTGCACAATCTGGTGCATAAACAGATACAGTGAGGAAAATAAGTATTTGAACACCCTGCTATTTTGCAAGTTCTCCCACTTAGAAATCATGGAGGGATCTGAAATTGTCATCGTAGGTGCATGTCCACTGTGAGAGACATAATCTAAAAAAAAAATCCAGAAATCACAATGTATAATTTTTAAACTATTTATTTGTATGATACAGCTGCAAATAAGTATTTGAACACCTGAGAAAGTCAATGTTAATATTTGGTACAGTAGCATTTGTTTGAGGTCAAACGTTTCCTGTAGTTTATCACCAGGTTTGAACACACTGAAGGAGGGATTTTGGCCCACTCCTCCACACAGATCTTCTCTAGATCAGTCAGGTTTCTGGCCTGTCGCTGAGAAACACGGAGTTTGAGCTCCCTCCAAAGATTCTCTATTGGGTTTAGGTCTGGAGACTGGCTAGGCCACGCCAGAACCTTGATATGCTTCTTACAGAGCCACTCCTTGGTTATCCAGGCTGTGTGCTTCGGGTAATTGTCATGTTGGAAGACCCAGCCTTGACCCATCTTCAATGCTCTAACTGAGGGAAGGAGGTTGTTCCCCAAAATCTCGCAATACATGGCCCCGGTCATCCTCTCCTTAATACAGTGCAGTCGCATCTGTCCCATGTGCAGAAAAACACCCCCAAAGCATGATGCTACCACCCCCATGCTTCACAGTAGGGATGGTGTTCTTGGGATGGTACTCATCATTCTTCTTCCTCCAAACACGTTTAGTGAAATTATGACCCAAAAGTTCTATTTTGGTCGCATCTGACCACATGACTTTCTCCCATGACTCCTCTGGATCATCCAAATGGTCATTGGCAAACTTAAGACGTGCCTGGACATGTGCTGGTTTAAGCAGGTGAACCTTCCGTGCCATGCATGATTTCAAACCATGACGTCTTAGTGTATTACCAACAGTAACCTTGGAAACGGTGGTCCCAGCTCTTTTCAGGTCATTGACCAGCTCCTCCCGTGTAGTTCTGGGTTGATTTCTCACCTTCCTTAGGATCATTGAGACTCCACGAGGTGAGATCTTGCATGAAGCCCCAGTCCGAGGGAGATTGACAGTCATGTTTAGCTTCCTCCATTTTCTAATGATTGCTCCAACAGTGGACCTTTTTTCACCAAGCTGCTTGGCAATTTCCCCGTAGCCCTTTCCAGCCTTGTGGAGGTGTACAATTTTGTCTCTAGTGTCTTTGGACAGCTCTTTGGTCTTGGCCATGTTAGTAGTTGGATTCTTACTGATTGTATGGGGTGGACAGGTGTCTTTATGCAGCTAATGACCTCAAACAGGTGCATCTAATTCAGGATAATAAATGTAGTGGAGGTGGACATTTTAAAGGCAGACTAACAGGTCTTTGAGGGTCAGAATTCTAGCTGATAGACAGGTGTTCAAATACTTATTTGCAGCTGTATCATACAAATAAATAGTATAAAAATCATATATTGTGATTTCTGGATTTTTTTTTTTTTAGATTATGTCTCTCACACTGGACATGCACCTACGATGACAATTTCAGACACCTCCATGATTTCTAAGTGGGAGAACTTGCAAAATAGCAGGGTGTTCAAATACTTATTTTCCTCACTGTATATGCATTCATGCATACATAGATAACATTAAATATTTTATGAATGCCTCACCTATAGAAATGTTCGGCAAAGAGTGGTTCTCCTTAATGTTACAAAGGCTCTAAATACACCATACAGACATGAGTACAAGGACACAGGATCTATTTAAGGACTTCTGTAACTGCTCATATTTAAGTGAATGCTGACTGAGCAATACAGTCAGTCATTGTATTCACAAATATTATATTTATAAATAGTAGTCAATCCAAATTAGAATACGCAAATGAATCGAAACTATCTTAATTCTTGCATAAAATCTATGATTAAGATGGCTTTTTTTGTTGTGTGTGTGTGTGTGTGTGTGTGTGTGTGTGTGTGTGTGTGTGTGTGTGTGTGTGTGTGTGTGTGTGTGTGTGTGTGTAGGTGTGTGTGTGTGTGTGTGTGTGTGTGTGTGTGTGTGCGTGTGTGTGTGTGTGTGCAAAGAAAAAACTCCTGGCTGATGCCATTTGTGTGGGACATGTTAATTGCCCCAATGATTATCTGGCAGGATATATTGCCACCTCATATTTATCGTTGTGTCCACTTTTCATTACAGTCTTCATTACTGCTTATAAATAATGTACATAAATGTGCCTGCACCCTCAACACACTCCATAATATAGCCAAGAGATATCCATCTTGTCTGCAGTTATCAGACATTACCTTTCTGAATTATGTCTATTAGTTGCTCAGGCTTGCTTTCCCATAAGCGCCTTCCACACCAATGACAGCATTAACTTTTAGGTTTATTGCATCTTTTTTGCCCAACGTAAACCGTTAATCTGCTTAATGGCTACCATGACCCCTTTCAACTACTTTCATAAACATAAAACATAAAAATCTTAATAAAGCACATTAAACCTCCTATTTTACAGAATCTTTTCATCATTCACAAGGCACTGTTTAATGGATTGGTTGGGTGAGGGGATGTCTATATGTTTGCTAGTTTATCTTGTTTATTTTATATTGAGTCTTCTGAAGAAACTAGTGCAATGTTATTTGTTTTAGCTTTGTTTAAATTGGATCGAGATGGATTCAAGGCAACAAGCTTTTTGTTTATTGGTGTAAAAATTTATATTTTTATATTTTCACAGAGCTTAAAATTACAAAGTCTAAGAATACGTTGTAGTAAGATGACTCCTGTGGTGATAAAATGTTTTTTTAATGTTTAGTTTTAAAATGATTTGATGTGTACATTTTTGTGCAAGGACAAAACACTGACTTATCTGCTTTGGGTTGAAAATGTTATCACAAATTAATAAGAATATGACAGTGCTGAGGTATACTTTAGGATTTGTGAAGCTGGCAGGAAATAGGATTAGGAATTATGGAGTTCACTACCCTGGGTCTAAGGCCTCTGAAAGCAGCCAGACTAATCCTTTGATCAGAATCTTACTGCCACCCTGCCATAACTCCCAGCCCTCTGCCAGCTTTTATATCACCAGGGCTTTACTTACATCAATATCTGACTACAGATGCAACAACTCTTTCAGGAAGCAGTGTAGGTAAAGCGTAAACATTTTGCTCCTACACTAACCTTGGATACAGACAGAGGAAATGTCACATAAATGACACATTTTAAAATTTACAGGTGCAGACCTGGAACACAAGGCATAAAGCTCTGCATTTGTTAAGTCTGACAAGTCAATCAAAATTGTTTTTAAGTGTTCCATCTTCATAATCAAACGAATTTGTTCAAGAGCTCAGAGACAGGTATGAGGAGGCTTATACCTTGAAATAGTAAGGACATGCTTTTTGGAAACTTTCTTTTTCATCTGCCAATGGAGAACTTAAGTATTCACATTAAGATTAGAGATGAATACAGAAAAAAATGTATTCAAAGGTGAGGGGCTATATTCCGAATTTACTGAATATCATATCAGATATAGTGGAGTTACTTCAAGAGTTCCCTCAGTTCTTTTGATTTTCTACACACAGGAGTGCCATAAAGAGAATACGTCAGGAATGACTGGCATTGATACAGTGGGCTTGGACTAAGGACACAAATTTTCTATCATTTTTTTCATAATACAAACTTGTTTTTCTAACTCAGTTTGAACTTGAGATCATGAATTTCATTTGAACAAAGAGAATTGCAACAAGCTACATCTTTGCCATTAAGTAAAATAACTTTACTACATCTTACTGCAATTCTTTAATTTACCCTGGCAATAAGTTTATATATCATCTGACCTCAGTCTTATTCAGGTCCCGAATTAATCAATCTTTGTAGAAGTTTTGGGTATGACCTGGGTTTAAGAGTGACACTTGATTTTGAATTCAAAGGAAGTGGAACACAACAGTGGACCAAAAAAATCATTCAGCTTAAAATTACTGTAATGTACTTTGGGCGAATTTTATAATTTCAGATACTTAAAAAAAATGAACTGTACACATAATTAATGTACATTTAAAAGGGACATGATGCATGTGGGTTTTCAAATTTCTTTTAAAAACATGTTAGTAAACTATCTTTATATGTGAATGAGTATGTGAAAATGTATGTGCACTGGCATAAATTCAGGGTATGCACCAAATGTTCCCACCATGACCCTGCTTCCACTGATTCACCATGACCTTAACCCTGACTAATGAAAATAACCACACATTCTGAACTCAATATTCACAAAGGCACTACTATTAGCATTCAACCCAGAGATCAGAGGGATTGCACCAATATTCATTGTATCCAATTCTGTTCACATTAACCAGTGTTGATTTTAATATCATCGCACCTCCATTATTGAGAAGCAGTCAAAATCTCATTATGGCTCAATGAAGGGCAAGGCATGAAGCACAGCTGCTATCAGTGGATCTCATTTACCTTGACAAGGACAAGCTGGCCATGGAGACTGGGGGTGGGTGCAAAATCATGTAGTACATAATGTGCATGTATTCATAATTCATGTTGAAAAAGGATGCTGTTCTCCTGGTGTCCTTAGCATTTGGGTGAAGGTGGAAGTTGAACTCATGCATTGCCATTTGATATTCTGTGTTTAAAGAAATATATTACTCGTATTCCTTTTAAAGCTTTTACACACACTCTAGAAACCCTATTTCCTAATGATGAAGAATTATGAAGTGTGTTTTTTATGGCTGGTATAAACTGGTTAGCACAGCTTAACTCTACCTATCATTTGAAGCTTAAAAGAAATCAATATATTCATTTGGTCATTCGTCTTCAGTGACCATTTTATCCTAGTCAGGGATGAGGTGGTTCGGTGCATGAAGTGGATTATTTACTCTATTATCCTTTTTCCACATAAATGTCTTTGGAGAAGAAACTAAATTTGTTAAGCAAAAAGAACAGCAGAAAAATCTTAATAAAAGGGTATGACTTTTATATTTAACATATTTGGTTTTCTGGGAACACAGCAGGCATGTGTACGTAGAGGCAACAAGATTGCAACTAAGGGTTTTTTTTAGTTAATGCCTAGATTACTGTGGGAATCTGTGTTTGACACTAGCACATTTTACATAGATACCTGATTTGAGTAACCAGTTACAAAGTTTTATTTTGTGTGCTGGAACAAAGAGATCATCAAAGTATAATGGATTGTGGTTCCCCAGAACTGGAGATTAACACAGAATTTCCTAGGATTTCTAGATCACATGATAACGCCGAGGGAGGGAAATTAGGCCAAGCCAAAAGCCCAACCTAACAGCAAATGTCCTTTCTTCCTTCTTTACCCTTGGCAACCTCTGAAGCATGTGAAAAGAGTTAATTTGAGAAATTACAAAACAGCAGGACTCAGGACCCCCACAGGTGGAGCAGGCCAAGTCTCCCCTTTACCAATTTAAAATAATTGCGTTAAACAAATACACTCTGTTGTATGGGGATAATGAAATCGTGCACTTTGCCTTCAGGTTTATTTTTGCAGTCTTACAGCGAGATCTAAAATGCAAAAATACAAAAAATATGCCATACCAAAAAAGTAGTCAGCCTTGCTGTAATGATATGATGGTCATCATTAGCACATAAATTAGTGTGCTCTCTGGCACATTAACAATCCACTAATGGAGAATTTAGTTTCAGTCATATCATACACCGTGAAAAAAATAATTGCCACTGGCTAAGTGTAGAGTTGTACATGTTCAACAGCTGGAAACAAAGACATTTTACAAAGGCATTCTGTCTAATGACTATACAGTGCTGTAGGTTGAATATGCTAATAATAGGAATAAAGATATTATAATTAAGACGTATGTTCAAGGTTAAAAACACATCAAACCAGGGTTGTCATATACTCATATAAGTTAGCATTCAATTTCAGAATCTGTATCAAAACTGCAGTTATAGAGCTTGATTCAAGAATTTATGATTTATGAGTACAGTGGAACCTCGGAGCTCGGGCCTCAGCGCTCGCGACCTCGCATGCTCGCGACTTTCATTCCGACCGGCGACTCTCATTCAGATCGGCTCGTGAGCAACCGCGATCTGCTCAAAACGCTAGTTTTAACATTTCTAATCAAGGTTTATCCCATTAAAATTGTCAAAAAATGCTTTAAAACTATTTTTATTATGTATTATTATACTGTACTTCTCTACTGCATACTTTACTGTACCTGTACTTTATTTTTTTTAATTAAGCATTGTAATTGCTGTTAATTTACATAAAGTATTGTTAAAATAGTCTAATAATTAAGTGTTATGGAGTGAAATAGTGTTATTTACTCATTTAAATCGATTTCGTATAGTGTTCTTTGGGTTTTTACTGGGTTGGAAGGGACGTATCAAAAGGTCGCGAAAATTCGGAACTCGCGACCAGTCTTGGTCCCTAACCCTCGCGAGCTCGAGGTTCCACTGTAGTGTGATATAATGTCCCTTAATAAATCACAGTGTCTGGGATCCCAGAATAAGTCCCACATTTCTTAATTGGATAAGCCATGGATAATTTCTGAGCTTTACCTACTAAAGACTCCATGTAATATGCCATCAAATCAATTCCATGAATTTAAGAATATCTCTACAGGAAAGAACCTGGGATAAATAACGTGCGGGATATTCGTGGTGTATAGACGCTAGCAGAGTGAAAGCTTTGCCATTTCAGCATATGAGTAAGCATAGTGATATTACAGAATGTTGTAAATAAGTATATTAAAATATCAGTCACATTTTTAATGCAGATCAATGAATTATTCATAAAAACATTCATATTCTGAAATGTTAATAAAGAGTATTACTATATATTTAAGAAATTGTTTGAATTATTGCACTTCCTGACTCTAAACTGACCATATCACACGTTCTTTTGTCCTTACAATAGTCCTTCATGAACATTTATTGACTTTCCTTACATCTCGGTGAAAGAGACAGAAAGGGAGGTGTATGAGCAGACCTAGGATGAAGTAGGTTTCAGTTTTCTCGGTATGTCCCCATGACCTTAGCGCTGATGAACCTGCTACAAACCTCATTACTTCACAAGAGTCCAGGCCTGACATGTCTCTGATGTGCCCTCTGACCCTTCAGAGTGCGTGTGAGTGCAGAGTGAGCACTCTTGGGTTCAAAGGACTAGATACAGTGTTATTGATCTGTCTGAGATTTATTTTTAAACCAAGAGCTCCCATGACATCGAAATTATATAGTTAAAAAACACTATATTTACACTTCAGGCATCAAGGCTATGAAGCTGGGAAGCCTGTCTCTGTGTGGTTTAGATCAAACCTGGGATATGTTTAAAAAAGATTGGCATGAATCTAAGTTCATCAGCATGAGCACGTGCTTAGCATGCGACACCTAGCGAGGGAGGTTCAAACTGCATCGATTAACCTCCATGTGTGTATCGATTGCCCTGCATTGTAGCACAGGGGAGATGATACATATACAGTGGGTACGGAAAGTATTCAGACCCCCTTAAATTTTTCACTCTTTGTTATATTGCTGCCATTTGCTAAAATCATTTAGGTTCATTCTTCTTTCTCATGAATGTACACACAGCACCCCATACTGACAGAAAAACACAAAATTGTTGACATTGTTGCAGATTTATTAAAAAAGAAAAACTGAAATATCACATGGTCCTAAGTATTCAGACCCTTTGCTCAGTATTTAGTAGAAGCCCCCTTTTGATCTAATACAGCCAGGAGTCTTTTTGGAAAAGATGCAACAAGTCTTTCACACCTGGATTTGGGGATCCTCTGCCATTCCTCCTTGCAGATCCTCTCCAGTTCTGTCAGGTTGGATGGTAAACGTTGGTGGACAGCCATTTTTAGGTCTCTCCAGAGATGCTCAATTGGGTTTAAGTCAGGGCTCTGGCTGGGCCATTCAAGAACAGTCACGGAGTTGTTGTGAAGCCACTCCTTCGTTATTTTAGCTGTGTGCTTAGGGTCATTGTCTTGTTGGAAGGTAAACCTTTGGCCCAGTCTGAGGTCCAGAGCACTCTGGAGAAGGTTTTTGTCCAGGATATCCCTGTACTTGGCCGCATTCATCTTTCCCTCGATTGCAACCAGTCGTCCTGTCCCTGCAGCTGAAAAACACCCCCACAGCATGATGCTGCCACTACCATGCTTCACTGTTGGGACTGTATTGGACAGGTGATGAGCAGTGCCTGGTTTTCTCCACACATACCGCTTAGAATTAAGGCCAAAAAGTTCTATTTTGGTCTCATCAGACCAGATAATCTTATTTCTCACCATCTTGGAGTCCTTCAGGTGTTTTTTAGCAAACTCCATGCGGGCTTTCATGTGTCTTACACTGAGGAGAGGCTTCCGTCGGGCCACTCTGCCATAAAGCCCCGACTGGTGGAGGGCTGCAGTGATGGTTGACTTTCTACAAATTTCTCCCATCTCCTGAGTGCATCTCTGGAGCTCAGCCACAGTGATCTTTTGGTTCTTCTTTACCTCTGTCACCAAGGCTCTTCTCCACCGATAGCTCAGTTTGGCCGGATGGCCAGCTCTAGGAAGGGTTCTGGTCGTCCCAAACGTCTTCCATTTGAGGATTATGGAGGCCACTGTGCTCTTAGGAACCTTAAGTGCAGCAGAAATCTTTTTGTAACCTTGGCCAGATCTGTGCCTTGCCACAATTCTGTCTCTGAGCTCTTCAGGCAGTTCCTTTGACCTCATGATTTTCATTTGCTCTGACATGCATTGTGATCTGGAAGGTCTTATATAGACAGGTGTGTGGCTTTCCTAATCAAGTCCAATCAGTATAATCAAACACAGCTGAACTGAAATGAAGGTGTAGAACCATCTCAAGGATGATCAGAAGAAATGGAGAGCACCTGAGTTAAATATATGAGTGTCACAGCAAAGGGTCTGAATACTTAGGACCATGTGATATTTCAGTTTTTCTTTTTTAATAAATCTGCAACAATGTCAACAATTCTGTGTTTTTCTGTCAATATGGGGAGCTGTGTGTACATTCATGAGGAAGAAGAATGAACTTAAATGATTTTAGCAAATGGCTGCAATATAACAAAGAGTGAAAAATTTAAGGGGGTCTGAATACTTTCCGTACCCACTGTATATTGATTCACCCCCTTGCACACCACTTGTGCAGCATCTTCCTTCCCTTCTATTCAGTTATAATACAAACAACAAAAAACTACACTGGGTGTAGCAGAGAGCTTAGATTGACCTGGCTCTAATAGTAGACTAGCATCAACATCAGTGAACTATTCAAAAAAGTGTCAATGTAACAGGAAATAAAAAAAAAGCTCATCATACTTATGGAAATCTGACTTGACATGTAGAATTTATAACTAACTGTTATAAATAACTGTTAGTTAGTTTAGCATATAAATTAGTTAGCTAAGCAAAAAGGAGACAGTTACAAAAGATAATTGTGTAATGGTCATCTGTTGCTACATGGGCCTAAGTACATGGGACTATCTCTGTGTTAGTGCATGCTGATATTGAAGACTCCTTCCATAAATGTTATAGAAAGCTTTACCATATCAGTTATACATTTTATAAATCCTAATTAACAACACACATAAATATAATTGTTTTCTATTAAATGAGTGAATGAGTTGTTGCTACAGAACAATAAGGTTTTTAGAGGAAGGATTTAAATAAAAGTTTTTACTTTGTAGACAGCTTCAGCCACTCATAAAATATGCTTAGCTCCAAAATAATGTTGGCAAAATTGGCACATTAGTCAAGTCAAGTTTATTTTTATAGCGCTTTTCACAACAGACATTGTTTTGAAGCAGATTTACAACATTTAACCGTTAAGGTGAATCAAGTGTATTTATCCCTGATGAGCAAGCCATGGTGACATTACTTATACTCTGTGTCAGAACCCCAAAATCTTGACACTGTGTATTGTGCTGAAGTAGGTTTAAAAACTGAATTATTAGTAATAGTGGTAAAAAAATACTAAAATTTAAAATAACAAATCATGTTTTTGCCATTGTACCTTGACTTGACATACTTCAATTCTCAACCCATGGTGCGTTATTTTGTTTACATAACATTGATTAGTGTTAATAATTTTAACTGTAGACATATAGACATGTAACAAAATCTAGGTGGAAAGCTGAGAAGAAAATGACAAAAAAAAGTTAAGGATGACAATAAGAGGAGATGATAATAGTGAGCGGAAAATTTAGCAATATGACAATGATGTTTAAATAAGAAAGAAACAATTTGCAAATTAAGAATTAGCACTGGCTAGCAACATGTCTTTTGCTTGTGTTCAAGATACTGCTGAATATTAACCCATGTACCTGAGCCAGAGATTTGGATTTGAGCAATGATCTTTCAGTTTCTGCTAATTCAAGCAGTATGCCTGGATTGAATCTTTCATATTAATGGATGCTGACTTCTGCTAGGCATGTCAACATTTTGCACAAACTAAGATTTTCATGTCTACATCAACTGATGGACTATGTGGGGAAAAAACAAACAAACAAAGAACAATGGTGACAATCAAATAAGTATTCTTGTAGTATTGGCAGTCTAGAACCTGATGGTACGACCTATGGTTTTATGTATTAGGACATTATGAAATCATCTGGTCCTAAACAAGGTCTTAGTTAAATACAACTTTGACTTATTACATGGTGTCATTATTTATTTTTACAAAAAAGCCCCATGTGAAAATCTAGTTACAAATGTTCTCTTTCCATAGGATTTAAGAGGCTAAGTAGCAGCCAGGTGCTGTTAATTAAATGCCATCGATTCAGTTAAACATCAGCAAGTGCGACACCTCTGTCAAGGCCCATGTTTTAGTAGTTTGCTGGTCTTGAGCATATAAGTGTAACACAATGACAAAGAGGAAAGACATCAGCAAAAATTTTGCTGCCCATCAATCTGAGAAGGGTTATAAGGACAGTTTCAAACAAGCAAGTTATTCTACAGTGAGGAACATTATTCACTGTAGTGGACGACACTGAAGACATCCCAGGAGTGGATGTCCCAGCATATTTTGTATTCGGTTAAAATTTTAAATATTAAAGTTAAAGACAATACAATTAGAAAAAGACTGAACAAGTATAGTTTGTTTGGAAGGATTGCCAGGAGAATGCACATTCTCTCTAAAAAAAGAACATGTTTGCAAAGTTACATATGAAAGAAAAAAACAAGACTTCTGGATCAAAGTCCTTTGGACAGATGAGACCAAAGTAGAGACTGTTAAAAAACACTGCATATCAGCACAAACAACTCATACCAACTGTCAAGCATGATGGTCGAGGGGTGATGATTTGGGCTTGTTTTCAACCACAGGACCATATCAAGTTGCAGTCATTGAGTCCTATGTTTACCAAAGTATTCTAAAGTCAAAAGTGAAACTATCTGTTAGACATGTAAATGTTGATTGAAATTGAATCACCAGATCTACAACAGAATGCCTAAAAAGAACAGAATCAAGGTTTTGCAATGATTCAGTCCAGACTTTAACCTGACTGAAATGCTGTGGCAGAACCTTAAAAATGCCCACAAACCTCAATGAACTGAAGCAACATTGTAATGAACAGTAAGACAAAATTCTACTGGTTTGATTCCACAATGACATGAGAGACTGATGAAGTCACGGAGAACACAATTACAAGTTATTTTTTTATACAGTGGTTTTACAAACTACTAATTCATAAGGTTTTTTCCCCTGGTGGTCTAGTGGTTAAGATGCAGCGCTCCCACCGCTGCGACCCGGGTTCGATTCCCGGTCAGGGAACCATCCCCAGCCACTCTTAGTGCCGGTCCCAAGCCCGGATAAATTGGGGAGGGTTGCGTTAGGAAGGGCATCCAGCGTAAAACATGTGCCAAATCAAACGTGCGGAGGATCCGCTGTGGCGACCCCTAACGGGAGAAGCCGAAAAGAAAGTTTTAATTCATAAGGTTTTTTCTCCTTTCTCCATTGTGGTGTTGCTCATCAGAGGTTGCTTTTATGTCCTGATAATTAAACCATAAATGGTCAAAGACAGTGTTTACATTTTCAAATGACACATCCTTGTAGAACATAGCAATTGCTTTGCAACAGTATTAGCTTATAATTTTTTTTCGTACCATCCATCCATCCATCCATCTTCTATACCACTTAAAACATGGGAGTTTAACCAACTTTAAACTTTCACTTGAGTAAAAGTACAAAAATATTTGCCTTCAAATTTACTTAAGTATCCAAAGTACTGTATATGATTTATTATAATTATAATCTTACTATTATCATTGTTGGCACCAAACTTTTGCTTTAGTTTTGAAGTTGAAATAAAATGTGAATATTTCAGTAAAGTAGAGATACACGGAAAGCTACTCACGAATTACATTTACTTCATTACTGTTCACCACTGCTCAAGGCTCATTGCATAGCACAATCTCACACACACACACACACACACACACACACACACACACACACACACACACACACACACACACACACACACACACAAACTACAGACAATTAGCAGCAATGGGATTCAAACACCCGATCCCGGGGTATGTCCCCTTTTTGCCAAAACTTGGCTAAATTAATCGAATTCTTCAAAGAAATGTGTGTGAATCGCCTACACTACTAAAGCATTTTAAAAGCAACCACATAAGCATTGTCCTTTACAAACACGCCAATAATCTCACCAGTCAAAGAGTAAAATGTGTGTCATGGCACCATATTCACAAGAAAGGGCACTATTTAAGTGCTGTTTTGCACTATTTGCTCGGTAGTAGCCAAGAAAAGACTCATGGGACATGAGTCTCTGAAGGGAAATGTGGTTTCATTTTCAGGAGAAAAATACTTTCACACCTACATCAATCCAACGTAAGCTCGCATGGCATTTGGAAAATGGGACAACAAATCAATTCCAGTGAAATATATATGCCATTTCTACCTTGTCAGTTTTGGGACTAAGAGGGCAATTAGGTATTACTTTTTAAACTCACATTTTCCTTGCAAAGACCAGGCATGTGTCTCGTCATTCAACCCCCCCCACGGAGATTTATCATATCTAAGAAACACGGCCATTTTCTCAACTGTCAAGCCATTTCCTCGGCATACTCTATCATACTGTAGCAGATTCATCATCTTCTCATGCCTGCAGGACAATGTGTAGGTGGTGGTGGTGGTGGTGGGCTCAATTTACTAAGTCATTTCAGAACAGGTCATAGATCAAGACATCCTTTATGAGCCTCTCTTTTAGTATTCAGCGACATATGTCCAAAAATAGACACTGAAAGTGCTAATGCTAGTTTTGCACCTATGAGTGTTTAAGGGATGGCAGGCCAAGGGGGAGGTTGTGCCGAAGGTCAATGCTGAATTACTGCCTGTCACTGTTAGGACAGGATGAGTGTAGATACAGAGAGACCCTGTCAGGGGCCAGAGGCTTGACGTCCCACACAGCATGGCAGAAACAGTGACACAGGAAGGCCAAATTCCAGGGCACCTGTCCCAGAAAACATTTCAGCGAAATGACTTACCTTAAGCAAGATTTTCCAATTTCCTGTCAAGTCAAGGTCAACTTAAAGTCAGAGATGGAAGTGACGGGTGAGAAACGCCCTGAAGAAAAAGTGGTGAAATAACTTTAGTTCTATGTTAGCTCTACAACCTTTACTTTTAAAAGATATTGCTGTTTTCTGGAGCTAAAAGTTCAGCAAGCAACATATTAAACCGGAATTTAGTTAACTAAGTTGAAGAAGTGGCAATAATCTAGTATACTAAATTAGATTGCTGTAGCATAACCAGTGTTTGTACACATATACAGACCTTCATAACATGCTCCTAAGCATTGCATTCATAGTTGCATTGCATTCACATGCCTTTAGGAGGTTATGCTGAAGATTGGTGTAATGAAGAATACAAAAACAGCGTTAATACGGTTTGCTTTTGGAAAATCGTCAGCTGAATGCGAGTTACTTTCTTTTGTAGGAAGTTGGTTAGATTTTGGCCATGTATCTTTCAGTAATGGCTTCTGAAGCAGACATAATGCTTGTGTTCAATTGTTAGCAAACTGTTATGCTAAATGTGAGAATAACAATTTAATTTATTTTTTTGTGTGGCTTGTTTAATGGACATTGTCACAAAGCAAATACATATGAATACATTTACCCCTAATTAGATTGGCAGCCGAATGAAAAAACACCTTGCGATGGAATGAGGATGAAAACCTTTAAAGGTTTCAGACTCAAAAAGAAACCCATTCTTTTCTGGCCATCACTGGATAATCTCATTAAAAATAACTCCCTTCTATAAGTCTCTTATATATGAACAACTGTGCAACCAGGAGATTCATTATAGTTTTCAAGTCTATTTTGTTGTAATCCAAGATGGCATTGTGGCAACTGCATGCAGAGGCTGCTTTGGATGTAAAACAGAGCCCACAACTGTTGTTTGCACACATGCAATTAATGTACTCCTGTGTATAGGTTTGCTTATGTCTTAGTTCTGTAATGTCTCATGCATCACCTTGGCTCCGGAGAAAAGTTGTTTTTTTTCCTGCTGTACAATATCACATACAAATTGTTAAAATAACAATAAAAGGCATTTGACTTGAAAGTACTGCCAAACTTCTGACCAATTAGATGCATAGTTTAGATAATCAATTAGATGATCGTTCTATTAAACTACACACAAATTACACACAATGTGACTGCTTCCCCCAAATACTTAATCCAGTCCCAGGAACCAACACTCTAGTAAAAAAAGAAATATGTACTTCAAAAACAGGTAATCAAGCTACTGCACAAAAGCTTCAGGAACATAAAACTGCACTGTGCTCCGTGTCTGAAGTGCAACTACTGCACTTCAGTGCCCTCTACTGGAAAATAATGTGTTATGTTGCTGCTTGAGCGTTTAACACTGAATTACAGGCTTAGAAAGATTTATTGAACCTTTCACAGAACCCAGTTAAACAGTCACTCACAGTTCTTTTTTTCTGGGGAAACAAAACAATGTACTAATTGCTTTCAGAAAAATAAGATGAATGTCATTTGTTCCATTTAATTTGATACATACCACTCCATCCCATAAAAGCAAGATAAAGACAGTGAAAATAAAAAAAAAAAACTAAAAAAAAAAAACAACCGACAACTGTAGAGGAAATGTAATTGTTTTATGTATTTTTTTTATTAAATAACTGTTCTACATAGCACAACAATTACCATATTTAAAATTGTATAAAAAAAGATTTTCAAAAGCTCTGAAAAGTAAAGCATTCAACCAAAGAAAAGGAGCAGCCAAGTCATTAAATTATGGTACATGAAATGTGCTGAACTGGGATGAGTAATTGGATTGAAAATATAAATTGGATTATCAGGAGTGAGAAATTAGATTGAGGAAAAAGTTCAAAGGTTACAAAAATGAGAATGAATTTCACTATTAGAATTATAGTGAAAGCAATGCATGGGCATGCACAAACCAGTCTTACAGCATACTGACCACATACCTATTTTAACATATCTAATAGTTCAATCGAGATTAAAAAAAAAAATATATTAAAAATATACATGCTCCTATTTTAAGCCCTGTAGCACTGATGATCCGAAACATCGTCGACAAAACGAAAACACACCCTCAAGTGTCCAGATACCATAGAGAATAGGAACACCTAAGTGCACAAGGAATTCCCCTTAACACTTGCCTTAAGACAGAAAACAAAATCCACCAAGAACTGCTTTATCACTTTTCCTTGCCAGGTTCTTCCTAGCACGCTTTTTTTAGTGAGAGAATAGAAAACAACCCTTTATTTAATGACAACGTGACAATACATTTTATATATAAATAGAACCGCTGGTTACTTGAGACTGTAACTGACTTGAAGATCCCTTCTTTATCTAAGAGAGACAGCAGGCTGCTGGTTCTCTTTATGTTCATGTTTGAAAGCTTTACTGGGGTCAAACCGGCATGGGGCTTGGCTGGACTTGAGCTGCTCCAACTCCCTCTTCTGCTTCCCCACCTGTGTCTTGAGCTTATTCACTTCCTGTAAAAAAAATAAACAGGAAAGAATAGTGTAGCAATCACATGGAGAGACTCAGCAAGACTTGTAAACACACAACAGACGCAATCCTGACCTGCTTGAGCTCCAAGTTCTCCTCCTTAAGCTTGACCATGTGCTTGATTTTCTGTCGTTGGTTTTGATGGCCCAGCAGGTTGGCATACGCGCTTGCCAGCTTATTCAGTTCTGCTTGAGTGGCCCCTTTCTCAGAGCGCAACGCGTCCCTCTCAGCCGCAAAGCCATCCAGCTGCTCCTGGGGTACAAAAGAAGAAAAGAAACACGAGGCATGGGAGCATCTGCACAGACAGCAACAGCAACACAATTTCTACAAAAGTAATTTAACATTTCCCAAGTAAATAGGGTCTGGAGCGTGCGACAAACTTTTGAGTGACAGACCCGAGACTCACCTGGAAGGGCTTAACTTTATCGTAGAGCTGTTCATACAAGTTTCTCCAGTGCTCTGTCTCATCATTTGATGTGCTTTGTAAAGGAACAAATAAATAAATAAATATTAAACATAACAGTAAATATAGAAAGTTACAAATTCTGTAAAATCACCTATAAGCAAAAGTACTATTTCTCACTAAACAAGTGAAACGAATACTAAAACTTGATACAAATCAGTACACATTACGCAGAAGGCAAATTTAAACTTGATATCAGCGCCTCGTAGAAAAATGTGACAAAAGATTGGTAATAATTGTCTACTATTGTAACAATGCAAGAAACAGATATACCAGAATATAATTAGCATTTCTATAGTAATTGCTTACCCACAATGACAAATCTACATCCTCACATGCACTGCTGATGCATACTGTCTGAATCTTTTATAGGATTTCTCAGAATCTAAATGCCCTCCGGCTCAGTGCTTTTGGTGAGATGCTGCTATTGAGTCTCGAGGTGTTGTACCTCGAGTAACCTTGTCAGGCTTCGGGGAATTAAGTCTCTAAATATATTTCAGCTATTGGATGGGATTTTTCCTCAATATTGCTTCACTTTAATTTAATCCAACTTTGATCAAATCCACTGATTTAGTCCCTCGACAATACACGAATACAGAGACACTGTGCTACCAATTCACCTTTTCTGTGCCTCTGTAAACTGGTGCTTTAAGTCATAGCGTTCTTGCTCCATCTGCTGCTGGAGCTGCTCCTTCTCCTGCACCATCTGCTGCTGGAGCTGCTCCTTCTCTTGCACCATCTGCTGCTGGAGCTGCTCCTTCTCCTGCACCATCTGCTGCTGGAGCTGCTCCTTCTCCTGCACCATCTGCTGCTGGAGCTGCTCCATCTCCTGCTGGAGGAGCTCCTTCTCATGCACCATCTGCTGCTGGAGGAGCTCCTTCTCATGCACCATCTGCTGCTGGAGCTGCTCCTTCTCTTGCTTCAGCACCTCCACCCGCTGCTGTAAGAACTGTGCCTCCTGAACCTCGCCTTTTGCCAACTCACTCCTTTGCTGTTTGTTTTGCCCCAGCTGAGCCAGGGCTTGCTGTTTCTCCTCTTGCTCTTGTCCTACTTCGACTCTGGCCTGTTTCAAGTCTGCCTCACATTGGGCAAGCCGAGTCTGAACCTCCAGTAACATCCTGAACGTAAACACACATTTAAAACGATTTTCCAGTAATACTACTAAAACTATTCAGAGCATAATGCAAACATGCATTTTTATTTTAAATGAGGCAAATCTACATTTCCCCAGGTGAAACAGACTCTTCATGTTTCTATACAGAAGACATATGCCTGGTTTGTGATCTTATTAATTGGACACATTTCATATACAAATGATGATTTTGACACGTATGATTTGTTAAAAGGCTGTATAAAGATTGGTACGTCTCAATATGTATCTGACCTGGCACACTCCTCCCTCTCCTTTTCCTGAGTGTGCTGTTGTTGAAAAAGTTTATTCTGTTCATCCTGCAGTTGCTGAGTAATTCTGCTGAGCTCCTCCTTCAGCTCCACTACACGAGCCTCGTCCTGCTCTCTCTGCGTAGTCAGAGCCTGTGTGGCACTGAAAAGATTCTGGGATTAAGAACATGGTCTGATTTGATTAGCAGAGGTTTAAGACCTAGGGCTCAATACTTACCTTTCTAGCTCAGTGGCCATGTCACCAATCTTTCCCAGTGAACTGTTGTGTTCATCCTGGAGTTTCTTTACAGTCTCCTGATGAACCTCTTCCAAAGTCGTCCGCTCTGCTTGATTCCTGCTAAACCATTGCAAGCATTAACCAGTGATAACCCTGTGACAACAGGGAAATAAAAGCTTGCTTTCGGTTAGCAAGATCCCACCTTTCAAGCTCTGCACGGGCATGGTTCAATTCTTCATTCATTGTGATGTTCTCCTGAGTCAGAAGATGGACTGTCTCCTGCAGTAGCTTGTCCTGCTCCTCCAGTATGTTCACTTCCTCCAATACCTCTTCCAGTTCTTCCTCCAACTGCTTTTTCTCTTTGCTCATGTCATCACGCAGAGTTGCCATCATGCTGGACAGGGAGTCATTACGAGTCTGCAAGGATATTTTATAGTTCAGACTGGCAGAATTCATCTTAAATCTTTTACATATTAGGTCCTGGTAGGATGTGAAAAGTACAGGCACCATTTTACACTTCCATTTGAAAGTTAATGAAAAGTGAAGGATATGATTTGACAATGGCAATACAATCAAATAAGCAGGAAACTAAAAAAAAAAAAAAAAAAGGATAGAGAGAGATAGATAATATCTATCTATATCTATCTATATACAGTGAGGAAAATAAGTATTTGAACACCCTGCTATTTTGCAAGTTCTCCCACTTATGGAGGGGCCTGAAATTGCCATCGTAGGTGCATGTCCACTGTGAGATACATAATCTAAAAAAAAAATAAAAAATCCAGAAATCACAATGTATGATTTTTTTTAACTATTTATTTGTATGATAAAGCTGCAGCGCTCCCACCGCTGCGACCCGGGTTCGATTCCCGGTCAGGGAACCATCCCCAGCCACTCTTAGTGCCGGTCCCAAGCCCGGATAAATTGGGGAGGGTTGCGTTAGGAAGGGCATCCAGCGTAAAACGTGCCAAATCAAACGTGCGGAGGATCCGCTGTGGCGACCCCTAACGGGAGAAGCCGAAAAGAAAAAAAAAAATTTGTATGATAAAGCTGCAAATAAGTATTTGAACACCTGAGAAAGTCAATGTTAATATTTGGTACAGTAGCCTTTGTTTGCAATTACAGAGGTCAAACGTTTCCTGTAGTTTTTCACCAGGTTTGCACACACTGCAGGAGGGATTTTGGCCCACTCCTCCACACAGATCTTCTCTAGATCAGTCAGGTTTCTGGCCTGTCGCTGAGAAACACGGAGTTTGAGCTCCCTCCAAAGATTCTCTATTGGGTTTAGGTCTGGAGACTGGCTAGGCCACGCCAGAACCTTGATATGCTTCTTACAGAGCCACTCCTTGGTTATCCTGGCTGTGTGCTTCGGGTCATTGTCATATTGGAAGACCCAGCCTCGACCCATCTTCAATGCTCTAACTGAGGGAAGGAGGTTGTTCCCCAAAATCTGCCAATACATGGCCCCGGTCATCCTCTCTTTAATACAGTGCAGTCGCCCTGTCCCATGTGCAGAAAAACACCCCCAAAGCATGATGCTCCCACCCCCATGCTTCACAGTAGGGATGGTGTTCTTGCGATGGTACTCATCATTCTTCTTTCTCCAAACACGTTTAGTGGAATTATGACCCAAAAGTTCTATTTTGGTCTCATCTGACCACATGACTTTCTCCCATGACTCCTCTGGATAATCCAAATGGTCAGTGGCAAACTTAAGACGTGCCTGGACATGTGCTGGTTTAAGCAGGGGAACCTTCCGTGCCATGCATGATTTCAAACCATGACGTCTTAGTGTATTACCAACAGTAACCTTGGAAACGGTGGTCCCAGCTCTTTTCAGGTCATTGACCAGCTCCTCCCGTGTAGTTCTGGGCTGATTTCTCACCTTCCTTAGGATCATTGAGACTCCACGAGGTGAGATCTTGCATGGAGTCCCAGTCCGAGGGAGATTGACAGTCATGTTTAGCTTCTTCCATTTTCTAATTATTGCTCCAACAGTGGACCTTTTTTCACCAAGCTGCTTGGCAATTTCCCCGTAGCCCTTTCCAGCCTTGTGGAGGTGTACAATTTTGTCTCTAGTGTCTTTGGACAGCTCTTTGGTCTTGGCCATATTAGTAGTTGGATTCTTACTGATTGTATGGGGTGGACAGGTGTCTTTATGCAGCTAACAACCTCAAACAGGTGCATCTAATTTAGGATAATAAATGTAGTGGAGGTGGACATTTTAAAGGCAGACTAACAGGTCTTTGAGGGTCAGAATTCTAGCTGATAGACAGGTGTTCAAATACTTATTTGCAGCTGTATCATACAAATAAATAGTTTAAAAATCATATATTGTGATTTCTGGAATTTCTTTTTTAGATTATGTCTCTCACAGTGGACATGCAGCTACGATGACAATTTCAGACCCCTCCATGATTTCTAAGTGGGAGAACTTGCAAAATAACAGGGTGTTCAAATACTTATTTTCCTCACTGTAAATCTATATTTTATATATCTCTCCATCTCTCTATCTATCCATCTATACACACACTTTTCTTTCTTTTTTTTTTTTTACAAAAGTATTTGGACACTACTTTTCCAGCCATAGGTGATTCATTTTAAAGTTGTTACCACAGAATTGGAGGCACACAATTGTATTGGATGTAGAATTAACTTCATTTGAACTAGGAGACCCACAAACTTTCCAGTCTGACAATTCCCATGTGCGCAAAGTGATTTCCATGAAGATGTGGGTAAACCACATGTAAAATGGGTTGGAGTGGAAGCTCTTGAGTGTCCTGATACAGAGCTCTGACCCCAGCCCTACTAAACACCTTTGGGATGAACTGAGATGCTGATTGTACCCCAGGCCTCCTCACCCTACATCAGTACCTGACTTTACTAACACACTCCAAAACCTTCCCAGAAAAGTGGAGGTTAAAATAACAGTGAATGGTGATCAAACGTGGAAAGGCATGTTAATAAAGCACATGCAAATTGCTTGGTCAGGTGTCCACAAACTTTTGTCCATTTAGGGTATTTATAAATAAACCAAAATATATAAATAAATCACTCTGACATCAATCTGTCAATATGTCTGAAATACTACCTAATTAATTTATGAGTGTTTTTTAGACTGTTTAAAAAAGAAAATGCTATAGGCTTGTAAAGGTTGCAGAATAGGCACTTTAGGAGAAATTGGAGTCAGGATTGACGATATTCAGGCACAAAAAGAGCTGGGATTGCATTCTTTTTTTTTTAACTAAATATAATGGAAAACAAGCAAGGGATCAAACACTGATAACAGAAATAATTGTGAAATAGAATAGTGCATATCAGCAGAATCAAGAGCCCAAGCTAAGAGCATTAAAGATTAAACATAAACTCAGCTGATATATAATCACACAAACTAAGCTGGTTCCTTATTAATAATTAATTATATATATATATATATATATATTAATTTCATTTTCCACCTCTCAAAGTTTAAGAGGTCACAAATCCATATTACTATTGCTAAGCGATAAATGGTTGCCATCTCTGTACATGTGAATGTTTTTCAAATCAATTATATGTTAAATACAAAATTATGGCATATTGTTAATTGGGTTTTATTTTGTGTTATTTATTTGCAAATTGTCTGAACTGAAAAAGAAACTTAGTAAGTTGGAAATCCTGAAATATTCTTTGGTAATTTGCACTACATGACTGTATACTTTAAACAATGTTACAGACAGTATTATTTTTAACAGTGCTTTAAAAGACATACAAAAATTTTCTTAAACTACTTTTTCTACATTCCCCATATTCCTATGGGTTTCCTCTAGATAAGATAAAAATAGAATCAGCCCTAGATGTACTGTGTGTGTAGAAGTGTTTTTGCTGCCCTGTGATGGACTGGCGTTCTATCCAGGGTGTGACACTATCCCATGACCAGTGTTTTCCCAGTATATGCTCTAGATAAAGCACAACTAGAATAAAGTGGTTACTGGCCATGAATGTGTATGATGAAAGAATAAGAGAGACATTATGCTACCTTCTCTTCTTCAAACTGTTCAGTAAGTGCAGAGTGCTTCTGCTTCAGCTGGTCATGAGCTTCTTTCTCACACTTCTTGCTCTCCTCCAGTGAGCTAACCTCAGCCAGCAGCTCCTGCACTCTCCTCAGCCCTTCCTCCTGTGTCCTAGCTGTTCACACAAATGCAGAATTATTTTTTAAAATTTTTTATTAACACACACACACCTTATTTGCTGAAAGACTGATCTGTAGAAGCATATACAGAACATAGCAAATAGGAAGATCTCAGCTGACAAGGTAAAGACTCTGCAGCTTTTTAGCCATTTTTAAAAGAGGGAGTAGTTTGTCTTAGATGACTAACTATTTTCTGCTGTTACGCATGTTGGATTTCACAAGCTAAAAAAAGCACAATCATATAAAAGTCCCTATGGATCTACCATTATTGCATTAGCTTTGGCAGCTTACCTCTCTCATCCTCCATATTCAAGCAACGCTCATTCATGTGGGCCACACGCTGGTCCAACTCCTCCTCTGTTCTTCTCAGCACCTCCCTCACTCGGGCCAGCTCCTGCTCTTGCTGTTTTACAGTGCTCTGCGAATCCTTCAGCTCCTGTGCTGCCTGTAAGGTCTTCTCCTCCAGCGCGTTCAGCATAGCCCGAGAGGCATCCAGTTCACGCTGGTGATCTTCCAGCTCTTTCTCTCGCTTGCCAAGAGTGCTGTGACACTCCTGCAGCTCTTGCTGGCATATCTGCAATTCCTGCTCCATCTCCTTCAGTACCTTCTGAGACTCCTGTAGCTCCACCGTGCGCTGCTCCAACTTCTGCTCCATCTCACTGTGCAAGAGACAAAGTAAAACACACACTGGCACTGGTCACTACATAATTAAACAATAAACCAGCAAACTTAGAGATGCAGGAAGGAAAAATCCCTACCAGAGTTTCTCTTGAGAATCTGAGACACGCCTCTCCATTGAAGACTTGTCCTGCAGGTTACCTCTAAGGTCCTTATAAAGAAGATTGACATAATGAAGCTACAAACTACAAATGTTTGTCATTATGACAATACAAATCACACTAAAGCCTCACTCCCAGTGTACGGTGTCTATCATGGGGTTTATTGCCCAGTGAAACATACAACAGTAAGGACATACAACAACATGCGTCAGTCAAAGGGTCAGGTGTTCATCGCAAGAAAACATAACTGGTACCTTTATATTCACTGCATGTTAGTTATTTTACTGTTATTATTACTTTTTTGTCTCAGTGATCCATCGTGTTTATAAACACACTAAAAATACTACAAAAATAGAAAAAGGACTGCAATATAACAAATATCTTTTTTTTTGCATGTTGAGATATATATATTTTTTCCCCCTACACAATATTCATCAGGATTGGAACATTTGTTGAGATATTTTTATGAAAGTAATCAAATAACTAATAAATTATTCTTATTTTTTTTTAAAAATATAATTAAGCATGTGTGTCCAAAAATGATACCTGAATATTTTCATTTGCTGCATCAAGGTAACTCTGTAGTACTTTGCCCTCCTCCCTCAGCTCCTGTATAACAGCTGCAATGGAAGATGGTGGTAAATAAGCAAAAACTAAGAATTCAGGACCATTTATATAAACATAACATACAAACACACGACACCTACCATGCAGCTTATCCGCTTCTTTCTCCAGCTCCTCGTTGTGAGCTTTAGTGTCTTCATGAAGGACCTCTGCAAAAACACCATTTGATAGTAAAACTTAAGAGCAGTTCCCCTGGGATTTGGTTTTTATTTTAAAACCTATTGTTTGCATACAAAACACTTTCCAACACAACAGAGAGAAAAGGCTATCTATGCTTACCAAGATCTATATTCCTTTGTTTAATAGCATTTAGAGTTGCTTTTGAAGCTTCAAGATCAGTCTCCAACACCTTTACAGTGCCTTCTGAGCTGATCTTCAGAAAACTCAGCTCCTGTTTATAAAAATCAACAAAATAAAAAGACTTTACTTGGGTTGTGGCACTACTACCCTAAACCACACAAAGAACAAGAACATGTTAATCGAATGACCTTTTGAGGTACAAATATACCCCCACCTTGTCTTTAGCATCCAGTTTGTTTCTTGCTTCCATGAGCTCCATAGACAGTGAATGGATTTTCTTCTTTGTGGTGTCTGCAGAAACCTGTAAATGTGTAAAATGCAGGAATATAATAACATTATAAAAAACAAGGAAAGAAACAAACAAAAAGGTTACTAAAGTGTTTTCATTTCTAAGAGAGAACGGTTTAAGCCTTCAATTAATTAAGAACAAATCCAACCTTGGTCTTGAGGAACTCGTTGGTTTTCTTTAACTCGGCAAGCTGTCTTTCAAAAGAGGCCACACTAGCCGCGAGACCCGTCTTCTCTCTCACAGCAGCCAGCAGTTTAGCCTCCAGCTTCTTAAGCTCTTCCTCTAGGGCCTGAACCCGGCGGTCCTGTTCTCCTCTCTGCTGAACCAGTGAACGGATCTGGAAAGCAGCGTTTGTCAATTTTGAAAGGGATATCAACATTGCTTTCGTATATTTAATTGAGAACATATATTATACATAATATACAGTATATAAGCAGTACTGTAATATCATGGTTTTGAAGTTTATCAGTGACAAATCCACAAATATGTCCTGTGATACTTGCCTCTTTCTCCAGCAGCTTCTGCTGTTTCATTTCTACTTGAAAGCTGCTCTTGTCCTTTTTTGCACTCTCGGACTGTGTGGAAACACAATATGTATAACTTGAACAATAACACTGATTATGTTAAGCACTGTAACAATATTAAATATAACCAAGCGGTGCTTACTTACCAAGCCATCCACTGACATGGTCCTGCGCACTGGAGACATGGGCACATCTTTGGAAACGGGTGGTCCAACTAAAGAGACGATTATCACCAGGAGGTCAAGAAACAGCACAACCAGAGGCATGTGTTAAATTCAGAAGAGAAGCATATTTCTAATCACAACAATAAGAACAGCCGTACGCTCACGTTTTTGTGGTCTGAAGCGCTCTGCCTTGTGGAACGAAGCAGCACCCTTCACCTCGCCAGGCTTTAGGTCGTAAGTACCTGGTGGAGGAGCACAACCTGGCAAATAGAAATAAACAGAAGTCCATAAATAAATAAATGAATAAAAATAAAAGTTGTCGAACATCCAAAATCAGCAACATTATGAAGGCAGTACAGAATAAGCAATTATGATAAGGTTTTAACATAGGTGTCCTCTAACACTGTTGTTTTCACTGAAGGGCTTTGACATGCAGACATGTGGTCTATACAATAATAATATATAATTATTAGACATATATAATTAGTTTTGTAGCATGTTTGGCTCTGAGCACTTGATAGTTGTATTGCATTTTAAAAGTTTTAAATTGTGTAGACGCTCTCCAGTGTAAACTATTTAAACAGACTCAGTATAATGTCTAACAATGTGACACAAGTAGATACTCGTATACAGGGTGACCATTATTACAATTTTGTGAGAGAATGTATTTTCTCCATATACAGTTCAAGTCCACAAACTGCTATAGCCATTGTAGTGGTCACTTAATTGAAACATTTCTTTAAGTATACAAATGACACACAAGGATTCCTACAAGGAATCATATTCTAAGCTAAAAATAACCACCACAAGCATTAAACTCTAACTGCAATTTTAATAAAACATGTCCAAGCTTCGGTTTATATGACACAAAATGCTTTGGATAATTGAACACGATATTTAAGGCTGAAAAGTTATAGAATGAATACTGTAATCTCCAATTAACAAAGTATAAATAACACTTTATACGTCATCAATACGTGTATACTTTTTTCATCCTTCTTCCATTTTTTTTCTTTCTGTAATTAATTTATTTTTCCTCCCATGTCCTGTTTAAATTGTCAATGAAATAATTTCAGGGTTGAAATATATTTTCAGGGTTCGATCTGGTTTCTGTTTTTGAGGGTCTTGAACACGCTACGGCCTGGATCATGAGTAAATCACATGTTGCTTAGATAGTGATGGATGGGTTTAGCCACCATTGTTTTATTAATAAGGAAAGAACCTGGGTATTCGAAGATAATTGTGGCAGACGAGGTAACAGTTGCAAAATAAAAAGGTCATTCCACAGGATGCAGAAGGGAGTATATAAAGATTGTGTTTTGACGTGGTCCATGAAACTTTGTTTCTACCGAATAAAGTCCTTCTTTGACACCACAACCCTGGACCCAGTACTTATTTCATTTGTTTTTGCACTTGGCACATTATATCAGAAATCACCCCCATAGCCAAATACTGTGGGTTGCTGGATTTTTATAAAAATATGAAAACTAGAAAAAGTAGGAAAATAAAATTAAGTAATAATTCATGGTAAGGACATTGCACAGTTTGTGCTTGGTATGTTTTAAAAAAAAAAAAAAAAAAAAAGGGAAAACGTGCAAGAAATTATCTTTTTTAATAATAATTTCAAAGGTGCAGGGTTGCAATGCAGTGGTCTTTGTTGTCGTATATCGAAATAACAGTTTGAGGTTTACATTAATTATTAAATGTTTAGTGTAAATTGAGGCAGATAAGAAATGTAGAGCTTTGGAGAGGTTTTTTAGACGCTAGCTGCAAAACATGATCCTCTTTATGAACTACCTGAACTGAAGTCTTAGCTAGCTAGTACTGACGTTAGGTGAGTTGTTATGCTAAAAGACCCTTTTTTGCACCACGTGAGACCATTTTATCCCCCACGGACCGCATAACTAAACATAACACAACGACTATTATACATATTGTATGATTTAATTATTAGTTTAACTGTCACATATATAAAGAAAATGTTTTAAAAACTCTGGACACCATATAGACCAATTATAAGGCAGAATCGGTATCAATGAATACATCACGTAATATATCGATTAATCGAAAGAAAATCGTGAAACTGCAGATCATGTAAAATCAATAAAAAATATTTTTTTTTTTAAAGGAGAAAGTTTATATTGTTTTTCCTGTTTCCCGGGAGAGCTAGCATTCAGTATGAACTGTTAACCAAGACATTTTTGGCATTTGATCCTTGACTGTAACTGATTGTAATCGAGAGACAAAGTGGACATAACTAGAAATACAGAGCTCCCGTGTCATGTCTATTAACGGTTATTAGCGTTCAGCATCGATCAGAACAAGTTCAAATAAACGTCTCAGTGCATTATAATGTCCGACGCCTGTTATACTCACCGACATGCTCATTAAACCTTTTCAATGGAGCCCTGGGAAACGACATGATTCCAACAAATTACAGAACTAAAATTGCTTTAAAAGTGACAAAAATAAAGAGAAAATAGGGTCAGCAGCTCCAAGAACTTCGAGAACTGCCGCTGAATTTTTTGAAATTTCCACCGCAGCCAATCAAAGCCACCGAGATTGATTTGACCAATAGGAATTTCTCAAGACGTGACGAAGACGAAGGCTGTCCAATCAAAATGCCGGTTTTCTGTAGGCGGGCCGTCAGGAAGCCGGTGGTTGTGTACCCGGGATTTGATGGAGTAAAAATGTCGAGTTAGTGTGAGGTGAATTCATGCAACAGGAACCATATATACATTATAAACAAATCCATTTCAGTACAGAAAGCACATCATTTTTGAAATAATAATATTATGCAAGAAACTCGGAAACCAGAATAATTGTTGTATGCATTTAGTATTTATAATACACTATAAAGCCAAAGGTATTGGGACACCTGACTTCCAGCCATATGTGTCTTCACCAAACTGTTACTACAAAGTTGTATAGGATATCTTTGGATATGGCAGCTGTAAATTTTCCCTGGACTTGAATGGGGAGTGGCAGCCCATTGGTTAATCCTCATTGGGTTACTGATTGGAAAGTCAGGGGATGGTATCACCAAGCTGGCACTCTTGGGCCCTCGAGCAAGGCTCTTAACCCTCTGTGCTCCAGGGGCGCTGTATCATGGCTGACCCTGTGCTCTGACTCCAGGTTTCAAACAAGCTGGTATATGTGAAGAAAAAAATTCACTGTGCTGTAATGTATATGTGACAAATAAAGGCTATTCTATTCTAACTAGGAGACCCAAACCTGTTCCAGCATGTAAATAATGCGAGGTCTATGAAGACCTGGTTTGCATGGGTTGGAGTGGAAGATCTTGAATGCCATGCTATAGAGCTCTGACAGCTCCTCAACAGTATTGAACACCTTTGTAATGAATTGAAATGCTGACTGCACACCAGGGCTCCTAACCCTACATCAGTACCTGACCTTGCTAACACCCTTGTAGCTAAATCAGCACAATGCAAAATCTCAATAATCTATTGGAACATCTTTCCAAAATAGTGGTTATAATAACAGCAAATAAAAGCATATACAGATCTTATGGTCAGGTGTCCACAAACATTTGTTCACAGTGTATGTCTAGAGATAATCTATACTATTCATTTTGGTCAAAGAATCACTTTTCTATATTAATTATGTAATTTTTGTAGCCATGCAAAAATAATATTTTTATGTTAACATTCCCAAACTACAGAGCTAGGTTATATTTTTTATATCACCCCTTCAGTCCTTTTGTATTTCTAATAATAACACTTTCTCCTTCTTGACGTTTATCTTTCTACCAGTAACTGCATCTTTCTTTCTTTCTTTCTTTCTTTCTTTCTTTCTTTCTTTCTTTCTTTCTTTCTTTCTTTCTTTCTTTCTTTCTTTCTTTCTTTCTTTCTTTCTTTCTTTCTTTCTTTCTTTCTTTCTTTCACACCAAAATGTATTAATTTTCTTGTCCCGATAGAGGGCGCTCGCCCCTAAATCTTTCCTTATGTCTGTGCGTATCAAGCGATGGGAACCTCTCGGTTGCCGTAGTCTTTTATCACAACACGGAAGTGTCAACCAAATGCAACATCGTTTGAAACTCCATTTATTCTTTTAGGAGTGTAATGTTGAATGCCGTATCGGGATCCGGAGTCTGTATCGCACTCAAACAAATGATCAATAGTTTAAAATCCAAGTCTAGTGTTTGTTGACACTTGTTATGCTCGTGAACTTTGCTTTGTGGCAGACTAGTTGCGGATTAAGGTCAGATATGTAGTGCATCCACGGAGCTTTATGCCTTCAGACGGTTGGAAAACAATTAACCAGCATTAATAATAATAATAATAATAATAATAATAATAATTACTACGACATCACCATGAAGCTGAGCTCATCAGTGTTCTCTACAATCTGTCTCATTATTGAGCTACTTGGCATTGCCCTTTTTTTGAGAGGATTTTTCCCAGTTCCAGTCAAGTCTTCTTTATCATCAATGAGCAAATTATCAGATCTGCCTGCAGAACCAGTTGTAGGTAAGTGTAATATCACTTTCCTGGCATGTGCCAGTGTGTTCTATTTGAATGGCTATTCAGACATGTTGGCTGTCACTGCACTTGGACTGTAGTATGGTGTTTGTATGTATAATTAAACCAATTCTGATTCTACTACTTAGATGTCACTTTATATCAGATTCGGTTGCCTTCATCTGATATTTATGTTCTGGATCTGATCAGAATACTCATATAGTCTTCCTTTTTTTTGTTGCAGGAAGTAGCCCAAACGCAACCAAAGTGCCTCCTCCATTATTTAACAAAGTAGTCATTGTGTTAATAGATGCTTTACGAGACGATTTTGTCTATGGGTCCAATGGAAAGAGGTTCATGCCCTACACCCGGAACCTAGTGGAGACTGGATCATCTCATAGCTTCATTGCTAAAGCCAGACCTCCTACTGTCACCATGCCTAGAATTAAGGTAAACTTGTGCACGTGCTGGTGGTTTTTCCAAGTTGCATTTCATTTATTCTCCAATATGACGTCAGATGGCTTACTAATAGTGGGGATGAAGTAACAACTAATAATGTTTATCAGTTTAACTCAATGGGTTCAGATGTTCGATCCAAAACCATACTAGGATACAAATAGGTGGCACAGTGGACAGATGGCCTCAAGGTCCAGGTTTTGATCCTGGACTGCTGAGTCTGGTATATTACAAGCTTTATCTGATGTCTGTGTGTTTGGTCTTTCATATAGCTTTCCTTTTTCATGCTTCCCATAATACAACTCCATATGGGTAAATGAGTGTGTGATCATATGAAGTGCTGTTGTGCTATCTGCCATGTATTCCTGGCTTGCACTCATTCCCCCTGTAATAAGATCAGGTTTCACCATTATACAGTCAATAAAGACAGGTATAATAAGAGTGATATACAATTTCTTGCACACTTTCTTCTTCCAGATGGTGGCTGATGGCACATACATTTCGAAGCTAAGAATCTTTAAGATGATTGAAATTCTATAGAATTTCTAGATTTCACATTATGCACACATTTTTTTTTTTCTTCCAGAAATTTGCTGCTCTTGTTAAAGAACTACACATGTAAATTTTTTTCCCAAAATATCAGTGCAGATTCATAAGATCTATGTAACATGTAGTTTAAAAATTATATATTTTAATTATTCACTGAATATATAATTCATTGGCAGCATAGTTCAACGCTATCTGTGGACCAGCTTTTCTATGACTGTCCAGCAGATGGCAGTAGAGCACTTTCATTGAGAAAGAATTCTCCCAAATCGTATTATTCCAATGTTTTCACATTTTGAAGTGCCACAATACTAAAGATGCCACATCATTAAAACAGGGTTCTAGCTCCCCGAGATGTCTTGCACTTCAGAGTTATATAAAGAGACATGCGCAATAAAAGAACATTATAGGGAGAGGTGCTTTGAATGTCTGATTCCTGAGTTTTCTGCCTCACGGAGAAACTGCATGAAATTACATGATAGCACCCGGTTTAAGGATTTCCACTGATTCACAATGTAAACACACTGTGTTCTTCACACATATTTGCATGTTTTGCTACTTACTCCTGGATATCATAATCAATAATGTCATAGTATATATATAGACCCCTTTATAAAACTCGCTTTTTGTCATTAAAATCAGTAAATTATAGATTCTTTTCTTTTGGTCTGTTGATTCCTGTGGCATCTCATAGACAAATCTTCAAGTAGCATGATATGATATTTTTGCTACAACCACAAGCGTGAAGCCATCTGTACACAACTGCTCCTTGTGTAATATCAGGGTGTAACACACTTGGAGAAATGTGCTATCCGGGACCTTTTGCATACATGATCTCACAGATGCCCGTGGGTTATTCGTCGATAAAGATGGCCTCGTACTGTGATTAATATGATCGGTTTTACTACGCTATTGTAGGATTAGAACTGCAATAAACCGAGTAAACACATGTAAACAGTTAAAAACCTCAGCAAAAGACTTCATGATAAAACTACAATTAATGTTCTGATTACACATTTGCACTTTTTGACCAAAGTAGTGCACAGTTATAGGAAGGGCTTATGTAGGCATATCCTCTAATAAGGATCAGTTTCCTTATTTTTTTTAGTCTGGTACCTCTTAAGGCCACCTCTGGATAAATTGTCTAAATGTCAATTTACTATTTTTACATTATTTATTTGTGACAAATCCATTTTTCAAAGTAAAAGGCAATGTTCTCTTGAACAGTGGCTTCATCAGGATTCAAATTGCTCCAGACCATAGGATGACTCTTGAGTGCCAGCAGTGACACTTTAATGTGTATGGTGCTGCTATGAATGTATGAGACAGGCAGGGTGGACAAAATAAAAAATAAAATACTAAAAAATAGCAAATGTCACCCCCTAATTGAAAACTCTCAAGCATCTTGTGATTGGAAACAGATGAGCGTTACTATTTGTATACCTCCAAGGAACACCAGTGTAAGATTGTAGATATTTCACCACTTTAGATCCTCAGAAAAGCATGCAAGCGGGCATAAAAAAATTAAAGCTTCATGTGTACAGCGTATTTGTTAGCACTTCAGGTGCTAATTCCAGAAAATCAACCACCCTTGCCCTGGTGGCAAAGGTCAAGTATTATCTAAAGAGATATATTTCCCTTGCAACCCATACAAACGGCAAATCCCTTCAGCACAGAAGTGTAGTTAAAATATGTTTAATTAGAGGTATATTCTCAAGGTTTGCATGTAGAGGGATTAAAAAAGGGATTAAAAAGGCATAATATTCAACAACCAACATGAAATGTGTCTTCTAAAGTATTAGAAAACATTTAGCTAAGAATAGTCCACCAGCCAAATAATATCCAGTCAGCGGTGGTTTTAATTGAAATCCCTTTCCCGTTGTGCGCCAGGTGACAGAGAGCAGGTTGACAGATTGTACCCATTTTGTGGATTCAGAAAGAACAGAGTGGTCTCCACCATAGTTGTTCTGCTGGCTCCAATCTTTGTTAGTAAGTGCTCTATGTGCTCACTGTATACCTGCTCACACTCCATGATTTGTTGCTGATCCTTTCGAACACAACATCTGCGCCTTGTAAATCACATCTCTGAACAGCTCACGCTCAATGACCGGTTTGAACATTAAGACCAAAATTATGGAGTGTGCAGTTCGTGACAGAAGTAGTTCTTCAATCATGTGAATCGTTTTAGGGTTATTGAGGTCACACAAAATCTTTTCATCTCAAGTGGTCCAGTATATTTAATGTTGGTTTCTTGACCTTGTATTGGAAATGCAAAAGCATTATGTGAATATTTTCTTTGTTCATTTTTCCAAATGTATAGTTTTCCCAAGATATTTACTAGCCCTATCTACTGCTAAAATATAGTAGAGGATTTATTTATCTGAAAATCTCCAGATATCTGGTTTTCACACCACATCCACATGAAATGGATATAAATAATAAAAAAAAAATACATGTTCTCACCCATTAATAAAAAGAAAGGACAAAAAAAAAAAAAAAACACATCAGTTGAACATTTGGCTAACAACTTAATTATGATTTTTATTTGTAAAAGATTGCATACACTATCTTTTCCATTCAAACTTTTGTTGAAAGAAGATAATAATTGAAAGCTCATTCCTTTCCCTATGTAGTTTACCAAGTTGCTGTATGTTATTATATTTTATTACTAATCATTTTCTAGGCTAGTATCAAATTGTCAAACTGGCCAACAGAGTGAAACTTTCCCTTCCCACATGGCTGGATAAGAAATTATCATTATAATATGGATTTTCATTTTTTTTTTAAATCACTTTATGACAAATTCCAAAAGACTGGGTCAAATGTAAATTTAAACAAAATGTAATGATATGCAAATCTCATAAACCGTTATTTTATTCAAAACAGTTTTTATTTAAAATATATACAAAAACAATATCAGTTTAAACTGAGGAAATGTACAACTTAAAAGAAAAAAATAAGGTAATTTAGATTTTCATTTAATGGCCGCAACACTTCTTAAACAGTTGGGATGGGGCAACAAAAGCTCTATCATGCAAATAAGAAAGTATATGTGAAAATGATACAAAAATGCTGCCATCTTCTCTAAGACAAAACTTATTTATAATGTGAAATAGGTAAACATTTTAAATTCTTTTTTTTTTTTTTGGAAACATGGATCCACGTCCATCAGACTAAAGCCAGGTGCACACTCTGCGATCTTGACCAAGATTTGGTGGTCTGAGACAAATTTTGATTCTTAGATTCCTGGGCTAAAATCTGTTGTCTTTAATTTATATTTTAGTATCATGTTTGTACAGACTGACAAGCAACTGTACAAATTACACACAAACAAAGTACAAATTGCATAGTGAACACCTGGCATAAAGAGGAGAAGGACCATCCGGCTTATCACTCAGTTTAAAAGCCTGCATCTCTAATGGTATGGGGTTGCATTATTGCCTTTAGAATGGGCATCTTTCATGTCCGGAAAGGCACCATTAAAGATTAACAAATGCTCTAAAATCTGACAATCTGGAAAAAACCTAACAATGTCTTTTTTTCAAAGAAGGTGTTGCATATTCCAATAAGACAATGGCAATCTAAATACTGCATCTGTAACAAAACCCAGGTTTCGAAGTAGAAGAATCTGGAAGCTGAATTACCATAGGCTGCCTGAAGTGTAGATCTTTCACCAATTGAAAACATTTTGTGCATCATGAAACAAAAAATGCAACAAAGAAGACTTACAACTGTTAAACTGATAGAATCCTGTATTAGACATGAATTGGACAACATTCCTTACCCAAGAGATCAGCAACTAGTCTCCTCAGTTCGCAGATGTATACAGACTTTTACAGAATTAATTAATTAATTTACTTTATTCACTTTAAACATTTTGTGTTTTCCATTTTCAACTGTAAATAAAATATGGGCTTATAGGATTTGCAAATCATGCATTCTGTTTTTATTTACGTTTTACATTTTTCCAAACTTTTTTGGAATCAGTGTTGTTTGGAATCACCATGCGTCCTTGTGTCTCTATATTATTTCAACAATACTGTTAATCTATGTTTATATGTTTGTGTTGTTATCCTCATAAAAGCATGATGCATCAATGTTTAGAACCCGTCACATACAGTCGGTTTTGTAACTGAAATTATTACAGCCTAAGAATAATGCTTAGAACTCTTTAGAAAATCGTATAACCTTGACCACATACTTTCTTGGCCTTTCTGTGTTTGCAAAATGCTCCTTTGTAGATATTTGATACTTTTTGGATTATTTTCTTTGTCAGGGATAGGATTTAATCTAAATCTGAAAACATAGCAAGTCTGGTGAGAAGACAGCCTTTAATGTGGATCCTTTTTCTTGCTGTATCTCATTTTCTGGGTCACCGCTTGCACCTATTCACTCCCAACAGAGACTAGGGGGGGAAAGTTGCACAAATAGAGCTGTACAGAGTTGTCTGTAAAGAAATGCTTAGAGGGTCTTGACACTCCTGAGGTGTACAGGACTCATCATGACTACACTGAAAGGTCATCATCATCCTGCTTCGTTCTTTTTGTTGGTACTGGCTTCCTCTTTGTCCTGTGCTGACATGCGTTATCAACAGTGTGGAGAAAAAAGTGACCATCAATCAGGCAAACATATTTAAATGTAAATCATGAGTTCATTGCGCAGTATTGTATTCTCTGCACTGCTTTTTCTAGCTGATAAAAGAAGCTGCCTGCTGCCTGGATAACACAATAGTGTATATTGGACTCTTGTTTGGGTGGTTTTAAAACTTCACAGTATGTTAAACTAGTTTAAATACACTATATAGGCAAAAGTATCGAACAGCTTGGGATGAATTGGAAAGCTTACTGTTCCCCAAGGCCTCCACACCCTACATCAATATTGAAACCTTCCTAGATCAATTTAAATCATATAATTTGCATATGGATCATTCTGTAATGTTTAAATTGCTTAATAAGCACTGAAGGTGTGTGGGCACCTTATTGTTATTCTTTTATTCTTCTTTTTCTGCCTCTTTATTTCTTTTTCATCATTTTTTTTTGCTTTTGGATAGTGCCTGTAGCAGCTCATAGGACTGTCTGGTAAAAAGTGGTTAAATTTGGCACACTGATTGGGAAAATTTGGAAAAAGTGCTGCTAACAGGAAATGAGGCTGTATCTCAGCCATGACATTGCAGACTGACACAAAACCTGATAGACATGTTAAGTACGATGATCTGAGACAAAGCAACAACTTTCTTGCTGTTTCACCCTACTGGTCAAAATTTAATAACAAGCCTGAAACTACAAATCTTTTTCCCCCTAATCTTCACTAGATCTGGTACAAAAATGCCATGCTCCCCATTTGTTCATTTATATCAGTGGTGTTCAATCTTTTCCACAAAGGGCTGGGGAATCCATTAAGGGAACACCTGATAGTCATTGAAGATAAAAATCATTAGATTTAAACAGGTAAAATTTGGTGTTGCTCTTGCTTGGTTGGAATGAAAACCTGCACCCACAACTGCCTTTTTATGAAAAAGATTGGACACTACTGATTTACATTATTTTGCCTACAATTAGAGAATTCTAATACTAACAGTGATCGTTACATAGACATCATAAGTGAAACTACAAATCATTCTGAGACCTATTTGCCTAATGTTATAAATGCCTTTCTGTGATTGATTAGGTAACAGCTGTAGTTGACTGTGGGTGCTTGGCCCCCATAAATGTTGCATGCAGCTTTAATTTTTATTATGTTTACAGCATTTATCAGACACAATGATCCAGAGCAGCTTACAGAAGTGGTAGACATCCCTATGGTAGTTCAATAGGTTATAGAATCGGATTACCATTGAGAACATTTTGTGAAACCCAATTGTTTTATATTCTTAGCAATAATGAAAGAAAATGATTTAACCCAAACCCATCAAATACAATGAAACCTAATGACAAAAGACGGACTGGTATATATACATAGAACTGGTCGGTCGGTTTGTGCATAACTATAAACCATAGCAATGCCTCAGTTGAAGGAAAGTTCAGGTCATGCTTATGAGGGAAAGAATGTTTACAGATTGATTATGATTTTTTTTTTAGGGGGATAAAAGCATCTTAATTGTTGCTATTTTCATAGCATCTTGTTTTAAAGCAAAACTTCCAGCACATCGGCAACCCATTTTTTGTTTCCATGTGTGACGTGCTTGGTGTGCATATCGCCTAGGAACACAGATGACTTTGTTTCTCCTTTGTTCTCAGGTCACCTAATTTTCTTGTCATCTCAGTTACGCCTAATTCACCTTCTGTAATTTGTTTCCAGATTTTGACATATTCAGGTGCTCATACACGCTGTCTTTTCTGTCACCGTTTTAAAGTCAGTTTGTGTTTTCAGCCCACAGTGCACTTGACTTTTTATGGACTTTTGTGGGTGTCACTAAATGCAAATGAGCTGTGTGAGAATGTGCTTTGCACTCTACAGGCAATCAACATATGTTTGTGAGAAATCTTTTTTTATTTATTTTTTTATTTACACAAACATTTGCAAACAAATTTTATAATAATTTATCAATAAAGCCTAAATTCCTTGTCGGAAAAAGTGATAGTTTAGTGGTTAAGACATTGGATTTTCTGATCGGAAGCTTGTGAGATCAAATCCCAGCACCACTGCCACTGCTGGGCCTTTGAGCAAGGCCTTTCTCAGTTGTAATTCTTTCTGTATAATGGTGTCTGTCATATGCCAGATATGTAAATGTAAATCTAAATATTGTGGGTGTGTGCGTTTAACTAAAGAAAAAAAACAAAAAACCTGTTCAGTTTAATATAAAACCTTTGAAGTAAGGAACTTGCTCAAGAATGAAGAGGAAGATGAACACAGAGGGAAAACATTTTTATCCATCCATATATCCATCCTGTTCTAGCATCACAATGCCCATATGCACAATAGAGTATATATTCATGTACCATGATTAATTGTGAAATAAGGCTGAGCAATATATGTTTTCAATTGATTATACTATTATTTATATACTTTTTTTATTTATATATTATATAAATAAAAAAAATATTATATAGGTAGCAGGCTTATATACTGTGATCCATATCATGTACCATATAAATCCCTTTTGCAAATCACGGTATGATGTATTTGTCATATTACTAACCCCAACTGTAAATCATTGACACTATAGAAACCATATTCCTGTGTAACATGATCAGGTTGCTAATGCATGTTAGAAGGAAGGGGTTGGTAATCCGGAAATGGGCTTTATATACAAAAAGAGTTGAATCCTGATACGAGCTAAAACACTGACTTAATCATGGCATGCTCTGGAATATGCACTGAACCCAATACTAACTTGGAAACGAAATGGAAATGAAAATATATATTTGGTGGATTTTTATTTGTAAAGATTTTGTCACCACAAAAAAAAGGTCTAGGGTTTAGGTCTAATAGGTCTAAGGTTTAGGTCTAATAAATATGGAACATAGATAAAAGAATAAAGCTGAGCAAACATTGCATGCTATTTGGAGAAAGTCTCTAATGCAACTAATTTTCACCGAGGGAGTAAATAGTAGAAGGTTAAAGCACATGAAGCTTTTGCAGCACTGGAGCTGACCTTTTATCCGACTGTAAATATATGAGTCATACAGAAGCAGATTTATTATGCTCAGGAAAAGAGCCATCGCATGATGAAAGATCTCATAATGGCAAATATATAACGGGTAACTTGTACGTGTGTGGGTCCCCTGGTGGTCTAGTGGTTAAGATGCAGCGCTCCCACCGCTGCGACCCGGGTTCGATTCCCGGTCAGGGAACCATCCCCAGCCACTCTTACTGCCGGTCCCAAGCCCGGATAAATTGGGGAGGGTTGCGTTAGGAAGGGCATCCAGCGTAAAACATGCGCTAAATCAAACGTGCGGAGGATCCGCTGTGGCGACCCCTAACGGGAGAAGCCGAAAAGAAAGTTTTTTAACTTGTACGTGTGTGTGTGTGTGTGTGTGTACTGACAACATCTCAGAAAGCTTCCTTACAGCTTTTCTGTATTTAACCCTCAAACCTGCTTGAACACAGAAAGAAAAATAAAAGGCTCGAAAACAGGAGCTTACTAAGCTTTCCCTTTCCTTGACCTTGTCTGAGACACATTAGGCTTCGTCCATGTTTTATGAGCTAATCAATACCTCATAAAAGTTTACACGAGTAGGCAGTGATCCTTTTACAGTGTCCTAGCTCAAAGTTATCCAGCAGAAGTGGCAGGGTGAAGATTTGAAGAGATCGTGGCAATAACATCTGGCTGATGGAATTTTGCGTTGCTTAGAGGAGAGCTATAGATAATTTTACACCGCATGATGGAAGCACAGCTTGTCACCTTGTCTATGTAGCAGTAAATAAACATCAGCGGAATAAGTTTTTTTTCTAATGTTTGTACATTTAGAGCGTTTATTCAGAGTGACTTATAATGATCTCATTTATACAAGTGAGCAGTAAAAGGTTAAGGGCCTTGCTTAAGGGCCCTGCAATGATAGCTTGGTGGAGATGGGATTTGATCTCACAACCTTTCAAACAGAAGTCCAGCATCTTAAACACTGGGTTTCCTTACCCCCAAATAAATACTTCTGTGATGTCATATTTTTTTTTTTTTTTTATATAGAGTATATGAGATTAGTTCTTTCTTTTCTTGTAAATTCGGTTTTCTAGAAAAAAAAAAGCTTTCATCATTGTTATATTGACACTTTTGCACATCATTTGACCATACCTATTCATTTGAACGAATTCCCAAAGAGATCAGCAGTTCTCATTTCTAACTGGTAGCCTTGCAGGAAGCCTACAAAACCCGAAATAGGTTGAATTTGGAATTGAAATCGGGTTTGGAAAAGGATTTGTGTCAGAAGTATAAAACCACTGAGGGCCCAAATCCCTCTGCTTCTCCCCTTTGTGAAGTTCAAATGATTTTCTTATTATTGAGTTAGCAAAGTGCTTAGTATTTCGCTCAAAGATGAATGTGTTGGTGGGATCATTTCTCATCACGTCCACTATCATTTTCTCAAGAGCTCAGACCAATGCGTTGTTCATTACAGCCTACAGTCGTGTCAGTAGCATATTTCACTTCAAATTCACGAGACAAAAATGGCAATTTTCAGAAAGCCATTTTTCACTGTGTCATTGTCTGTGATAATTGAACACACCTTTCTTTTGATTTCTCAATCAGAAAGTACAGCTTTCTTGTACTTGCCTTACAGTTTTTTTTATGATTTAAAATATTGTTATTATACAATACATCTAATTTAATTGTTGTTTTTTGGTAACATTTTTAAAATAATTTTCAAAAATTTATATTCTTGAAAAGAATACGAGCACTGAATGTATTTTTATTTTTTACAGGCCTATCAAGATACAGAGATTGAGCTGGCCATTATAAAGCAATGATTTTTTTGTTCCTATATCCACTTCTGTATCGATTTGGATGTACTCTTCCAGTCAAAAGTTCACACACACCGACATTGAGAAGTGTTTTCATCATTTATTAATACTCTCTACTGTTTTGATGAAAACATTATAAAATACTATTAAATATACAGTAAATGCAACTGTTTAATCCACCAATAAAAGCTCTTTCCACGCTGCTTTTAACAATTTAATCTTTTCAATCTTGTTTTTTTAGAACTGTATATCGACAGGGACTGGCTGATATAGAGGTCTTCAAGCTAAACTCATAAATGGATTTTACATTTTTTTGAATAAGAATTGCTCATTTTGGAACTGTCTCTGTTATGAGTCGGAAAGTTTTTTTAAAGTGATGATATTAACCCCCAAACAATTTACCTAAATAAACATTTTTTTTCCCCATGTGATGCAGTGATGCAGAATCCTAAAATAATGTCAATTAATGAAAACTAAAATTGATTATTGTAGGTTTGATTTAGCTCACTAAGCTAAGGCATGTATTAAGTTAATGCCAGACACCCATGTAGTATTTATGTGTGGTTTTGAAAAAAATCTTTTAAATGGTCAAAAACAAGACTTTTTAATGGAAAACAAGTCAGTGTGATAAAGAAAAAAAAGAAAAGAAGCAGAGAAATTAAACAGTATAGACAAACTTACTTAGGTAGAAAATGTAGTGTGTGTATATATGGCATATTAGCATAACTTCCAGGTGAGTGGCAGATTCTCCACCACAAAGATATGGTTTTCTTTGTTCGCTTGGTGAAAGAACTTGAGTGGTTTGGACAAAGCCCTGACCTCAACCTCAACTGAACACCTTTGGGATAAACTAGAACACAGTTCAAGTTCCATGCCTCCTTACCTTTCATCAGTGCCTGACCTCACCAGTGCCTTTTTGGTTGAATGAGCACAAATCCCCACAGTCATGCTCCAAATTCTAGTGGAAAGTCTAGAAGAGTGGAGGTTATTATAACAGCAGTCTAAATCTGGAATAGAATGTTCAAAAAGCACATATGAGGCTACCTCCACATATATCCGGATAGATCTGAAAACTACATTTTCGTTTTAAAATGCTGTCTGTGTAGGCTGATGTTTTTTTTCAAAAATGACTCGTCCACACTGAAAAGTCATGGGGAAAAAAAAGCTTTAACCTGCGTCTTTTCCATCCAGCATTTATTTTTTTTCCATCTCTTTTAATTGATCCAATTTCGAGTGAACATTCTGGCTCATTTGGAAAAAAAATTGCGGTCTGCGAGTGACATTAATCTGTAACAAGGCTAGCAAACTAGATAGCAGGCACAACAACTGCAGTACAACATCGTCCACCATCTCAACTGAATTTGTCACATGACTAAAAATACCATACTGTTTTTGAAAATCCATTCTATGAAGTGAAAACAACATTTAGCAATACATCCACTTGGAAGAGGGTTTTTAAAAAGTATTTTTTTTTTTGCTAGCCAAAAAGAAATGCTGCTTCAGAGTGGACAGGGCTCCAACAGGTAGAGAAAAAAGAATTTTCAGTTGGCCATATAAGGTATTTTTTTGTGGCAAATTGTATATGTGCACTACACTTTATTTTGGAATTTGGAATTTTTAAAAACAAATGTAATTATTTAACACTCTAACTAACTCATTCACAAGCACAGACTGGCAGTTTAGTTCTAAAGTTTTATTGTTATTTCTGAAATCAGCAATTCCCATTGCCGCCTGGTGAAGTTCAGCAGCTGCATTGTGTGGGTTTCTCTTGGCAGGGAGTTCTTTTTTTCACTGCCACTTTACAGCTTGGTGGAATGTAGGTGTTTAATAGCTGATTAGAGAAACCAACACAACTGCCTGTCTCTGGTTTCACTGGTTACTTCTTAATGTGTGTGTGTTTGTGTGACAGTGTGTTTATGCATCATATATAGTATAGACATGGAATATGTAAACACATCGTATTATATAAAGTTTGTTTGGATTTCTTTATATACAGTTAAGAAAGTGCCTTGTAATGTGTATTATAATGTACTTTCACAAAGAACAATTAGTACATATAATTGTATTTTTTATTAATGGGATCAAATGATCAAATAACAATATTTTAAATGTTAAAAAATATCGAAATCTTGACTGAGACATGACTTGGGCATATGTTCTGAGAATCACTCATGTGGTGGAACAAATGGAAATTGAGTTCCGTTTCTGTTTGTCTTTAATCAGTCCAATCTGTTCCCTGGTTTATTTTGGCTGTGCTGTGCTGTGGTGTGTGTGTGTGTGTGTGTGTGTGTGTGTGTGTGTGTGTGTGTGTGCGTGTGTGTGTGTTTATGTATTTTGTTTAGGATTTTTCTGGTGCTGCTTTTAATGATGAAATCACTGGAAGTATACTGCTTATTAATGAAGAGACTTCCCCATACACACGAGAGAAGAATTTCTAAACAGCTAAAGAAGTTGGCAGTAATACAAGTGCGGCTAAACTAAGCTTCTACCAATTTCTCAAAATAATGCATGTGCACAAGAGCTATAGGAGATTATTAAGTTCATGGGTTGCTTCATTCTCAGTAGTGCTGGAAATAAGCAGGGGTGGTGCTGTTCTTAAGTTCATTTTGATTTTGGGGAAACTTTTTTTTTTTTATGCATAATATCTTACTTAATCCCGTTCCTGCAACCTTTAAACCCTATAATGAAACCCTATGAGATCAGCCACAGGAAAGGAAAACTAAGAGCTACCTCTGCTGCAAAGGATAAGTTTATTAGAATTACCAGACTCAGAAACTGACTGGGGCTGACTGAGAGATGTTTTTTCAACATGTTTTTGTTGACTAATTAATTCCATATTTGTTCGGTCATCATTTCAAAGTATTCAGTATTAATATATTTAATATTATAAAATATTAAGATGTGTGCATTAGAGACCTGCACTCCCGTGGAAGTACAGCGGGACCCAACGCAAACTAGTGCAGGGCCGGACAAGATTTGTGCGGGCAGTAAAATACTTGTGTGTGCGGGTTAGGGGAGAATACAATCATTTGCAGGACTCCTGCAAAATGTTCTTTAAAATATCAAAAAAGAATGAATTACTAAAACAAATAAACTGGTATGTATCCACTACACAAAAGCAACAATGGCAACTAAAATAAAATAAAACTATTTACAGGCACAAGGTCATGTTTGGTATAATAGAGCACACCGAGGCAAAATGTCAGAAGGCACAAGACAGAAGAATCATTGAGTGCTATAGATGTTACTTCATTATTAAAGAAAGGAACATATAACACAAAAAACCTTGGCCTGTTTTTATATAATTTCAGTTAATGTTCTATTTTCTGAAAAGTTCCTTGTTCATGTCCATGTTCATCATTTAAACAAAAAGTCAAACTCAAATAAAACGAAAAATGTTTGTTAATTTTCCGTTTCTTTTTCATTTATATTCAAAAAGAAGCAAATGAAACACAAAAAAAAGGCAGAGTAGCAGGAAGAAGCAGGGCGGGAGAAAGTAATACATATTTCTGGCAATCAGCTTCCTTTTTTTTCTGAAATACCAAATTACAGCAAATGACTCCCACCAAAAGTATGGCAAAAGATAGCAAAAATACACGCATTGTTGACTATACTTTTTTTACTCAAGTAAAGAAGTCTGGGCTCTGACTTGTACTTAAGTAAAAGGTAGCCATTACTACTACCAGTTTTAGTGTCACGCTGGTAACTGGGCCTTACAACATATTCAAATTAGGGCTGTCAACTGATTAAAATATTTAATTGTTATTAATCACATGATTGTCAATAGTTTACTCCCAATTAATCGCAACTTAACCTCACATTTTATTCTGTTCTAAATGTACCTTAAATTATTATGTTTCAGGGTTTTAATATTCTAACCAACACAGGCATGGACAAATATGAATGTTTTATAGAAATGTATGGTTATTATTAGTGAAAGCAAACTCAACATAGAGCATGAAGATGGAATATTGTAATCTTGTAAATGTTTTAAAGTAATTGTGGTGTTTTAAATGGTTAATTCAGGTTGTTTTATTTATGTGTGTGAAGAGAGATGAAAGAGACAGCAGAGAGCGCTCCCTGTCTGTTTTCTTTATTTCACAAAAGCACAGTGTTTTGTTGTTATGATGAGTGTATACGAATGAAAGTAGACCCTTAACAGATTCGAATGATGTATTGCACTTATGTGTAAGTGCGTTTCTGCTTGATGAGGGAAAACGCGCTGGCGCGTTTGTCGACCCCAGATGGTTCATTGTGTGCGTCATGGCAGATTTTGGTTCTGATTTGCATCAGTAAAACAAATGTTTATGGATTAAAAATCATTTTTCCGTGGAGATTATTTATTTATTTTCTAAGTAAAGAGAGGACATTGTGAATAAACGTGTGTTGCATTTAAGGTTTTAATTTTGTATATTTTACATTTTTTATTTTTTTTAATAAAAAAATAGTCAAACAAAAATGCCTCTGTTGATAAAATTAGTGTTGTTAAAATTAATTTGTGTTAACGTTATTAACGCATTTATTTTGACAGATCAATTAATATAATATTACAAAACGAATTTCAAATGTCATTATCTAATTAAGGTATCCAGGCTGAAAATCCACTATACACAAGCAAAAAAAAAGATGATGATGATCAGGTGATCAGGAATGTCTTTGTTCTCAGTCATGTTTTCCCTCTTTATTGACATTCCAACAAATAGATTCAAACTAAAGTAATGAGCATGTTTTGAAGTAAGAAGTAGAAAGTACAGATATTTGTGTAACAATAAGTAAAAGTGAAAGTAAAAAAATGAGAAAAAAATTATAGGGAAGTAAAATACTGATACCAAAAAAATCTACTTATGTACAGTAATGAAGTATTTGTACTTTGTTACTTCCCACCTCTGATTTACATCTACTGTAGGACCTCTGCACCATCAAGTCAAAGAGAAAGGCAGTGAAAATTGCTGCTGAGACCAAACATGTAGACAACCACCTCTTTTTTTCTTTAAGCCGCCAGCACACAGGGGCTACAGGTCCATCATTTTTCAAACACGCCAACTTCACAGTTTTTTTTCCTGATGCAATCCAGTTACTCAGCCACCCCAGTCTGTAGCAGCTTTTACTGAACTACCTCAAAATCTTTTTTTTCCACCTTATGTTTTTTTGTCTCTTGCTGTCTACTGCACAGCATCACTGTCTGATCCTGACTCATATTAATAAATAATGGTTTTATACCAGTATGCCATATCATGCATGTAATGTGAGCTTATGTACATAACCCTGCTCATAGAATTGGGCGCAAAATAGCTCCAATGTTGGCATAGAGTTCAAATATCTGGCATGATTACTGAAAATGCTTCTATTTTTGAATGTCTTACTAAACAAAAGCGATTCATTATTATGCATTACTAAATATTAAATATCCATTACAAATTAGGTAAGCAGTAACTTAAGAAATTAAAATAAAATCTCATGAAGATTTTGAGCTTATGTGCAGTATTTTGCTTTAATTTAATTAGTGACCTAGAAATAGTACAGAATAAAGATTAATCAAATTAAAAAAACAAAAGTTTGAACATTTTCTTTCTTTGTTTTAAAATATTTCAGAATTCTAAAATGGTTTGTTTTGTCTAGTTCAAGTTTTGAATACCAAAGGAAATTTAGTTTTTTTGTTCTTAAGCAGATGTTTATACTTTTAAACCCCACTGTATTTCACCCTAATGATCAAAACCTAGACCACAGTACTAATTGTTCTGTGCAAAATAATAAAATATAATAAAAAAAGACTTGAAGACCTTCATTAGTATCCTGATAAAATATCACTATGTAAACAGTGTCTTTTAATCGAGCATGCAGAGCCAATCGGCGAGTGTGGTCATTCAATCGATTGTGGGTACACAAAAGAATTTGGGAACATGGAGAAGTAAAGCAAGTGTGCAGAGAATCTAAGTTATTTAGTTATTTAGCTATTAATATGGCTACCGACACGTGCACTTAGATCTGATATTAAAGGAATAATAGTAATATGAAACGAAGAGCAATACGAGGTTGACGAGCATTTCAGTGTTAAAATATGTGATCGAGATCGATTCAAAGACTCTGAACCATTCTGATCATAACTCCTCATGTTGCTAGGAGACGGGACTTAAGAGATGTTCATCTATAAAAATATCATTCTGTGGCAGTGAGACAATTTTAAAACAACTCATAACCTTGAACAATAGCAGATTCTTTTAATTCATTCTCTTTTTTAATAAAAAAAAAAAAAACTTTTTTTACTGTTTAGAAGATATATTCCAGGCATGGTGTTGAAAAAACACATTCACACTGGAATGTCTCGTGACAATTAAAATTGCTCTCTAGGAGGATCTCCGGACATCCTGATTTGAAGCACAGCAGGATGTATTTTGGAAGGATGAGAAAAGAGTATTGATTGTGCTGCATTTCCCAGCTGAGCCCTGGTCTGAGAAAATGGATATTTTAGTATTCATCCCTTTAGGGTTGTTTTTTTTTTTTTTTTTTTTTTTTGAGAAAAAAGAGACACAAAGTACAAGCATCCCAAAAGAGCACAGTGGAGCAAAATAGATGGTTATTCACCAGTGGAAAATCACACTGTTATTATAGACTGTGTATTTAACACGGATAAATTACCTGAGGATTATTTCTCAAGGTGCCAAAGACAATATGCATGGAATATAGAGTTTAAAAAACATATTAATTAAGTTCCTACAGTTGTGGCAGTATAATTAGTAAGGTTTCCTGTTGTACTGGCAGGCTGGATTTAAATTGACATTTAGCTCTCAGGGAAAAAAAAACAAACGTGCATGCTGCGTTTGATTCTCACTAGTAAGAGGAACTGCTTTCCTTCTTGCCTTCTAGCTATGCATTCAGCTAGCATTCTGGTTGGCTCTGTACACTGTCCTGGACAGTGATTACCACACACACACACACACACACACACACACACACACACACACACACACACACACACACACACAGGCGCACAGAGGGAAGCCTTAATTGCTTGTGTTTCAGTGTGAATGTGATTGCAGATTCAGGAAATGAAAAACCTCCCTGTTTAGTCCAGAATAAACAGGTTACTCTGATAAGTGAGGAATGACACACAGCTTTAGGGCTGGAAATAGTTTGAATAATATTCAAGCATTTCCTTGACAAAATACAATGCAGAAAGTGAATGCATAGAAAAGGCAGAACACAAAACAGGAGGTGCTATGAAGGTGTAGGATATGGAAAAATCCTATTTTTTTTTGTTGTTGAGAAGAAAAGGTGTTACAGAAGATAATGCATGCATTTATATGTGAGCATCAGTGCAGTGTAGAACGAAGACAAGGTAAAAATTGGGAGCACAGGATGCTGTGCGTGACGTAGCTAGACTCAGGATGTGAAGTTCAGGAGATAAATAGCGAGACGAATGCGGAGAGAACGTGGCAGAACCGCAATGACTCCGCGCTTGTTCTGCTAGTTATAACTTGCACTCGTCTCTCGGAGACGCTAATTGGCTCAGGAGATGATGTTGAGGCAAATCGCAGTCATGTTAAAGCCTCTCGTGTTCGCAGTCAGAATAAACAAGGTAATTATGGTGCAGATCGTGTGTAGGCGTGCATGAGTGCGAGAAGAACAAACCGGGGTGGCATAAGTAGCCTTTCCGATGTTTCTTCTTCAGCGTATTTGAATTATTCGGGAAGAAGCACTGCCTCCCGACATACCGTTCTTGAGTGACTTGTTGGGTTTATGGCATATTCATTAACGAGGTTACTTTTAGTCTGCTGAAACCTACAGTATAGCCAAGTAATACAAGGACTGCACATGCACAGTTCCCTTGTTACATCACTGAAACCTTCATTATCTGAAAGCACCTTCTGGAAGCCGTTGGAACCCGAAGTTTCGCTAAAAGCAATATCTAAATGACACCGGTAATGAGGGAAGCGATCCACCAACGTGAGTGCAAACTTATTGAGGGTGCTTAGGCAAAACAAGAAAGCCCTTTAAATCACCTAGGGCTTGCAATCCCATTTAGTTTTGAAGCTGTTTTTGTTGAAAGTTATCTGAAGCTAGCAGTTTTGAAAGAGAGCAAACTCCTTCTTAAGTGTCCTCCAACTTCAAATGTGATATCCCCTAAGTCTTAGCTGTGAGAACAACTATGTATGCAGTTGTTTTAAAAATATTTTTTTTTACATAACTTAGGTTACTTAAGACTATAAGTATGCTTTTTATACAGGCATCATTTTTCCCACAGCACAGTGACCTCCATTTTTTAACATGTCTACCTGTGGGAATGTGAGTGTCTTAATATAATGTGCATGAAATGGTGGTAAACAACTTCTTTACCAGCACTGGGCGTTGTTACCATGGTAAAACGGCTAACCCATAATTAGTAACAGGCCAACAAATTAGCGCTCTAACACCTGAATGCTAGAGCAACACATGGCAACTTTTTGCACAGGCAGGTATAAACATCGCCTTGCCCTGATTGACTGGATGTCGCTGGTCCATATGATTCCTTTATTTTCCTGTTTACTCAGTTAAGAAGCAGATATTTGATTGACAGCTTCTAGAATATAAAGAGAATGTTGAATATTTGTGGTGACTTGTGAAAAGGTGAATTTTTAACTGTGCTGGTATGTAAACGTAAAATGACATTTTCTTAAACCTTTTTTTTGCCACTTGTGGATACACAGTGGATATGTGTGCAATCTATAATTAGTGGCTGTGTGGGACTGCTGATTCAGCCACAAGGGCATTAGTGAGGTGCTGATGCCAAATTAGGAGGCCTGGGGTGCTCTGGAGTTCCAATTAATCCCAAATGTGTTTCGTAAGGTTGAGGTCAGGGTAAGGGACAATCAACTCTAACCTTGGCAATCAATAGTCTTCGTAGACCTCGTTTTGTGTACAGGGAATTTGAAACAGGATTTTTAATTCCAGTAAAGGAAACATTTATAGTTACAGCATTATTCCAATTATTCAAACAATTGTGTGTGCAGCTTTGTGGCAATAGGTTGGGGTAGGACACAAATATTGGGCTCATGGTCTGGAATCCTTTGAGCGCATCTGTATCAAAAGTTACCACATGAAACTCAGAAGTAAAAAAAAAAATAAAACTAATTTACCACCGACACGCTGACTTAAAGCAACTGCTACTTTATAATTGATTTTATTAGCATTACTTTGCCATGTATGACCATGAAAATTATGTCCATCTATTATGCCGTTACAGATTTTAGTTGTGTAGTTTCCATATGATGAATAACATATGAATATGATTAAGGATGGTGAAATACTTTACTCTTTTTTTTTTTAGAATTGGTGCAGCTGGTTAACTTTTAAAAGCATACTTTACATTTCTTACATGTTCCATACAGAAAGTCCAAGCAAAAAAAACATTTCAACAATTTATTTGGTTGTATATTTTTAGGCTTTTCAATGCAAAGTTGTCAAAGTTCAATCCAATTTGTGCAAACCTGATTTTTCAGTTGTTCAGCCTTAAAGTCCCTGTAAAGTGCATTGAAACACACCGTATTCTTCTCTGTTGACATAATTTCCACTGAATAAATAGAAATAAAATAGAAAGTCAAAGTGGGACATGTTTAGTAGGTCGTCCCCCTTTTTAACTAGCTTATAGCATTTAGGTAATCTCACAGCCCTGATTAAGACGTATTTGACTAATAATAACTTGAATGCGAGCCCAAACATTAATGATGGTTTTGGACCTTTTTTTATTTAGACTTAGAGTTAGACTTAGAGTTTGAAAATATAATCAAATGTTTTAACAGCTTATGACACATTTACAACCCATGCATGATGATAGTTTTTTTTTTCGCTTGTATGCGGCAAGGTAATTTTTATATTATTTGGGGCGAGGCACTTTAAATTCTAGAGAAAATTTGATTATATAAAAATTTAACAAGGAGCCAAAGTGCAGAATGATGCCATCAAACTTGTTGATCTGTACTCGGAGAAAAGAGACTCATTTTGTATGCATGAAATTAGCTTATAGATAAATTCATCCTAAAGCCACAAAACTTGCATTTTGATTTCACTGGGACTGCTCTCAATCCCATTTTAATTGTCTTGCTCTCTCATTATTATCATATAGCAATAACTTTGTTCTCTGCACTGTTGCTTTTCTTGGCTAGGCTTTGACCACGGGCAGCATTCCCGGCTTCATCGATGTTGTAATGAACCTAAACTCTCAGGCTCTCTTAGAGGACAACCTTCTCTGGCAGGCCAAGAACACTGGCAAACGGATCATCTTCTACGGGGATGACACATGGGTGCGGCTCTTCCCTAAGCATTTCTTGGAGTATGATGGCACCACGTCTTTCTTCGTCTCCGACTACACTGAGGTGAGGAAAGCAGATTCTTCAGGGTGTGTTACACTCTGTGTTACAGTTCTTGTCTTCATGTTTCACACATTACATGGTTTTAATTTTTCATTTGAGTTGTCCAAAACACATTGCCCATTTTTTTTTCACACAAAGCAGGGCTGCCTTCATAAAAAATACACGACACGACAAACTAAAAGAAACTGAGTAATTACGTGCTACATTTACCAGCATACATGGGCAGATTCAATGATTCATGTTCAGATAATAAAATGTGCGATAGCACAGAGCAGTTGAATTTCGAACTCTGACTGGTCAGACAATGTTGATTAATTTTAAACAGTGCATCTCTGACAGTAGTGCCAGCTGCAAGGAAAATCACAGATCATATATTAATGTGCCTGTTCAAGCTTGTTATTGTTTCTATAAAAACAGTTCATTCACTAGGACTTGTAATGGTAGAACACCCCTATATAACCCCAGATGGATAAATAATACATGGATTAAAAAAAAGTGTTGTTTTACAGAGGAAAAATTGCAGTGCTGTATTGTAATTTTTTTTTTTATTATTGAAAAAGAATCAAATTGGCACTTTGCTATCGATTTTATTTTGTTATAGCAGTGTAGCGTATTGTGGTCTATTTCTTTACATACATTCAAAATGTGCGTTGTCTATTGTGTTGAGAAAGATATTGTGTTCATGCTAATTTGGTTATTTTGTTCAATATTGAAATGACAAATATTTAACACACTTATTCATCCAAATAGGAACTAAGTAGGTTCTTCTTTCTTTTCTTCTTCTTCTTCTGGTTAGTTTTCTATTTGGCAGCACATTTAACTGCCTCGTTAAAAATTTTACAGACTGTTTTGGAAGGATCATTCTGAGCCCATATGGCCCAAATGCTGTCACTGTAGCGCCATCATTGGGTGATTTGTGTGCGTAATTTAGAAATCTATGGTAATAAACTGTATCTAAAATATAAAAGCCAGGCATCCCTGGATTCTGGGTCTGGGTGTCTGGACCTGAAAATGCTTCTTCAACTTGTATTAATTATTATAAATATTACTATTAGTATTATTAGTATTCAGTTAAAATATAGCACCTTCCATGATTGTACCAGAAAAATGTTTACAGCAAGGACATTGGCAGAGGAGGAAGACAGGAAAAAGTGAGTGTTTTTCCTTCAGCTTTAAAGGAAGAGATATGTGAGCTGTGATTGAGTATAGTGTGTTCCAAAGTTTAAGTGCTGATACGTTTAAACACCTGCTTCCCTTAGTGGACAATTTGAACTTAGGAACAGTTGAAAGCCTGTTGTTAGAAGCTCTGAGAGTATGTACAGGGGTTCAGGGTTTGACTGATTTTACTCAGAAAGGCATTGTAATTCCTTATAGGTCAATGCAGGCGTTACTGTTGTGGCTTGTCGAATGTAGAAGTGATATTCATTTCTAACGTGAAAATTTGCATATACTGACATTTTGGAACAATTGTGGAAAAATGATTTTACAGTAATCAAGATTAGGATTTTGATAAAATCAAGGAACAAATTAAAGCATCATTTGTGTTCAGCAAGTGTTGGAGAAACGAAGAAAAAGGTAGAAAATAATGCACAGATTTTCTATTCCATACCCCATCGATCTTAATGTCAAGGGCATTTGGACATTGGAATTTAGGGGCAGTAAGTAAAACTTTTATCAGTGTTCAATTTTGGAAAAATGTCATTCGTCCATGATTTAATATCTTGGAGGTGTGATATAAAAGGTAGAAATGAGTCCATAGTTTTCCAATAAGGTGGGATCAGTTTTTTAAGATGGCTGAGATGGCTTTAAAAGAAGTAAATGTATAATCTGAAAAGAAAACTGGAAAGAAAACATTATTTTAAGTAATTATGAATTAACAGTATGCAACCAAATAGACAATGAAATGGAGAGCTCCTGTTTTTAGGAAAATCTAATGCCTTCAGGTACATTTCATTTATTATGTATGAAATATAAGGATTGTCACAATTAGACCAATCGCAAGCTAAAGAGAATTAGATTACAAATCCCTCAAAAAAACAAATTAATAAATCACAGTACTATTTCCTGTTATATTCATTACCTTGAACAGTTTCCTGATAATGTTTCTAGAATCAGGAATATAGAGTGTGACTAAACTGGCTAATGACTAACTTATAATTTACTATGAAATAAATTTCTATTTCTGAGAAAAATCAAGATGGTGAATTTAACTCCCAGTTCAGTCAAGTCAATTCCTACAAACCTCTCTGCTCAGGTTAAAGCTAAATATAATTTAAAATATAACTAAAATATATAAATATAATTATATATATATATATATATATATATATATATATATATATATATATATATATATATACACACACATATATATATATATATATATATATAAATAAATAAATACAATTATATAAATATATAATTAGAAATATTCAAATACTTGCTTTCTACCTTTCTTATTTTTCTTGTCTGTATTAATATACAAAATTAGCTTGTTAGGTTTGAGATAACTAAGCCTTTATAAGGAAAACGACTTAAAACGACTAATTGTATTGTTTATGTCTCAGGTGGACAACAATGTGACTCGTCATTTGGACAGCACTCTAAAGAGAAACGACTGGGACATTTTGATCCTGCATTATCTGGGACTGGACCACATCGGACACATCAGTGGGCCACACAGTGCTCTAATCGGGCCCAAACTTCAGGAAATGGATGATGTCATCAAAAAAATACACACCTCCATTATCACAATGGTAACACCACTCATCCTATCCCTTAGTTAATTTTCTCCCTTTCCTTCTGGGGGTCTTTCTATTTGCTTATTGATAATTAATTTATTTTTGCTCCCCAGCAGTGTAGTGAATTCAATAAAACCATGACTATACTGATTGCTGGAAATTGGAGCAGAGGTGATTTAACTGATCTGTTTCAGTTGATCTGAATGAAATAAGATAGGGTTTTGCTGTTGAATATTTTTTTTTTTTTATAATCCCAAAGCACTTCAATGTTAGATTTAATTTCAGGTTTGATATAACTAAGCAGGATGAAAATGATGATTCAGTAGTCATCATATTCATCGTTCTTATAGGTCTGGTCACTGTCAGGAGCTTTATAAGGTGTTTTTTAGTCTGCAATGCACTCGCAAACACGAGTCAGTATTATATCATTCTTATCGCACTTTGTGTCTTCATGTATTATGAAGCATCAACGGCTGCATTGTGCCAATAACTTCAGCCTTTGATACTTTTATTTGAAGTTCCCAGTGCGCCCGTTTTGTGGATGTTTTATTTAACAGAATCAAAATGCTGCTCTATTCTTCTGCATTTTTAACCACGACCAAGCTTTCACTCACTTTCAAACATGCAGTCAATGAAGAGCTTCAAATCTTTGTTGTTCCTTGTTTTTGTATAACGTTTTCTCATTCCTTCCTTTCTTCCTTCCTTCCTTCCTTCCTTCCTTCCTTCTTTCCTTCCTTCCTGCTATTTTCCCTCAAAGGATTCTCTAAAGCTCTCCAGCCCCAGATTGGTGGCGTAAATATCAGATGACGCCTTCTGACCTAATTTCAGAAAGCTGTATTGATCACATCAGGCATTCGGGCTGACACCAAACATGCTGCAAAATACACTCTTAAAACTGTCAATGAGATTGGAAGAAGAAAAAAAGCTGGACCACCAAATAAGAGAAAACTGGACAATCTATGTAGTGTTAAACATTTTCTACAAAGACCTGTCTTAAGATTGTTATATACAGCTATCTCTTACAGTCCATACTACAGTTGTTTAATGGTGGCTGCATGAAGCTTCTTGAGGGACAATCTTCTTGGTTGCCAAGTCAGCAGCCCCAGATGGCCCAGAATCTTTCTTCTTTTTGCTGATCTTCTCATCAATTTAGAAAAGGTCTGGAATCCTTCATGATGGGCCTGATTTTGCGCTTTGTCTGCTTTGGAAGCATGGAGGTTGGCATGGCTACACACCATCTGCACCCTAGCTATATATATATATAAAGGTTAGCTGAATTGCTTTATAGGACACATAGGAAGATACGTTGTTAAATGTGAATGTTTTGAACAGCCTCAATAAAATGTACAAAGCATTTGAAAGATCTTGATTTAGTAACTTACTGAAGAGTAGCGACTGACTCAGTTGTCTTTCAATCCTGGTGTTACTTGATGTAAACTGAAGCCATGCCACTAATGAGCTTGCTTTGTCTGAGAAAGCCCTCTATAGCTAACTCTGATAAATGGACCTGCCACATTTGCCCAGAATATCTGTCTAGTCCAGGGCTAATTTACAGCTTGCAGGCTAGAACCACCCTTAAAAAGGTTATATTCCGGCCAACCAAATGAAATTGTAACTGAATTAAAAGATTTGGTAAAGAACTTGTCTTTGGGGCAAAATAAAGCTGTAAACCCAGAGCCTGAACTCTACTGAAATAATGTGTTAATATGCAGTTCTCCATTAGCAATCTAAAAACCTGACTCTATAAATATGTCTCTTTACAAAAGAACATTTAATGGTGAAAAAAAATACTTTTGCAACCACAAATTGCATTGCATTGCCACGTTAAAGTCCATTTTAATTAAGGCCATTTCATATATTTTCATTATTTTTAAACTATTATTTTGGAATTTAAATTACAGTATGTTCAGTGTTGTTGATGTTATATTGGATTTTTAAATCCAGTATTTATTCCTAAATCTGGTTTAGTCCACTTGAAATAGACCTTTTAGTGTAACGTGGACCTTTACCTAAAACCATATATTTGTACAGTATGTGTATCTATGTGGAAAACCTTTGGGAGTTTTTCCCAAGAGTTTATATTTGGCATTTCAAATCATTCAGTCTTCACTGTGCCTGACACACACATGTGTGTATGTATATGCATGTGTGTGTCTACATGCAGCTGTGTGTTACAGGCATGTTTTGAAGTGTTCGTAGAGGCCTCTAGTGATTCTATTTCCTCGATCACTCTATCTCTCTCTTTCACCCTCTCACTCTTGAAACATTAGGACATTAGCTGGAAGACCATTATAAAGGTTTCCTCTTGCTCTCCAGACTTGTTTGATGTTGCACACATAAGAGGTATAATTACTCAATTCTTCATAGCTTACATAGAGAAAATGTGCTCATTTACCATATTTGCATAACAGGCAAGGAAGAGAACAGGACAGAGCCTATTTGTGTCAAAGCTACACGTCTTCCTTGGATGCTTACCTAATCCATTAAAGGAACAGGAAATTTAGACATTTGAGATGGCTTCCTCCTGCAAGATAAATAGTGGTTGCAATGGAAACACTGACAGTCTTTGTCGTTTTTTCCCCCTGTGGGCAAGTGACTCTCTGTCATCTTAGTCATTCTTTGACAGGATGGTCTGCTGTGTCTTTTTTGCTTTCAACAAAAGAAAAAACCCTCTTCCCTTGTCACTTTTGCTTCTCTGCTAACTTTTTGGCCATTGGCTTCTCCATTGTTACATATTTCTTGGCATGACCCACATTAATGTTGAAATAATAACTTGCTACTCATTCGAAAATCCTATGCCTTCTTGGTATCAGCCGGGGAAGCATACTAGCTCAGCCATGAAACTCTATACTTGCAATGATTGGTTCTCTAGATGCAGGCACTGCAGCCTATCTGGCACTTCTTCATTCATCAAATAGTTTGCTCTACAAACTATTCCGTTCCCTTGCTCTACCTTTCAGCACTTGCCCATGTCCATGTTGGTCTCCTCCGGGCAGACGTTAGTAAGTGTACTTGGATCTTAACAAGCTTACTGTACAATGTTGAATAACAATGAGGTGTAAATCCAATGTAGATAACTAAGTATTACCTTATGGAATAACTATTGGACCTTATCTGCTTTGAACGAGAATCAAATGGAATCATATGCCTAAAAATCGATTTAAGTTAAAATGAGTTGTGTTGAACCAGGACAGATAGCAATTTTTCTACTTTTTTTTATCTACTTTTAACTCTCTAATTCAGGAATTTTTACCCTGGTTAAAAAGATTCTCACATTCTCACTCAGCTTCTCAAATTCGGCTTTCTGTAGAGTGAATTATTTCAGCAAGCTCAAGGCCATAGCTATAAGCATCTGAATGGCTGTCTAGCTTTAAACAAGTAAGGCATTCATCCTTACCCGAAGGGTTGTGGTGTTTTTCTGTTTTGGTGCTTGGTGATAGCCCATGCAAGGAGAACTCTGAAGCCGTGTGATGTGCTTGTTTTTGCTTGCTAGTTTAGGTCGTCTACTGTGAAACAGCATGTCTTGTCGTGGAAGAGATAGAAACTCTCTCGTTACTCCCCTCAAGTCAGAAGGGAGTAGGAAAGAACTTGTTAGCCGAGCCTGGAGTGACCTGGATAGAGCAGGTGGAGCAGCTTAATAAGATGCTCAAGGCTGAGAATATGTTCAACTTTGGCATTAACAGTCATGGTCTGTCTGGAAATTGGGATATGCAAACCGTACATATTGTCTATTTGGCTGCTTAAACCAGTAGATTATTCCTTCCACATGCTGGTTCTTAGTCCTGGCCAAAATCTGGATATTGTAAGATGTATTTCCTATCTGTGATCCGGATCATGTGCGTTTATATATATATATATATATATATATATATATATATATATATATATATATATATATATATATATATATATATATATATATATATATATATATATAACATTTTTAATTAATAATAAGAAGTAACAAAAAGTATGAGTGGAATTGTGGAATTTTTATGTCAGCGCTTTGGGGTTTTTATTGTAGTTTAGCCAAAACTATTAGTTATAAGTAGAAATTGCACTGCTCTGATGCTATGCCCAGAATATATGTTTGCTATATATGCAAATTGGCAACGGGCTTAATTGAATAAGCAAAAGGTATTTTTCCCCCTGTAATTTTAGATGTTTTAGGTAAAATAAAAAAATAGGTTTTTTTTACATGGCAAACATGGCTAAAAAGAATAAACTTTTTTTATTTTTTATTTTTATAATTTATGGTTGCCTAAAAAAAAAAAAAAAAAAAAAAAATTATTTTCGAGGCTTTTATTATACATTGAAGACTGTGCATATAGCTCCTTCTTCACATTCTTATATTTACAAAAGAAGTTCCTGTTGCACTGGTGAGCTGTCCATCCTCCTAACACTGACCTAGAATTTTCCCCTGTCTCACATGCTGCTGGTTGTGAAAAGCTATCAATATTTTTTAACAGAAACAGCATAAATACCAGTTAAATTTAATTAGTTTTGCTAATCACAGCAGGTATCCATTATACAGTAACTGAACGATTGCTAGTGCCATATTGCCATTATTATACAACAAGAAATTTCATATTGGAAACTGACTTGATTTTAGACACAGTATGGCCAAAAGTTTGTTTTATTTTTGCTTTACTAGCGGAACTAGGTAAAGAACCCGAAGAAGCTAGATTAAGTTTATAGCATGCTAGCTAGTTTCTATTGATTTGTAAATTAGCATCCTTTCTTTGTTTTCATCTATATTTCTAATAAAGAATAATTTGCCCTGTATGCAAATACTAGCATTAACTCTACTGTAGTAAACGAGATAGTGAAGTTTTATGTATTGAATACAGAGGACAGGAGTGATATAAACAGTGAAAAGTCAAGTGTAGTTGTATTATAAATATAAGCTGCTCTGGAACACCATGTGTCCAGTCAAATTAGTGGAGCAGAACTATCTGTTGTATAAGAAGCTTTAACTTAAACCTCATCTGATCTGTGGGCTGCTGTGATGCAATGCATCTTCTTTCCAGAAAGGTTGCTGTTGTATAAACCAGCTCAGCTAATGTGATTTCTTCTATCTCTCTGCACTTCTCTCTCTCTCTCTCTCTCTCTCTCTCTCTCTCTCTCTCTCTCTCTCTCTCTCTCTCTCTCTCTTGCTCGCTCGCTCTCTCTCGCTCTCTTCTAAGTCTTTCTCTCTCAATCCATTTATCCACATTTACAGTATCATTCTTTTGCTCAGGTTCCTTTTCTCAGTACCTTTTTACCCTTTGGATTATTTTGTTTTTTTCTGCTTATTCTTATTTTCTCTGCTTTTTGTCTCTCTCTCTCTCTCTCTCTCTCTCTCTCTCTCTCTCTCTCTCTCTCTCTCTCTCTCTCTCTTTTAAGTCCACACACTCACTGTCCATCAATAACCTCTTCAGTCTCTTGAAGACCACGTAGCAGCAGGATTTGCGTCATCTGGTACTGTGTGGTTTCTTTTTTTTTTTTTGCTATTGTTTGTTTGTTTGTGCCCTTTATTTTTTGGTCTTTCCACCTTTGCAGTGTGAATGTGGATGGCAAATCCTTGTGCCCCTTTTTTTTTTTTTTTTTTTTTTTTTTTTTTTAAGCTTGAATAGCAAAATGAAAATGTTGAATCCTCTTCTCTTTTCTGCTTCCAAATCTCTATCGTGGTCCCTACAAATCCCTCCAATGGAGCTGCAGAAAAAAAAGTGTCCCAGCAGACACTGTGTGTTCATTCTCTTTCCCACTGCCTGTACAGGGAAGTAATAGGAATGCATTACCTGTTTTTTTTTTTTTTTTTTCTGTGCAAGTTTTGTGAAATCATACATACATACAGTACAGACCAAAAGTTTGGACACACCTTCTCATTCAAAGAGTTTTCTTTATTTTCATGACTATGAAAATTGTAGATTCACACTGAAGGCATCAAAACTATGAATTAACACATGTGGAATTATATATGGAATTATATACATAACAAAAGAGTGTGAAACAACTGAAAAATGTCATATTCTAGGTTCTTCAAAGTAGCCACCTTTTGCTTTGATTACTGCTTTGCACATTCTTGGCATTCTCTTGATGAGCTTTAAGAGGTAGTCACCTGAAATGGTCTTCCAACAGTCTTGAAGGAGTTCCCAGAGAGATGCTTGGCACTTGTTGGCCCTTTTGCCTTCACTCTGCGGTCCAGCTCACCCCTAAACCATCTCGATTGGGTTCAGGTCCGGTGACTGTGAAGGCCAGGTCATCTGGCGCAGCACCCCATCACTCTCCTTCTTGGTCAAATAGCCCTTGATGCCTTCAGTGTGACTCTACAATTTTCATAGTCATGAAAATAAAGAAAAGTCTTTGAATGAGAAGGTGTGTCCAAAATTTTGGTCTGTATTGTACATACATACATGCACATGTACATCCACAATCGCTGCTTGAGGCTTAGACCTTTAGAATGATAGTTACTCATGGTTGCTCTTCTCCCTTTTTATTTAATATATTGCTAAACATTAACACCTGAGAACAATGGGATATCGGTTGCGCTGGCATGAGGCTGGCTCTTTATACTCCTATAACATAACTATGAATGAAAGACCTTTATTTATTAGTAGTTTTTAAAAAAAGTTGGTAAATGTCTTAAATAGAGCAGTAAAAACAATAAAACATTTTATTGAACAAACAATTAGAAAAATGATAGAACTCATGCATCACAACAGTGTACTTTAATGAAAAAAATATAGTATTGTGGCACCTGATTGTGTAGTTTGCGTTTCATAATAAAAGTAAGTGCTTTAGAGGGTTGACGCATGCTATGTCATCAAGACATGATTTAAAATAGATCTAGCACATCCAGTATGTTTTGAATCCAGCATATCTAAATTAAAAAAAAGGGGTTTTCTTTAAAGATGATGGGAGGAAACACTTTGTATTTATATATTGCAAAATCTCATACTGCATGAGAGCGCAGGTTTGAAAAGGTTAGTGTAAACCAGGTCAAAGTTGAATTCGAGAGAACTTTTTTTGCACAGTGCTGAGGCACCACTTCCAAATCCTGTAGGCATAGCAGTAGCACTTGCGCTTCATAAGGAAACAATGGCTTTGCATTCACAAAGAGGTTTTGCGGCCGATCATCTGTAGGCGGCCTTAATTATAATTGCAGCACAGTTTCCAAAGAAACAGGACATTTCAGATGAAAGTACTGTGCAAGAAATGTGCTTCTAAAGCTATCTAAGGAGCATAGTGTAGATGAGATTTTTCTTTATCTTACTTTATTTAATTGCTCCCCTAGCAACAACTGTCAGTGCAAACAGAGACATCATTGCTATACCCATCGCTGTTGATGTGTCTAGCCACTGGAAATCCTTCATTCTAATGCTAGGAAGATGTTCGACACACCAATCAGCCAGTCTCTTCTTGGTTTCTCTGATATACAGTTGATTGCATCTCTTGCTGGATAGACAATAAGAAGCTTCTACAGTGATGCATTACAGTGAATCGACAGAAAAAAAAAAAGCCCTGATCCTTTAGGAAGTAGTCTTGGGGGGATTTAGAGGTTTTTAACTATAATTTCAGCAATGATAAGTGGGCAGCAAAGGAATTCTCACTGTCTTTTTTTTTTCTCTCACTGGGAAAATTATAGTGAGTGATGTAATGGCAGCCTGTCCTGTAATAGGAAACTAATTCAGTTAAGGTTGGATTAATCCTCTAAATGAACTAATAACTGACTACTATTAATCCTTTTCTTTTTTGATTGTATGCTACTACTGCATACTTGCACTGTGTGGCCAAAAGTACAAAAACATACCTTTCTAAACCTTTACAGTTAACCGTCCACTTTTCTGAGAGTGCTTTCCATCAGATATTTTGGACTGTGTTTGTTAGAATCTGTGTATTTAGCCAAAAGAACATGGAAGGCAATGATGTCATGTGTCTGGAGTCAAATTCGAGTCACCATTAAGCTCTGGTTTATCCCAAAATGTGTTCATGAAAGCGCCAGTGTGGGTGCAGGTTTTTATTCCAAACAAGCAGAAGCTACAGCTTAGTCTTCTGAAAGCTAATATCATCTGATTAATCAGTTGGAATCAGGTGTGGCTCCTGCTTGATCTGGCCCATTGCAGATAAGCAGCAGATTGGCCAAGACAGATCCTTAAATTCAACCGCACATAACATCTTTGGGATGACCTGGAACTTCAAGGTGATTTAAATTCCACTGTGCCCCAGACCTGCTCACTTGACAACAGTGCCTGCCTTCACTAATGCACTTTTGGCTTAATACACAAATCACAACTTTTAATGCTTTACATTTCAATTGAAAGTTTTCATAGAAGAGAGGAGATTATTATAAAAGTAAAGGGGGTCTAAACACATCTGACTTATACTGTATTGTAGGAACTGCACACTGTCATTCCCATCTCTTTTCTTTTCTTTTTTTCTGTGTAAGAAAAAAATGCAGCTACTCATATTACCAAGAAGAAAAAAAGTCCTTTCTCTAAAAACTCTTTTGTGTTTTAAAACTTTGAATGATTGAATTTGAATTGAATGATACAAAGATCCAACCAGTGGTGGATATTAAAAGTAATTAATTACTGTACTTATGTAGTTTTTTTTTCGCGTATCTGTACTTTAATCAGGTAGACTTTTACTTTAACTTCACTACTTCACAAGTAAAAAATGTTAATTTTTACTCAACTTCATTCCTTTTTATTTATGAGTGGATGAAAGCTGGTCAAGCGCGCAGCAAGCCACCAATCAGGGTAGAGTGCGCGCTCTGTTTTAAACTTGTTTTGTTTGCCGCTTGGCAGTGGCAGATTTATATTGCCCATATTGCCCATATTGCCTATGCCTAAAAATAAGTCTAGTTGGATTGTAGTTAAACAGCACTTATTCATTGGGTTACCTTTAATTGAGATGATGTCATAAAGGTGATTGTCTGAAAAGGTCCTGAACTGAGTTTAGTATTCGGAATCGCCAGTGCAGTTAAAAACGCTAATTTAATAGACATATATTATAAGGATATCGATGTATGTATGTATCAGATAGAAGCTTTTAAAACTGAATGTAATCAAAGGGGGGAGACTTTGGGTCATGGCTTGCTTCCCCCAGGGCTTCATTCAAGCTAGAATTATGCAGAACATTTTTAGAGTAATAAATGATGGAAGAAACCACTGACACCTGTGGCCTTATTTGCGTCGCTGAAAAGAAGGTTCGGGCTAATTATAATGAATTTTATATTAATCAGTGTTTGATTCAGTATCATTCTTTTAATAGATTGTTGTGCTAGGAGTAACATTAGAGTCTTTTCACATAAACTGAGTTGATTATGCAAGAGTCTTGTGATAAAAATTATAATAGGACACTATGGTCATAATAAATCATAGCACTTGGATACTTAAGTACTTTTGAAGGCAAATACTTTTGTACTTTTACTCAAGTTTAAAAGGAGCACTTTGACTGGAGTAATATATTACCTACTGTATATTTACTTTTACTCAAGTATATGCTTTGTGTACTTCGTCTACCACTGACTCAAACACACTGAGACTCCTTCCATAAATTCTTAATGCCTCCTAAACAAAAAAAAATATATCCAATACAATAGAAAACTACAGTTGATATTTCCACCCTATAGCAACGATTATGTTTTTATCAGTAAAATACCAACATATTCTTAAAATCTGTGTATTATAAGCCTTCGATTATGTGTATGTGTAAAATGTGTGCATAATCTTAAGCCTATCAATAATGTTGTAGGCAGAACTATTGTCTGTGCCACTGGTTTTCGAGCATTAATCCATGCCTACTGAATCAAAAATTCTGGCTCCTAAAGAAACCTTTATGCCTTAGCTTAGGACATTGTCATATCCTAATCCTTCCTGAGGATGCACAATCAAACATACACTCATATACAGTTTGAATGCAACTCACCTCTTCCTGTTTGGCAGCTGCCATCAGTAATAGTAAGGTGACATAGCACTCAATGTTATCATCCCAGGCCTGGCCTGGTGTATTGTGTGGTCGTATATTTTCTTCAGGCACATTGCTTTCCTTTCACATCAGAAATGACTTCAGCAGCTGTTCACAATAGTCCATTATCACGCCACCATTATATTCCACACAGCCACCTCAGAACGTGCACAATCATAGTATTTTTGGAAGCAAAAACTAGATGAAGGATTTCAGCATTTGTATATATGTTCAAGTCTTCAATTTACATCTTGATGTTTCTGGCAGCTTTCCAGAATGAAATCAATGTGGCAGTAAGCAGGTACCCTTGGCACTGTAAATCAGCAAAAAATAAATAGATTTTGAGGAGGTAGTGAGATGATAGAGAGTGAAAATGCAATCACTTTATTTTATATTTAAATTTGATGTCATGCACAATGTCCCATGCTTGTATTACTAATACTTATTTATTTATTTATTTTCCTGAAGGCTATGTAGTATAAGTAGGCATCACTATGTGCGGCAAAAGAAGCACTTTTCTCAGCATGATTGTCATCCCTCTCTATTCATGACACTCTTTAATGGCATTCCAGCTGCATAGGCATTCCCTCCACTGCATTTTACATGTAGAGCTTCCGAACTTCTATGGAAATGATTTGCCAGTGTTATAAAATACCTGGAAGGCAGTTAGGTGTAATTAGCATCATAAAAATGTTCCTAAGTGGTCTCTTTAATGCAGTAGCATCAATGTGATAGTTTTCTATTTAATTCACATCTAAAAAAAAAAGAAGTATATTAGGAGAGTCTATAATATTTTGCACGATTGTGACTTTTCATACTTGTGTTTTTCATTTTTGCTTTGTGTCAGACTCAGGATGTTTCGGAATTTTGAGCGGAGGTTCTGCCTTCACTGAACTCAGGCGTGGAAGATATCTGCTCTCAGTGCTGCATTCTAAATAATGTTATTAGCTACAGTATGTCTCCAGCCACATATATATTCATGCAATTAAAAAAATGTTGCATAATACACTGACTGGAAACACCAGATACGAATAAAATCAAAAAAATGTGCACTGAAAAGGGTATGTGCATTAACTACGATGGAAACACGCTCACGCCAAATGAATTCACTCAGAAAAGTCATAAGACTTGGATAATTGATTGTGGGTCAGTAGAAGTTGACTAACCAGCAAACCAATTTCATTCTCATATGTTGTTTTTCTCATTCTCAAATGCCTGAAGTCTGTAGTCTCTGTGTGTGTGTGTGTGTGTGTGTGTGTGTGTGTGTGTGTGTGTGTGTGTGTGTGTGTGTGTGTGTGTGTGTGTGTGTGTATATATATATATATATATATATATATATATATATATATATATATATATATATATATATATATATATATGTAGTTATATATATAGTTATAATTACCATCCAGAACTTTCATACATGAGAATATATCTGATTATCAAGCATCCATCTCAGATTGCAAAGTAACATAAGGTGTGTGAAAGCATTTTTTCTGCATGCTCAATTAATTCTCTATATTTAGGAAAGAAAAATTCCCAGTTGCAAACATTTCTTTTAATAATGCCCTTGTTCCCAGCAACTACGAATCAGAATATTTTTTTAACATGTTGAATTTGTTGACATGGCTCTTTATTTGTGAACTTTATTAAACATCACAGTTTTTCTGCCTAAGTTAAAATTGCCACTTGGAGAGGAACATAGATTGACATACTACTTACTGTTGTGAGTTTATTGATAGCAGGGATGTCAGCAGAGGTGACAGAATATCTTGACTGGACCAGTTGTAATAAGTGCTTGTGCTGAGTGTATTATGTAAAACACTCTCCTACTGTAATTACAGGCCTGCATGACACTTGTGACAGTAGATGATACCTAGTTAGATGAACTGTACCCTGTTGTACATCCATGTGCACAAAAACAAAAAAAAGACGTGAAATTGTGCAACAGATTTATGGTTTCGATTGATAGATCACTTTATTCAGATAATTCACATATTATTGAGCCGAATGTTAAACTCAGCCTTTAGGCATGTCAATATGCATTCTTGGGCTTTAAGCTGTCAGTTAGTCATTTAACCTTTAATCGGTCCTTGGGGTCTATATGACCCCAATCGACTTTTCCTTGATAAAAAAAAAGGGTTCCCTTCATCTGAGTGGAATAATATTTTGTTACTTTTCCTACATAATCTATCTATACACACACAAAAAAACTGGGCTTGATTTGGTTGTTCTGAAGGTATGTAAAAAAATTTTTTACACTTCTGGTCTTCGGGGTCAATATGACCCCACATTGAAATGAATGGGAAATGTGAAAAAAAACTCAATATTTTTTCTTCATTTGTCAAAAAAAAATCTATAAATCCAGCATAAATCAGAAATTTAGATCATCATTTAAATGATTTTTTCATAAAAAATTTATATTTCATATGCAAGTTAATGGTGTATTGTGTGGTAAATGGGTACAAAAGTACTTCATATCTCCCAAAACACAGCATTAATGAATAGATAAGAAGTAAACAAAAAAATATATATATTATTTGTATAATTAAAAATGTATATTTTTTGTATAATTTCTCTATCAATTGTTGGGGTCATATAGACCCCAAAGACCAGATTTGTAAACAGGAAACGAAGACCTTATGAGGGTTAAATACATTTATTTATTTGTTTATAACTGTTCATAATTGTGCAGGTATGAGCTTACCTAATTTTGAGTAACATTCAGTAGTCTCCTGGGAATGTAAAATATACCTCAGGCTACATGATCTGTGCATGAAATTTACTAAAATTATATCCTTGTCAAAAAAGATCAAATCAAACCTGATCACTTTGCTTTAGCTGGCTGGGATTTCTATTCGAGTGTGTTCAGCTTTAGGCAGGTTGAAAGGTAGAGGGTTACTCAAAACATGGCTTTAGAAGAGCACAGAGTGTTAAATGGACACCAGGGGACTGTTTGCTGTGAAGAATTTCTAAGCATTAACTTTCCCTTGAGCATCCTCTCAACTACCAAATAAGCTTTTGAAAACTACTTTCTTGTTTTATTAGTTTAATCACTGTTATTGCTACAGACCCAAATAAGATGATAAAAAAAACAGCAATTAAATGATGAAACCTAAATCTATGTGGGACTTATTAACTGGTCACTCTTAGATCCAAGTGAGTCTCAGATCCAGATTATAAATGAGTCCCTTAGTAACCCCTTTAATGCTGTCCACAGCTATGTACAGTTAATTAAAGGCAGTTTTAAGGCGGAAATTAAGATGTAAATCACTTGAGAGATTTAGGTAATTTACATAAATCATTATTCTCTCTAGATTATTTGTCATTCTCACTGCAGCATGTCTCTGGTGTTCACAAATGTTTTTTTATCCAGAATAACAAACACAATTATAATATTTATGCCAGTTTTCAGTGAATGCCTTAGTTTTCCCAAATGGCTATTACTATTATTAGGGGGCCAATAACCTCTTCTTCTTCTTTTTGTTTATCTTAATAATATTGTTATTATACTTCTGCTTACGCTGTCGATGGCAGCCCGTGGAACCATCAGGTAAAAAAAAAAAAACGTCTGAAAATTAATACACTTATTGAGGAGAGTCAGAAGTATTCTGACCATATGCTACCAATTCCCTAGAGCCACCACAGGGTCAAATTTAAATCTTATTTGGAGGTGCATTTAGTTATAACCTTTGGGCCATGTGTCCAGAATGTACAAGACGTTTTTTATCTTTGCACTTCCTAGGTGGGGATGATTTAACGCTTTCTATAACAGCACTTTTCTAATTAGATTTTCTTGGCTTTTGTCCACTAAAAAAAATCTACACCTTGAACAAAATATGCCTAATCAGCGTGGAATTTGACAAACGGCCTCTTCACTGCAGCACGGACAAAAGGAATGTAATTCTGCAAAGAATTTGGCTGCAATGTTCCATTGAATCTGACAGCAAAGCCACCAAACAAAATGTAAGGTCATGTTTCAGCAACAGACTACCACATTCTTCTTTACGTGCTGATCAAAAGACATATGATAATACTAATCATAATTTATGTTTATGAATTAAATAAATAGAAAGTAAGTGAATGAAAGTGAAATCTAAATAGTAGATAGATAGAAAATATTTGGTGTGACCACACTTTGCCTGTAAATAGCATAAATTCTTCTAGGTACAGTTTTTGAAGGAACTCAGCAGGTAGGTTGTTCCAAATTCGCTCCAAAACGTGGAGAACTAACCACAGATCTTCTGTAATGTAGGCTGCCTCAAATCCTTCTGGCCCTTAATGTTATCCCAGACAGACTCGATCATGTTGAGATTACTTCCAGTACTTGTTCTTCTCTACATTGAAGGTAGTTCTTAATGACATTGGCTTAATGTCTTAATGACATTTGGGGTCGTTGTCCTGCTGCAGAATTATTTTGGGGCCAGAACGCTTGTTTTTTGCTACAGCCAAGTATAACAGATTTTGCGACATCAGTCCAGAGCACCTGCTGCCATTTTTCTGCACCCCGGTTCCTATGATTTTATGCAGTTAAATTGCTTAACCTTATTACCATGTCGGAGGTATAGCTTTTTGTCTGCAATTCTTCCATAAAGATCACTTCTGGCCAGACTTTCCTAGAGAGTAAATGGTTGTTCCTGAGTCCAATTGTTGTTTTTTTTGCTAATGGCACTGCTGGATGACATCTGATGTCAAAGTGAAGTAAGCATGATGTATCTTTCATCTGCTGCATTTAGTTTTCTTGGTTGACCACTGCATCAACAATCATCAACATTTACCTGTTTTTTTGTGCTTTTTCAAAATAGCTTGTACAGCACATCTAGAAACCGCAGTCTGCTTTGAAATCTTTGCCTCAGAGAGACCTTGTGTCTTGTTGCTGTGCTCAATTTTGCCATGGTGTATGACCCGTGACATAAAACAGTTGTCTTTAACCACCTCACCTTAGTAGCAAAGTTTAGCTTTTCCTCACTCATTTTTAAAGCCTTCTTTACAATTGTTTTTGTTTTAGTTAATGACCATGCATTTTAACCCACATATTCATGTGATGATCATTAGCACCTTTTTGGTATAATTGGTTGATCATACACTTGACTCTGATTTTAGTAAATCTTTGACACTGTTCAAGTATACAAAGTGTGCAAAAGTAAGATTTGAAAGCCAAATATTGATCTGGCTTGGATTTCTCTTTTGTTTCATTTTACTTTTACTTTCCATTTTGTTAACTGATACGAATGAATAACACTTTTATTTTAGAAAGCATTATTAGTTTACAGGATTTTTTTCACAACTGTGCAATACACAGTATTGCATTGTTAAAGCCTACCTATTTGTATTGTATTCCTACACATGCACAATATATTTATATTTAGAGCAATTAAAAGTATTTTTTTTTTTTATTTTATTATATTTTTTTTATTTTTATTTATGCCATAATGGACAGAGGGCTTGTTAACCCTACGGATATGTGACTCATAGACAGCGCTAGGTAACAATGTAAAACAAGCACTATATGGACAAAAGTATTGGGACACCTGACTTTTTTTTTTTTTTTTTAAATGAGAGGCACACAATTGTATAGGCTGTCTTTGGATGTAGTGCCATTACATTTTTCCTACACTTGAACTAGGAGACCCACACCTGCTCCAGCACAACAATGCCCCTGTGCATAAAGCGAGTTCCATGAAGATATGGTTTACATCATATGGAATGAAAGATATTGAGTGGCCTGATATAAAGTTCTGACCTCAACCCTATTGAACACTATGGATGGGCTGGAACGCTGACTGGACCCCAGGCCTTCTCACTCTACATTAGTGCCTGACTTTATTAATGCCATTGTGGGTGAACAAAAACGAATTTTCACAAGCTCACTCCAAAATATAGTGAAAGATTTTCCCAGAAAAATTGAGGTTATTGTAACAGCAAATGGGGACTAAATATAGAATGGCATGTTCAAAAAACACATTGATTTTATAGTTAGTTGTCCAGAAACTTTTATTCACGTAGTGTTGATATGTGGTGGTTTGCAATTTTGGCTTTTGTTTGATTAATTAGATCTAGATGGTTCCAATAAAACATTCCTTTGTGACATTATACTAAGCATTAATAATTGCAATAATTCTTAAATCACATAGATATTCCTTTGTGTTTTGAATGTTGAATGATTTAAAATTAGGTCATTTGAACAAATGTCAGTAAAGGAAATTAGTGATTTACCCCAATCTCGTTTTTTTCTCTTTCCTCCATCACAATCTAATTTATTTCTTGCATCTACATGTTAACTGCACCTTTATTTTTTCTTTCTTTCTTCTTCAGTGGCAGGAGGCTGAGGGGACACTGCCTAATTTGCTGGTGCTTTGTGGTGATCACGGCATGTCTGAGACAGGCAGCCACGGAGGATCTTCAGAACCGGAAGTCCACACTCCATTAGTCCTCATCAGCCCTACCTTCTCGACAAAAGGTGAGCCCTTGTTTTTCTCTACGTAAGGTCTGCATCAGACTCAGCCTGCCAATATTCTATAGAGCAGTCAACTGCAAAATTACCTCTCTTGTGTTGAGGCTCAGTAATGAAAGTTAAAGCTCACTGCACACATGGAGGGAGGAGTCAGGCCTAGTTGTCAGAGAAGAGCCTGCTTCTGTAAATGAAACTCAAATTAAGAACTCATTCTAGGCATAAAGCTTATGTGCAGAGGCACTAGCCATCATTGACTGAGATTTTCTAGTACTTACTCATACTAATATTGGTGCCAGACACCTCTTGTCTGCATTTCTGTACTTTTAATCCAATCTGCTTTCGCAGTACTTGCATTTAATTATGAATTATTTGAAGGTGAGTATACATCTCCGGGACATCTCTAAAACAAAATCTCACACTCTTTTACGGGCTACAACTCCCTAATTATTGAAAGGTTTTTGCCATAATGTCCCGAAGAAGGTACTAACACAACTGCTCTAAAATAAGACCAGTCGCCTACTTTTTTAATTGGGTTATGCAACTAGCATTCCACAAATCAGGTAACTGCTCACTTGCACACTACTGTCTTTGCTCTTACAGGGCGGCCAATCACATGCACTCTACTGTCTTCTCTCTGGCCACATTGCGCTCTTCCTTCCTAACTCTCATTGGTAGAACGATCACATGTTCTCTACTGTCCTTACTCCCGTTTGTAATACCAATTACATTCACTCTACTTCCTGCACTCACATTGGTAGACAGATCACATGCATTCTACTGTCTTTACTTCCATTGGTAGACCAATCACATGCACTCTTTTCACTTACATTGTCACTCCAGATTTTACAGAAAGTTCAGCTTTACTTAACTTTGTTGAATGTCTTGACATGCCCACATCTTGTTCCTGAGGATCACTCATGTTGCCAGAAGTTGTATATATATGAACATAGGTAAAGCTTTACTGTCTTTCAAACTCCTTTCGTGTCTAAGCCTATTTTGTCTGTGTCTACAGTATGTACCAGGTGTTATTACAAAACCATGTCTTAAAAAGGGTGACAAATCAGTTGGACAGTAAAAAACTAGTACCGTATTTTTTGGACTATAAGCCGCTACTTTTTTCCCATGTTTTGAACCCCGCGGCTTAAACAACGAAGCGGCTTATTTATGAATTTTTATTGGGTTTTTCACTTGGGAATTCATATAAGCACAGACAGGTTTCCAAAACTCGTGCTTTTTTTTTCCTTAGCAACAGCGTTAAGGGTTAGTCAAAGAAACTTAGAAATGAGCATCAGAAAATAATAAGGACATAATCCTCATCTTGAACACATGCAGTAATAGCGGAAAAATGCAGTGGCAGGCTATTCCCAAAATACCGCTATGCTCCTAAAGGAAGTGCAACATATTTCACCCGTTACACCGTGTGTAACGTGTCTTTCGTTAAAGCCTGTGTAAAGTACATTAGTGTAGACACCTGCGGCTTATTTATGTTACAAAAAATATATTTACAAAAATATTTGTAAAATTCAGTGGGGTGCGGCTTATATATGGGTGCGCTTTATAGTCCGGAAATTACGGTAATCATAATTCATGTTTATGAATTAAATAAATAGAAAGTAAGTGAATAAAAGTGAAAACTAAATAGTAGATAGATAGAAAGAAAATATTTGGTGTGACCACACTTGCCTGTAAATAGCATCAATTCTTCTAGGTACAGTTTTTGAAGGAACTCAGCAGGTAGGTTGTCCTGAATTGTCCAAATTCGCTCCAAATTGGCTTTGGGCTTATATAAGGGTGCACTTTATAGTCTGGAAATTACGGTAGTTTTTTTTCTTTATGTTGGAATAGAATTTGCATGGAAGAATACAAAAAGCAGCTACAGGTCCAAAATTCCAAAAGAAAATTTAACAAGTGAAAAAGGTCGACTCAGTTCATATGGGAATTTTTTTTTTTAATTATATCCCTAACCATAGATATGTTCATGCATATTAGTTATGCTAATGTTAGCTCTTTCATTGTAAATGGATGCTTTAGCTAGCTTGAATCAGGTTGCTTTGGAGAAAAAAACGTCTGTAAAGTTGTAAGTAAAAATCTGCTCAACTATGAACAACCTAGCATGTAGAACGTATTATTTTCTGTCTGTAGATGTTTTATTCACCTAACCAGCATCCTTCTAAATCCCAAGCTTGGTGTTGATTCGGTTACTTTATTAGGTATTTTTGAAACATTCTCTTCTTGATTGTTTCACTGCAGCTAATAGGAGCACAGTTTGAAGTGTTGGTTTCGATTCTTATTAATAATATTAGAGGTGGGTATTGGAGAATATTGGACCTGATATCAGGATCAGCATCAGGATCGATTCATCACTAGTGAAAAGAAACATGCTTTTTTCCAGCTCAGGAGGTGACATCTGTTAGCAAAATGAGAGCTGTCTGTACAGATGGGACTAAAATTATTACCTCGTCAGTAAAAAAGAGAGAGGAGGTAATACAGCATGAAATGTTCTCTTTCAAAAGGAAAACACACAGACTGGTTTCTGGACATACACTTTCTGCCTCGCAGTATGTTCTGTTAAAGTCATGGTAAGCCCCACATAAACTAATCTACTAATTCCCTTAAACCGCCACATCAATATGGAAAAAATAGTGTTCATCTTTATAGACATCTGTGCTATAAGCTGCTGCATACAAGGTGTTACTAAACAAGCTTGTGTGAATGAACACACACATACATGGTTTGTTTGTACCTCAGAGTGTGAGGTTCTGACATCTCGGCACAGCAGGTGAGAGTCTCATTAGCATTTGCTCTCACTTCTTGATGAAAGTGTGGATCAGCTGAGCATCTGTCTGCTCCGTGCTGCCAGGATGAATGTGATAATTGTTTCTTTTTCTGCTTTATATATTTTGGAGATAAAGCATGCTTTCACCTTCCCGCGATCACATTTAGAAACTCTCGGGATATGCGTAAGAACTACGCACCTTCTAGTTTAATCAGGATTTTTTTTTACACTTTTTAAACCTGATTTATCTGAATGGTGTGTGTGATCTTAGATGCACATAGTCCTATTGATGAATGAAATATTACAAGCGTAATTGAAATTTGAAAAGAAGACAGCTTTGTCAGATTTGTTACACGAGTTTCTCCCTGCAGATATTAAATCTTGGAATTTATAGCTGGTTGAGCATGTGAAATACTCTTCTGCTGCTCATTGTGAGGAAATGTGCAAGGGTGTTTTTTTTTTTTGTCTATTTATGCTGCATCTTTCTGTGTTTCAGAGGGCATGGGTGAGCCAGGTGTGGTCGAACAAGTAGATCTGACCCCTACTCTTGCACTGTCTCTGGCATTGCCCATCTCGCAGAACAGTGTGGGACGCCTGATTCCGGCTGTTTTTGAGAAAGCCTCGCTCAGGGAGCAGCTGCGTTACCTCCATATCAATGGTCACCAGCTCAGCCACCTGCTTCGGGACACCAACCCCAACTTCCATAAAGGTGAGAAGGTTAAAACACAACACAACACAAAAAAGCACACAGCATAGATACTTACAATCAGGTCAGGTAAGAACTAGAGGTGTCACTGAATATAAATATACAATGTAGACTGAACAAATACTGATACTGGTACATAAAACCCCAATACAAACAGCAGAAACAGGTACAAACCAGAATAATAGCTGAACAAACAGGACCCAAGAAAAACCTCTATTTATACACCCAAGTTTTGTAAAATGTAATAGCTGTAATATATATATATATATATATATATATATATATATATATATATATATATATATATATATATATATATATATATATATATATATATATATATATATAATAGCTATGCACGATTTTGTGAATAGTAAAATTTGTGCTAACAGCAGTTACATACTGTAGTATACTGTAACAGTAATTTATTGAGGTTGAGGACAATACAATAAATAGAATCACTGTCTTATAAACTGTACAATTAATTTGAGAAGTGCATCACACACTCAATTTTGCGTGGCTACCAGACAGTTATAAAAGCAGTAATAGCACTATTAACTCTGTCAATCTTGCTATAATGCAATAATGCTGCCATACAATATCTTTATGACTGTTTTAATTAATTTTTTTAATCAGCTGGGAAATTACATTGACATATCCTAAAAAATTACTTTCGATCCTTTACAGGCTGTCACTTTGTATGTGCTGGGTTTTTAAAATGAAACAAAATTTAAATAGATTAATTCTGCTTATATGTAATCAATGCCTGATAAAAACAAGAACTTTTATAAAAAATTAGTAAAACAAGAGTAATAAACATTTTATAAAAACGAAAAAAAAAAATATATATATATATATATATATATATATATATATATATATATATATATATATATATATATATATATATATATATATATATATATATATACAGTGGGTACGGAAAGTATTCAGACCCCCTTAAATTTTTCACTCTTTTTTATTTTGCAGCCATTTGCTAAAATCATTTAAGTTCATTTCTTTTCCTCATTAATGTACACATAGCACCCAATACTGACAGAAAAACACAGAATTGTTGACACTGTTGCAGATTTATTAAAAAAGAAAAACTAAAATATCACATGGTCCTTAGTATTCAGACCCTTTGCTCAGTATTTAGTAGAAGCACCCTTTTGATCTAATACAGCCATGAGTCTTTTTGGGAAGGCTGCAACAAGTTTTTCACACCTGGATTCAGGGATCCTCTGCCATTCCTCCTTGCAGATCCTCTCCAGTTCTGTCAAGTTGGATGGTAAACGTTGGTGGACAGCTATTTTTAGGTCTCTCCAGAGATGCTCAATTGGGTTTAAGTCATTGCTCTGGCTGGGCCATTCAAGAACAGTCACGGAGTTGTTGTGAAGCCACTCCATCGTTATTTTAGCTGTGTGCTTAGGGTCATTGTCTTGTTGGAAGGTAAACCTTCAGCCCAGTCTGAGGTCCAAAGCACTCTGGAGAAGGTTTTCGTCCAGGATATCCCTGTGCTTGGCCGCATTCATCTTTCCCTTGATTGCAACCAGTCGTCCTGTCCCTGCAGCTGAAAAACACCCCCACAGCATGATGCTGCCACCACCATGCTTCATTGTTGAGACTGTACTGGACAGGTGATGAGCAGTGCCTGGTTTTCTCCACACATACCGCTTAGAATTAAGGCCAAAAAGTTCTATCTTGGTCTCATCAGACCAGAAAATCTTATTTCTCACCATCTTGGAGAACTCCATGCGGGTTTTCATGTGTCCTGCACTGAGGAGAGGCTTCCGTCGGGCCACTCTGCTATAAAGCCCCACTGGTGAAGGGCTGCAGTGATGGTTGACTTTCTACAACTTTCTCCCATCTCCCGACTGCATCTCTGGAGCTCAGCCACAGTGATCTTTGGGTTCTTCTTTACCTCTCTCACCAAGGCTCTTCTCCCCCGATAGCTCAGTTTGGCCGGTCGGCCAGCTTTAGGAATGGTTCTGGTCGTCCCAAACGTCCTCCATTTGAGGATTATGGATTATTATATATATATATATATATATAAATATAAAAATATTCGGTACAGTAGCCTTTGTTTGCAATTACAGAGGTCAAACGTTTCCTGTAGATTTTCACCATGTTTGCACACACTGCAGGAGGGATTTTGGTCCACTCCTCCACACAGATCTTCTCTAGATCAGTCAGGTTTCTGGCCTGTCGCTGAGAAACACGGATTTTGAGCTCCCTTCAAAGATTCTCTATTGGGTTTAGGTCTGGAGACTGGCTAGGCCATGCCAGAACCTTGATATGCTTCTTACAGAGCCACTCCTTGGTTTTCCTGGCTGTGTGCTTCGGGTCATTGTCATGTTGGAAGACCCAGCCTCGACCCATCTTCAATGCTCTAACTGAGGGAAGGAGGTTGTTCCCCAAAATCTCGCAATACATGGCCCCGGTCATCCTCTCCTTAATACAGTGCAGTCGCCCTGTCCCATGTGCAGAAAAACACCCCAAAGCATGATGCTACCACCCCCATGCTTCACAGTAGGGATGGTGTTCTTGGGATGGTACTCATCATTCTTTTTCCTCCAAACATGTTTAGTGGAATTATGACCCAAAAGTTCTATTTTGGTCTCATCTGACCACATGACTTTCTCCCATGACTCCTCTGGATCATCAAAATGGTCATTGGCAAACTTAAGACGTGCCTGGACATGTGCTGGTTTAAGCAGGGGAACCTTCCGTGCCATGCATGATTTCAAACCATGACGTCTTAGTGTATTACCAACAGTAACCTTGGAAACGGTGGTCCCAGCTCTTTTCAGGTCATTGACCAGCTCCTCCCGTGTAGTTCTGGGCTGATTTCTCACCTTCCTTAGGATCATTGAGACCCCACGAGGTGAGATCTTGCATGGAGTCCCAGTCCGAGGGAGATTGACAGTCATGTTTAGCTTCTTCCATTTTCTAATGATTGCTCCAACAGTGGACCTTTTTTCACCAAGCTGCTTGGCAATTTCCCCGTAGCCCTTTCCAGCCTTGTGGAGGTGTACAATTTTGTCTCTAGTGTCTTTGGAGAGCTCTTTGGTCTTGGCCATGTTAGTAGTTGGATTCTTACTGATTGTATGGGGTGGACAGGTGTCTTTATGCAGCTAACAACCTCAAACAGGTGCATCTAATTTAGGATAATAAATGTAGTGGAGGTGGACATTTTAAAGGCAGACTAACAGGTCTTTGAGGGTCAGAATTCTAGAGATTTTTAGATTATCTCTTAAGTGGGAGAACTTGCAAAATAGCAGGGTGTTTAAATATTTATTTTCCTCACTGTATATATATATATATATATATATATATATATATATATATATATATATATATATATATATATATATATATATATATACTAAAACAAGAATATTAAACCTTTTATAATATATATATATATATATATATATATATATATATATATATATATATATATATATATATATATATATATATATTATAAAAGGTTTATTATTCTTGTTTTAGTTATTTTTATATATATATATATATATATATATATATATATATATATACACATACATACAAACAGTGGAACTGTATGCGAGCGATGTTAATGAAAGATAGAAGCCGTTGGACTGGCAAATATTTCTAGCTGCACTTCTAGCTGACAGTGCTGACATTTCTACCTCTAAATTTCTACCTCTTGTTTTTCTAGGAAGTGTTCAAAAACAAAAGAATACAACAGCCACCTTACAATTTAGGCTATGTCCACTCTGGCTTTGAGCTACAGTAAGCATTAAAGAGATCCACATACATTAGTAAGAAAACAGTCCTAGAATTTTTAATCAAACCCTACACATTCATGTTTTAATGACTAGCATGTAGCCTAAGCCGATTTTATTATAGTTGCTATAATTTTGCTTTGAATCAGCAACAAATGTGAAAAATGTATTTCACTGCTTCAGGGTTACATAACAGATGCATTAATTTACTTGTGTTCAGCCTGTCAAAACATGGTTAAGTATTGTTTCTGTACCAAACCTGGAGTCAAATCATCAGGTAATTATCAGCTGCTGAATTCCAGACATTGGGAACTAGGAGTCTGAGGATGTGAATTGGACTAAACATGGAGCAATGATGTAGCCATTACAATCTGTGGAGCAATAAAGTAAGCTTCATTGCAAATATTTATTTTCCTACTTTCTATTTGAACGTGCTACTTTGATGCACGATGAGTTTAAAATGGACAAAGAAATTCAGTAATACTTCCCTTTGTTCTTCTGACAGCAGTCATAAAATGTTCAATAGCTTTAGTGAGTTAAAGGTGTTCTGAGTCCCTTTAGTGGCACAGCAGTGAAGTGTAATGACACAGGGCGTCTTTCCAGTTTCTCGGTTCTCATTATGCTCTAAATCTAAAACAGAGCCATGGCTTTTACATTCACCTCACAAACTTATCCAATTTATGTTTTTTCAATCCAATTCAATTCCATTTCCACTGCCCCTTTTGATAGCCTCAGAAGATCAACAAAACTGGGAGTTATGCATTTGTGTAGACAGACTTGGTCTTTGCATTTGAAGTGTCAGAAATCCATACAATTAAAACTTTATTTCCTTTATTTACTTTTATATCCTTGACCTCAAACCTGTGTCTGTGTGGTTGTGAAATAACAATATGTAGGTCGATAAAATAAATGAATGATGACGTGACTATATGAAATTCTATAGTAAATATTTTGAGTGAAAATATTATGACTATATGTGACTATATTGAGTATTATAAATCATTCATTCTGTGTTCCATTTGGGTGTAAGTGGATCATTCATAGATCATAACTCAGTTCTTTAATTTAGCTTATTCGAATGCACGATTGTGTTTGTCATTATACAAGGCAATCAATTTAATTCCAGTAGTATCATAGTAACTGTTTAAAACAACAAAAAATAATATTGAAAGCCCTGAAATATATGACTGTCTGACACACACTGGTACAAGCTTAGCCTTGGTAATGCATGGATAGCAGCAACACATATGTGGTGGAGAGGTAAACCTCTAAATAAGATCTAGGAAGAGGAGAAGAGGGGATGCTCTTTGCATTTCATTCTAGGGACTCGGCCTTCAGCCCATCAGTTGGCTAAGGTGATTATGTACACCACCCAGGGGACTAATATTTGTGTAGGCAAGAAATCATGGAAGGAATCTCTGGAATGCATTTTGAAATAAGCTTTTCCAGAGAGATGCAATTCCTGGTGCTGTGGTGTAGTAGCCTGATACTGTAGATACTGCTAGTTTCACCTTGAGGGTAGATAGTGATTTGCTGCTGTTCAGGAATGGTGAGGTCCTAGAGACTGGCAATGTAGCCAATAAAGTATACACTATTCTCAGAGCAGTTTCCAAATAAGGCTTGTATACTCAGGTTTCGTTGAATTTATAAAGGCTTACTGGATTTTTGGAGATCATGTTGGACTTTTGATCTTCTCAGGTAGGAAGCTACCAGGGTGTTCTGACAACCAGTGAAATCAGCAGTAGTAACCAAGATCTTGAGGCAGCATACTGTATTGTTGCTTGGGTGCTCGATGCTGAACAGATTGAAATCAGCAGCAAAGAAGAAATAGTATGTAATAAGTGGTAAGGCCATTTGTGAGCCAATCACCTTGTCCCAGGAAGCTGTCCAGGTCTGCCAGAGAGACAAAAATGGCCACCCATTTGCAGCACCCTGTTGCAAAATATAGTCGCCTAGTTTGGAATGAAAACAACTGTGGTGATTTGATCTTTCTCTGGTGGGAAGAAGCACTCTGTAACCAGACTTCTACAGCTTGAAACATGCTGCACTGCCAACAGCTAATGACTGAGCTTATTCTACTGATCCAAGGACACACTGGCTTTTCATTTATATTAAAAACCATACTCTACTATGCAGACATGTTTTAGAGGCTTTTAACTGTAACTATATCCTGTATGAAAATGTTACTTTTCTTTTCTTTTAAACCTTCAAGGAATAACCTTTATAGATTTGTTTAACCATGTCTATGGGAACCTTTACTTTTTTTTTCTGGTGATTTATGTAAATTGCTATTTCCTGAATAGAAGTGCTTAGGGATCATTATTATTATGCAATACAAAGAAATAAGCTAAAGTCTAATGTAAAAAAGCTTGCATGACTTGTAGAACGAATGGCTCAAACGAAAACAAAGGATTTCGGTGGAGTCGCATCAAAAACAGATGGTAATAGTGTACTTTGAAGTCCCTGTGTTACCAGTGATGTGCATATAGGGAACCCGGCATGCACTGTTATACAACAAGATGACATAAAACAATACTTGTTTGGCAATTTCCCTTATGAGAGCGATCTCCTTGCCAGAATGCAATGTCCTGTGTGCACAGTATGTACACAACAGATTTCAGGCAAGAGAAATTCTGCATCCTACAGCGTAACAAATATGAATGAACAGAGAGTTGCTCTTTTGTGCAGACCAGATGGCCCTGCTATGCATATGCATATGAGGAGGTCACACACAGAATATAAAACTCCAAAAATAGGTTTAAAATTCTCTTGAAACTAAGACAGTGCAGTAAAATGGGAACATGAGAAACATGGGAAAATGGAATTCAAAATGAGTAAAGAATATACTGATGCTAAATATGGACAGTAATATGTTTGTTTTTTGTTTTTTTTATATCCCTTTGATCAAGCAACTACTGTGTCCCAGCCAAAGATGTGAACAGACACCACATGATTTATTATTATTATTATTATTATTATTATTATTATTATTATTATTATTATTATTATTACATTACTATTATTATTATTATTATTTCCCCCTGAAAAGAATTGACCAAGAGTTCCAGATATGAAATTTTAACACGTAGTACTCTGTAGAAACCATAAAAGGCACAAGCCTCTTATTTGAAGGCTATTATTTTTGCATTATTTGTGTATGTATGTATGTATGTATGTTTATTTTATACAATTGTTTATTGCCTATTCTTTGTAGGTGCTAATTATCTTGAAGTTGACAGTCACCACAATGTTTACACAGATTGAATAACCCTATAAATGCAGACATGAACAGACCATTCAAGAAAAGATAACAGTTCAGAGTTCGAACAGAAGCAGCAGTAGAGTCAACAAGGCTGTCTTTTTTAGCATGTCAACTAAGCAGAAGGCCTAATCACCACATGAAGTCAGTAATTAAGTAATTACGAATAATTAGTGTCTTAAGACTAATTTCATTTACAGCTAGATCCTGACTGCTTTTGGATAGATGAATTGCAGTGGCTTAGAAATTAATCGAGTGAGAATCCCATTGATGTCGGCAGCACGTTTGATAGATGGTTGCAGGTTATATATTAGATATGGTATTAATGCATTTGTAGGCACAGATGTGTCTTTTGTGAAAGCGGAGGCAATGACAGCCGCTAAAGGGGGCGTGGCAGGTGGATTCCTGACAAGATGGACTTGTATAAAAAAATTATTTAATTTTTTTAAGGTTTACAGAATATTACTTGTGCAATAATAATGATTGAGCAAAGTGTCTGTAAAAATATTTTGTTTTAATAGATATATGATAAACACAAGATAGACATGGTAATGAAGCTTTTTGATAGTATATAGTTGTTGAGTTTTTCTGACTTTGTCAGACTGAACCCTTTACTTTTTCTCCTTATTGAGTCCTTGCTATATTGGCCGAGATTTAGTTCCTCACAGTTAGATTGGGTACGTTTCTTTGTAAATTGTTTCTGTAGACTAAATTTTTTTTTAATTCTGCTGATACCATCATAAGTAACATCATCAATGAAGATTAATGATCCTGTTCCTGATGCAGCCATGCAAACCCAAACCATGACACTACTTCCACTATTCTTGATTGATGATTTTGATTGATGATGTTTTGGATCATGATCAGATCACCTTTATAGAGGTTAAACTTGGTTACAAAACTTTTGTGACTTAGCTCTGTATTTTGTGTTTTGGGGCTTTTCTTCACAAGTTTCACAATATATCTGATCATCATGTCATCAAATGCTATGCCCATTCTTAATTTATTTTTTATTTTTTTTGCATATTTGTCATGTTTTCTGATTCAGATCATTAAGCAAATTGGAAGATTTCTCAAACATAACCCGAGTAAATAGAAAATCTTCTTCTCCTTTTTGTTCTTCTTTTTGGTTCTTCTTTTTCTGCTTCTTCTTTCAGCTGCTCCCATTAGGTGTCACCACAGTGGATCATCTGTCTCCATACTACTCTGTTCTCTACATCTGCCTCTTCAAAACAACTACCTGCATGTCTTGCTTCTCCATATCCGTAAACCTCCTTCTTGGCCTTCCTCTTTTTCTCTATCCTGATAGCTCCATCCTCAGAAATCTTCTACCAATATACCCCATGTCCCTCCTATTCACATGTCCAAACCATCTCAATCGCTTCTCCCTCATCTTGTCTCCAAAACATCCTACATGTGCTGTCCTTCTAATAAACTCGTTTCTAATCTTGACAGTTTCAACTCAGCCACCTCCAGCTTCTGCGTCCTTCTTTTAGTCAATGCCACAGTCTCTAAATCATACAACATTGCAGGTCTCACCACAGTCCTATAAACTTTCCCTTTCGATCTCACAGATACCCTTTTATCACAAATCACTTCTGCCACTATTCTCCACCTACTCCACCCTGCCTGCACTCTTTGCACTTTTCTTTACTTCTCTAACACTTGACCCCAGGTACCTAAACTCATCCACATTCATCAACTCTTCTCCCTGCAACCATACCAACTCCACTGCCCTCCCTCTGGTTCACACACATGTACTCCTACTGACTTTCATTCCTTTTTTCTCCAGCACGTACCTTCACCTCTCCAGGCTCTTCTCAACCTGCGCCCTACTCTCACCACAATTTACAATATTATTCACAAACATCATAGTCCATAGAAACTCCTGTCTGACCTCGTCAGCCAACCTGTCAATCACCACTGCAAACAGGAAAGGGCTCAGAGCCAAATCTGGATGCAGTCCCGCCTCCACCTTGAACCAGTTTGTCTTTCCTACTGCACATTTTACTGCTGACACACTGTCCTCATACATGTCCTGCACAACCCTCACATACTTCTCTGACACACCTGACTTCCTCATACAATACCACAACTTCTCAATTAGCACCCTGTCATACGCTTTCTCTAAATCCACAATCACAAAATGCAACTCTATACTTCTCAAACAACATTCTCAAAGCAAATATTGCATCTGTACTGCTCTTGCTTGGCATGAAACCATACTGTTGCTCACAGATGGTCATCTCTTCTCTCAACCTGGCTTCCAATACTCTTTCCCATAACTTCATGGTGTGACTACATAGTTTTTCCCTGTAGTTACTGCAGGTCTGCACTGTTAGAATCTCCCTTATTCTTAAAAAAAACTGGTGCCAGCACACTTTTTCTCCATTCCTCAGGCGTCCTCTCACCTTGCAAAATCTTGTTAAACAATCTTATTAAAAACTTCACTGCCATCTCACCTAAACATCTCCATGCTTTTATTAGTTTGTCATCTGGGCCAACCGGTTTTCCACTCTTCATCCTCTTAATAGCTGCTCTCACTTCCTCCTTACTAATCTTATCCAATTCCTTCTGAATCACCCTTACACCATTTCTCTTTCCATCTTCATCATGATAGAACAGTTTAAACCTCCACCTCCAATGTTCCTAGCCTTACTCCCTTTCCAGTTAATCTTCTGTACCAACCACAACCTCCACTCTTCTACACTTCTCCTTTCCCTGCCGTCTCTGTAGATGTCTTCCTCCTCTCCTTCTCCTCCTTCGGCCAACAGTAGCCCAATTTCCACCAATACCCTGTTGGCTAACAATACCTGTAGCGGCCGTCTGTAACCCGGACCTTGGCTGATCTGTTATGAAATTCAGATTTGTGATCTGCATGATCGATTTGGCACGTTTTATGGTGAATGCTTTTCCTAATGCAACCCTCCCCATTTATCTGGGCTTGGGACTTACTTATCTTACTAAGAGCTCTAAGACCAACCCTAATGGCTGGGTTAACCTGAGTAAATACAAAATGCAGTTTTTAAATAAAGATTTAATTTATTAAGGGAGAAAGCTTTCCAAACCTACCTGGCCCTATATGAACAAGTAATTGGCTCCAAACCTAATTACTGGTTTTGTGATTATGGTGCAATCAAGCATTTCTGATAGCTGGCAAAGTCTTTCACATCATTGTAGAGGAATTTTGGCCCAGTCATCTTTGCAGCATTGTTTTAAGTCAGCCACGTTGGAGGATTTCGAGCATGAGCTGAGTGTTTAAGGTCATGCTACAGCATCACATTTGGATTTAAGTCCAGACTGAGGAAAGTGAGGCCTGCAGTTCTTAAGATTTTCTGGGTTCTTTTATGAGCTTCTGGATATATCATCTTTGCACTTTTGTGCAGTAATTTTGGCAGACTGGCCACTCCAGGCAAAGTTCACCACTGTTCCAAGTTTTCTGCATTTGTGGATAATGGCTTTCACTTTGGTTTGCTGGAAGCCCATAGAAATGGCTTAGTAACACTTTTCAGACTGATTCGTTAATTACTTTGATTGTCGTCTGTTTCTCACCAGGCCTGGGTGTGGCAAGTGAAATTGAATACAGCTTTCCAAAAAATGTTGGGTTGTATATGTATTGTATACAGTATCTGCATATGAACATGCATATGTTTATTGCATGCATATAAATGACATAGCATTATGCGTGTATTCGAGAGAGATGGAGCACTAGTTACCATACATAGCTAGTTTGGCACCATGTGTGAACTTGCCAGACCGTGTAATCGTTCAGTGGGAGGTGTGTCGGTGTGGGTGTCTGTGTGTGTGAGTGAGTGTTAGAGAGTATGTGTGTGTGACGTAGTCCGCTCAGAGATGAAGCATGATCAAAGCAGCTAATTTAAACTCTGAGTGTGTCAAAACAGCCCACCGGCTCCCACAGAAGATTTCCATGGTGTCTGTGTCTGTGTGTGTGTCTGTGTGTGTGTGTGTGTGTGTGTGTGTGTGAGAGAGAGAGAGAGAGAGAGAGAGAGAGAGAGAGAGAGAGAGAGAGAGAGAGAGAGAGAGAGAGAGAGAGAAAATGTGAGTGCGTGTGTATGTATCACCATATTTTAGGAGTGATGTTAGGCGTCTACACAATGCACCCATTTACCCCGTCTACTTGTCTAACCTTCCACTTGAATAAATATCAAATAACTATTCTACTTCAGGAGACAAAAGCAAAAGTCAAATTGCTTTGTTTTCTATAGTTTACAATTTTCATCATCATTACTATTAAGCTTTATTCAGAATAATAATTAATTTTATTCATAATGTTGTCATTGTTAACTAGAGATGCTGCAGCCAACATCATCTATATTAATTGTATTGTCTACTTTAGAGAATTTATCTTTATTGATATAGTTTGATCTTTACTTATTTGGGTGGAATGTGAGGACTGAAAGTAGAGATAATAGAGAAAGTGCATGGTAATCGTGATGATAGTGAATTGACCCAACTTCTAAATAACAATTGAGTTTGTCATTTAAAAAAATGTATAACCAAAAAAAAAAAAAACATTTGAACATTTGTGATAATGCTTCTTTTTTTCATTCTATTCACATTTGGTCCGTCTTTCTTTCTTTTCAAATGAATAATTTGAGTTTTCTGCAATAATTTGAGTACATTTAGATTTATTTTTTTTTAAATACACTATATGACTAAAAGTAGGTGGACCCCAAACTATCACACACACATACATCAGCCTTCGCTTAATTCATTAAAGTGTTGCCATTACATGATTTTATTACAATTTTATATTTGTTGCTTAAAGTGGAAAAAATGTAGTTGTCTTCACAAACCCTGATTTCAATTTCACACCAATGGAATGATGACTATAAGCCAGTCCTTATGTTTGAGTAGCCCCGAATCCCTAAGGCCATGTTCCAAAATCAAAAACTTTCCCGGAAGTATTAAAAGTTAATATAACTCAGTGATTATGGCAATGTTTTATTTTTTAAATGCTATGTTCAGTATTAAGGTGTCCATTCTGACACCTTATATTTTCCTGTTGCCAACAAAGTACCCAGTACCCTTCACATTTATTCATGCTGCTAAACATGCTAGCAAGAGGCAGCACATGCAAAATTTAGCTAGTGCTAGCAAGAAGTGACAAGTGAGTGACATTTAGTGACATGAGTCTAACATTATTCCTGTCCAAGAATTTTTCACTTTGAGAAAATCTTCAGACATTGTTTTAGACCTGTTAAGTTGGTAATTGGTTACCTTTTTTTACTTTCAGACATAAGACATAAACAATGATACTGCACCCAAACAAAATAAAGTATTTTGCGAGAATTCTTTTGATCCTTATTCCCGTTTTAACCCCCTTTCAACCCCCTTTCATTTTAGTCAATAGAAGTCCAGTAGAATTTTGCAATGCGCATCACTAACACGGATGCTAATTAGCTCTTCTTCTTACTGCGTTGTTCAGGCTGCAATTAAAAAATGAATAAAAATGAATTTAAAGAAAAAAATAAGTCCTATTTGCCACTCATCTCTTATTGTGTTTAGCTCAGCTAAATCTGGGTCATCCCGATGGGAATAGGCTTGTGATAAGAGCTTGTTAGTGTACTGAAACTGCCTCATAGCTGTGATGATTGATTACTGTGATTAATAAGAAGATTATTCTCCACCCCTCAGTTTTTTCGCTTTCTTTGACCTGACAATGTTAAGCTGCAGGCTGGAATGCAAATATTATGTACATTTGTTACCACAAGGCTAAGAAACCTAAAATGACACATCCTTGCAAAAAAGAAAAATAAAGATATGTTAATTTGAATATTAACATATCTTTATTTTTCTTTTAATTTGAATATTGGGGGAGTGGTGGCTCCAGCGGTTAAGGCGCTGGGTTGCCGATCGGAAGGTCTGGGGTTCAAGCCCCGGTATCGCCAAGCTGCCACTCTTGGGCCCTTGAGCAAGGCCCTTAACCCTCTATGCTCCGGGGATCCCTTACGAGGGAAATATCAAGGTCCGTGACGTCGGAGTGACGCGGGGCCACCTTCCCGTGGGCTCACCACCTGCAGGAGGGACCGTAAGGGACGGTGCTGTGAGGATTGGGCAGCAGTCGAAGGCGGGGGCCTGCTTAGACTGCTGCCCCCGCAACCCGGATTACGGATAAGCGGGAGAAAATGAATGAATGAATGAATGAATGAATAATTTGAATATTCCGTATTGCAGATGCAAAAATATTTGCCATTTGAATGAGTAGAACAGCCCTTCCAACTTCCTGCATACCTTTCCTGCGTTAACAGATCAAACACTTTTTTTTTTGCCCTCAGTGGCCTTCCGTTCATGCTGTACAAGATGTCGTTGTCGTTGTGTATGGTTCCGCTGAAGTCCTTGCAGGTATAAAGTGCATATGTGATCGAGACTAGAGAGGACACCGCATATCAATAGGCTTCTGCATGTCACACTCGCTGCTAATCATTTCCCTTTCTCATGACATTACATGATTTATTAGAGGGGGTGCGTCTCCAGGGCTGAACCTATGAAGGCCGCAGTGCGTCAGTCCCCCTACCTCTCTCCCTCTTTCTCTCGCTCACACACAAAAATGTATGCACACACAATCCGAGAACACCAGCTGTGTGTAATGAATCATCAGCACATCATTTTGCCATTGTTATGTGCAAAATTTCATCTCTTGCCCTTTCCATAATATAAGCTGCATTCTGTTAACTCTTGTAATATTTATTTATATTCTGTCAGTTTAAGTAGTGTTTTAAAAATGCAAACTTGTAGGTTGTTGTAACATCTGGTTCAATCGTTTTGCTTCATCAACACCTTTTATGTTTCCTTTTCAATTCTGATCTTATGACCTAACTACCCGCACCCTCACCTCAAAGACAGCCTGAAGCATTGGTTGATTTATTTGTTGTTTTCTATGGTCTTGTTAAATATCCTGACAAATGAAACTCCACTGGAATGTGGCCAATGTGGAGGAATTTTAAATTTGAGATTATCAGGACTTTTGGCTGCTTCCCATAAAGATTTTTTAAAACAGAAGTTTGCAGATATTTAATAGAACAATAAAAAAAAACCCTACTTTTCAATTCAGAAGTTAAGGTTTGGTTTCACACAGAAGTAGGAAAACTTCATGCATGTGAAAAAACCCAATGTGGCATTTAAATGTCTTTTCTTTTTCCTGCTCAGCAGTTTTAAAGAAAGTCCATTATTAAAGAATTATATATAAAAAAAAAAAAAAAAAAACGAAATCCTTTCATATGTCTTTATTAATCTGCCACACTGAATAAGATGGCATCATTATTTATATACACCAAAATACAGATGCATGCAGTCTTGCGTACCTACTGTACACATACACACACACACACACACACACACACCTCATTCCGTTTCTCCTTTATTTTTTATTTTTTTATTGATGTATTATTCAAATTTTGCAGTTCTTCTTGCCTTGTGGGAGAAAAGTGTTTGTGAGAGCTGTGAAGTATAGTGGAAATTTACATATCAAGACTGGTGAATACTTATATCCATCTAAATGTCTGAGAAATAAAAAGAAAGTTGTCAGAAAGGCCAGGGAAGACAAAATAATGACATTCATGTAACATAAAGGTGATATCATATCTGTTCCTGCGTATTACAAACAGGATGGAAAAAAAACCCTACCCATAAATGATAGCAAATTGAAAGCACTAATAAGCTTTTTTCCACAGCTCCAGGGTCTTGCTTTGATCCTGAGTTCGGATTAATAGCTGTGTGGAGTTCTCACATGGGTTCTTCGTTTTTCTGCTGTCCAAATACATACATTTAGGCATACTGGTTAATCCAAATTTTCTGTATGCAAATAATGTGTGGTTTCCATGTTTGGCTCCAGGTGTTCCCCAATAAAAAGTGATTACTGAAGATGAATGAACAAATAACTAAATGAATAGATCAATAAATTAATGGACAAATGAATGAATATAAAAAGTTTTTGCTAGCAATTAATAAACTTTACAAATAGACAGCTTCAATAAAAATTTAACGTGCAGTCTAGATCCCACAATCCTGAAATACTTAATGCCAGGAACATTTATTTGTGCCATTGTTGTTTCAGCATTAAAATTAAGTGGTGTCTTTTTTTTAAAGAGAACCTGTATACAGTATGTGTCCACCTAAACGTGTGTGTGTGAGAGAGAGAGAGACGGGGAGAGCGAGAGAACAAAGTCACATGAGAGGATCGACCTATGATTGAACAGTAAGGTTTTAATTGTTACCTTCAAGCATTGCTCTATATCACTTAGCTTGCATCTCTCTCTTCTCTCTCTCTCTCTCTCTCTCTCTCTCTCTCTCTCTCTCTCTCTCTCTCTCTCTCTCTCTCTCGCTAGCTCTCTCTCTGTTTCTCCCTCTCACACACAACCTCCCTTTTGTCCTCTCTTTCTTCATCGTGTCGGTAAATATTCATTTCGTAGGGCTCCACTCAGAAGCAGTAATAATTAGCAGTAATGCAGAGAGAGGGGTGGTGGGATGTAATGATCCCATTAGGTCCTGCTAGAAAAAGCCTCGGTGCAATCCATTCATTTATAGTCTGCACAGTGATCAATGTGTGAAATTAAACTTTCATTATCAACGCTCAATAGATGACTCCGCATTTGAGAGAGACTTCTGGGATTCATATACTGAGATCAGAAGTGGGTGGGGGGGTTTGAGTGTAACAACATTATTAATATCGTTATTACATTAGTGGATGTGATGGTAATAACTCTGGCTGTCAGGGCAATAACTCTTGCTCTGGACACGTGGATTAATGGGACGAGATGTACCTTTATGTTCAATAAAACCAGAATGAGCATGAAACAGTTGGTTTAAAGAGGAATAAATGAATAAAATTACGCTATTCAGTTGCATTTATAGAGCAGATTTTTGCACTATTTTTAATCCCACATTGACTGTTTGTCCTGTACTGTCTACTTAAGTGTAATTCACTGGATTGTTATCATATATTAAACCCTTTCACTTTTATCCTGACTTTATTATGTCTGCTGTCTTCAGCATTTTCCCTTTGCCTGAATTTATTGCTATGTCATAGACACCTAATCTATCACTGTTACTCTCTTTGTATTCTTTCCATCCCCTCACAGTCTTAGTTTGCCCTTAATTTCCTGCTCCACGAAGAACAGACTGGATTAGCTCTGGATTAGCTTTATTTGCAATGTAGACTAACAGCTAATCTTTCTTTTAGCAGGTATTAGTTACACACTACACACACCACTAAGACTCGGTCTGGACACATTTTAAGGTTATTTTATGTTGTATGTTGCAAAATTTTTTTATTTAATTTATCTCGCTGCAAAGGTGAATATTAACATTCGGTATACTTTTCATGATTTTCTTATTTGTGATAATGTAAGATCTGTTAGGTGTCACCACAATCTTTTAAAGGATTCCTCAGGTGGACGTTCTCACTGATCAGTAGTTGTTTCTACTGTGTGATTCATGTTTTTGACTCCAGGCTATTGTATCTGCTTTCAGTCTGCTTTGGCCTGCATAATGTCAGACACCATTCATCCACATAAGGCCTTTATTATTCAAGCCAAGCAGCACACAGAGAAGATGAAGATCATGAGAGCTGGGTAGGAACCAAGTGTAATATGAAATTAAAAAAAAAAGATGGAAGTATGTGCATGACAGAGTTTTAGACAGAGAAAGAGTGAGACAGAAAGAAGAGATGTAATGGACATTTTCTCAGTTTATAGCCACATATCTGAAAACATGATCTGACTTTGGAGCCAATGAAACCTAGAGTGAAGTTCTAGATCATTTTCTGGCAACTTTATACAATACAAATCTAATGGTTGGAGTTATACAACAGTGGCAGGCCACTATCAGTTTTGAATGTGCAGTTGCATCACTGAAAGCTAAAATAATAAAAAAAAATAAAACTTTTGGTTTTATGATAAAGCATTTGGTCGAATGTATTGACAAGAGGAGTAATTTGCTTATTGATAATTAACTGATTTTATACAACAGCAATGTTTAATACTGGATTTAAATTGGTTGAGATGTGTAATTATTTTTCGATTTATCCACAGCTAATATAGTTCCAGGCAGGTCTTGAACAAATTGTCACATTGCAAAGTTAACTGTCCACCACAGCACACAGATCTAACAACAAACAAAACAAAATGAATGTGTTTATTTAGATGAAATACCAATTAATGCAGAAAATGCCATTCATATGGAAATATAAAAATAATGCTATTATTTAGTATTTATTACTGCAGTCACACGTGCTCTCATGTCAAAGGTTTGGAGACACATGGATATTCCTTTTGTTTATATGCCACAAACTAAGTTAAAAAGACAAAAAAAACACAAGAATTAGATAGTGAATAAGTAAAAAAAGTTCTGTGGACAGATGATCCCAAATTAACACAAATTTAACAGAAGAACTTATGTAAGGTAGTGATGGCACAGTCAGCTGTAGTGTTATCTATCATAGAATGGATTGCAGAGTCACACCTACATCATATTGGCATTAACTGGATCACAAAGTCAGAAATAAATATCCAACTAGGCAAGATCACCTTTTGTATTTCCACTAAATGTTTGGAGAAACTAACTGTCCAGATGCTTAGAGTGTATGAAGCTGTTATTCATGTTGAGGAAGGATTTTTCAATAAAATAACGTTCAACATCTGCACATGAATGTTTTTGTTTAGTCAAAGTAAATCGTTGTACTGTGAAATGATCTAGTTTGGTGTATATAAACATGCATGTGTCTCTCGAAAGCGATAAAAGACTGTTTTCCAACTTTTGAAAGGCATAAGCAATAGAGTTTTGAATTGGAATTAGCAATTGAGGCATGGGATTGGAGGTTTACGGAATCTGTTCTATACAAAAATAAAAGCTTTTTTTAAGAACAGAAACCTGACAAAATGTTAATAAAAAAGTGTCCGAACAACATCTTGTGGTATAATTAAAATAATTTACTCCAGTCTGTTAAGTAATGAAAAAAGTATGTCCCACTTTTTCTTATAATTTAATTAACAATTATAATTGCCCTGTTTTGCATTTTTGTCCAAAAATATCAGCAATGAAAATAAATGAGGTCCAAATACAGAACCTGGATGTACAATATGAAGAGTGATAATTTCCAGATGTTTAGCTAAATAGAAATTACTTTTAGCATTGTTTCATTCTTTTTTTTTTTGGATGTCTCTGTAAGGCCAACAGTTTTTTCAAGACAGTTTACTGTTAGCACAACTTGCAACTAGCACAACATTTAAATCAAGATAAGAGTCTGTGTATTTATTTTCTGCATGGACTTCTTTATTGATTTCAATGTTGTGCTAGCTATGCTAACAGTCCATGGAGACCATTCAAACAAAGAATCAAACAAAGCTAAAAGTGATTACTGTCTAGCTAAACATGTGAATGTTATCATTCTTTTTGCTGTACCGCCAGGCTCTGTAGTTGAACCACATTTATTCTCATTGTTTATATTTTTGACATGATATAACTTTGGCATATGATATAACTTCCTGTCTGTAGTGAATATCTCCAGCTTAATTTTGTATGTTTCTGTTGCTATTTAAGTAGAGTGCATGCTACATTAAAAATATCTTCTTTTCTGGCTTGTTTAAGTAGTTTTTCATGTTGCATAATGTACAGTACATGTCACCACTGATCTCCATCTAAAAGTATAATTCATTTTAACTGATGCAATTTGGAACAGGTATTAACAACTATACCGCTTGACATATTGGTACTCTGTGTGTGGCCAAAGCAAATAATAATAATAATAAAAAAAAGCTCCGGGTCCGAAAGTTTTTTTTGTTGTGTAGTTTAAAAGCTCCTCGGAGTCAACAGAGAGGCTTGTTGTAGTGTGCTGTGTATGCTACATAAGCCTGATATGCCTGTTAACATTATGGGAATTGCCTGCTGAGATCGCCTTCGGCATCCCACTCTGCTCTTAAACACATTTATGTTTGTCTATGTTCTCAAACACACCACAGAGCTTTGTAGCATGCATGGTTGGAGATTGTTGTACGCCTCATTTTTAAAGCCCTTCAAACTCCTACATTATGTCATCATTGTTTCTATCCCTGTTTCACACAGAGGACGGTTATGAGCAGTTTCAGATGGCAGAGAAAGCCCATGGGAGCTGGATGAAGCTGTACATGGAGGGGAACACATCAGAAGTGCTGAGCAACATGGCAAAAAAAGTGCTTAAACAGTACCTGGAGGCACTGCAAGGAATGAGCGCAGCCCTCAGCAAACAGCTGGGCAAATATGACATATACTCCATGATGGTGGGCATGAGCCTCATAGTGCAGGTAATAATAAGAGCAGTCTTGCTTCTTTTTCAATCAAGATTTATCCATTTTGAAGCGTGGGTGGATCTGTAATTAGATACCAAGACTTTTTTTATGTGAACTGACTATTTACTTCCTACTTAGAAAGATAGATAGATGGATGGACGGATGACGTTATTCATCTCAATGGGAAATTTTTACATCCTAGCAACACTTAGGGACTTCCACCTAGCATAACATCTAAGGGAGTTTTTCCTTGCCACGGCTTGCTCATCAGGGATAAATGCACACCATTCACCTTGACTTGATTTCTGTAAAGCTGCTTTTAGACAATGTCTGTTGTGAAAAGCGCTATAGAAATAAACTTGACTTGAGGTTAAACGTATACTTAAAGCAATATACATTATAAATCAAAGATAACAATGGAATAAAAATACAGATATACAGGGGTACAGTGTTTACAAATACAGTGTGATGGTGTGATGTGGAGTGGTTTTTTTGTGTAAACACTATAAACATTTCTCCTACAACAGCAGCCTTAAGATAAGATAAAGAGAGTACAGTGCAGGGCAACTATTTTCAGCAGAAGAGGGAATAGCATGAATGTAGCAGTGCATTAAGTATACTACAATCAGTATAACATAATAAACATATTTATACAAAGTAAAGTACAATATATTGTACATGATATGGATTCACACAGTTCGCAAAGTCCATGATGACTTTAAGTGCAAATTATTGACTTTGTCAGCTTTATATCTTTTTTTTTAGTTGTTTATTTGCTGACAAATTTTCTTTTAAACACAATGTAAATGCCGAATCCGTGATTACAGATACATACATTTAAGCAACCAGGGTTTGTTTTGCAGTACAAAGAGCATCTCAGAGGATGCATTTGTTTGGTTTTGGCATGAGGGGCTCTTCTCCTTTCTTTCCATCCTGTAGACATGTTATTACATGCTTCATTAGGCAGATTATCTTCCCAGATGACCTCTAACAAACAAATTGATCGGAACAGCTGTTTCGGAGAACCGTAAACAGTTAAACTGTAAAAAAAAAACAAAAAAAAAAAACAAAACAAAGACTGCAAGCTTTTTGATAAAAATCAATATGTGAACGATGCACAATGACTTTATCGACAGTGAAAATGAAAGTTTTGCTAAGTTTACAGCTCTTTGGCCCATAAATGTTGTAAAGTTGTATTCTCTAGATGTTTGGCTCGACTAAAACATTTAAAACATTTTTTTTTTTAGGATTTCAGGATGTCCATTGCAAAATTCCACTCCGTTTTCTTTAACATAACATATTCATCTTTTGAAGGAGATAATAATCGGTGTGTTATTTTCAAAGGAACATGCCACTCTAGGATGAACACTTCCATGTTGTAGCTACTGATTCAAAGATGAATTATATTCATTATTTCTCATTGAAACTTTTTTTTATTGGAAAGATGTTAAGGCCAGTCAAATCCAACTGCTGTACTGTCCTGCACACAGAGTACAATGAAATGTGTAGTTTTTTTTATATGTACTATTCCTAATCTGTGCCAGACATTTCACAGAAAAATTATACACAGTAAACATTAACACCACTATAAATGTAGCCTTTATAGATTAGCTCACTGAATTTATTTCCAACTGCTACTGTATATGTGCATTGGTAGTTAGAAATGTTTAGTTTTCAGGTATTTATATCTCATGAGAGTATTTTATTATTATTTTTTGTCTTTTTGCGCGCATTTTTTTTGCTACATTTAAATATGTAATATCTTGCTTTATCTTACTTCACTTTATTTAAAAATAATAATAATAACATGCCGTTCTTTGCTCCTTCAAGAAAAATAATGGTTCTTGCTTTTGTGGAGTAGGGGTGCTCTCACTGTGTGCACTTAACAATAATAGAATCTCTTTTATTAAAATGGTCTGATGTTCAGGAGAATGAAACGCTGAATTTGTATGAATTATTAAAAGATCTATATTTTTTTCCTAGTACTTAAGTACATTCAAAAGTAAGTACTTTTGTCTTTTTAAGTAGAAATGTAAAAGGAATTATTGCACTTATTTTGTTCGAGTACAGAAATGCTGTACTTCCTCTACCACTAGATACAGCATTAATATTACACTAAGTAGTAACAATGAAAGTAGTAGTGGGACAATTAAAGACTTTTATAGTAAGTCATTTAGAGACAAACTGATGTCAGAGAATCAAATCGCATCTTTGTTTTGAATCATATGTTGTTGTTTTTTCGTAAACATTTGGTATACATAAATAACACAGTTTGCGGCCAAATCTACATGCAAGCAAATAAAAAAAAAATACATTTAGCATGTAATTTCTATTGTGAATAATTAAAAATGGATTGGAAAATGAAAGCTAATTAATCTTATATTATACTAATTAAAGTGAGAGCTCTTAAGTGTCCATATCTCTGGTTCTCCTGCCAAATAGAAGACTGAAAACTGTGTGTGTGTGTGTGTGTGTGTGTGTGTGTGTGTGTGTGTGTGTGTGTGTGTGTGTGTGTGTGTGTGTGTGTGTGTTGTTTATTGTTTATGACCTGTGTCGCCCGACCATGGTGCATTCTGTAAGGATGGTGTCTTGTATTGTGAAACTGGAGTTCTTCTCATGTTCTGTGTTACTAAAAACCTTTACACAACTGCAGAAGGATTTTTCTTTTCACTGAATGCAATAAAGCAACTAAACATCAAGCTGGAAAATTATAGTTTGGCATTTGAAAAAGAAGAGCAGAATGTCATATTATGGAGATCTGCAATATAAGGACTACAAATTTTGTTGCTTCAACAAAATCAGTTAAAATACAATGTCTCTGTATGTTTGAGCTCAAAATATCACTTATTGCAAATGGTAGTCTTTTGTATATATGTCTGTGCTTATTTTTCATATAGTTTATAATGGAAGTGAGTAAGAAAACAACAGACAATATAAACTGAATGCAGCAAATTTCAGTTTGACTGTTTACAGGCCTTTGATTTTTTTTTTTCTTGCATAGTCATTGAGTAAATGTCTTTTAAGACTAAGCAGAAGTAGTTGCAAGGTCTTTTGCTTTAGACTTTGGACACACACAATGGCACACTCAGCAATATTTCCTATTTTATATAATTTATGGCAGCACAGGTTGTGTGTATATATTTAAGAAGCGCTTTGGCTCGATTTTACACAGTAATTAAAATGATTTGGCTCTGTTCTTCTTCTCAGGTCTTGAGGTGACCCATCAGACAATGTCTACTATTTTATAGTTGATAGAAAGAGAGGCTTTTTCTGGATTGGAGCCAAAGTTGTGCCAAGAAGTTAGAGGTTTGTAGGTTTCAAAGCTTCACATCTGACTGGCATTGCTTTGTTGCTGCAGCATGCTTTTTTTAATGTCAGTGCTCCCAAAAGAGCTGCTTTGTAGAGATGCTCAGCAAGAACTAGGTTCATGCAGCAGTTCACTCAAATGATAACATTTTCCTAGCTCAGGTTATAAGTTTTAAAATTCATTTATGAAGAAAATGTTCATAAACCCAACAGTCAATAAATTTCTATGTAATAGTAACCTTGTAAAGGAAGTGTTATCAAATAACAATAGAATTAGTCTAATACAATTGTGAAGCTGTGTAAATTGTAAATAAACAGAATGCAATGGTTTGCAAATCTTATAAACACATTTTATTCACATTATAACAGAAAAAAATAAGGTCATTTTTAATTTGATAGCTGCAACGTGTCCCAAAAAAGTTGGGCCAGGGAAACAAAAGTCTGAAAATGTAGGTTTTACCAAAAAAAAAAAAAAAAAAAAAAAAACAGCTGGAAAAGAATCAGAAAGTAATTGGCAACATGTCTGTATCATGATTTATTATAAAAAGAAGTAGAGAACTAAGAAGTGAGACTGAGCAGAGGTTCTGCAATCTAAAACCACATCTAAAAGTTGTGGAACAATTTCAAAATAGTGTTTATCATTATAAATTTGCAATGACTTTAAATATTATTGTTATCTATAGAACATAATATCTTAAAAATATTTTAAGAACCTGGAGAAATCTTGCTGCGTAACAGATCAATATTGTATTCCCATGCTCTTCTGTAATGAAAGTCAATGCATGGGCCCAGAAAAATCTTCAGAAATCATTGTCTGTGAATACAGTTTGCTGTGACATTGACAAATTCAGATTAAAGCTCTGTTATGCAAAGAAGAAGCCATATGTGAACATGTTTCAGAATTGCCATTGGGCCAAAGCTTATTCAAAATTAAATAAGGCACAGTGGCAAACTATTCGGTGGTCAAACACATCAAAATGTAAACTTTTTTTGAAGAACTTGGGTGCTGTGAACTCTGATCATGCGGCTTGTTATCGGTGCATAGGCGCTACCAATACTGAGGTACATTGCATCGAGAAAGTATTCAGACAAAAGCTTTACTTTTTCCACATTTTGTTATGATACAGCCTTATTCCAATGTTTCCTCAAAATTCTACAAACAATATCCCATTATGACAATGTAAAAGTATTTGTTTGTAGACCTCAGATACGGGATTGTATCTAGGCACAGATCTGGGCAAAGATAAGACAGACAAATTTCTGCAGCAATAAAGATCCCAATAAGCACAGTGGCCTCCATCATCCTTAAATGGAAGAAGTTTGGAACACCAGGACTCTTTCTAGAGCGGACCAACCGGCCAAACTGAGCGATCGGGGGAGAAGGGCCTTAGTCAGGGAGGTGACCATGAACCCAGTGGTCACTCTGAAAGAGCTCCAGCGTTTCTCTGTGGAGAGAGGAGAACTTTCCAGTAGGACAACCATCTCTGCAGCACTCCACCAATCAGGTCTATGTGGTAGAGTGGCCAGACAGAAGCCACTCCTCAGTAAAAGGCACATGACATCCCACCTGGAGTTTGCCAAAAGCACCTGAAGGACTCTCAGATCATAAAAAACAACAATTGAACTCTTTGGACTGAATGACAAGTGTCATGTCTGGGCGAAACCAGGCACCGCTCAGTATATTGCCAATATCAGCAGCATCATGCTGTTTGGATGCTTTTCAGAGGCAGGTACTGGGAGACTAGTCAGGATTGAGGGAAAGATTAATGCAACAATGTAAAAAGACATCCTTGATGGAAACCTGCTTCAGAGTGCTCAGGCTGGGATGATGGATCATCTTCCAACAGGACAATGACCCTAAGCAGACAGCCAAGATAACTAAGGAGTGACTACAGGACAACTCTTAGAATGTCCTTGAGTGGCCCAGGCAGAGACCAGACTTGAACCCGATTGAACATCTCTGGAGAGATCTGAAAATGGCTGTGCACCGGCACCCCCCCCCATTTAACCTGATTGGAAGAAAGATCCAAAGAACAATAGGAGAAACTACCCAAAATAGGTGTGCCAACTTGTTGCACAATACTCAGAAAGACTTGAGACTGTAATTGGTGCCAAAGGTGCTTCAACAAAGTATTGAGAAAAGGCTGTGAACATAAATCTCCATAAAAACAATTCCCTGTAAGTTTTTTGGTCTATCGTGCTATCTGCGAGAGACTGGGAGAATCAGCGAAACAAATTAGTTATGTGGCAAATGCAATTCCGCGATAAGGCGGGGGCGCGAGATTCGAACCGCGGTAAAGGGGGGATTACTGTAAATAGGATTAATTATGGTTTTTATTTTTTATAAATTAACAAAGGTTTCAAACAAACTTATCTCACATTGTCATTATGGGGTTTTGTTTGTAGACAGAATTTAGAGGAAAATAATGAATTCAATCTATTTTGGAATATGGCTGCAACATAACAAAATGTGGAAATAGTGAAGCGCTGTGAATACTTTCTGAATGCACTGTACATCCAGACAATTGCTTTTTTGTTTAGGGAGGGCCTTGCGTACTGCTGCCTCTTGCATAATAACTCCATCTATTACACCACCAATAGTCTGGGTGCTAAACTGGCCTGCCTGCAATCCAGACCTTTTACCAACTAAAACCATTTGGTGCATCATGAAACGAAAAATACGACAAAGAAGACCCAGGAATGTTGAGCTAGTCTACAGCAGCTGGAAGAGGGGTGCATAGTGGTAAAAATGGCCCTTTTTCTTTTACGTGTTGCAGCCATTGAATTAAAAATTACCTAATTTTTTCCTTCAGATGGTAAATTTTCCCAGCTTAAATATTTGCATAGATGCTAATATGTTATATTGTGAATAAAATATGTTTTGGGAGGTTTTCATTCCTTTTTAACATTTTACACAGTGTCTTTTTTTAGAATTGAGTTTGTTCTACATTTTCATATCCATATTAAACAAATATTCTGAATAATCATCTCTGATGCAAAAGTATATACAGTCTTGTATGTTTTAACCAGATTAATAACGTATAACTTATTTTTAATTATTGGCAATCTAGAAACCCCAGGAGCAGTTGAGGGTTCACAGCTACTGTATGCTCAGCAGTCTTTTTCCATTAATTACTTTCATGTGGGTGTGAGCAAACTACCAGAAATAATGCATGCACAGTTAGAGAAAAAAAAATACCACATTCATTAATGTTCTACATTTAGGTATGTACAAAATCATTTACCAAAATCTTAGACACTGTTCTGTCATGGTAATTTTAGCTACTTCTTTATTTATATTTTTTGCAAGCATCGAAATCATAAAAAATACAGCAGTTGACTGACTGGAAATAATAAAAATCTGCACACATATCTGGTTGAGAACAATTATGTACTTAAGTGATGTAGCTGAGGTTGAGGAACTGTCAGACTTCGCTGACTATGCTGACAATGTGGGCAGTTCTATATTTCTACCTCAGGCTTTTTTTCCCCCAGTGTTTTTGCCGGCATTTTGATATGGTTTGCATTTAATTTAAAAGGAAAAACCCTCTTGTACTGCTTACTATAAGGTTTTGGCTATGCAGTCCCATACACAGCAATCTGTGATGCCCTGTGTGTTTGGGCACTTTTCTATCATAGCCAGCATTAACTTATTTAGTAATTTTTGCTACAATAGCACTTCTACTTGATTCAACCATACAGTCCAGCCTTTGCTATCCAAACACATCAGTGAACATTGAGGGCCCATGACCCTGTCATTGGATCACCAGTTGTCAATCCTTGGACCATCTTTGTTAGGTACAAACCACTGCAAACCATGAACATCCCAAAATCCTTCTATTTTGGGGATGCACAGTTTGGCTGCCTGTCAAAGTCACTTAGATCTTTATGGGTTTTTTTTAGTTTTCTGTTCTTCTAACTTTGAGAACTGACTGTTCACTTGTTGCTAAATATATTCCACCTCCTGACAAGTGCCATTATTTCACAATAATATACACACATCTTTCTAGGATGCCCACTCCTTGGAAGAGGAGTGGGCATAAATAATTTAATTATTTATTCCCCCCACATCTCCCAATTGTTGATAATGGCCTGGTTGTTTTTTGAAATCTTTTCCAAGAGTCTAAATTGATTTTTTGTCTTCTGTCATCTGAAAACGAACAGTGACTTGATTAGCACCATTTGACATCAACACTTTGAGAAGATCTAGACAATTTTGCAGCTTATTTGCAGTGACCTTAATTGCCATTTGTTCAACAACGGTATAGTAAATTATATTTAATTTAAACATGCACTATACCAATAATTCCAGTTGCTGGCTAAATGAAAACTCATTCTAGCTTGGCCCAACTAATGATTCCCCCAGAAAAGCATTATTCCCAGCCTACACCTCTAGATTTGACTCATGTATGCAGTTGAAGGAATGTGTAGGCGTTCACTTGGTATTTCTAAACACACTTTAACAATGGGGTAGGTGTGAGACTGACAGGCTATGTGCAGAAACATTTAGCCTGTGGATCAGGCCTTGGGATTAGGCAGAAAATTGGTAGGGGAAGATATGGTAATTAGACTTGCCTATTAATGTGTCAAGGGCAACGCCACAGACAGGCATGTTGGCCTTGTTTGAATATTGCTTCATTCTAATCAGCAGGTTCAGTCTAGCAGGGTTGCTGATCACACTGACCATATCAGTGTCACAGTCCAATGTGAGCAGAATTTTGTACAGGGTTGGACAAATCACTAAACCAGGTACTCGGGACAGATTTGGTATCCAGGCTTTTACTTTTGTATTCATTGCTACCCAGATAGATATGTTAAAAAAAAGGGAATAAGAAAATTAAAAAATACCAATATTTGTTTTATATGTTGCTATGTTTAAACAATTTTTTTTTCATGGTGGTACGATAAACTATACCTTATTTATACAATTATTGTGCAAAAAGAGCTTCATTGAGGCATGCTTTGCCAATTTTGGTTTTAAAGAACTTGAATGGCCTTCACAGAGCCCTGACCACAACCTCACTAAACAGATGAGGAATGAACTGGATCTCAGTTGAAACATCAGTGCCTGATATTATTAATGATCTTGTGACTGAATGGAAAAAAAATCCCCACAGTCAGGATCCAAAATATAAAGTTTTCACAAAAGTGTACAGGTACACTTAACACTAAAGCATATAGATGTAATGGGTAGGTGTCAACAGAGTTATAGTCAAACACTATGTACGAAGAAAAAACAAAAAAAAAATCAATCCTGTATTATATTTTGTGCAGTTTCTGACTATTTAAACATCTGTCACATATTTAAATGTACTGTCATATTTATTAGGGAAGTACAGAAATAGTGTGTAAATGTTTGAATTTATTTTCTCATATGTTCCATACAATGTAGATCTAATTACTGGGTCTTTATCTTATTGCAGCTTCTGGCGATGCTGTTGTTGGCCATGCCAGAGGCTCTGAGTGGCGCTGCATGTGTGGATGTTCCCCTGGCAACCACCTTCCTCTCTCTACCCTTTTACCTCCTTGTCCTGCTGGGTTTCTCTGTTCATGTGATGGTGTGCACTTCGTCCGAGGCCTCCTGCTACTTCTGCTCACTGCCCTGGATCTTGGCCTTTGCCGGCATCGTCTTCTCCTCAGCCCTGTTTTGTTCTCTGGTGTCCATGGCAGCCAGACATGCACACAAAGCCGATAACAAGCTGACCAAGGTGAGCAAGACAGTATAAAAGGAGGAAAGGCATAAAGGATTGGGGTTATTAGTTTTAATCTGTTTAGGGTTTGGTTTGCATTATTTGTGTTCCAAAAACTGCAATTGTTCGTCATTTAAAGCAAATGATAAATTAAAGGTCCAGTGCAAGTTCTTTCTCTCCTGAATTAGTCCAAGGCTTTGTTTTTACCAATAAGTAACTCACCAGTAGAGTCCAATGTAATAAATTATACCACAAATTATCTTGGAAAACTGATCATAAGATTCATATGTGCTTTTTGAACATTCTATTTCACATTTAGTCCCAGTTGTTTTGATAATAAACTCCAGTCTTGAGTGTGGTTATGGTTGCATTTCTTAATTTAACATTATCTATCTATCTATCTATCTATCTATCTATCTATCTATCTATCTATCTATCTATCTATCTATCTATCTATCTATCTATCTATCTATCTATCTATCTATCTATATATATATATATATATATATATATATATATATATATATATATACAGTGAGGAAAATAAGTATTTGAACAGCCTGCTATTTTGCAAGTTCTCCCACTTAGAAATCATGGAGGGGTCTAAAATTGTCATCGTAGGTGCATGTCCACTGTGAGAGACATAATCTAAAAAAAAAATCCAGAAATCACAATATATGATTTTTAAACTATTTATTTGTATGATACAGCTGCAAATAAGTATTTGAACACCTGTCTATCAGCTAGAATTCTGATGCTCAAAGACCTGTTAGTCTGCCTTTAAAATGTCCACCTCCACTACATTTATTATCCTGAATTAGATGCACCTGTTTGAGGTCGTTAGCTGCATAAAGACACCTGTCCACCCCATACAATCAGTAAGAATCCAACTACTAACATGGCCAAGACCAAAGAGCTGTCCAAAGACACTAGAGACAAAATTGTACACCTCCACAAGGCTGGAAAGAGCTACGGGGAAATTGCCAAGCAGCTTGGTGAAAAAAGGTCCACTGTTGGAGCAATAATTAGAAAATGGAAGAAGCTAAACATGACTGTCAATCTCCCTCGGACTGGGGCTCCATGCAAGATCTCACCTCGGGGGGTCTCGATGATCCTAAGGAAGGTGAGAAATCAGCCCAGAACTACACGGGAGGAGCTGGTCAATGACCTTAAAAGAGCTGGGACCACCGTTTCCAAGGTTACTGTTGGTAATACACTAAGATGTCATGGTTTGAAATCATGCATGGCACGGAAGGTTCTCCTGCTTAAACCAACACATGTCCAGGCACGTCTTAAGTTTGCCAATGACCATTTGGATGATCCAGAGGAGTCATGGGAGAAAGTCATGTGGTCAGATGAGACCAAAATAGAACTTTTGGGTCATAATTCCACTGAACGTGTTTGGAGGACGAAGAATGATGAGTACCATCCCAAGAACACCATCCCTACTGTGAAGCATGGGGGTGGTAGCATCATGCTTTGGGGGTGTTTTTCTGCACATGGGACAGGCCGACTGCACTGTATTAAGGAGAGGATGACCGGGGCCATGTATTGCGAGATTTTGGGGAACAACCTCCTTCCCTCAGTTAGAGCATTGAAGATGGGTCGAGGCTGGGTCTTCCAACATGACAATGACCCGAAGCACACAGCCAGGATAACCAAGGAGTGGCTCTGTAAGAAGCATATCACGGTTCTGGCGTGGCCTAGCCAGTCTCCAGACCTAAACCCAATAGAGAATCTTTGGAGGGAGCTCAAACTCCGTGTTTCTCAGCGACAGGCCAGAAACCTGACTGATCTAGAGAAGATCTGTGTGGAGGAGTGGGCCAAAATTCCTCCTGCAGTGTGTGCAAACCTGGTGAAAAACTACAGGAAACGTTTGACCTCTGTAATTGCAAACAAAGGCTACTGTACCAAATATTAACATTGACTTTCTCAGGTGTTCAAATACTTATTTGCAGCTGTATCATACAAATAAATAGTTTAAAAATCATACATTGTGATTTCTGGATTTTTTTTTTTAGATTATGTCTCTCACAATGGACATGCACCTACGATGACAATTTCAGACCCCTCCATAATTTCTAAGTGGGAGAACTTGCAAAATAGCAGGGTGTTCAAATACTTATTTTCCTCACTGTTTATATATATATATATATATATATATATATATATATATATATATATATATATATATATATATATATATATATATATATATATATATATATATATAAATTCATGGTTTGGTGGGAACTTTGGTTTTTAAATCACTTTTTGGTTAAATGTTTTTGTACAGTTAGGGGGAACAAATGCAAAACATAAAATTGCTTGTAGTTTTTTATTAAGACATTTTTTTAACCAATATTAAATGAAATGTTTGCTTGGTTAATTATATCTAAAATAATAATTTATATGATAGAATAAAAAAATAGAAATAAAGAAATTTAATTGAATAAATACACTTTCTTATATCTTATATATATATTAAATTGTCACAAATTTAACTGATTAAATACAATTAAATAAAGGGAAAAAAAATATTAAATAGTTTACATTTGTTAGACCCCATTTGGATAATACAGGTGCGTGTTTGTGTGTGTGTGTGTGTGTGTGTGTGTGTGTGTGTGTGTGTGTGTGTGTGTGTGTGTGTGTGTGTGTGTGTGTGTGTTTTGCATTTAAATATTTAATTTTCCAAAGATATGATGTACTCAACTGTTCTACTTGACCAATGTCTTCATTCCGCTCATCCTTCGTTCATTTACTCCTTCGCTGAAGCTGGACATTCGCTGGAAGAGATATGAATTCTTTAGTGTTTTCATGCATGCACAAAAAAAAACCAAATCTTGTTTCTGGTATGGAGTGAGTAGTCACAGTGACACCCCTAGCATTGTTGTGTATGTTTTCAGTTTATTAATAATAATAATAATAATAATAATAATAATAATAATAATAATAATAATAATAACAATAAAAATACTAATAAACATGTATTGAAAGTTCGAGGCAGAGACTAAACAAACTTGCAGTTTACCACTTAATATGTTCCTAAGGGAATTTAGACCTACCTACCCACCTACCCACCTACCTACCTACCTACCTACCTACCTACCTACCTACCTACCCACCCAACCCACCCACCTACCTTCCTTCCTTCCTTCCTTCCTTCCTTCCTTCCTTCCTTCCTTCCTTCCTTCCTTCCTTCCTTCCTTCCTTCGAACCACTGCTGTAATGACAAAGAAGTGTATGATCATTATAAACATATATATATATACAGTGAGGAAAAATAGGTATTTGAACACCCTGCTGAGGGGTCTGAAATTGTCATCGTAGTTGCATGTCCACTGTTAGAGACATAATCTAAAAAAAATCCAGAAATCACAATGTATGATATTTTTTTTTAACTATTTATTTGTATGATAAAGCTGCAAAAAAGTATTTAAACACCTGAAAAAGTCAATGTTAATATTTTATACAGGAGCCTTTGTTTGCAATTACAGAGGTCAAACGTTTCCTGTAGATTTTCACCAGGTTTGCACACACTGCAGGAGGGATTTTGGTCCACTCCTCCACACAGATCTTCTCCAGATCAGTCAGGTTTCTGGCCCGTCGCTGAGAAACACGGAGTTTGAGCTCCCTCCAAAGATTCTCTATTGGGTTTAGGTCTGGAGACTGGCTAGGCCACGCCAGAACCGTGATATGCTTCTTACAGAGCCACTCCTTGGTTATCCTGGCTGTGTGCTTCGGGTCATTGTCATATTGGAAGACCCAGCCTCGACCCATCTTCAATGCTCTAACTGAGGGAAGGAGGTTGTTCCCCAAAATCTCGCAATGCATGGCCCCGGTCATCCTCTCCTTAATACAGTGCAGTCGCCCTGTCCCATGTGCAGAAAAACACCCCCAAAGCATGATGCTACCACCCCCCATGCTTCACAGTAGGGATGATGTTCTTGGGATGGTACTCATCATTCTTCTTCCTCCAAACACGTTTAGTGGAATTATGACCCAAAAGTTCTATTTTGGTCTTATCTGACCACATGACTTTCTCCCATGACTCCTCTGGATCATCCAAATGGTCATTGGCAAACTTAAGACGTGCCTGGACATGTGCTGGTTTAAGCAGGGAAACCTTCATGATTTCAAACCATGACGTCTTGCACCTACGATGACAATTTCAGACCCCTCCATGATTTCTAACTGGGAGAACTTGCAAAATAGCAGGGTGTTCAAATACTTATTTTCCTCACTGTGTGTGTGTATATATATATATATATATATATATATATATATATATATATATATATATATATATATATATATATATATATATATATATATATATGTTTATAATGATCATACACTTCTTTGTCATTACAGCAGTGGTTCATAGGTACAAGTTCTGTTGAGTTCATTGCCTCTAATACAGAGGCTTCCGTTTTAGACGTTAGTTCTTCTACAGTGTAAGCTAATAGCGAGGTCCTGTCCTATAGTTTTGTGTGTGAAGAAGAAGAGTTGTGTTTCAGTTTGCTCTGCTCTGGTTATAAAGCAGGCTTGGTTTGCCTGGTAATTGGTTCACCTTTTGATCTGTAGTAAGTTGCAACACTTTATAGCTACATAGCCTTTTTTCCCCCACCTTTTGCAAGCTTTCCAGTGCCACCACTTCTTTTTTAAATGTAAAGGTCTTATTAAATAGCTGTTCCTTCCCCCTTTGAATAGGCTACCTTAAGAAAAATGTTCTCTGCTGAACCTTTATTGTTAGAGGGACAGTGATAATAATGTTACCCTGCCTAGAATCAGTGAACAGATTCAATTAAAATTAATTACCGCTTCCAAAGATGAGGAGCGATTTCTGTCTGTCTCCAATCTTTTTTCCATTGAACTGTTTTCTGTGCCTCCTTTCTGTGTCTTTTCAAGATTTTATGGAAAATGTAATGTAAAGAGTTGAGCCGCTTACGAGCATAGTTCAGAAAGATCGGTGTTTATATAAAAATGTCAGAATGAAGTAAGTTTAAAATGCATGCTGTATGAGTATTAATGATCTAGCTCATCATGATTTTTGAAGGTCATTTTCACTCTGACTGAAAGCTGGCTAGAACATTGATGACTCACCAAGTTTTTCTTTTTTTACATCCTAAACTGAACAGAGAAGTGTCAGATGAAATTAATTGGCATGGTGACAAAAAAATGAAAAGCAGCTCACAAATATAATTTATGTTTGATTATTTAAATGGACATTGCACATTAACTTGATGGAAATAATCAAGCAGGGACATATAAGTTAACATTGAATGCCATTTTTCTTATATGCCTTCAGCCTGCTTTGATTAAGGCTTTAAAGAAAATACTGTGAAACACATCTAAGTGGGCTTTTTATACATTTATTGTTTATTTATAGTACCCTAATCAATTTTATAGTCTTTAATTAGGTGAAGACCTAGTTTTTGTCTAGTTTTGTTTGGCTGGTTTACTGTAAGATTCACTACTGCATATGGTTCACTATTTAATTTATTTTTTTTTTTTTTTTTTTTGAGAGATTGTGTGTTACAGAAAAAAAAGCCAGGATCCTGTTTTTTGAGCCATAACAGTGTAAATAAGTACTTCTATGCATTTTAAAAACACAAATGCAATATATAGTATATAATGTAATATAATATTTACAGTTGAGGCCAAAGATTTACGTACACCGATTCTGTTGTGTAGATAGTCAGTCAGTCAGTCATATTCACACATTTCATGTTACTACACATTTCTTTTGGTGAGTCATTTGGGGCCGAATATCAGAGGTCATTTTAAAACAATACATTAATCCCTCGCCTATCGCGGGGGTTTACGTTCCAGACCCCTTTCAACCATACTACCTAAATACAGCGTAATCCCGCAATACAGCGGAAAAATTAAAAAAACAAAATTAGATAAGTTCCATGTAAAAACCAGCGTTACAGTGAGACCACAAAAGCTGACCCTCGATGTGGCGAGGGATTATTGTATGTTAGCGACCAATTTATTTTGGCTTTGATTTACTATATCAGCCTTCCAGCAACTCTTTTTTTTCTAAAGAGTGACCTGCCTCTCTAAATCTTCTAAAAGATCCCAGAAATTTACATAATGACTTTTTGATTGGTCACTTGTCATAATTAGAGGTTAATTGGAAGGTGAGTGGCTTTAGCAGGTCCCATTTTTAAAGATAGTGTTTTCCCTTTTCTATGAAGAATCTAGGCAACTAAACCAGGCCCACAGAAACTAAACTGGCAAACTAAGACGTTCCAGACTGAGCATCAAAATTTTGGTCAGATAAACTATTTGTACTTAATGATCAACTGTACGAACTATGTATGGAGGAGGAAAGATGAGCCTTTTGTTCTTAAGAATGTCATCACAGCTGTGAAGCATGGAGGTGGGAGCATTATGTTTTGGGAGTGTTTTGTTGAAACATTAAATCTTGTAACTGAATCCAAAAGAAAATTTTTAGACTGAAAAAAAGAAAAAAAAAAAAAAGAAAAACATGCCTAAAGCAAGGGGACTGACAAACCTGACAAAGTTGCACCATATTTGTCAGGAGGAGTAAACAAATATTCCAGCAAATATTCAGGGACGCTTGAAAAAGCTTTTTGATTTACACTAAGCCACTAAAGATCTAGTGAATAAAAGCTGAAATTAGTCTATTTTGTAGATTAATTAGATACAGTGATTCAATTAACATGGAAAATGTGAAATGTTTGGAGTCATGTAATACTGTGTAAGGTTGATAAAAGATGACTTTTTGGATCCTGAGACCATAATGAATGTTGAATCCTCTCACTGCAGTTTATTAGAAAAACTACAGTATACTAATGCCAGGTAGGGCTTTGGTTTGCTCTCAATACAGGTTTAATGTTCATGACATGGATTCCACAGGATTCTGGCTCTTGTTGACCTGATTGCATTATCAATTTCTGCAGATAATTTAAGTTTGAACTTTTATTTTGTAAATCTTCTCTTTTACCACATGCCATAGTGGATAGAGATCAAAGTATTAAGCTCATTGGCTTGTTCATAAAACCAGAATTTGTGGACCTGGAGGGATGCTCATCATCTGTAACGATGCTCAAATAATGCCTCAAGAACACATTCCCCACACTCTTACATCACCACCATGAGCCTGGACTGTTGACTTAAGATAGATTTGGTCTATAAATTCATGTTGTTGTCATTGAATTCTGTGCTTCAGCAGAAGTTGAGACCGATTGATATTTTTCTAGTCTTTAACTGTCCAGTTATGGTAAGTCTGTACCAAATGCAGTCCCAGCTTTCTGTTTTTGACAGAGGAGAGGACTATAGTGGAATCTGCTGTGCTGATTCTGTGGTGGGAATTACCTCAGTGTTTGACGTAATGCGCCTTCTAAGATGCTTTTCTGTTCACCACAATTGTACAAAGTGGTTATTTATGTTATTGTGCCTTCTGATTAGCTTATATGAATTTGGCCGGTTGCTCGCATGTTCTACTTGTTTCACATGATTACACAATTACCTGAATGAGCAGGGGTTCTTGATAAAGTGCTTAGTGGGTGTATGTTCACAGCATAAGTATATATGCTCATGAATTTGTGTATATGAGTGAGTACAGCTTGAAAGAATTCTGATGTAGCGTGTGCTATTATTAGCACTGAAATAACTTGCAGTGGGTGTGTTGTGTAATGTGTATGTTGAACAGCATTCATTATGGTTTTTTTGTTTGTTTAATTACAATTTTCTTTTCTTTGCTTATTTGATCTTGCCAGCATTGCTGATTGTGATTTCTGTTTGGCCCAAAAGACAAACCAGTTTAACAGACAACTCCTTTAAAACGGTGTACCTGACTGCTGCTAGTTAATCTAATAAATATACAGTGCCTGTCAAAAGTTTGGTAACACCTAGTCTTTTAAGCAAATACTGTGTAACTTTAGCTGGCTGCCTGTTTTCTTGACATCTGCAATTATCATTAAAAACAATACAAATGTTGATTTACACACATTTCTTTACCTTGCATTCTCAGATGCGTTATTTTATTAAATTCTTTTTTTATACAAAAAGAAACCACCATGCATGAGTGAATTTGTTCATAGGAGAAATCCTCCATTTACTTCTCAACAAGCAGCCACTATAATCCTTAAAATGGATAAATTAAAGATTAAAATCAATATGTGGCTTTTGCATTTTTTAAAAGTACATCTTTATACAATAATAATTTGAATTAGGGTTTTTTTATATAATATATAATAAGCAAAACATCTAATAAAAAAAAAAAAATTCTTACATGTCCTGATTGATCGATTATCAAAATAATCGTAAAACACATGAATTGGACAGTAAATGCCTGGAAGAAAGTTTTGTGGACAGACCAGTCCAATTTTGACGTTTTTGGCTGTAACAGAAAAACTTATGTAAGACAGAGAACAGGAGAGTGGATGGCAGCAGGCTACCTCACCCACATAGTCACACATAGAGGTGGAACTTAATTTTTTTAGGCTTTTTTGGAGCAAGAAAGGTTGGTGGCTTATTTTGGGTAAAAGAAATACAAATTGCAATTCCATTTGGACTGCAGCTTTCTGGAACCCAGTTCGTCAGACAAGACAATAAACCTCTGGGATGAACTGGATGGTGAAGTCTAAATGAAATACAAACACGATTCCAAAAAAGTTGGGACAATATACAAATTGTGTATAAAAAAGGAATGCAATAATTTACAAATCTCATAAACTTATATTTTATTCGCAATAGAATATAGATAACATAGCAAATGTTGAAAGTAAAATATTTTGAATTCATGAGAGCTACACATTTCAAAAAAGTTGGGACAGGTAGCAAGAGAGGCTGGAAAAGTAAATTGTACATATAAGGAACAGATGGAGGACCAATTTGCAACTTATTAGGTCAGTTGGCAACATGATTAGGTATAAAAAAGAGTAAAACAGTGTCTCAGAAGTCAAGATGGGCAGAGGATCACCCATTCCCCCATAACTGCGGTGAAAAATAGTGGAGCAATATCAGAAAGGAGTTTCTCAGAGAAAAATTGCAAAGAGTTTGAAGTATCATCATCTACAGTGCATAATATCATCCAAAGATTCAGAGAAACTGGAACAATCTCTTTGCGTAAGGTTCAAGACCGGAAAACCATACTGGATGCCCGTGATCTTCGGGCCCTTAGATGGCACATACAGGAATGCTACTGTAATGGAAATCACAACATGGGCTCAGGAATACTTCTAGAAAACATTGTCAGTGAACACAATCCACCGTGCCTTCCGCCGTCACCGGCCAAAACTCTATAGGTCAAAAAAAGAAGCCGTATCTAAATATGATCCAGAAGCACAGGTGTTTTCTCTGGGCCATGGCTCATTTAAAATGAACTGTGGCAAAGTGGAAAACTGTTCTGTGGTCAGACGAATCAAAATTTTAAGTACTTTTTGGAAAACTGGGATGCCGTGTCATCCGGACTAAAGAGGATAAGGACAAACCAAGTTGTTATCAGCGCTCAGTTCAGAAGCCTGCATCTCTGATGATACGGGGTTGCATGAGTGCGTGTGGCATGGACAGCTTACACATCTGGAAAGGCACCATCAATGCTGAAAGGTATATCTAAGTTCTAGAACAACATACGCTCCCATCCAGACGTCGTCTCTTTCGGGTAAGACCTTGTATTTTCCAACATGACAATGCCAGACCACATACTGCATCAATTACAACATTATGGCTGCGTAGAAGGAAGATCCGGGTACTGAAATGGCCAGCCTGCAGTCCAGATCTTACTAAAATAAACAGGTCAAAATAACAACCTTGGAACTAGACTCCAGTAACTATCATGTATGAGAAACATGAATGATATGTGTCAAGCTTGAAATGATACACACACACAGAAACAGAAATAGGGGTGCTTATAGGGGTAACAAGGAACAGGTTTGAGTGATCCGTGAGACATGTGACATGCAGGTGCTGGTGGACGAATGTAGTATAGTGGCAGTTTTGGCATAACCGTGACATTTACACACTTTTTCACAACTAGGGAGAATTTATTGTGTGCTTTTCACGTGTTTTGGAAAGACGAATAATATCGGAGAAAACCCAGGCATGCAGAGAAAGAGAGCGAGAGAGTTAGCATCGGGACAACATAGTAAGGAGGTCTTCTTTAGTCTAGGAAAAACATTTCTAATAATCCTTGAGTCTTTATTGTCTTGTAGGGAAACCTCCAGTTATTTGGAGATACAGGTTTTGATAAGTTGCTGGTGATGGGAAGTGCTCCAAATAACAAACCGAAACAATTATCAGAGGGATTGTTTTACTCATAGGATGCACTGAATTAGCATATAAATAAAAAATCTTTTTTTTTATTTTATTTTTTATTCTTATTTTAGCCCCACCATGATTTCTTCTTATTTTGAGATCAAAAACCATAACCAACAGAGACCAAAACAAAGAGAAACTTACTCTGGCAAATATAATCTCCAAATGGATGGTTTCCAGAGAGTTTGCAGCTTTATGGATGCAAATATTCTAGTAGAGGTGAATCAAGCATGACTCGAAAGAAAGAAAGGGGGACAGAGAGAAAGAGTGAGAGGGAGGAAGAAAAGGGAAGGAGGGGGCGGCGCTGTTTTTTCCTTCCCCTCTCCCTGATTGTACACAAATGTCAGTGTGGGGTGTTGGTTACAATTCATTTTCCCCCCAACTAAGTTTTTCTCAGTGCTACTCTAGTTGATGGATGGGGGTCCGTTGGTCATTGCACTGAGACCCTGTCACAGCCCACAGGAGCAGGATGTCCCTATGGTAACTGGAGTCATGGCTACTGGTTTTTGTATATATCATGATGCTCAGGCATCAGAAGTAACTAACTAGGGTTTTATTAGCACACAAGGGAAGACAGACTGTGGATGTGTGTTTCTTGAACATATCACAGATGCAGGAAGAAGGGTCCGGGGTATTTTTATTACTTAGAATTTTTTCAATATTTTAGCTATTCTCTAGAAAAACACTGCAAATGTATGTTTTGAAGAATCCTTAAAATCATAGCAATGATTAACAGGCTACATTATGCTGTTTATGTTGTTTAAAGAAACTTCTCCTGTGCTATTTAATCCACAGCAGTAGCGTGTGTTGTAAACTCTCTTGTGGGGAAATTTTTACTGTTGTAGGTCTGGCATGCAGTGGGCAAAATCCGTGTGGTATGTTTGTCCACTTTTTATTGCTTAGCCCTTTAAACATTGCTCCCATTAGTTGTTTAATAACAAAATGACAGAAGCACTGTAGCATGCCTGTGTGTGTGTGTGTGTGTGTGTGTGTGTGTGTGTGTGTGTGTGTGTGTGTGTGTGTGTGTGTGTGTGTTTGTTTAGCCCACAGCCTTCTTAATAAATATGTGACTTTTATAATGCATTTATTATTCTATTATTATTACAGTTACTGCTTCAAAGATCTCCACATGACTGAATGGAAGATATTAACTTCCCATTGCTTAACCAATAGTGATTAGTTCATTGCTTATAAAAGAAGTGATTTATGTTTTGTTTCATGGTAGAGCTAAACATGTGTGCCTCTGGGCATTTTTAATTCATTTCCTGTTTTTTTTCTTTTTTTAAGAGAAAAGAAATAACAAAAAATCTTGAAATATTTTGTGAAAAATTATTCTGACATAACAAATAAGTCTTTAATTCTAGTTTCTGATCCAATGAGCTGTATTTCTTTCGGCTTCTCCCATCAGGGGTCGCCACAGGGGATCATCCGCATGTTTGATCCAATGAGCTACTTAAAGATAAATATTTAAATATATTTAAAAAATTATTTTAATAATAATAATGTAACTTGCAAATGATATGCATTTATTAATATTATCATTAGTAGTAGTAGTATTCATTCATTTCATTCATTCATTTTCTCCCGCTTATCCGTAATTCGGGTCGCGGGGGCAGCAGTCTAAGCAGGCCCCCGCCTTCGACTGCTGCCCAATCCTCACAGCACCGTCCCTTACGGTCCCTCCTGCAGGTGGTGAGCCCACGGGAAGGCGGCCCCACGTCACTCCGACGTCACGGACCTTGATATTTCCCCCGTAAGGGACCCCCTGGAGCATAGAGGGTTAAGGGCCTTGCTCAAGGGCCCAAGAGTGGCAGCTTGGCGATACCGGGGCTTGAACCCCAGACCTTCCGATCGGCAACCAAGCGCCTTAACCGCTGGAGCCACCACTCCCCCTAGTAGTAGTATTTCTATTCCTAATTATAATTATTCATTTTAATATAACATTAGTTATACCAATAATTATTATTTTTAAAATGTATTTATCTACTTTATAATATAACATTTTCATTTTAAATATTATTAATAGTGTTTAATATACTTTTTAATATAAACATTTATTAATTAATTATTTATTATACATTTTACATAATATACATATTTAATATATATTTATTAATTAATAAATATTCATACTCATATTGATTTATTGATATTTATGTCGCCTTCACTATATATCATTTCTAGAATGTATTACAAATCACACTTGTATCATATCCGAACTGCATCCAGCTGCTGTTTCTACATATACTTTTATTTCATACCATGTCTGCTGAAGCTGAAACACACAGTTGTGTGTGCTGAATGTATTGGGTTGCGACCAAACTTTGGGAAATCTTCTTATTTGTTTATAGACATAATATGTTGATTAAAATGCTTTGATTGAACAGAACAATTTATTAATTCATTACATAAATGCATGTTATCATATACATAAATGATGTTATTTGTAGCAAGAAGCTTCAAAGTTAGCTTTGAAAACAACTACTATGAAACAATTTTTAATAACTACATTTATCATCTCAGCTACGGTATTTTAAGTACTTGGATCAGTTTACTAAAATATTTTGCTGGATTTACACCCAGTCTGTGTTTAACTTACAATTATGTATAGTATAAGCATGAGGTTTCTCAAATAGTTGTTTTTTTTCCTCCATAGTGTTCAGGGCAGGAACTTGGTTCTGGTTCAATTGAACCTAACAGGTATTTGGTTAAGCCTCCTCCTTTCACAACAGCATTCTGCACTGCAGGAATCTTGCCGCTGATTTCAGTGTGGCTTATTTGGCACAGAGTACATTTTACACTTGCCTGCATTCCAGGCTCTTAACACCTTTATTCCTATGATTTAATTTAAAGTCCTTTAATTAGTTCCCAGCACAGCCTAACACGGCTGAGAGCTCGATTGAGAGAGGAGCTATCACAGACACACAGTCAGCGGGTGTGAGTGTGCATGTAATAGGTGATACTTTTTACATCTCTCTCTCTCTCTCTCTCTCTCTCTCTCTCTCTCTCTCTCTCTCTCTCTCAGACCTCTTCCAGAGAGTGGAATCTGTCTGAACTGGATGTCCTGCTCCTGGTTGGCACACTTGGCCACACTCTAAGCTTGGCCTCCAGCAGCTTTGTAGAAGAGGAACACCAGACCTGGTACTTCCTGCTCAACACTCTGTGTCTGGCTGTCTTCCAAGATGTCTGCAGAAAGTACTTTAGAGAAAAGAGATGCCCCGGTGAAGAAGAGGATGAAAGCCTTTTCCTGCCTTCTACCATGGAGGAAAAAGGTGCATCTTTCTCTCCGGTAGCTGAGCTTGGCGTCAGCGCAAACTCAGAGAAGTGGTTAGCACTGGCCACACCACTCCTCACTCTGGCATGCTGCCGAATGCTCAGGTCTCTCAACCAGACTGGGGTACAGTGGGCACATATTCCTGACCTGAGCCACTGGCTCAACAGGTAAGAAAGAATCGAAATGCTATGTAGATAAGGTATTAATGCATGATATTTCAGACTCCCATACCCTTATCCAGTTCTATTTTAAGTTTTTCTCATTTATACAGCTGAGCAGATGAGAGTAAAGGGCCTTGCTTAAAGGCCTAGAAATGGCAAGTTGGTTGTGTGCTGGAAATTTTACCTCTCAACCTTCTAATCTAAAGTCCAGTATCTTATCCACTACTGTGTATTTGGAATTTGCGGGCAGGGTACAGAGTCACCCATGAGCATAGAGAGTTACGAGACTTGCTCAGGGTCAAGAGCAAGTGACAGCTTAGCAGTGCTGGGGCTTGAGTCTTTTAACCTTCTGATTAGTATCTCAGAGCCTTATCTGTTGAATCAGCACTGCTCAGATTTATCTCTAATGTCATATAACGCTGTCGCACGATTGTTTTACATTTATTTAAACATTATCAGCATATATATCAACAGACACAGGATGGGAATTGGTAAATCTTGCGTGGAAGTGACACGAAAGAAAACATTTAAGACTTCAACACATAGCACTCCACCATTAGTTGTCACCCAAAAGAGGATGGGTTCCCCTTTTGAGTCTGGTTCCTCTCAAGGTTTCTTCCTCATAACATCTAAGGGAGTTTTTCCTTGCCACAGTCGCCATGGCTGCTCATCAGGGATAAATGCACACCATTCACCTTAATTGTTAAATTCTTTAAAGCTGCTTTGATACAATGTTGTGGAAAGCGCTATAGAAATAAACTTGACTTGACTTGACTTAGTTGGAAAAATGGTAAAACTGTTAATCCATATGTCTGTCCAAGATTTCTATTGGCACGATCTCTCAAGAATGAGTGGCGCAATGTTTGTAGGGTTTATAAGGAAATATCATCATATCCAGCAGATGAACAGATTAAATTTTGTGGTCCATCACTGTTTGTCATACAAAGATGTTACTTACATGCTTATGCTCAGAAACTCATGTCTTATTTTCTGTCTATCTACGAGTTTTGCCATCACTTAAGCCATATGTCCATCTGTGTGTTCACTATATAATTCTTAACAGATGAACTAATCAGATTCCCAAACAAAGTCAAATGGCTGGAATAGCTTTTGTACAAAGCCTCCTTCTTGGTTGTTATACAGAGATGTTATGTACATGTTCTTGATCAAGAAAAGGTAATGCCTATTGGCTATTTATAATTATTTCCATTCAATCATCTTTCTGTCAGTCAGTTATTCTATCCATCCATCTATTCATCCATCGATCCATCCAGGATAATTTTATTGTATTTTAGGAATTGATCTAAACAGGGACAGACAGACAGATCGATCAGGTCACTTTATTACAGGGAGAAGTACACAAATTACAGAAGAAAAGAGTAGTGTTTGATTTTGTTTAAAATAGATTAGATTTTAGAACTAATCTAAACAGACTCACAGTAAGGTCAAATGTCTAAAACTGTTTTTTGAAATGGCGTCCTTTTTTTAATTTAAGTAGATTTTATAGGTCATTTTGTTATACAAATTTGTAACTGTGACTGAAGTTGTTTGCTGCAAAATAATTCCTGTCTATGCAATTGCCATCAAGTTCCAATTTCTTGATAGTTTAGAGAGTGAAAAAAAAAATTATTGTGGGTTAAAACACAGCTGGTGATAGAGAAGATGAACTCCAAGTTTCTCATTTAATAATTTGTTATATGTACGATGCACATAGTACAGGCCAGTGGTATAGGGTAAAAGTTCATCAACCAAACAAAGTAATGTTATGTTGGTTTGTTATGCTGTTTTAGAGAAAACTCATTTTAGATGCTAGTAAGCAGCTTTATTACTATATTTGTTTATTATTAATCCTAATCTCATTGTTGGCCCTGTCTCGTTGCATTAAAAAAACTCTCAAAAGTCTATTTTTAACTGACTAAGCATCTGTCAGGCTGATCGACAGGACGCGGAAGCGGAAATAACTCAATCATGGTTTATTCAGTCAGTTCAACAAAAAAATACTCACAGTTGCCGTGGCGAGAAAACAAACAAAGAATATCCGCTCGAGACGAGTAATCCAAAACGGAACTTAGAGTTCGAAAACGAAAGTAAACTGCAACAGCAAAGAGTAATGCGCACATGGACACAGAGTCTGGAAACAGAACCAGCGGGCAGGCTGGCGGTCGCGGGAACAGGAGATGACCAGCATGACAATTCAAGAACCGACAGCCTGTGACTCGAGAACGTGAGTTTATATAGTCTAGTCCTTAACGAGCCACAGCTGTCGGTGATCCTGGCAGGCAAAGTATAACGAGGAACCATGACAGCTACTGAGGGGGGCGTGGCAGGGTGAATGTCTGACAGCAACCGAGGGAGGCATGGCAGGGGAATCCCTGACAGCATCAGACAGACTAAACAGCATCAGCTCCAGTATAAATTTGGGTTGTCAGTTTGAGGGACCGATACTCATTTAGAGAAAGCTTTAAAGCTGAAATCGTAACTCCAGAGAATCGTACGCTGTCCAAATTGGGTCGTATATTTAAGCTTTTTCACATTTAAGACTTCTGAAAACCTGCTTCTGGGTTCAATTATACATTTTTCATCGTGAGGAAAAGGCAAGTTGTTTGGGGAAAGCCCAGTGAACCTTTATTGCACCATCGAATTAATGCATTTGTACTTATTTAAAGTGGATAAACTGGAATCAGAGTCTGCTTAAAGCTTCTCGAATACTTGAAGTGAGTAGTATGTGATTACCATGTTTGTCTGTGTGTAATTACTGCATATGTGTGTGTGTGTGTGTGTGTGTGTGTGTGTGTGTGTGTGTGTGTGTGTGTGTGTGTGTGTGTGTGTGTGTGTGTGTAGGGGATGATTGATAGTAACCAAATATCCTCACAAGGGGAAGAATATCTATCTTACAAGAACATTTGACTAGTCCCCAAACTAAACGGTTATCTTTCTGTTAGCTGTTAGAATAGTGTTAATGATCTGCGTTAATAAGTAATGTGAATGGAGGGTCTTCATTTATCATGTTGAAAACAAATACATTTATTTTTAAATACGTGTTTTTACTCAAGACTTTCACGAAAATCCTGTTGGTACTGAGGACGTCCGAGTTTGCAAACATTTTTGTGTAAAGAGATGAATGTATTATGTACATAAGTACAGTACTTATGAGTGGGTGCAATTTTATATAACGTTTAAATAACTGACTCACGCACCAACGTAATGAAAATTGAAAATATATAGGCAAATAATATAAAGGCAATTTACACCAGGCATACTTTTAAGACAAAAGTAATGCAGCTGTATGAAAGGAGGACACATTGTGGCTCCGAATGTTTATAAGTCAGTTCCACTTGGCATCTTCTTTACTAAGTGACTATAAAAGTGACCAATTTGTTCGGTCTCAATCTGTTACCCGTACACTCCCTTATGCAGTGTGTCATCATTGCCGTCTTCACGAATACATCAGGATTCCTTATTGCACATCTCCTCTTGCTTTTATTTCTCTTCATCACATCATCGGAAAGCGTTCATCGAAAGTGTAAGAGAGGCCAAAGAGCACATCAGTGAGAGATATTTCTGGCTGACAGTTGTGAGATGCTAAAACAGTTCACATCGCAGTTTTCCCTGTGTGATGTACTTAGCACCTGTGATCAACGCACTGTATATATCCCCATCCCCCTTTTCTTTTCATTTCACCTAATTCACATCAGATTTATTTTCGGTAATTTGTCTCCGGATTTGCTGTAAAAAAGAAAAAGAAAAAAAAGATTGTTGCTGTAGATTTAAGTCCTGTGAGAAATCCATTTTCTTTCACAGTTAAGCCGCCAATTCATGCCTTCTGTAAGCTTTAGCTTTTTACAGATTTTTGTCAGCAGCATTACATGCTAATAAGCTGTGGCGTGAACACACTCGGCACTTTTTACGGCTGATTGAGATTCATTGAGGGCCATGAAAGCATTTACAAATATACATATTTAAAGTATATAAATGTGGTGCAAGGATAATAGGACGCATGTGTGGAGGACAAAATGATTATAGAGAAGGAAAGAAAATGTCAGGACTTGCAACACTAAGGCATGACACAAGATTGTATGGCAAATGTGAAGTGTAAGTGCGTGCTGATTTGAACGCAAACGCACACGCACATGCAAGAAACATCCGCTTTTCTTTTGCAAACACTGAGCCACGCTTACTGAATGGCGTTAGATTTTATCTAGCGGAAACCTGGAAAATTTATATAAATATATATATATACATTATATATACATTATATAAATATATAATGTTGCACTAACTTAGCGTGTCTAAAAAAAGCCTGGGCTGAGCCCATCCTCTCTCTGCACTTAGTGATAAATAACCATGATTGCGCTCATTATAAATCCAGACTTGTTACAGCAGGATGATGGACAGATGCTGGACTCTGCGATGGGTAGCGGGGGGTCAACAAAGGGGAGAGACGTGACATGGAGCTTTCTTTACCGGGTCTGACTACTTTCTCTCATTACAGAAAGAATGAATCAGAGCAGGTACTAAGACCCCCGGAGCCTATCTCATGATTCACGCTGTGAAAGGATATTAATGCTCGTTAGAACAGAGGAACCGGAAGGTGTGTGCACGGCCAAGAACGTGTACATGCGCCTGCGCATTGCAAACGTGGATGTGTTTGCCTGTGTGTGTATGTCTGTGTGTGTGTCTTGTTAACCATAGTGTGTAATTTGCAGACATTCTGTATCATTGAGTTCATTAGAGACAAGTTGTTGCTGTCAGTCAAAAGACACTAGACAGTCTAACTGTCAAAGGCAAATATGCCTGCGCTTTTCGTGTTTCTGAATGTACTGTATCTGTACCAGACTCACAGTGGTACAAACGAGTAGAGGGAAAAAAAAAATTAAACGACTATATTAGCGTATATATCAGGGGTTGTCTATTGTAAAGGAACTCAACGTAGTTTAGCAGCTCAATCGAGTATGGTGGAACTGATCGATATAAAAAACTAAAAATAGTTTGCTAACTGTAATCTTTTAAATATAAATCTTTGTGGCTTCTGAAGTAAAAAAAAAAAAAAGATTTGCATTGTGTCTATTTATGTAAATTATATAGTTGAAGGCAGGTCATTGAGAAAGGACCTCCATAAGTTTTTTTGTTATTATTGATTTCAATTTCATTTACTCTTTTTATTCTCTAAGTGTTCAATTAAAGGTCAGCAGCGAAAGCAGATTGTTTGAGATGATCAGACAGAGAAGCATGTGCTCCTTCACCACATTTAGAAACTCTGATCTGCTTATAATCCATGGCACTAATTAAAAGTGGATAATGTGAAGCACCAATGCATAAGCACTTCAACATAACCTTTTCATATGGCCATTTTTTTAAAAAGATTTTTTAATAGTTATTTCAAGCTAAATAACCAATGAAATGTAATAACTGTAATTATTCAGTCATGCTATTTTGCTAATCTGGACTTTGGTAAGCCATTAAGCCAATAAAATTTTTGCTGAACAAATTATACTTTTAGTTCTTATACTTATAAACCCAGCCATTAGGGGGGCACAAGCTAGTGTACTCTTAGTGCCGGTCCCAAGCCCGGGTAAATGGGGAGGGTTGCGTTAGGAAGGGCATCCAGCGTAAAACATGTGCCAAATCAAATATGCGGATCACAAATGAGAATTTCATACCGGATCGGTCGAGGCCCGGGTTAACAACGACCGCCACAGGTATCGTTAGCCGACAGGGTACCGGTGGAAATTGGGCTACTGTTGGCCGAAGGAGGAGAAGGAGAGGAGGAAGGCGTCTACAGAGACGGCAGGAAAAGGAGCAGTGTAGGAGAGTAGAGGTTCGGGTTGGTACTTTAAATGTTGGTACTATGACGGGTAAAGGGAGAGAGATAGCTGATATGATGGAGAGGAGAAAGGTAGATGTGTTGTGTGTTCAGGAGACCAAGTGGAAAGGGAGTAAGGCCAGGAACATTGGAGGTGGGTTTAAACTGTTTTATCATGGTGTGGATGGGAAGAGAAATGGTGTAGGGGTGATTCTGAAAGAAGCATACAGTAAGAGTGTAGTGGAGGTGAAGAGAGTTTCTGATAGGGTGATGATCGTGAAGGTGGAAGTTGAAGGGATGATGATAAATGTCATCAGTGCCTATGCTCCACAAGTTGGCTGTGAGATGGAGGAGAAAGAAAGATTCTGGAGTGAATTAGATGAAGTGGTAGATGGTGTACCTAGGAAAGAACGATTGGTGATTGGGGCAGACTTTAATGGGCATGTAGGTGAAGGGAACAGAGGTGATGAGGAGGTGATGGGTAGGTATGGTTTTAAGGAGAGGAATGTGGAAGGGCAGATGGTGGTAGATTTTGCTAAAAGGATGGAAATGGCAGTGGTGAACACGTATTTTAAGAAGAAGGAGGATCATAGGGTGACGTTTAAGAGTGGAGGAAGGTGCACACAGGTGGATTATCTTCTGTGTAGGAGATGCAACCTGAAGGAGATTGGAGACTGTAAGGTGTTGGCAGGGGACAGTGTAGCTAGACAGCATCGGATGGTGGTCTGTAGGATGGTTTTGGAGGTGAAGAAGAAGAGGAGGAAAGTAAGGTTTGAAAGAAGAATAAGATGGTGGAAACTGAAGGAGGAAGAGTGTAGTGTGAGGTTCAGGGAAGAGGTCAGACAGGGGCTTGGTGGTGGTGAAGAGGTGCCGGATGATTGGGCAACTACTGCAGGAGTGATGAGGGAGGCAGCTAGAAAAGTACTTGGTGTGACATCTGGAAATAGAAAGCAAGACAAGGAGACGTGGTGGTGGAATGAGGAAGTGCAGGAGAGCATTAGGGGAAAGAGATTGGCAAAACAGAAGTGGAATCGACAGAGTGATGAGAAGAGTAGGCAGGAGTACAAGGAGATGCGGCAGCAGGTTAAAAGGGATGTGGCGAAAGCCAAGGAAAAGGCATATGAGGAACTGTATAAGAGGTTGGACACTAAGGAAGGAGAAAAGGATTTATACCGATTGGCCAGGCAGAGGGACCGAGCTGGGAAGGATGTACTGCAAGTTAGAGCAATAAAGGATGGAGAGGGAAATGTGTTGACTAGTGAGGAGAGTGTGTTGAGAAGATGGAGGGAGTATTTTGAGCAGCTGATGAATGAGGAAAATCAGAGAGAGAGAAGGTTGGAGGATGTGGAGTTGGTGAAGCAGGATGTAGATAGGATTAGTAAGGAGGAAGTGAGAGCAGCGATTAAGAGGATGAAGAATGGAAAGTCGGTTGGACCAGATGACATACCGGTAGAAGCGTTTAGATGTTTAGGAGAGATGGCAGTGGAGTTTTTAACCAGATTGTTTAACAGGATTCTGGAAGGGGAGAGGATGCCTGAGGAATGGAGAAGGAGTGTGCTGGTACCGATCTTTAAGCATAAGGGAGATGTGCAGACCTGCAGTAACTACAGGGGAATTAAGTTGATCAGTCACACCATGAAGTTATGGGAAAGAGTAGTGGAAGCCAGGCTGAGAGAAGAGGTGACCATCTGTGAGCAACAGTATGGTTTCATGCCGAGGAAGAGCACCACAGATGCCTTATTTGCTTTGAGGATGTTGATGGAGAAGTATAGAGAAGGACAGAAGGAGCTGCATTGTGTATTTGTGGATTTAGAGAAAGCGTACGACAGGGTGCCGAGAGAGGAGTTGTGGTATTGTATGAGGAAGTCAGGTGTGTCAGAGAAGTATGTGAGGGTGGTGCAGGACATGTATGAGGACAGTGTGACGGCAGTAAAGTGTACAGTAGGTACGACAGACTGGTTCAGGGTGAAGGTTGGACTGCATCAAGGATCGGCCCTGAGCCCTTTCCTGTTTGCAGTGGTGATGGACAGGTTGACGGACGAGGTCAGACAGTAGTCTCCCTGGACTATGAAGTTTGCAGATGATATTGTGATTTGTGGTGAGAGTAGAGAGCAGGTTGAGAAGAGCCTGGAGAGGTGGAGATATGCGCTGGAGAGAAGGGGAATGAAAGTCAGTAGGAGTAAGACAGAGTACATGTGTGTGAATGAGAGGGAGGGCAGTGGAGTGATGCGGTTGCAGGGAGAAGAGGTGGAGAAGGTGGAGGAGTTCAGGTACCTGGGGTCAACAGTGCAAAGTAATGGAGAGTGTGTTAGGGAAGTAAAGAAAAGAGTGCAGGCAGGGTGGAGTGGGTGGAGAAGAGTGACAGGAGTGATTTGTGATAGAAGAGTATCTGCAAGAATGAAAGGGAAAGTTTATAGGACTGTGGTGAGACCTGCGATGTTGTATGGATTAGAGACAGTGGCATTGAGTAAAAAAACAGGAGGTGGAGCTGGAGGTAGCAGAGCTGAAGATGTTGAGGTTTTCGTTGGGAGTGACGAGGATGGACAAGATTAGAAATGAGTTTATTAGAGGGACAGCACATGTAGGATGTTTTGGTGACAAGGTGAGGGAGGCGAGATTGAGATGGTTTGGACATGTGCAGAGGAGGGACATGAATTATATTGGTAGAAAAATGCTGAAGATGGAGCCACCAGGTAGGAGGAAAAGAGGAAGGCCAAGGAGGAGGTTCATGGATGTGGTGAGGGAAGACATGCAGGTAGTTGGTGTAAAAGAGGCAGATATAGAGGACAGGGTGGTATGGAGACGGATGATCCGCTGTGGCGACCCCTAATGGGAGCAGCCGAAAGAAGAAGAAGAAGAAGTTCTTATACTTATAACTTAATTATATTTTAGCAACAAAAGGAACTAACGGACCCCTTTAAAGGACCCCTCTAGCCAAGACCAGTTATGAACTTGGGTGATGTAGTGGACATTGAGGAAAAGGCAGACAAGATTTCATACATCATGCTGACTTGTGCTGGCATTTCTACCTCAATGTCCACTTTTGGTTAAAATCAGATTATTTGGAGTATGAAATTGTCCATATTAGCCTTGTGATAATGTAAGTAATATGCAATAGATCACATGTGGCATTTGGGTGTGGTCAGAAACACATAATGCATATCTCAGTTGTTTTTTTTTAACACATCCATGTTACTTTTGTTTATATGCAACAAACAAGGTAATATAACAGTATGAAGGTTTAACTTGGAAGATCGGACGGACGGACGGACGGACGGACGGACGGACGGACGGACGGACAGACAGACAGACAGATAGATAGATAGATAGATAGATAGATAGATAGATAGATAGATAGATAGATAGATAGATGGATGTACAAGTATGAAACTTTTTCATTAAAAATACAGTTTTAGCATGAAAAAAAGCTTTACACACTTCTGGCATCTGGACAGTTAGTTCCTCCGTACATTCAGCTGAAATACTTTCCCATTCCTCTTTTAAAACTTGCCAAAAGTGTTCTTCAATAGTTGGATATTTTTTTTTCTGACAGCGCAATTTAATCCAAGAGCAGTTTAATAGGATTTAGGTGCAGTGACTGGGCAGGCCATTTCATGATCGATAACAATCCTTTACTCTCTTAATAAGACTTTCAGAGTTTGAGTGTATGCTTTGGGTCATTGTCTTGGTGTATGGTGAAGTTGGTTCCAGTTAGCCATGGTCAAGATGGAATTGCATGACAGTAAAGTACAGTATGGAGTAATCGCTATGTTGGTTCGGTATTGCTTTCAACCGGAACAAGTCTCCAACCTTCCCTGCTCCAAAACAACCTCAGACCATTAAGCTTCCACCTCCACGTTAGACTGTAACTGTGAGGCAGTCTGCCAACATCTTCTCTCGTGTTCTCCATCTTAGTGAGAAGCAAAAGCTCTTCTGTTAGAGCCAAATGCGTCAAAATTGGACTCATCTGTCCACAGAATTCTTTTCTTCCAGTCATTCATTGTTCAGTTCTTGTGTGGGTTTTTTTTTTTTTTTTTTACCTTTTACTCAGTTTGTTGCATATAAACCAAAGGAACATGCCATGTCATTACAGAGGCAAGAAAACTAGAAGTGTTTTATGAGTGGGATATAGCTTTTTTTTAGCATGTTTAGTTTGTTTGTTCATTTGTTTTTTTGCTTATGCATGGTCATGAATGCTGCAGAATTGAAGTCAGGACTATAAACAAACAAGATGCACTATGAGCTATAATTTAGTTCATTATAAGTTCACTGTGCAAATACACTGTGCTGAACAGCAGCAGAGATGCTTATTGAATTCTTGTGTAGTGCATGTGTAGTGCAGTCGAACAACTCATTGTTGCATTTTCCTCATTAAAACGTCCGTTCGTGTTTTGCGAGTGAAGACATTCACAGTAACTGTATGGCAAGCACGGACAAGATGTATCAGAGAAACCTTTTTCTCCTTTTCTTCGAAGTCAGAAACGCTATTAAGGCTCATATGGAACTACAAAACAGGCGAAAATGAAACACATTACGAGATACACGACAAAATGAAATGTCTGACTTGATAGCCATCTCATTCGGCGATTTTGAGACTTTCACGAAAGTAGGAGAAGCCTTTATTTGTCACATATAAATTAGAGCAGAGTGAATTTTTCTCCTCACATATGATGCACGGAATGCAGTGTCAGCCATGGCACAACACCCCTGAAGCAGATATGGTTAAGGGTTTTGCTCAAAGACCCAACAGTGGCAGCTTGACAGTGCTGGGGCTTAAAACACCAATCTTCTGATCAATCTTAAACTTTACAGATACAGGTAGTGGCATTGCATCATATCCCAAGCTCATGTTAACAAACTGGAAAGTCTTAGTAAGCCATACCCCCTGACTATTAGAAAACATTTCGCACGCAAGTACTTGGCAACCAGCGGTACTCTAAGGTTGATACAGAATACTGACATATTTAGTATTCACTATTATTAACCTATTAATCATGCCATTTAGAATTACCCCAATAATTAAGCTTAAACTCTGATCAGTATATCTCACAGCTTAAGTCTAGGACACACCAATCTAATTTTGTGTGGTTTTTTAACATTGTTCTGCTTTTATTTTTTTTTTCGGTGTGTCGGAGCTCGTCGGCAAGAAAGAGAACTCCGATTGGCTAGTCAGCTTAGCGAATGAGCACACAAGAAATAAAAAAAAAAGGAACTGATGATAGCAAAGTATAAGAATAATAAAGCAAAGAATTTTCCTTATCCATTTCTCTTTTTGTTCATCCACAAGAAGGAAACCATGGGCTGACAATGCTAGGTCCAATTTCTACTTAGCAGACATGATTAAAAAAAGCGACAAATTATTTAGTAATGATCGCAGCAGATGTAAATGGTGCTTCCATTATATATTCGCAGTTCTAGCTCTTTCGGTGTACTTGTTTGAATGCTGAATACAGACGACTGCCACCTGCTGCTATGGTGGAGTATACGCAAGCGCAGAACGTACAAGCTATGATGAACAAAATTATAAACGCAACATTTTTGTTATTGCCCCCATTTTTCATGAGCTGCCCACAAAGATCTAAGACTTTTTCTATGTACACAAAAGGCCTATTTCTCTCAAATATTGGTCACAAATCTGTCTAAATCTCTAACACTGTGTTTGTGAGCACTTCTCCATTGCCGAGATAATCCAGCCACCTCACAGGTGTGGCATATCAAAATGCTGAATAGACAGCATGATTATTGCACAGGTGTGCCTTAGGCTGGCCACAATAAAAGGCCACTCTAAAATGTGCAGTTTTACTGTATTGGGGGTCTGGGGGAGTCAGTATCTGGTGTGGCCACCATTTCCCTTAAGCATTTAGCCCTGTACAGTAAAAACCGGGAATCATCTATGAAGAGAACACCTCTCCGAAGTGCCAGAGGCCATCGAATGTGAGCATTTGCCCACTCAAGTCGGTTACGACAATAAACTGCAGTCAGGTCGAGACCCCAATGAGGACGACGAGCATGCAGATGAGCTTCCCTGAGGCGGTTTCTGACTGTTGGAATCTTATGCAAGATGCAAACCGATAGTTGCAGCAGCTGTCCGGGTGGCTGGTCTCAGACAATGTTGGAGGTGAAGATGCTGGATATGGAGGTCCTCGGCTGGTGTGGTTACACGTGGTCTGCGGTTGTGAGGCCGGTTGGATGTACTGTCAAATTCTCTAAAAACGCCTGTGGAGACGGCTTATGGTAGCGAAATGAACATTCAGTTCACACGCAACAGCTCTGGTGGACATTGTGCTGTGTGATAAAACTGCACATTTTAGAGTGGCCTTTTATTGTGGCCAGCCTAAAGCACACCTGTGCAATAATCATGCTGTCTAATCAGCATCATGATATGCCACACCTAAGAGGTGGATGGATTCTCTCGTCAAAGGAGAAGTGCTTACTAACACAGATTTAGACAGATTTGTGAGAAATAGTTTTTTTTTGTGTACATAGAAACAGTCTTAGATCTTTGAGTTCAGCTTATGAAAAATGGGGGCAAAAACTAAAGTTTTGCGATTATAATTTTGTTCAGTGTAGTTGGCTGTCAGCTTTGGTCTGGCCGATGTGTTCTGGTGCACCTTTTTTTGCGAGGTGAAAGCGATGTGAGGAAACGTGAGACGATGCTACAGTCGGCTTTTCTCAGAGCTAGTTCTTTAGCGTCGGTTTGGTGTGTCCCTACCTTTAAAGTAGAATCTAGGTGTTCAACAACATCATGCCATAGGCTAATATGAACCATTAACCTGATAATTGTACTTGTTATCCTTAATGACTTCTAAATCACATCAGGCTCATTCCTTCTCTCATAGCTTTATCATTTTCGGTTCAATCAAGTACTCCGGTGAGCCTCAGCAAGCCAGGAATCGGCACGAAGGCGCATTGTTTATCGCTTCCTGCTGAGTGGTAGGGAAATAAAATGTGCGAATGATATGGGGCGATGTAAGTGCTAACAATGTTCTATCTCTTCTGATTGTCTCCTGTTGGTCTCAAATCACTGCTTATCACTGCTGCATGACTGGAGCTTCCCAGGTGCTAAGAAATGCTCTGTGACACAGCATAAATCTAACTTGCACAGCCAAAATTGATAGAAGTTCTACTATATGTTCCTTAACTTGTTCCCCCCCCCCCCCCATTCTGGTTGTCTGAAGCCTTTCTGTGTTGTTGAAAAAGGTGTGCTTTGTGTCTGACTGCAGTTACCTTTTCACATTCTAATCCACTGGAAAGCATTTACTGACTCACTGTTTCATTTTTATTCTTATATTTATTTTTAATTATAGGCAGGAAAGTTTTTGACGAATCTTGATTAATTCCTTTTTTTGGATGTTTGTTCTGTAACAGTAAAACCAAAACTCTCCGAATTTTCATGCTGCTATGACCAATTTCCTTTTCAGAGAGAGCCTTAATAATAACGAGTCCATATTTAATTATTGACACGGAACTGATACTGAATGCGTGTAACATTTTCAACACACAAATTTTTATTTGTCCTTAAGGCTTCCAGGTTTGTATTTGCTCACTTTGATTATTGCCTAGACTTTGCACTTGTTCATATTTTATTACGTGATGAATGCATTTTCATACCTCATGGGATGCATAATAAGAAAGGAAGACCATGAGATGCCATGGCTGAGAAATAGGGGGGGAATCAAGATAATCATTTTTGTAGTAGTTTAAATATTTGATTTTATAGTTATTCGAAAATATTAAAGTTTTTTGTGGCAGTCACATTGTGTAAACAGGCAAATTTGATGAAGGCCATCTTACTGTGAGGTAGTAGTTAACAAAAATGTAATAAATGAAAATAAATTAATAAATAAAAATACCAAAGCCTTTACAGCTGAGTAAATATTTGAAGGCAAAAATAAATTAGATATCACAAAACCCAGCAAAAGTAAACATCACATCATTTTCTGGACCCTGGGAACTGCAACGGAAATTATGTTAACAAACATAGAAGGAATTATAAACTATACAACTTTTTTTTCTTCTAATTGGCCTGAAGTAAATGGTTGCCATTGTTGTGTTTACAGTTTGAATCCCATGCCATCTGTGCCTGGGAGAAAAGTAGTGTTTCTCCAACAAACAGCATGGCATGGCCTTGCAGCAAATCCCGACTTGGGGCTATGTGCAACCTGAGTGAGTGCATATGTCAGTTTTTCTTTAAAAAACTTTTTCCACAAAAGAAGGTGAAGTTAGGTAGTACAATACTGCACAATTTAATGGTATAGTGTATAGTGAATACAACACTATTTAGGATTTAACATAAAATCTTATATAACCTTCTTAATCGAGCAGAATACAAAAGATATTTGAAAGAGAACAAAACTTTGGCAGTCAATCCTGGTTTTCATTCTGCCATTGACTAATCAGTGTTTGCTTTAGTCCACCCACTTGTCATGGCTTGACTGCAATTAAAAGAAAAAAACATACCATAACCTATGTCTGAGTAGAGTGTGTGTCTGATTACTACTAAAGCTCAGATAAGTGGAGTGTCAGAGTTATGGTTGTCTTTCTGCAAGTTTCTCCCAGCTCCACACATGATCTCTGGGGCTCAACCTGACTCACCAGTGGGTTTTTGTCATCTCTTGTACCAAAGCCTTACTCCCATGATTGCTTAGTTCAACCAGGCAGCCATCTCTATTCTCTAAGAGTACTCTATTGAGAATACAGTACACTAAGGTTACTCTTAGAGTCCAGTTTGCTTCAAACTTCATCCATGTAATAATTATGAAGGCCTGTGTGCTCCTGTGACCCTTAAATGCAGCAGAATGTTTTTTTGGTAGCTCTCCTTATATTTGTGCTTCTACATAGTCCTGAGCTCTGCGGCCAGTTGGTTTGACCTCATGGCTCTGCATATGGATATGTATGTTCAGCAGTTAGACCTTATATAGACAGGTGTATGCCTTTCCAAATGAAGTCAAATCATTTAAATGTGCCACTGGTTAATGCCAATGAAAGTGTAAATACATCTTAAAGATGATCCAGAGAAATAGGATACGACTTGAGCTTTAAAGTGTCATAGCAAAGGATCTGAATATTAATGCAAATATGATCTTTCTTTTTTTATTAATTTAAAAATGGTCTTATCACACTTTTTTTTTGCTACAGTATTGTGGCGTATGGAGTGTAGATCGATAGTACAATATATATAACTTAACAAACGTGTAAATGCTCATTGGATGCACTGTAACACACTACATCTTCTGTATAACTCCTTTTATAAAACACTTGCCAAAGTGTCTCTCCTGAAACAGTAAATGGTTAATGACCTTCTCAGGAGAACAGCAGTCACGTCATCTGCACTTCGTAAAAGCAGATAAATAATTCCATTAAAAAATTATTTTATTTTATGTAACAGAATTATTCATCAATAGAGTTTAAAAGTCTAGGTCATTACTACATGAAGAGTTCTCCATTAATCTTTTTTGGGGTTTTTGTGATTTTGAAATGAACTATTTTACTACAATGTTATGGACTTGCACTAAGCCAAGTTTATTTCTATATCGCTTTTTCACAACAAACATTGTCTCAAGCATTGTATTCTCATCACTACCACTTTCTGATGCTGTTTTCTTTTGTGGTTTAATATATACATTTTAAATATAAAATACGTTTGTTGAAGCATTTCTGTCATAAATATATGAGGCTACTGTAATCCACATTGCAAATACAATACTACAAATACTGCAAATATTTTGGAGAGTAGCAGGTGTGAGCACAGTGCAGGAGAGATAAGCAAGCAAACAACTGTTTTATAACACCTTGTAATTCTACTTGCCACCTTTAATAATTTTACATTTTCATTCAGTTCGATTTAATTCTGTTTTATTTGTATAGGGCTTTTACCAGTGGCCTTTGTCTCAAAGCAGCTTTACAGAAATAAATAGGTTGTAACATTTGAATTTATATGTTAGTGCCTATAAGTTTAGTGCCTATAAGTTTAGTGCCTTGAAAATGTATCCCTAATGTCAAGGAAAAATCTCCCTGGGATGGTATGATGAAGAATCCAGAATCAATAGAGAACGTTTCCTCAAGTGGTCGTTACCTAATATTCATTCATTATAGTTTTAGCATTGTTGAGGTGTGATGTTCAGTGAACTGTTCAGTGAAGGGCCCTTAAATGCAGAAATGGAGACATTGTAGTAGATTATTTCTATTAATTACAGTCCAAATCCCTCCTCATGGTTCTTGAGTTGCTCTTTGTGGATCTTTAGGCTGTTCATTTAAAATCATCTTTAGCTGCACAGAGTGGTCTCCCACTGAAGAGAACTCTTTCCAGCGGTAGGGCTATAGGATGAATTAGTCAGATCTGGAAAAAAGAAAGTGACACGACCAGTGCTAACTGGCACCTCAATAGGGTGGCGAGGGGGGGGTCGGGGGTTGTCGACATTTAGAGAGAAATAAGGATTACAGTAATCCCCCATTTATCGAGGTGGTTACGTTCCAAAACCGTTTGTGATAAACGAAAAATCTCGAACTCGAAGATCTCGAGTTATATTAAGAAATGTAATTATTTCAACATAAAACTCCATAAAAACAATTCCCTATAAGTTTTTTGGTCTATAGTGCTATCCGTGAGAGACCGGGAAATTCAGCTGAACAAATTTGTTTTGTGGCAAATGCAATTCCGCGATAAACCGGGGGTGATTCTAATTGAGGTAAAGCAGGGGATTATGTATTAAGTATCCTAATCGTTACATAAAAGTCACAGACACTGTACAGTGTGATCAGGGTGCAAGTTCTCTTTCAAGGTAGCTTTGGCGGCATAACACATCAGATTAGGTGGACGACAGCATCCTAACATCCCAGTTCATCAAAACTCTATATGGATGATCCTGCCAGATCTACAAAATGTATTTCTTTTTCTTTCCAAAAAATCCATAAAGTGCTGTTGTCATTTTTTTTTTTTTGGTCTTAAAAAGTTCTGGTGGCATCTCTAATAAATATAAGAACACTGATACTCAAGTTAAATAGCTGATCAGGTCATGCATTTGAAGTACAGTATATTGTGGATGTAAATGCAGACTTTTTTTTTTTTTTTTACTAAGTCTAACCAAAAAACAATGAAAAAACCCAGAAGAACAAAACAAGTAAACAGCAAAAAAAACCAAACAAAAAAACCCCAACTTTTTTCCCCTTTTTTGCCTGGGAGGTCTGAGAAGGTTATTAAAGATAGCTTTCTGAAAAAGTAATAAATAAAGTTGTTTATTAGAGTTTGTATGACAAAGTTTTATTACATACTGTACAGGCTTCCAGCAATTCTATAAAAAAATTATAATAAATTAAAAATTGTATCCGATTTAAGAATTAAGAAGAAGAGTAATTAGAAATAATTAATGCAATTATTTTTCTGACTAAGTGATTAGTCAGTGATGAAATACAATTTTGTCAGTGTAATTAGTAATTGGCTATTCATTCAACAACTAAACCCACTACTAAGTTTGCTGTGCTGTAATAAGAAAATCACCTGCTTTGTATCCACCTCACATCAGGCCCCATTGGTGATAATTTTCTATAAGATTACACCCTGCAGTGCTTTATGTCTTAGTAAGTGCATACTTTGCATTCGCCACATATCACATGATGCTTTACATCAGAGACATGGTCAGTAATTTGCTGTGTAATGACAAGCGGCTCTGTGCATGCAGATGAAGTGCACATCGGCGGTTTGAGAGCAGTGAGTCATCCACTCTACCGGATTTTTTTATTTTTTTTTGCGTGTTTCGTCTGAAAGACACGGAGGGCTAAATGTTAGGCTCAGATTGTGCTCAGACACCTCACACTTGACTCAGGAGGAAATGCAGACTCGACTGCCAAATATTGCTTCTTGTTCAAATAGCTTGTTGAGCTACTTCAAGCTTACAACATGAATGCTAACACTATTATTAACATGTGAGGTTGTTGGTTAGAATTCTGTTTACTGGGAAGTCCTGTTTGTCTGGAGTGTACTGTATATGTGTCCACTCAGTGATTTACAGTGGATCCGGAAAGTAGTCACAGCGCTTTACTTTTTCCACATTTTGTTATGTTACAGCCTTATTCCAAAATGGATTAATTTCATTATTCTCCTCTAAATTCTACAAACAATATCCCATAATGACAATGTGAAAGAAGATCGTTTAAAATCTTTGCAAATGTATTAAAAAAAAAAAAAAAAAGGAAAAAAGCACATACATAAATATTAACAGCCTTTGGCATGACACTCAAAATAGAGCTCAGGAACATCCTGTTTCCAATGACCATCCTTGAGATGTTTCTACAACTTGGAGTCCATCTGTGGTAAATTAATTTGATTGGACGTGATTTGGAAAAGCACACCCCTGTCTATAAAAAGGTTCCACAGTTAACAGTGTCAGAACACAAACCAAGCCAAGAAGTCCAAGGAATTGTCTGTAAACCTCTGAGACGGGATTGTATCGAGGCACAGATCTGGAGAGGGGTACAGACTAAATTCTGCAGCATTGAAGGTCCCAATGAATGCTCTATCAAACATAAATGGACCTAGAGGGGGCTGCCTGGCCAAACTTAGTGATCATAGGAGGTGAGCAAGAACCCGATGGTCACTCTGAAAGAGCTCCAGCGTTTCTCTGTATAGAGTGGAGAGGAGATCATCCATCTCTGCAGCACTCCACCTATCAGGCCTGTATGGTAAAGTGGCCAGATCGAAGCCACTCCTCAGTAAATAGCACATGACAGCCCACCTGGGGTTTACCAAAAGGCAACTAAAAGACTTTCAGACCATGAGAAACAAAGATTGACTTCTTTGGCCTGAATGCCAAGCTTCATGTCTGTAGAAAACCAGGCACCGCTCATCACCTGGCCAATACCATTCCTACAGAAAAGCACGATGGTGGGAGCATCATGCTGTGGGGATGTTTTTCAGTGGCAGGAACTTGGACACCTGTCCAGATCAAGGGAAATATGAATGCAGCAATGTTCAGAGACATCCTTGATGAAAACCTGCTCCAGAGCGCTCTGGACCTCAGACTGGGGCGACGGATCATCTTCCAACAGGACAAGGACTCTAAGGACACAGCCAAGATAACAAAGGAGTGGCTATGGCACTAGACTGCGAATGTCCCTGAGTGGCCCATCCAGAGCCAAGACTTGAAGCCAATTGAACATTTCAGGAGAAATCTGAAAATGGCTGTTAAGAAGAATGGAAATAACTGCCTAAAAATAGGTGTGCCAAGCTTGTAGCATTATACTTAAAAAGTCTTTAGGCTCTAATTGATGCTAAAAGATTTCTTTTTGTACATTGTTATTATGGGGTATTGTTTGTAGAATTTTAAGGAAAATAATGAATTTAATCTTTTTTGGAATAAGGCTGTAACATAAACTGTGGGAAAAGTAAATCGCTGTGAATACTTTCTGGATGCACTGTAAGATAAACTTACTTATCTGCTGACTCACATATATGTTTCCTGTTCCAAGTATCCACATCTGTGTCCCAAAGTAACTTACTGAAAAACACAAGAAAATAATACATTGTTATACCAAATTTGTGAACAGCTCTGACAGTTCCGCAACCTTATTTTTCCTGTTATGGTGGTTTGAACTCGTTTGTGGTCATTTCGATTGAATTTAATAATAGTTTCCTAAAAAATCATAACATTAATCTAATTTAAACCACGGTGACCCTGAACATTTAGTTGCACGCCATCGTCACATGTTCAATAAACATGGTCATTTTTTGTTGTGATCAAACAATAAAAAAAAAAAAAAAACATTTTGTTGCATTCAGCTGGATATAAACAAACAAATTACAATTTGTAAATGTATATATGTTTATTTGTTTGCGATTATCTGCTTATTTTTAAAAATATATTCTTATTTAGTTACATCCCTAACACAAACACGCAACATTAACAATATCCTTCACCTTCTCACTCGAATACACTTGTCTCAGTCTCAATGTCCCACACATGATTACCTTAGATGAGAAAAGAACACAGCCAGCATGCTAAAAAGGCACATTATTTCCATTCCTAATAAACTCTCTCTCACACACACACACACACACACACACACACACACACACACACACACACACACACACACACTCATATACAGTATTTGCAAAAGCAGTGCATGCTACTATAATTTCAAACACATTAAATGCCAGTCATTGATTTCTTTTTTCTTTACCCTCCGAAATGTAATCACTAATACATGCATTAAACATGTAAACATGTCTACTCGCCTATAACAGCAGCGACACAATGATCTCAAGAGACTTGTTTGAAGATGTAGAAAATCTGCCACTGATGATGCATCTTGATTTTTAGGAGAAAACTAGTAATCTGGCTGCATCTCATTAGTGAGTCACTGCTCTTGCAGGAAGATACTGACAGGAAATTATGTCATGAAATGATCATGAAATTATTGAGCCAGGTTATTAAAGTGAACAGACTGCTTTAGGTTGCATTTACACTTGTGGGCAAAAAGATGTCTGAATCTTAAGTAAATTATTAATTAGTAGTTAATTAGTAGTTGAAGTAAATTAAGATGGCATAACTTTTTTTTTTACAAATTTTAATTGTAGAAATCTTGTGGTAATACCTGCTTTTTACAGAACAACATTTAATGTTTCATTCAATGTATAAAACCCCCCTTTTTTTTTGTTGCATAACAATAATACTAAACAGTTGGATCACGGTGGTTCCTTAGGAACCGTGCCGCCTCACAGATCAATGGTTTGTGACCATTGAGTTGCAGGAACAGGTTTGGGTCTTCTAGTTTATTTGAAGGAAAAAGTTAATGGTACCACATCGAAAGACATCCTATACAATTGTGTGCAATTAGGGAAGAACCACATATGACTGAAAAAGTCAAAAATATGTCTTAATAATTTGTCCATATATAGTAACTCATGTTATCTGGAAACTGCTGTGTACAATATACAATGTACAAACGGTATCTCTTGAATATACATTCATGTGAAATACTTATTAGCATATTTATTAGCTCATTAGCATGCATTATATATTGTTTAATACCCATTTCATTTTGTTTACTATTATAACAGTCTATCTATATTGTAACTATAAATCTATGTTTTTATAACAGACTCTACAACAAGGACATTAATGAAAATGACTCATATTATGAATTCATATTATATTTTAAGTCAGTGTTGTGTTAAATAAATTTTTTTTAATGTTAGTTCTAGGTAAGCAGCACATATAAAAAAAAAAAGGCAACAAATGACTAGTTTCATCATGGTTGAAAGGTCACAAGTCAAAATCCCAGCTAAGCTGCCCCTTCTGGGACCTTGAGCAAGGCTCTTTACCCTCGACTGTTCAGTTTTATAAATACAATTATTGTTAGTCACTCCAGATAAGCACTTCTGCCAAATCCCATCAATGAAATTATAGGCTTGCAGAGATATATTAATGTGAACATGCATTTAAAATGATTTCTTGGTATGTTGAGCTTGAGAGATTTGAATCCGATTTTGTTTTTTCAGACATTGCCAGGACATGCCAAAGAGCATGTGACATACTTTCTAATCCTCAGAGATCTTAACTCACAAAGAAAGACTGCTTTTGCAACAGCAAAATCAGTCCAGAAATCCGAAAAACCTGGCTTAACTTTCTATTCTGTTGATATTGAAAGAATAAAAAAAAAAAAAAAAACCACCATACTTCTGCCATCTCCTGTATATGGGATATGGACAGAATCGCAGTGTTCTAGTTTGGTGAATATCCTGTCTTACTGCTTTCAGCTTTCTCTTATTATCCTTAGTCTGAAGGATACACGTTCATAAATTTAAAAAGAAATTCATTTTTCTCCAGAGCATCCTTTCCTTTAGTGCTCTAGTACAATTTGATATGTTTCTACATGTTTTTCCACAGAGACTGTGGAAGGACAATATTTTTTCTTTTCTGCTTCTTTGCTTCTCCAATTGGCCTTTTTTTTATTTATTTATTTTTAGATATTTTTCTATTGCAGCCAGTAATAAACTGTTAATGCTGGCCCATTTGGTACAAAATTAATCGTGACATGGATTCACAATTTGGTTAATTCAAGATTGTTATTTGTAAATGGAGAAGATGGAATTAGACTTGATCGTTCGAGCGAATTAGACATGACCGCTTAATCACACAGAGCGATGTGAGTCTGCTTTACAGAAAATGACATAATATGCCAAAAAGCATTTCAAATGCCAGTTATATGCCAGAATTTTCTTTTCAAAGATGATGGCCAGTTTAAAGAATTTGATTTCATCATATCAGCCTAATTTAGTGCATCGGCTGTTAGACTAAACGTGAATTTGGCTTGCTTTCCCTGTACTCTAGTAGGTAAGATCACATTCTGGTTCCTTTTTTTTTTTTGTCCCAGAACAAGTTTCGCATTCCACTAAGCATCAGTGATAAGAACACTTACAAGATGAGATATTAAAGTTACTGAGCAACAAATTGAATGAAAAACAGAAAAATAAACTCAGTGGCTTGTCAATATAAATTAGCTCAGTTTTCAGCCAGCTTTTATTAGAGATTTATTACACTCTGGGTTTATGTGCAATGCACATCCAGTCAGGCGCTGGCTTTATTGCTGAATCTATAGTGTCTGGCTTTTTAGAGATTCGAAAAACACATAACTTTTACAATGAAGGATGCTGACATTTTTTAAAGGAAAGATTCCAATTCTCTTACCAGGCAAACTGAGTGCATGAGAACGTGTGTATGTGTATGTGTATGTGTATGTGTATGTGTATGTGTATGTGTATGTGTATGTGTATGTGTATGTGTAAGTGTGGGTGTGTGTGGGTAGGGGTATGGGTATGGGTATGGGTATGGGTGTGAGTGTGAGTGTGAGTGTGAGTGTGAGTGTGAGTGTGAGTGTGGGAGGGTTAGTACATGTGTGTTAATGAATGTCAGGACGTGTGTGTGTGTGTGTGTGTGTGTGTGTGTGTGTGTGTGTGTGTGTGTGTGTGTGTGTGTGTGTGTGTGTGTGTGTGTGTGTGTGTGCGTGCGTGTGTGTGTTTTGAAAGGTTTTGTGTATGGGTGCAGGTGAGTTACTGAGTGGACAGGTGTGCCTGTATAAAGGAGCTCGTATGTGGTGTGTGAAAAGTGTGTGTGTGTGTCTGCACATTTGCCTCAACAGGGATAGTGTTCTTGCAGAAATTGCACTATTGAAATGTAATTACCTTTGTGTGTGTGTTTCCACAGTGGGGATCATAAGCTGTTCCTGTCTTTGCTGTCTGTTCTCTCTCTGTTACTGATTTTCCTGCTGGTCCAGCGCCACTGTTCACTGGTGTCTAAGATCGCCCTGGCACTCGGCCTGCTGGGAGTTTACAGCTACCGTGCTGCTGTTGGCAGCGTCCTGTTCCCATGGCAACACTCTGCCCAAACTGTGTCCAAGTAAGTTCAAATGCATTAAAATATTCCATTCGTGCCTAGAAAGTGATGTGGACATGCCGAAAGGAATGCCATATTATAAACGCCTTAAGTCGAAAACTTTATTTATTTATTTTGTTAAAATATTCAAATGTGGTTTAGGGCAGAGGAAATTGTAATTTATTTGTTTAATAATGGCAAATCTCATGGCAAAGGAAAGTCTTATTTTGGCATTCACCAGCTCCCTGTCCATCATGTCTTGCTTTGAATTATAATTAAATATCAAAAAATCCTTTCATACTGTTAACAAAGTGTACAGTTTTACACTATATGGACAAAGGCTTTTGGACACCTAACCATAAAATTCTATATTTGCTTTTTGAACTTTCCATTCCACATTTAGTCCTCATCTGCTTTTATAATAACCCTCACTTTTCTGTTCCACTAGGTTTTGAAGTGTGATTTTGGGAAACTTTGTGTTTCTGAAGGCAGGTATTGATGTAGGGTGATGTGACCTAGGGTGCAGTCAGCATTCCGATTCATTCCAACGGTGTTTGATAGGGTTGAGGTCAGAGTTTTTCAACAGGGCACTTGAGATCTTCCACTACAGCCAATTAAAACCATATCTTCATGGAACAGGTTTGCGTCTCCTAATTCAATTAAAGAGACATTTTAATGCTACTGCATCCAAAGACATCCTGCACTGTGCTTCCAACTTTGTTGTAACAGTTGGGAAACACACATATATTTAAATAAGTACACAGTGGTGTGAAAATGGTCTGGGTTTTTTTTTTTTTTTTTTTTTTTTTGCATGTTTGTCACACTTTATTGTTTCAGATCATCAAACTAATTTATATATCAGTAAAAGATAACACAAGTAAACACAACATGCAGTTTTTAAATGAAGGTTTTTATTATTGAGGGAAAGCACAATCCAAAACTACATGGCCCTGTGTGGAAAAGTGTTTGCCCCTAAACCTAATAACTGTTTGGGCCACCCTTAGGAGCAACAACTGCAATCAAGCGTTTGCGATAACTTGCAATGAGTCTGTTACAGTGCTGTGGAAAAAATTTTGCTCTACTCATCTATGCAGAATTGTTGTAATTCAGCCACATTGGAGGGTTTTCGAGCATGAACCGCCTTTTTAAGGTCATGCCACAGCATCTCAATAGGAGTCAGGTCAGGACTTTGACTAGGCCACTCCAAAGTCTTCATTTTGTTTTTCTTCAGCCATTCAAAGGTGGACTTGCTGGTGTGTTTTGGATCATTGTCCTGCTGCAGAACCCAAGTTCGCTTCAGCTTGAGGTCACAAACTGATGGCCGGACATTCTCCTTCAGGATTTTTTGGTAACAGCTGAATTTATGGTTCCATTTATCACAGCATGTCTTCCAGGTCCTGAAGCAGCAAAATCAGCCCCAGACCATCACACTACCACCACCATATTTTGCTATTCGTATGATGCTCTTTTTCTGAAATGCGCTGTTACTTTTATGCCAGACGCACACCTTCCAAAAAGTTCAACTTTTGTCTCGTCGGTCCACAGAGTATTTTCCCAAAAGTCTTGTGGATCATCAAGATGTTTTCTGACAAAACTGAGACGAGCCTTTATGTTTTATTTGTTTAGCAGCAGTTTTTGGTCTTGGAACTTTGCCCAGTTTTTTTCTCATGGTGGAGTCATGAACACTGACCTTAAGTGAGGCCTGCATTTGTTTGTGCTGTGCTCTTGGGGTAATTTTGTTCATCCAGCCACTCCTGGAAGGTTCTCCACTGTTTGCTGGAGTCCCAAAGCTTTAGAAATGGCTTTATAACCTTTTCCAGACTGATTGATCCCAATTACTTTCTTCCTCATTTGTTTCAGAACTTCTTTGGATCTCGGCATGATGTCTAGCTATTAAGGACCTTTTGGTCTACTTCACTTTGTCAGGCAGGTCCTATTTAAGAGATTTCTTGATTGTGAACAGGTGTGGCAGTAATCAGGCCTGGGTGTGGCTGGAGAAATTAAACTCAGGTGTGATAAACCACAGTTTTAACACACTTTTTCACACAGGGCCATATAGTTTTGGATTTTGTTTTCCCTCAATAATAAAAACCTTCATTTAAAAACTGCATGTGTTATCTTTTACTAATATCTTAATTAGATTGATGATCTGAAACAATAAAGTGTGATAAACATGCAAAAAAATAAGAAATCAGAATACACTTTTTCACACCACTGTAAACTTTCTTTCGGCTTCTCCCGTTAGGGGTCGCCACAGCGGATCCTCCGCACGTTTGATTTGGCACATGTTTTACGCTGGATGCCCTTCCTAACGCAATCCTCCCCAAGTTATCCGGGCTTGGGACCGGCACTGAGAGTGGCTGGGGATGGTTCCCTGACCGGGGATCGAACCCGGGTCGCAGCGGTGAGAGCGCTGCATCTTAAAAGGGGACCTTTTTTTACACCACTGTAATTAATAAATATAATGAGTATAATTAAGCAATGGAATGTAAGATTTTGGATGATGTTGCACTCTACTTGTGGAAGAACATTTCATTGTTCAACCACATGTATTAATTTCACGCATTCCCACCCAGAAGGAGTGTAAGTCTATATATAAATCACATAATGCACAATAAATATTATGCCTAAACAGTAATGACACATATACCCATCTGGTCAGAGTGTATGTATTATATTACTATGAGATTTGGCATGACTTTAACTATCTACCTGTTTCTATGAGAATATAAAAAGGCAATAACTTTTTTTAAAAAGAGCTTTCCGTTTTGCCAGCATTGGTTGGCTAGCTCGGGATTGGACTACCTGAAAGGCCGTGATGTAACTCTGCTCATTTGTGGAATAAACCATGCACACCCTACTGCAGTTTATCTCTTATCTGGCTAGGTAAACTACTGTATAACCTCTGTTTAAAGACAAAAAAAAAAAAAAAAAAACGGTGAGAAAAACAATAACGCTTGGTTATTTCCTGACGTGTTTACTCTCGTTAGAGGATCTGTGTGGTTTTTGTTTTGTTTTGTTTTTTGGTGTATTTTGTTCTCCAGCCTGTCAAAAAAAAAGGGCAGGAAAGAAAAAGAAACACAGGATCAGTGAAAGATATCAATGCACAGAGGATGAGAATATGGCTGGAATAACGATTTAACAGCAGTTCAAGCACAGAAATCTAGAGAATCAAACTAACAAATCTGGCGAACTATCAGAGCTAAACTTTACAACTGGGTACCGTTACACGTTACACAATTACAATTATTAGTCTGAGTTATGTTCAGTAATTCTTAAACCAATTAGAGGACAAATACATTGCATTAATAAATCATTATTTTCTAAATCATGTGCACAAGCTAAACCTTTAAAAAAATAATTAAACTTCAATTGAAGTTCATTGTCTTTAATTATCCAGTCTGGGTGTGTCTGTAACAAAGGTAGCCTCAGATTTTTGTTCCTGGCTAAATGGTGTGGAACTTCTCCTCTTTTATCAGAAAGATGCTTCTATTCATGGAACTGTCATTCATTTAATGTTTTGTTTTGTTTATGTTTTGCACTATACAATAAAAACACCTAGAGACTTTCTAAAATATTCAAACCAGCCCATTTAGTTTTAACAATAATGTCAAGGGTTAAAGTCAAACTTTATTCTAATGTTTAAAATTTTCAACCTCTTGACCTCAATGTTCATGATTGTTGATTGATTGTAACATGATTGGCCTGGTTGGATAACTGCAGGAATATTTTGTTGTACATGTGTTCCTAATTGCAACACTTCTACAGTAAGTGTATGTATTTAATGCATTGTTCTCCACATGTATGTATGGACCAAAGTCTGTATTTCAGCATGACCTCCTGCGGTTACATAAAACAGTCATACAGCAGTGTTGGACTGCACAAGAGAAAAAAATCAAAGTCAAATTAAGTTCAACATCAGAAGCATGTGTAACTGAGACACAGTCTATAGTTTTGTCTGCGATCTGATGTGCACAATTTGATTGTTAACTCCTATGTGTACTTACCCCTTCATACATATGAGCAAAAACAGTTTAAAAACTGTTTAGCTGTACTAACTCTGATAAGCATGCGAAAGTTGACAAAAATGTCTGCTTCTGTATTGTAAATACAAAATAAAAGGTCTGTCTTGGATATTGAATTTTATATTATATTGAATATTATTCAAGGCTGTTAGTGTAGCTATGAACTGTGTTACTTGTAGATCTAATACACAGTGATATAGGATGACATGCACACTTCCAAATACCCAAAAACACACCACACACACACACAGTGATAGCAATACAAAGCATTACCTCTCACCTCCTGCCCTTGACATTTTCTCTCACTTAATTAAAAGTTTGCCCTTTTACCCTTTTAACCAGGTGACCGACTTCATTTCCCTTTCACTCTCTGTGTGTATTACCCAGAAAGGGACAGAGAGTAGTGGCTTTATGTCCTTTGAATAATTCACAATGCTTCTCAGATCCACTAGAGCCACTCACACACACTCATTAGTCATTACACGCTGGTGTTTATACAGCCCTGCAACCTCTGGCTTTTCTCTTAAATTGACTACGCCGGAATCTTGTCTTGTCAGTCCTTCTGTGTGTTTAGCTGATGGAAGAATTCCATCTCCATTGCTTTCTATTGCTTTTGCTTATCACCTAGAAACATCTCTTTTTTAGCGTTCTTTTAATTGTCCATTGTACAAGGTTTAAACCTGTTCTTTTGAAATGTTGTGTGGTATAAAAATATAAGCTCTGCAGTACCTGCTTTATGATGTTCTGATGTTAGTTTGTGCTACAACAGAGGAAGAAGTAAATTCCACTGTTAGGTTTTATTATTACATCCTGGAGAGTGATTTATTTCTCTGCCATTGATTCAGATTTTTATGCCATATGTATATAGTTTTTATGGTTTTTAGGTTGTCCTTTTGGCTGAGATTTTTGTTTGAGTGATATCTTAACAAGAGTTTAAATGTTTGTAGGATTTATTGAGATGTATCACTGTAACCAAAAGAAGAACTAATTATACTCTGGAAGTGCTTCAACCAGAGTCAAAGTCACAACGAGGTCAAATGTCTGAAATAGTTTTTCTTTTTGCTTCTTTCATGTTTGTCAGGAACGCTGAGTCTAAATTTGTGTTCAAATCTGTTCTTGAACATGTCTAATATTTGACATTAACATTAGTGCAATATCTTAAGAACGAAAGATTGAATGTTTGACTATTTTATGACAATTTCCAGAGGTTTCAAGGTCACATCAAGGTCAAATCTGTAAGAACATTCCTTCTTTTTGGTTTGAAAGGATTTTAAGGGTAGTTCTTGGTTACAATTTAGCAACAAGAAGGACAAGACTTGTTTGTGACTATTGAGTCTTAATTATTTTTTATTATTATTTTATTTCATGATCTACTTAATTATTCATTAACATTCATATAAACCTATGATTTGAACTAAACTCAGAACTAATGTCCTCTCTACTCTTTTGTCAATGAAAATTAATCGACCAATCAGAATCGAGAATTCAGCAGCAATATATTACAAGTATACAAACTATTTTATGAGCATTAATAATTGATTCAATTGATTTCCTGGTGGTCTAGTGGTTAGGATGCGGCGCTCTCGACGCTGCAGCCCGGGTTCGATCCCCGGTCAGGGAACCAACCCCAGCCATTAGGGTTGCACAAGCCTTAGTGCCGGTCCCAAGCCCGGATAAATAGGAAGGGTTGCGTTAGGAAGGGCATCCAGCATAAAAACATGTGCCAAATCAAACATGCGGATGGTCCGCTGTGGCGACCCTTAATGGGAGAAGCCGAAAGAAAGTTGTTTAATAATTGATGGCTGCTAATAGTAAAAAAAAAAAAGTCGTAGTAAAAAGTCCACTCCTCTGCTATTCTATTCAAGTCACTTCTTTCTTTTCTTTCACTATTATTATTATATTTCTTTAAATAACTAGTATATAGAAAGTGAAATGTATTTGTATAGGGGAAAAAGAAAAAATATTGAGCCCAATACATGCTATGTATTTTATTCAGAATAGGTTTCTTCATGCAAACAAGAACTCTTAATTGAATAGTTGCTTGAACATGCATAGAAACCGCTCGCTTTCAAAAAGAATTTCATTAAACATACTCAGAATCACTGCATGTACAGTACAGACCAAAAGTTTGGACACACCTTCTCATTCAAAGAGTTTTCTTTATTTTCATGACTATGAATATTGTAGAGTCACACTGATGGCATCAAAACCATGAATTAACACGTGGAATTATATACATAACAAAAAAGTGTGAAACAACTGAAAAATGTCATATTCTAGGTTTCTTCAAAGTAGCCACCTTTTGCTTTGATTACTGCTTTGCACACTCTTGGCATTCACTTGATGAGCTTTAAGAGGTAGTCACCTGAAATGGTCTTCCAACAGTCTTGAAGGAGTTCCCCGAGAGATGCTTGGCACTTGTTGGCCCTTTTGCCTTCACTCTGCAGTCCAGCTCACCCCTAAACCATCTCGATTGGGTTCAGGTCCGGTGACTGTGGAGGCAAGGTCATCTGGCGCAGCACCCCATCACTCTCCTTCTTGGTCAAATAGCCCTTGATGCCTTCAGTGTGACTCTACAATTTTCAGTCATGAAAATAAAGAAAACTCTTTAAATGAGAAGGTGTGTCCAAACTTTTGGTCTGTACTGTAGATGTAGTCACTGCTTGTATGTTGGCTGAATTACACAGTAGGGATTTCTGCAGTTGTGAATGTTGTTTTTTTTTTTTTTTTTTTTCTCCATTGTAACTGTGTCATGATGAAATTAGTTTTAGCGATGCTTCCACAAGTTCTGACAATTCTATTGCAGTCTAATTTTTGTTTGCTTTGCACCCTACTGTTTTGTCAGCACATTTTTTTTCTTATACTTATTTCTCATTACTTTTGAACTGGAATTTCAGCAAAAATTGGAGCATCTGAGTGAAGCACACATATTTTGTAGGAAACATTAGATAAGGGCAGGCCTTGAGCTTGGTTTGATATCATTATTTAAACCTTTTGAGATATAAAATATCCGCATTGTGTCTCAGTGAAATATACTGCAGTATAAAAATATATACAGTATATATATGTATATCTTTGTGTTTCAAGGACTTTGCACTTATCACACATTGACAGCATCATATTTACCATGCAACAAACACAAAGGATATTGTAGCTGACGCTAAATGAACACACACTAACCTACTGTTCTATTGATAGTCAGGAAATAATTTCAAGGTATGAGGAATTAATAGTTTTAAAATTAAAGTTACAATTCAAGGAGAAATGGGGAAAATCTGTGATCTTGATTGAATCATGCTGCTCTCAACATAGAAATAAGATGTGGTAGTCAATAGAAAGTGATTTAAGGGTGGTGTTTTTTGGCATATGGAGTCAAAACTATTATTTTGTTGACCTTTTATGAACATTATCATAAGTAAAGTTATGCACAGAACAGTGCCAACTGGCCATGTCAAATCCAGTCCAATGGCTGTATTGTCATTCGAACCATATACGGCTGGTAAAGAGCACACAGTAAAAAGGAACATCTGTAAATATAAAATTGTTTGCAGCATTTGTTCGTGTCTAGCCATTTAAAAAACAATGTGTGAAATTGCAAAAGGTGGAATTCCCATTCTTTAGGTTTTGTTGACGTATATAATTTGTTGCTGTCTATGTGTTTCTATGCTGCACACCCAACAAAAATTCTCAATTCATTTTGGGGGGGGAGACAAAATTCTTTCCATGTATTATGAGTCAAGGCTTCTCACACCTTTTTGGGGCATGCACTTATTTAACAGTAAAATAAATTCAGCAGATCCTCAAAGCAAAGATTTATTTTAAAGTATCATAATCCTTTAACTAAATATTAGATTAATTACTAAAATATGTGGAGTAATACTTTTCAAAGGGTCCTCTGACAGCACACATTTGGTCATTATTCATAATTTAGTTTTTTTTACTGATGTAACCTCATGCTGTTCATCACAGACCCACATTGGAAACCATTGTTCTATGTTATAAATATAACCTATCACATATGCTACATCAATGGGAATAAATTTTTCATTGCAAAAAATCTTTACACTCAAAATATTAAGAAGAAGGGCGTTGAAAACGAGTTAAAGAAAAAAAAAAGTTAGGTAAGATTAGTTTCACCTCATAAAATAAAAACACACAATGTCCAAGCTTTCTTTTCTTAAAAAACGATATCTTCTTAACTTTGCTTGGGTGTTTGATTCTTATAGCCAGGACTTTAGTATGCGTTGTAATTTTTCATCTTTGCACTCTGCTCTATATTCCATTCAACTTAGTAGGGATCAAAGAGCTATTTTATCCCATTGCAGAATGTAAATTTTTTACATAAGTGTGTCACTATGCAGATGATGCAGCATAGCACTTGAAATGTTTTTTCACTGTCCCAGTTGGAAAGCAAACGCATCCTGTAAATGTGTAGCGAGTGCATAGCTTGTCTGAGCAAGAATGTGTAGGTGGTGGTTGTATTATTTTACCATTTCATGAAAAGAACCTGCTTGGTGTCTAATGTATGATTTTCAGGCTTTTCCAAGCACAGAATAGATTTTTTGTTATTTTTATCACTGTAGTAGTACCCGTTAGTTTTAGGTTTCTAGATGCAGAGAAACATCAAAAAGACACTTTCCCAATTTGTTTCCCTCAAGTTTGAGACACACAATTGTCTACAATGCTTTTGTATACTGTAGCATTAAGTTATCCGCTTTAGTTAAAATAAAGGACTAAAACATGTTACAATATGACAGCATCCCTGTTAAGAAAGCAGTCTTATCAACCCAGGGTTTGTGAAGGGTGGATTGGAAGAACTTCTATGGCCTGCAGAGAGCCCTAAAGTCAACTTCACTAAACAATGGTGCACATTAAGCATTCTAGTTCAACAAATAAGCACAAATTAATGCGCAAAATCTAATAGAAAGCCTTCCCAGAGGAGTGGAGGCTATTCTAGCAACAAAGAGGGACTGAATCTATAATGGGATGTGCAACAAGAACGAATGGGAGTGATTAGTTGGTTATATTTTTGGTACTATGTGTAACACAAATTGTAAATAGTTATAGGCCACTTGACAACACAGGATCCAGTAATGTAAGCAAATCTTATGAAAACTACAAATCCAAATTCTTCTGGTTACAGTAGTACTTCTTCATATACTTGTTTACTCAGTTTACCCTGCTGTCATCATAGATCCCATTAAGTCATCACTTTTAGCTAACTGTCAGGCGAAAGAACGTGCCGGAAACCGAAGTGAAATCCACAAAGGTCTTTTTAATGAGGAACAAAAGGGCAAGGCAGAAAAACGGCAAACCGCAACAAAACTCAGGTTAAACTAACCAGGTGAAAGCTGTGACTTAGAGAGAGCAACAAACATACAGAATCTTGTACACAAAGAAGAACCAAACAGCATAGCTTGGGTAGTCCGACTATGTTCATAAGCCTAAGATGTAGAACGGACAATGAGCTTGTGGATGAACGGAGGTAATATAGCGTGATGACTGATTTGGGCCAGGTGTAGATGATTAGTAAGTAGGAGAGCTGCTTGGAGTGACAGGAGGGTTTGGTGAGGGTGTGGCTGGTGGATCCCTGACACTAACATTTAGAATGGATGAATTATTTAAATCTTAGACTGCCACATAATTGTATCTAGATAATACCTTCTGACTGCTCTTCATTCACATTAAATTATTTTGTATATTATGTGTTTGACAGCAGTTGCTTTTTAAAATGTAAAATCGAGTCAGAAAAGGGAACAGCCATGTAAACAGACACTTTAATTTGGACCAGACTAGTGGTATTTCAAACATCTGAGCACAATAATTAAAAAAAGTTCCCTGGCACACCTGCACTAAGAGGATATTGTGAGGTGGGGGGCTTTTATTTTTATCATTAATTAAATCATTAATCTGCAAAGCATTTGTTGTGCTGACGCCTCGTCTGTGAGTGTGCACCCGTGCAAATTTTTCATAATGATGAAAGCTGTAAGAATTCCGGCTCTCATCATGAAACACGCACAGAGAAGGATCAGCATTTCTTTCTTTCTTTATTCATTCATTCATTTATTTGTGGATAAATGTTTACAACGAAAAAGGGTTGCAGAGACCTGGTCTGTTTAGCCATTTCAATTTGAGCTCTCATTTTGTTCTCTTTATTAAAGAAACATACACACATGCGCACAGTCACACTGTGCTGCTTTTTTATATCATAAGCTTTCATAAACCTTGTGCTACAAACTTTCTTTTTTTTTTTCTTTTTTCATAAAGGAAAATCGACACTTTCAGCAATCTTTATTTGTGTAGTTCAGACCTTAATAACGGTGTGCATCAGAGATACTGATATTATTTATGATTAAAGTTGAATGGAATGTATAAGTGTTTTTCTCTGTAAAATCATTACAGATGTTATTGATCTCAGATCAATAAATGATTGAATTATCTTGAAAGATTCAACTTTTCTCTCCAAGCTTAAATTATGTATTTAAGTCAAATGTGTCAAGGTAGCTCTTGACAGTTTTTTTTTTTTTCCCTTTAATAAACCGATGGATGGATGGATGGATGGACGGAGGGACGGACGGACGGACGGACGGACAAAAGTTTGTGGACACCTGGTCTTGAGATTTGTATATGCGTTCCCATATTACATTTAGTCTCTATTTGCTGTTATAATAACCACCACTCTTTTGGGAAGATGTTCCGCTAGAGTTTGGAATTTGATATTGGAGACTTGCGCTCACTCAGCCATAGGGGCATTAGTAAAGGTATGTACTGCTAAAGGGTAAGAAGTCCTGGGGTGTAGTCAACATCCGAAAGGTGTTCTAAAAGGTTAAAGTCAGAGCTTGCAGGCCACTCAAGATCTTCCACTCCAACCCATTGAAACCATATCTTCATAGAGCCTGCTTTGTGGTAGGGTCTATTGTCGCGTTGGAACAGCTTTGGGTCTCCTAGTTCAAGTGAAGTTACTGCATCTAAAGACATACTCTTCAATTGGGTCTTTTTTAACTTAATGGTAACAGTTTGAGGAACCACAAATGGCTGTTGTCAAGGCAGGTGTCCTAACACTTTTGTCCATATATTGTAGATAAATCTTTCCAGCTAGCCAGCTGAAATCTAGTGTTTTGCACTAACACACAGTTCTGTTTTACTTGCTTTTAAACTTTTATGCTGACTGTTCTATACCTATGAATTTACCATGAAGGTAATTTATCTCTGTAGTCCTGCAATACATTTTTTTGAATGTGACATTTTGATATCTGACTCAATACCTGGCAACCCACCTCTCTCTCACATCGCTGACACCTTGCCATTATCATTATTTTAGCAGGTTTCACACACCTACTGCAGACAGAAATATACAAGGCTGTGTGGCAGACAGCACTCGAGAGCCATCAGCCTGAATTAATCAGTGGAAAAGCATGCTGATGAATGACGGTGACAATGGTGCTGATAAAAAGATTCTAAATAAAAAAAATTCAAAAAAACAGTCACCTTTGTGGATTAAAGCCCTGCAGTAGTACAAGATTTTTATGTCCTCATGATTTTATACACTGCATTTTGGAGGTGTATTTGCTAAACATATTTTGTTACCATGTTGGTTGGTGGTCACCCTAATGTACCTGACATAATTTACATAAATATTCTGTTATATTTCTTCAGTAGGACGCTGGGTGCTGTATGGGGGTATGCATGCAATGCATATGGATTCAGCAGTAGTTCTACATGCAGTTCTTTTTCAGGATTTTTCCCCCTCTTCAATCTTGATCACTGTGGAAAGAAAATAAGCCTCTAAACATAGAGTTCTTCAAGCTAGGATAGGATAATGCTAATAAGGCTTCAGACAACTGCAGTCAGATTTATTCTTCTCTTTAAAGACCGTCCTGAAATTAGTGCTTTTGCAAAGTTTGAAATGTATTACGGCAGTGGTGCAGTGTACTTTCGAGGGGTCAATCAATCCTCGCAGGCAGGATATTTCTTGAAGGTACAGATTGTCTCCGGTATGCTGACTTGGAGCACTTCTTCTACATTCTGTTGGTAATGAGCGTGGATGTTTGGCATGCTGCGACTGCATTCTTATGGCCTCTTTAAATGGCACAGTGGCATTTCTGGGCTCTCGGATCCCGCAGGCTGCGCCCTCTCACAACTTAGAGAGCATAGGCCAGACATGGTGGGAAAACAACTGAATTGATCCATTTGAAGAGCAGAGCCTGGCCAAAACTGGAATATATTGAACTTAGTATCTTGGGCTCAGTGGCTTACGTTGACAGTTTAAGTTCAAACGATTTAGATGTGACTAGATAAGCAATTTTTGTATAGCTGATCACATTTTATTGCTATTCCTAAATTGTTGCAAGAAACCTTTTTAATAAACTAAAAAAATTGATTATGAAAAAAATATATTGGGGTTGACAGTCATGAAATTTGCAATTTATTTCTTTTTTTGTTTTCAGTATGCTTTTTATAGCACTTTTACAGAAATAAATAGATACAAAATATTACTGTTAACATCATAAATTCGTTTATCCCATTTATAAATAATACATTAATTCCCAATGAGCAAGCCATTGGTGACAGTGAATAGGAAAAACCTCCAAAGATGGTATGAGGAAGAAACCTTGAGAGAAACCAGACTTAAAAGAAAACCCATCCTCATCTGGGTGACCTTGAATGTTTCTTCATCATAGTTCCATCATTGTTGAGGTGTCGGAACTAAATCAGCTGTTCACTGGACGCTTGAATGTAGAACTTTTCATTGCAATTGCAGCCCGTGTAGCAAACTGTGTATATTAATTACAGTCCAAATCCATCTTCATGGTTCTTGAATTTAACCCTCCACAGTAACCTCATGGATCGTTGGGTGCTTCATGTGGAACTATACTCAGCTGCAGTGAGTGGTTTGCAAATGAGGAGCACTCTATCCAGATGTAGGGCATCAGGATCACTGATATATCAGGAGAATGTGTAGCCCAAAAGAGAGAGAGAAAAAGAGAGAAACACAGAAAGAAAAACATGGATTATTAGGTATCCAAATTGTTGTGAATTAATTGAGGAGATTGTGCAATGTGATCCGAGTGCAACAGTTTAGCCATCTGGAATTCATCTTTATTAATGGTAGATTAAATAGTACTTTGATACCATGCGATTCATCTTGTGATATTCTTAAAGACATTGGTATTGTTGTTTCAGAATTTCAGATGCAGTAAAAAAAAATTTTGTATAGTGCTTTTAAATCACAGGGCTGCTTCAGTGAAATCTGGATGTACTTTAGGTTCAAGCCAAGATAAGGACAATGGGTAAGGAATAGCTCTACAAGACAAAATAAGGTAGAAATCTTGAAAGGTCAATTCTCCTGCCTGACACCAGAGTGTAAAAATATAAATCAGTATTCTCAACAACAGTATACTATAAAGTCAATGAGTACTGCATGTGTTATTGATCTTCGTTATGAGAACCATAGCCTTTATGATGACAGCAGCAGTTCTAAGATACTACTCTATACACTAAAGAAGGGGCATCTAAAGCAACCTTTACAGTATCTGTCTGTGACTATCAACAGCAGTAGAAAGTGAGTTGGTAGCGCAGGAGCATGTACAAGGAGACGACATATTAGGGTTAATCAGGCAAGTCCAGAGGGCAGAAAGATCAAGGAGTGTGTCAGCATTAGGACCAGGAATCAGAGTAGATAACATCATACCTCCTCCAGGTGACGGAACCATGTTTGATTAAGTATCATTATGCTGTAGCTCCCCATGGACTTGCCCTTTTCATCATAAGGCTGCCTTGAAGCTTTCTCGGCTAATCCAGTGATTTTTCAAAAGTTTTACCTGCTTTTCTCTTCTGTAATTCCCAGTATGCTGTAGATCTTAATACCCCCACCCCCACCCACCCACATACACACAACCATCACCAGCCAACATCAGTCTACATACATTTTGCTGGTCGGTGTTTTTTTCTGTGACAGTCACAAATCAACACATCATGCCTTAAATGCCAGTTTTAGGTTCCAAAGTACAGATGTGTTTAGACGAGCTAAATATCACCACATTTTATTTCTTAAAATGTTTTTTATTTCTTTTTTAATTTCATCATCAAGAAAGTGTTCAGTGGGGGGTGAAAGCTGAGATCAAACCTTATATGCAGTTCTTCCACATCAGCCTTAGTGGACGTTGCCTTTTGCACAGGTGCATTATCATGCTAAAACGTGTCTGCCCTATTTGTTCCAGTGAAGGGACATATTTACGCTACAGCATTTATAGCAAATTTTATACGATTGTCTCCTTTGAACATTGTTGCAACAGTTTAAATGAGGCCAACTTACAGGTGTGATGGTCAGGTGTCTGCATACTTTTGACCAATGCCTGTATATTAATGTCCGTATTACTTTTAATTGCAATTTGGTTTGTTTTTGTGTATTAACACTTTTTAAATATGAATTTTTGAGTAAGATATTGGTGTGACGCATACTCACGGACTGCCCCCTGGTCCTAATTTTTGAACTAATCTACTTGAACAATCAAGAGTTACCTGTTGCAAGAGTGCCAGAGTCCTTTGCTCTTTTTCTAAATTAGCTTTTTTTATGTTGTTTTGTTTGTTTCTCTTCCTGTCTCTTTGGGAGTAAGTTGAACAGAGAGCAGATTAATAAAACATGACGGAACATCTGCTTTACTCCCTGTGCTTGAGAGCTCAAGCTTTCTCAGCTTCTCTTTTTTCCCCACTCTGAAGCAAGATGCTCACTAATCAGACACGCTGCTAGTCCCAGTGCAGGGCTTCTTTGTGTCCTCGGTGTGTCTGGCACATCAGGATTTTAGCTTCAACCGCTGCTGTGTATATTAAAGCTAATTTATTTAAAGGGACAAATTAAATTGCGGATTTCTGTCTTGCACATAAGGTGTAGTAGTGTGGTCTAGAATAATGTTAGCTTGGAGTGTGTAAGTGGTTGAGAGTGTCCATATTTAATTGAAAAAATTGCTTTGTTGTTTTCTGTATTTAAGGTTAATTTTTGAATGTTTGGATTATCCTATTGTGTTTACTCGGATTTGTATGTAAATTTCTATTTGTACATTCTTTCAAGAGTTTGCAGAGAATTAGTGGGCTTTTCACCCTGCATTTTCTCTTATAGGTAACAAGTCAACGGTGGCACTTGTGTAGTTTGTTGTTTGTACTCATGCCTCGTCCAGCATTTTAAAATTTTATTTCCAACATGGCAAATGGTTATTGAATTTACATGTTCCATGCTAGACTTCATAATAAAAATCATTAACACAACAAGCAAACTGAACTCGATGTAGTAGTAACCTGCTACTTATAATGTCTAGATACACATTTAATAAGACCGCATAGGAAGACAGGATAAGATAATATCATGATTATAGTTTTTTCTTACATTTTAGCTCATCAAACTGTCAATTGGAAGAATTATAGGTTGGAAGTGAACCTGAACTGAGGACAAAAAACACAATAGAATTAATTTGCATTGAATGTGTTTGATTGACGCACTGTGACATGCTGCTAAAATCAAAGCTTGTATTGTAGCTTAGAAAATAAATTACTGCATGCCATTTTGTTACATGCTAGCATGAATATAGTTTTGCAATCTTTAAAAGCACACCCCAATGCTGTAAAATACAGTGAGAAACAAATGAGAAAGAAAGTAGTTGAGATCTACTAGTCTGGAAAAGGTAATAAAGCCAATTCTTAAGCTTTGGGACTCCAGGGAACCACACTGAGAGCCATTATTCACAAATGGCAAAAACATGGAACAGTGAAGAACCTTCCCGGAAGTGACAGCCGACCAAAATTACCCCAAGAGCACAGCGACGACTCATCCAAGAGGTCACAAAAGACCCCACAACAACATCCAAAGAACTGCAGGCTTTACTTGCCTTAGATAAGGTCAGTGTTGAGCAAAAAGAACATAAAGGCTCATCTCAGTTTTGCCAGAAAACATCTTGATGATCCCCAAGACTTTTGGGAAAATACTTTGTGGACTGACGAGACAAAAGTTTTACTTTTTGGAAGGTGTGTGTCCCATTACATCTGGTGTAAAAGTAACAGCGCATTTAAAAAAAAAAGAGCATCATACCAACAGTAAAATATGGTGGTGGTAGTGTGATGGTCTGGGGCTGATTTGCTGCTTCAGGGCCTGTGAGACTTGCTGTGATAAATAGGACCATAAATTCTGCTGTTTACCAAAAGATCCTGAAGGAGAATGTCCGACCATCTGTTTCGTGACCTCAAGCTGAAGCGAACTTGGGTTCTGCAGCAGTTCAATGATCGAAAAACACACCTCTGAATGGCTGAAGAAAAACAAAATGAAGACTTTGGAGTGGCCTAGTCAACTCGCTGTAGCATTACAGGTACCCCTCACTGGAACTAAGAGTCTCAAACATGTTCTAGCATTAGAGATGTCGAAAATACACACAACCTTTACTCAAATAGATGTACAGATACTTATGTTTTAAAAGACTGTACTGACTACACTTTTCTTACTCAAGTTAAAGTAAAGAAGTTGAGCTCTGACTTAAGTAAAAATTAGTCATTACTACTACCTGTTTTAGTGTCACGCTGGTAACTGGACCTCACATAATAATAATATATTAATGCAAACTAATTTCTAATTTTGTTATCTAATAAATGTGCCTAGGCTGAACAACCACCATAAAGAACACAAGCATGATAATGATGATCAGGTGATCAGTGGTTTCTCTGTTCTTAGTCAGTTTTATATCCCCGACTCCCTCTGTCTCACCCACATTAGCCCCAGATTTCTTCTTACTTTCTGCCTTGCTTCTTGTTATATTTGTGCTTTAATGTGCTTTAATGCTTGCACAGATAAATGAGCACAAACTCCCACAGCAACACTGCAAAATCTTGTGGAATGCCGATAGAAGAGTGGAGGTTATTATACCGACAAAGGGAAACTTAATCTGGAATGGGAAGTTCAAAAAACACAAGTATAATAGTCAGGTGTCCACAAACTTTAGGCCATGTATGTTTCAAGAGGAATAAGGCACACATGACTACGAATCATTCAAGCTAATCTGGGAGATGTTTGACCCAAATGTTTGCAAAGTCTGAAGAACCAACTCATTATAACATACCTCTAGGAAATCCTGCAAGAGACAATACCAACACATCTCTGATAAATGCCTAGGAAAATTTGATAAATGTTTTTTAAACAATAATTTATTAGTTTTTTTTTTCATTATTGCCCTCAATATCTAGACCTGTGATGTTTTATGACTGCATCATCTCCTGCATGTACTGTACCTGCCTAATACCAAGCTGTTGCCAGGGCTCTGTCGTCATGGTAACGCATTTGCCATGCTCGCTAATGGCATCTCAACAGCTCAAACAGAGAAAGAGAGACTTCTCGCTACTGCATAATTTGCTGTATGTTATCCTTATGTTGGCAGGGAGGATTTCTGTTTTGCTGACAGTCAGTTTTGGCATTATGGCTGTACTAATTCCAATTGATCAATTACAGTTATGCCATTTTTGACATTTTCAAAATGATAATCATTTTATCCTGACACATGTCTTGTATATGCATGTTTTTCTTGTAATTAGAGGCTACCTGTCTATTAGACATCAACAGAAAGTGGATGTCCTCAATGGTAACTTTAGTTTCAGTGTCGCTGTATTTCAGGGGGCTTTTACCTGCACTCACGGAGATTAGGATTTCAAGTAAGAACACTTTTTGACCTTATTTACCTTCGCAGCATGTTTTGGTTACTGTTCTAAAAAGCACCGTCAGCTGTGTTCGAGGTATTTGCTTGGATCTGAGAATTTAGCAGCTTCTGAACACATAATCCATCCTGCACTAACTGTCAGTAGTCCGATAAAGACACGGAAGGCAACATGCCTGTGTTATTCGAATGATGCGGTGTGTTTGGAGCTGTGATGTTAATACACAGATAAAAGGCTTTTAGGTTTTCAGTAGGGTCCTGAGTTTGACTTTACTGGCCTACATGTGTGCGTTGCAGTGAAGTTGTGTCTGTTCAGCTCTCTACATTAAAGCACGTATCTCCAGTACTATCGATCCCCCCCTGAACTCCAGCAGGTCTGGCCAGACAAACCTTCAAACAACAGGGGTCTGTCAATATTGATCCATGAAGTGTGTGTTTTAGACGGCGTATGAGTTAGTCCTGCTGGATATTTTGGGGAAAAAGTGAGAGCTTTTTTTAATACAAAGTGTTGCATTGTTGTGACAAATAAATAAAATACAGATTGTGTACACGTTTCAAACCATTATAAAACCATTCTAAACTGTGAACTTATTTAATCTTTAAGCTGTAATACTAAATTGAGATAATTGTTATATAAGAAGAATTTAGACTTTGGTAGCATTCATTCAGTCATCTTCTGAGGCACAATGTCTTAGGAACACAGGGCACAAGGGTCCCAGTCCATCACAGGCCTCTATTCACACACCCAGAGTTGTAAATCCCCTTTTCTGGCATGATTTAAGAGGTTGGAGGAAAACAGAGAACACAGTGAAGCTCTACATGGACAAATAAAGAACATGTAAAGCTCCACATAAACTGTATCCTGATGATCCAACCAATTCAATCATGCATTTATACTAAAATGGAATGATCTTTATCACCTCCTCTAGGGGAACAGGTGAGGCTCACTTTGTCTACGTGTTTGTGCTCGGGATCCTCTTCACCGGTGTCAAAGACTTGCTGCGGTCTCAAGTGATGTCATCGGTGGTGGACGGCAGGCGTTTGACGAGCAGGGGATTGTGGGAGGTCTACAGTGGCATGGTGCTGCTGGTGGCGCTGCTGTTCCGGGCTCACAATCTGCCCACACTGGCATGCTGCCTGCTTATTCAGACCCTCATGGCTCAATTCATCTGGAAGAGACTGCACTATGATGCTGCCCAGACTACCATCATGCATTACTGGTTTGGACAGACCTTCTTCTATTTCCAGGTAAAAGCACCACACATCCTGTCTAAGGTTTTGTATGTGTGTGCATGTGAGAAAAGATAGTGACAGTAATGAGAATGCTTTACTGGCTTTGTGCCATTCACGTCACTACTGCCATTGTTCATGTAGGAAGAAGGAACCAGTGTGTCATTGATTAAAAGGGTGATTATCCTCACATCCCTTGTGCTGAGTTCAAAAAATTTTTTTTTTACCCTTGCATAGCTGCAAAATCCCCTAAAGCTCCAAAATCTCTTAAATGTCATAACACACCTTTGCTTTTTAATGTTTCTACAGACTTAAAAAAAAAAAAAGATTGAAAAACTTTTTGCTCTTTTCCCTTTTTTTCCTCTTTTGTTTCCTCTCTAAATTTGATGTTTGATGCTGCATGCCTCGGGCCTCCAAGGCAGCGTATTTTCTGCAACAGAAATTCAATTTGCGTTCTGAATAGGACACAACATGCTGAATGATGTGCTCCTGAATATGTATTTGGTTTGATTTAGAAATATTATTGCAAATTAGAGCGAGTGGGTTTTTTCTTTTTACCTTAATACTTTTTTTATTGAAACCACAGACCTGGTCAGCTTTTATGATAAACTTTTATTACAGAATTACTTTATAGTGTCTGCATCAGCAAAATTAAGTTCATATGCAAATCGTTTAGCGGATTCATAAACGGGCATCTGCTTATGTATATAAACTAGTTTGTTTACTGAAGGATTTTTTTTTTTATATTTTGATCGTATATTGCTTATTTGTGCTGTTACTGTATTGCTCTGTTATGAGCTGCGTGTTGGATAAAGTAGTGTACAGTGCATCCAGTATCGACAACGCTTTTGAAGCACCTTTGCCACCAATTACAGCCTTAAGTCTTTATTAGTATGATGCTACAAGCTTGTCACACCTATTTTTGGGCAGTTTCTCCCATTCTTTTTTGCAGAACCTCTCAAGCTCATCAGTTTGGATGGGGAGCATCAGTGCACAGCCATTTTCAGATCACTCCTAAGATGTTCTATTGGGTTCAAGTCTGGGATCTAACTGGGCCACTCAAGGCCATTCACAGAGTTGTCCCATTGCCACTCCTTTTTTATCTTGGCTGTGTGCTTATGGTCATTGTCCTGTTGGAAGATGAACCGTCGCACCAGTCTGAGGTCCAGAGCGCTCTGTAGCAGGTTTTCATCAAGGATGTCTCTTTACATTGCTGCATTCATCTTTCTCTCGACCCTGACTAGTGTCCAAGTTAATGCAGCTGAAAAGCATCCCCACAGCATGATGCTGCCACCACCATGATTCACTGTAGGGATGGTATTGGCCAGGTGATAAAAGGCGCCTCATTTTCTGCAGACATGACGCTTGGCATTCAGGCCAAAGAGTTAAATCTTTGTTTCTCACGGATTCTCATGTGCCTTTTACTTCCGTCTGGCCACTCTACCATACAGGCCTGATTGGTGGAGTGCTGCAGAGAAGGTTGTTCTTTTGGAAGGTTCTCCTCCCTCCACAGAGAAATGCTGGAGCTCTTACAGAGTGAACATCGGGTTCTTGGTCACCTTACTGACTAAGGCCTTTCACCCCTGATCGTTCAGTTTGGCCGGGTGGCCCGCTCTAGGAAGAGTCCTGACGGTTCCAAACTTCTTCCTTTTGATGAAGGCCACTGTGCTCATTGGGATCTGCACTGCTGCAGAAATGTTTCTGTAACCTTCCCCAGATCTGTGCCTCGATACAATCCCATCTCGGAGGTCTACAGAAAATTCCTTGGATTTCATGACTTGGTTTGAGCTCTTACATGTACTGTTAACTGTGGGACAGGTGTGTGCCTTTCCAAATCATGTTCAATTAAATGAATTTACCACAGGTGGAATCCAATCAAGTTGCAGAAACATCTCAAGGATGATCAGTGAAAACAGGATGCACCTGAGCTCAATTTTGAGTGTCATGGCAAAGGCTGTAAATACTTATGTACATGTTTTTTTTTTGTTTGTTTGTTTTTTTTTTTTTTACTAAGTTTGCATTTTTAACACAATTCATTCACGTCGTCATTATGGGATATTGTTTGTAGAATTTTTTAGGAAAATAATGAATTTAATCTATTTTGGAATAAGGCTGTAACATAAACTGTGAAAAAAGTGCGGTGACTACTTACCTGATGCACTGTACAGAAACGTTCTTAATGATTGAAGGTGTCTAATCACAAATGCAGATATTCCTTGCCATGTTCAACTCTTAAACAGGCATTAATAAGATCAGACCGAGCTGGTTATCAGTTTACTGCCCAAGCATGAAATTACAGGCCTGCAAAAATGCCATATGGATCCAGAAGACAAACCTCTGAACTATGTATTTTCAAAGGGCATGTCCCTCTCATTCATTTCTCTGATATATTTTTTCTCTCCTTCAAGATTATGTAAATGATACTTCCACCAGCGATTGTGCTGTTTATCAGACATGCATTAATGTCTTCATGCAGAGAGGTAACTTTAGTAAGTGTAAGATTTTAACCTGTATACATACAGGTGAATGAGACATATTGTGAAAGATAGCCATAGATGGCTTGGTTGGATATACTGTTCATATACGTCTGTGTTTGTTTACCTTGCACAAGATATCGAATCGAAACCAGTCAATCATTTTATCAATGCTTCGCCTTTAGCTCAGTCAATGTATATAGAAAGAAATCAATTTCCAGATGCCTGTAGAGAATGTAATGAAGTATAAATTCCCTTTGATTCAGAAACATTAGCTCTTCCCCATGGCGTGTACATACATCATGCATGTTTTGTTGGTTCGATACATTTTCTCCAGTCTTTCCCTTCCCGTTAATTTACTTGCTTGCCATTGATCAAGGGGCTAGGTGTTCTCTCTCTTTTTTTCTCAAAAGGTTTACTGTGTGTTTTTTTGTCGTCTTCTCAGGGGAACTCCAACAACATAGCGACAGTGGATATCTCAGTGGGCTTTGTGGGACTGGAGAGCTATGTGGAGGCTCCTGCTGTCTTCCTCACAGCGTTTAGCACCTATGCAGGTCCGCTGCTCTGGGCCTGCCATCTGGTTTGTTACCTCAGCTCAGAGAGAGACAGGTATTGTATAGCAGCTTCTTTCACCAATAGTCATACAAACAACTGATAAAAGGAGAGATAGACAACGGTGAAGATATAGGTGTGTATGTATATATATATATATATATATATATATATATATATATATATATATATATATATATATATATATATATATATATATATATATATATACACACACTGTTATATAAATATATCATCTGTATTTTAACTGGATATTTATAAACCCACCTGAGAGTGATTATCATCAGGTTATGGACAGTAACAGCCATGTGAATGTAGAAAAATGTGGTTACTAAATATATCTGATCCTTATATCAGCTTGGCTTCTCTTTATCTATGATTGATAGCAGAATTTTTTTTTTTTATCTTTGCGTTCTGCAAATGCTAGCATTATTCTACCATATATGTACAATATATTAATAAACATATAATACAGCTGGAAGACTTATTATACATTTGTTATTTAATAATTTTAAAGTATAAATCAGGGGGCATTAAGTAAGTAATAAAAAAGCATAATGAAGCATGATTTCCTGTTATAGGAAGATAATTGCAATGTGATGGAGGTAGGGCACTTCTGCCTTGAAGGTGATTAATTTTTATTTATAAAGAATTGTATACGCTATATTTATATACTTTTTTTTTTTATAAATGAACATTTGTGTTTTATTTCTGTTAAAACACAGATTTTACAATGATAAAATTCTTATAGCTGAATACTATTTAAATAATTGTAATATTGTATAACATTTTCACATCGTGAAAAACAATGTGAGGGAACAACTGTTATCACAAAGGTAAAAACTAAACATTTCAACTACTTTCGATTATAGAACACATAGTATTAGTGGCTTATACGGGTTTTAAAAGCTTTTAAATTGATAAACTACTGGTCACTTGATCCTGCTTTAAATCTACAGGTGTAATATGTATCATGACCTAACAAATTGTGAATTTATTTATTTTAACCAATAATTCGCATAACAAGTTGTTGATGCATTCATTCCACATCATCACAACTACAAATGCATTGACTGGACATTTTGACACACTACCTCTCCAATTTTGAATACAAGTGCTTATGAATAAAGTATAAAGAGAGACAAACTTATAAAACAAATAACAAGCCCTTAATTAACTAGTCTACATGTGTTCCTTAAAGTAGTGTTATCCAAAAGCATTACTTTAGACTGTTACAAACACTGACACTAAATGCTCCTTCCAAAAATACTGAATAAACATCTGCATGTTTTACCAAGGCAGTTTCAACGTCAACGTCAATTTATTTCTAAAACACAATTTAAAAATAACTGGAAGTAGGCCAAAGTACTGTACAGTAATCAAAGTATAGCAACATTCAACAAACAAGCAAAACACAGTACAGGAGATTACATTAATCTCCACAATACATTAAGAGGCAGAGAAAACAGGAGTTTTTATCTTTGATCTAAAATCAGAAAGTGGTTGAGCAATTCTAAATCAAGATGCATGGCTGTTCCACAGTTTTGGTGCAGCTAAATCGAAGCCCAATCGCCTTTCAGTTTTAGTTTTGCCCTAGGAACGGTCAACAGTCTCTGATCTTAAGTTCTAAGGGATCACAAAGGATAGTCTGGTATGTATGGACCTGTGCATAGACAGGAAGTCTGGAATGTATGGTGCCAGTCCATTTAAGAATTTAAAAACAATTAAAAGGTTCCATTTTATAGCAGACTGGAAGCAACACCATTTCTGTGACAATAGAAATCTTGCCTAGGGTGCCAAAAAAGGCTAGATATGGAACTGACTAATTAACCTAGTGAAGGGACTTTAATATTGGGCCAATATGAACCTACTTGTATACACCCAACAAAACTGTAGCTGTTGTCTTCTGCACCATTTGAAAAAAATCAAAAACAATCAATAGTTTGCTCAAGATTATCAATACATAAAATAACATTTTAAATCTGTTTGAATTATCTATTAGTATAAAAACAATCATTGAATGCATGTATTGGATAGTGCACATTAATATAGATATATACAGTATAATATATATATATATATATATATATATATATATATATATATATATATATATATATATATATATATATATATATATATATATAGTACTGGTCGCTTAAATGAGCTTAAATGTTGTTCTGCAAAGTTCTTTTCCTCCTTCTATAACAATTGTTCTGTATAGGGAACAAACAGATCATAAATCAAATTATATTTTCTGTGAACATTACATTCTATTTTCCCATCTTATTGAATATTATTTCATTTTCTTCCAATCTGGCATTGGAAAAAGAAATTGTTTACATTTATTTTTCTGTTAAAAAAAATATATATATATAAATAAATAAATAATCACACATCAGCCACATACTTAAAAGTCTAATGACTATGTCTCCCTCTTTCTGGCTCTTACATGTATAAATGATATTCAGTTGTGGATGGCATCATTATATGATATGAATCAATCATAGTGGAGGCATAATTTTTCATGATAGTTGGCAGAACATGAAAAAGCAGCAGTAACATGGAGACATTAGCTTCATTGCATGTGTTGGAAGTGTCATTAGGTTGACTAATAGTGAAATTCTCAAGCATATAATCTGATCTTTGATATCACTGGAATAAGTATCTTTACAGTTGTTGTTTTTTTTTTTGGTTTTTTTTTAATGGACAACCTGTAAATAAAGATATGAAGCATTCAGGTCTCAAAATGACTGGAGGTTTATATGAAAGATTAATGATGCGGGGTGTTTTTGGCCAGACCAGCACCTGAAGCATTTGAAAGGTTTTGATGTTTGCTGGACTGTTATATTGAGTTGTGTTCCTCTGTTTATTAATGCTTCCTTAGTTTCCTAACCTGTCGATTTATTTAGTATTTGTAGATGTGCTGGAGTTAGTAGATATTCTGTCTGGTGTGTTGTCTTTTGGGTCATCGGTCGTTAAAACCTGAACTGGTCAGCTCATTAATGCATGTTTGAAATATTTACATTCTGCAAATAAAACACCCAAGTGTGTGTTCTGTTGTTTTCGTAAGGATAGATTTGGCACAAGTGGGCACAGTCCAATCAGTCCACATCAAGTATCACACTCCAAACACACACACACACAAACATTGCAAAACAACTCGTCTTAGCCAGTGGTGAAAGAAGTACACAAGCCATGTACTTGAGTTAAAGTAGAGATATATTAGGTGAAATATTGCTTCAGTAAAAGTAAAAAAGCTCCTGTTAAACTTTCACTTGAGTAAAAGTACAAAAGTATTTGCCTTTAAATCTCCTTAAATATCCAAAGTACTATGATTTATTATAGCTAGAATGTCCTATTATCATCTTGTTTAATCAAATCAGTTTATGTGAAAAGACTGTAATGGGACTCTTAGCATACCAATCTATTAATAAAATGATATTAAGTAGTTCAAAACAGAACGCGTGCTCTATCCACTCATAAATATATTTGACTTTGAAATGTAGTGAAGTTAAAGTAAAAGTCTCCCTAAATGGAAATATTTCAGCGAAGTACAGACACGCTAAAAAATTTAAGTACAGTAACAAATTACATTTGCTTTGTTACTGTCCACCACTGATCTTAGCAAGTATAACATATCTCAAATATAGTACAATGTACACTATATGAACAAAGGTCTTGATTTTTCCAGCCATATGTGGTTCTTCCACAAACTGTTACCACAAAGTTAAAGGTACACAATTTTATAGGATGTCTTTGGATATGGTTGTATTTTACCATCACTTGGAGGGAACTAGGAGAGCTAAGACACCCAAATCTCCTCCAGCATGACAATGCTCCTGTTCACTAAGCGAGCTCCATGAAGATATGGCTTACATAGAAGATCTTAAGTGGCCTGCTATAGAGTTCTGACCTCAACCTTATGGAACAACTTTGGGATGAATTGAAACATTGACTGTACCCCAGGCCTCCTCTACTCCCCTACATCAGTACCTGACTTTTCTAATGTCCTTGTTTGGAGATTAGTCCTACAAAGGATTTCTGAATTGTTTGGGGTTATTATAAAATAACATGCTTGCATGATTTTGCTTCTTTCTTAAAATAAATTCTTGAAATTAGCTCAATTATTTGCCAAACAAGAAAATAAATAGTATTTCAAGTTTGAAGTGAGTACAGACGGCAATAATTATGGTTAAATAAATCATATTTTTAATTTATTGTAACCTTTGGAAGAGCAAATAGATAAGTAGAATAAGTAGATGTGACTATATTCAGGTTATTTCAGCTTGCTAAGAGGAAATTTTGCAGTGTACACAGAGATGGGAAGTAATAAAGTACAAATACTTTCTTATTGTTTTTAAGTGGATTTTTCTTGTATCAGTAAGTTTACTTTCTACTTTCACTCATTACATTTCTTTTTACAAATATCTGTACTTTCTACTTATTACATTTTCGAACCAGGCTCATTATTTTAGGTTTAATCTATTTGGTTAAATGTCAATATTTTTCTTGTCATTGCGGTCCGTTTTCAAGCCATCAGCCTGTTTCTTGTCATTGCGCAGCTTTTTTTGACCTACAATTGGTGTATAATTTCCTGGCTCTCAAGCTCCACATACGTGATCTATCTTACGAAGCAAGGCAGAGGGCAACAAGAACTATGGCTAATGTGGGTGAGACAGAGGGAGTCAGGGATGTAAACATGACTGAGAACAGAGATATTTTCTCTACTTGTGTTCTATATGGTGGTTGTTCAGCCTGGACACATTCATTAGGTAACAACATTTTAGATTAGTTTTGTATTAATATATTAATGTGATGTGACGTCCAGTTACCAGCATGACACTTAAACAGGTAGTAGTAATGTCTACTTTTTTACTTAAGTACAAGTCAGAGTGCAAATTTCTTCACTTTATCTCGAGTAAAAAGTATAGTCAGTAATTCAGCTTTTACCAGAGTCTTTTAAACCATAAGTATCTGTTCTTTTACTTAAGTGAAGGATGTGTGCACTTTTGCGACCTCTTACACTCACACACTAGAAACTGCACAACTACTTATTCTTGCTAGTCAACAAGTAAAAAAAAAAAAAATATTTAGATTGTTTTATTTGTACAGCACAGAAAAGAATACATTCAATTTTACAGCCAATACACAAGCTACAAATTACCATTTTCAGTGTTTTTAGGCTCCAGTGGAAATGGCAGAGTAAATCAGTGTAATATATGTGCAAATTAATACATTTGTCTATCATATCACACGAGTTGAAGGCGTACTTGCTCTTAAAATGCATTCTTTTTCAACTCGGCAGCTCAGTTGAAATTGTTGACTCTGACACTGTGAGTGCACTTAAAGCATAATGATGGATGGAAGATACAATGTGTACAGCCATGTCTGGGAGATTTGCCTGCCCTTGTCAACTCCTGCCTCCTGGAGTTGGCGTGTGCTGCTGCTCTGACTCTACACTATCTGAATGCGAACTCGCACAGTCTCTCACACGCTATGCAAAGTGATATAAAAGTATTAACAGTGCATAAAAGTAAGCACTTTTTTGTTTTTAAACTCCGTTTCTTCTCTCAGCATTGTTTTGTACTTGACCAAAACTGGCTTCATCTAGTCTGATATATTTTCAAAATACATTTGTCTTGGTTTCTTTTGTCTACTGTCTGGCTGCAACTGTTATTTCCACTGACGCTGCAACAGATGGTCTATGCAACTCCTAAAACACACAGACACACACATCTTTTTGTGTACTCTTTTTCCAGATAGGTGAACTTAAAATGTCACGCACATTTGCATGTGTAATGAACTAGGATTTATATATATATATTGTTAGCATTCTCATTTACACTCACACACAGTCTGAATCCTGGAAATATACTTTGGTGTAAATACTTTCCTTTTCCCCAAATCCCAGAGGACAACCCTCCCTAGATTTGAGAGTAAAGTTTTCACTGACTGCCAGAAGAGAGGCTGCGAGACGTGCCAAGATTTAAAAAACAGCCTTGTCCGAGTGCATTTTCAATTCGCTCTCAACAGGTGTGCTGTGTTATGGGTATTGAGGGCTGCGAATAATCCAGAACCTCAATGTCTGGGAGTTGTACATTAGAATTGTAAATGCCTTGATAGCTGACGGAGGGTCAGGGAGAACGGGATTGGAACGAGGGAAAACTTGCATAATGTTAAGAGAATGAAAAGTAGGATGTGTCAGACAGTTTGACACAAATTGTTCCAGGCAGAGCTGTGGGGTGTTGATGGCAAATATTCAAATGCGACAGTAAAGACAAGAAACACCAGTCTGGGAATCGAGCGGTGTTGCAGGGTCAGGCAGAAGCTGATTAAGCACTGCAGGATCTTGCATTTGATTCCTGACAATCATACGGTAAAATAATACTCAATGGATTGTGCTTTTTGTGCGTTTTTCGCGCTTAACTTCCTCACAGCCAACAGCAAACTGAGGACAGTGAATAAAATATTACCAAATATATAGTTGTGCTTTGCCCATTGATTCAATCATGATGGAGTTGTATAATATGTCTGCATTATTGATAAACTGCTAGCATCAATTAAACCCTCCTCTTTCCCCTTTTTTTCTCTCTCTCTCTCTCTCTCTCTCTCTCTCTCTGTCTCTCTCTCTCTCTCTCTCTCTCTCTCTCTCTCTCTCTCTTTCTTTCTCTAACTCACACTATCTTTACCTGTTTATATTGCTTGTGCTGACACAAAACCTAAATGCTGGGACATCTATATTTAAAATTGCTCTGTCTTCAAGTGAAATCTGATAGCACCATGAGCAGATCCATATGGCCCAGGAATCCAACCTTGAAGCACCAAAAAAGCAAACCAAAGCAAATTTTTTTATCTGCTACAGCATGTTTGCTATGTGCTTCTGTTTTGCTCTTTTTATTTATAGAAACAATGTTTATCACTTTATGTCCACAATTAATCTTACAACCTCTGTGTACTGGAAATCAGTAATATTTCATGAGCACATTAAATACCTCTGTGTTGTGTTGCTTACTGGGAAGCATGAGAAATTACACCTCTTTACATTTTGATTCATTAAAAGGAGCTTTAAATTGATGTGATTAAATTGACTGATTAAAATGATTACATGTACAAGGGATGCACTGATAACTTTTTTCAACTATGAGGATTGCAAACATGTTAATAATACACATTTTTTTAATTTACCTGATTAGTATTAATCAGTCAAGGAGCAAATGTAAAAACAATGTGAATATCTCAAGACCCCACACGAAAATGTAAAACAAGACATTGTACTACAACAGTATGATTTATAACCTACAAACAATATGCTTGGTTTACCTTGTTTTAAAACCTTGGTTCAAATAGAGGCCATGAAATGTAAAATGAAGTTCGGGTCAAGTAGAGTTGCCGTGAAGAAGAGTGGGTTTTTGTTTCACTCCTAAAAAGCACGTATGTACAGTTGTAAATAAAATACATTTCATTGATTTCAGTCCTTTGTTATCAGTAACCCTTAGTGGCTGATCTTCAGAAACAATACACTTGCTAAGAGCTGTGATATCTTTCACCTGGCATTGCCTGTAGATATTTTTCATGCCTAGCTTGGGTTTTCTGCAAAGCTGGGTCCTGCTCTGTGCTGCTAGCAATGCTGAGTTCTACATTTACAAGGTTGACATGATCGACACATTGACCACGTGAAAAGCATGATTGTATCATTGATTGTATCAAGATAAGATAAGATAAGATAAGATAAGATAAGATAAGATAAGATAAGATAAGATAAGATAAGATATACCTTTATTCGTCCCACAGTGGGGAAATTTCTGTTATATTCTGGAAATTTCCTGCATGCCATTATTACAGGGACACATTTTGTGTCCTTTTTTGTTAGCAAATCAGCATATAATATGTTTACATTACATAATATCCTTTAGAATAGCATATTAGTATTTGTCCATTTTTTCGGCAATATAAGTACTAGTACACAAAAATGTTATTAGACAGATGCTGTATCAAGCATCTTTCATCGTTTGAATTCCTGACTATACGATTTGTATGTGCTTTAGAGCATGCCAATCTACATTAAGTCCCTATTTTCTGTTATAATAACCTCCATTCTTCTGTGAAGATTTACTAGATTTTGGAGTGTGTTTGTAGAGATTTGTTCTCATTCTGCCACAATTGTGTTCATAAAGTCAGGTACTGATGTAGGGTCGGGAGGCCTGAAGTTTAGTCAGCATTTCAATTCATCCCAAAGGTGTTCAGTAGGGTTGAACTCTATAGCAGTTCTATAGCAGGCCACTCAGAATTTTCCACTCCATCCCATTCTACCACATACAAATACTTTTGTCAATATAGTGTCTTTGCACTCTTTATATATATGATGATGATTGCTATGAGTTAGCTCGTGATTAATCGCAACTTAATCATACATTTTTATGCTCTAAACGTACCTTAACTTAATACTTTTCAAGTTTTTAATACTCTAATCAACATGGGCATGGACAATTACGGATGATTTATGCAAATGTATGTTTATTATTAGTGAAATCATACTCAACAAAGAGCATGAGCACAAAATATTCTTTCAAATGTTTGAAAGTAATTATGGTGTTTTAAATTACGTAAATCATCAGTACATGAAACCAGAAAAACAAATGTTTAGTGATTAAAAAACATTTTTTTGGTGAAGTTTATTTTGTTTATATCTGAGTAAAAAAAGGATGTCAAATAAATGTTTAATGCATTGAAGGTTTTAATCTTGCCTTCTATTTATTTAGTTATATTTTTAATAAAAATGGTCAAACAGAAATGCATGCTGCATTAATCGCATGTTATTAAAGCAATTTTGATTGAAATGATTGAAAGATTGATCAAATTTAGGTTAATAAAGTCATTTTGACAGCGCTAATACATATATATATATATATACACAGACCAAAAGTATTATATATACTGTACAGACCAAAAGTTTGGACACACCTTCTCATTCAAAGAGTTTTCTTTATTTTCATGACTATAAAAATTGTAGATTCACACTGAAGGCATCAAAACTATGAATTAACACGTGGAATTATATACATAACAAAAAAGTGAACTGAAAATATGTCATATTGTAGGTTCTTCAAAGTAGGCATCAAGAGAATGCCAAGAGTGTGCAAAGCAGTAATCTAAGCAAAAGGTGGCTACTTTGAAGAACCTACAATATGACATATTTCGGTTGTTTCACACTTTTTTGTTATGTATATAATTCCATATATAATTCCACATGTGTTCATTCATAGTTTTGATGCCTTCAGTGTGAATCTACAATTTTCATAGTCGTGAAAATAAAGAAAACTCTTTGAATGAGAAGGTGTGTCCAAACTTTTGGTCTGTACTGTATATATTTATTATTTATGAATTAACATTAACTTCTGTCAAAATTAGCGTGTTAAAGCAAATACATTTTTAACAGCACAAATTTTATTAATGCACAATTAATGAAGCACATATTTCTGACCATTTTTATGAAAAATCTAAAATAAATAAATATCAAAAAGGCGTAATTAAAACCTGCAACACAACACACATTTATTCACGGCGTCCTTTTCTTCACTCAGATATTTAGTAAAATAATTTTTAATCACTAAAACCCTCCGTGTGTCCGTCTTAGATGTTTATTTATATCATTGGTTCAGACATTTTAGATAAAAAAAAAAAAAAAAAGACAATAGTTGTATGTCAGTAAAGAAGGTATCAGCTTAACGCAATAGGCTATTTTCCAGACAAATAATATAATGAAGGCTGTCAGGTATTGCCAGCAAAAATAAAAGCAAGTGTGACAGTCCAAGTCTCCTAAAGAAGTGTGGCAGATAAAAAAAAAAAAGAATTACAAACAGATATTCCTATACAATTTTATAAAGCGCACCTAAGACTATTGATGCATTTTTATTTAAGTTGTCATGCCAGATATTGAATTTGTTTAGTTTACTGCTCTTTATAGCAAATTTGATTATGTAAAATGCATTCGATTATATTATTTTTAAATGCTTTAAAGTGTTTTTCTACACAGCTTTGTGCACAGTAATGTATACAGATTCAATTGATAGAATTCTTGCTGAACATGCATCATTATATTACAATACCAGACACCACATCCTGTACCTGTGTCATAATGGAGGTGGTACTTTAGTTGTGCAGCTTTACAATCAGCTCAGTGCATACGGTAGAATCCAGCAGCTGTCTGAGTGTTGGTCACGTTTCTGTATGTGCTATTGTGCCATTAAAGGTGAACGAGATGTTTTGATGTTGTGTGAAAGAGAACGATGATAATCTTGCACATTGTAGGGAAAAGAATCAGATTGTGGATTTGAAAAAATAGGGTAACTGACCTGAGGTGCACAAGGGTTGTAATATTTATGAATTTATGAAAGTCTCTTGAGAATGTATGAGAATGCTCTCTGGCTTTCTCTCTCTCACTCTCTCTCTCTTTCTCTCCATTTCAGAGCTGTCTCTCTCGGTCACAGCAGCTACTGCTTCGCCTTGCTGCGCTCTATCCCTGCTGTGTTCTACATAGTGCTGGTCACTGCACTGCGCTACCATCTCTTCATCTGGAGCGTCTTCTCGCCCAAGCTCCTCTATGAGGCCATGCACACTCTGGTCACTACAGCCATGTGCCTCTTCTTTACCTTCATGGATCAGGATCGTACACGCAGACCATGAAACACCTGAGCTCTTAATTCTATTACAGAGAGAAGGATCAGACGGATGTACGAGGGCAGGATCTGATGGAGAGGCTTGTCATATGAAGACGAGAAATCACCAAAATGAAAAAATTATTTAAAAAAATAAAGATGAGGGATGGGTGAAGGGATGTTTCTGATGTCATACTATTGCAGCAATATGGATGTGTGTGAGTTTGTGTGTGTGTGTGTGAGAGAGTGATGAATGAGTGTGGAGTGAAATGAACGAAACCGACTTGATGTTGCAAATTTGAAGCAATATGTACTCAGGACTCATAAGGGAGTTCCTGGTCCTGTACTATTAATTACACACGAAATTTCTCTGGAGGATTTGTTTCTGGTTTGCTTTGGAGAAGATAAATATTGTCTGTTTCTAATCTATTTTTGTATTGCACATTTATGAGGTTATTTATGGGGTAGAAAAAGAAAGCAACACAAAGCAGCTAATTTTATCAGGAAGCAAAGAAATAAAAGGTTTTTTTGTTTGTTTGTTTATTAGCAAAGTAAAAAAGAATTTACTCATTTTGATAAAAAATATTACATTATAATATTATCCCTCTCGACAGAGCTTGCAGCTCTGAAATCATATTACAGGAAATAAAAATCAAATGTGCTGTTTGAAATTCTGTGTAAGAACTGATTTATTAAATGCAAAGCTCCTTCAGCTGGCATGTGGATCAGATGACTTACAGAGCAAATATGTTATATATCTCCTCTAATCTCGGTGTCAGTTTTCAGTCTCACTCAGTCATGAATTGAAACTCTACTTTGAAATTGAATACACGTTATAAAACATGAACAGTAGGAATGAAGCAAAATGCATACATATGAGTAGCTAATTTGATATAGAAAATTTTCAGCGTTCATTAGTAATGAAACATTTGCTTTAGCTCTGTTTATCTTGGTTGCTGGGATGCAACTTGTCTTGCTTATGTTACATTTAGAACATTAGTGGAACATGTGATTATAAAGGATTTGCACCTTGCCTTGCTAGCATAGTGGGAAAGCATGTGTTCAGTGCTCGCAGAAATGAAGTGCACTCATATGGGCACTTTCTGCACTCTTAATCTTACTGCTCCACACAGATACCTCTGCATTCACTGTATATAAAATGCATAAACACCATCAGATGTTTGATCAGGTTACTTGTTTTGTAGGAAGCTGTTTCTTGAATGCATAATTTGTATATGTATTAATTCATTCCTGATACACTGTATTTCCATTTGGTTTTCCATCAAGCATTTATTTATCAATTGTGTTTACCAGAGAATTAAATGAAAATATTTAATATAAAAAATCCTTGTGCATTGAGGGGAACTGGTAAGGTGACCTAATACAATTATTATTCATTTATGGGTTTTTTTGTTGTTGTCTTTGTTTTTCATCAGCTCTTGCTCTTGAAGTTAAAAAAGTGATCATGATCGAATCGTACAGGAACCTCGGTGTACACCATAAAAAACAATAGCTAGTGACACTAAAATAGCTAGTGCCATTGAAATCCAATGGAAATTCTAATTAGTACACATTTAACCTTGAAGCTATAATGAAAGGATCTTTTCTAATCCTGCGAAACGTTTCCTCACTCTTTGCTCCAGGCCTGCCGATAGGCATCAGTGGCAGGACAGTGTGTGAGGACCCTCACTCTGCTTATCAGTTCTTTTCAGTAGCAGAGAGGTTGATTTTCTAATCGACTGCCCTGCCAAATGGGCTGCACTCTCCAAGGAATTAGGGAGCAGAACACACACATACATACACACACTGTAAGTGACTTTCGTTCCCCATATGACTTATAGAACTCTGTCAGTTCGCAGGGTAATAGGTTTAGGGGCTCAGTTTGAGCGCCTCTGTTTTTCTACACTGCTACAGCAGGTGATATGGATGAAGTAAGCAGTTGTTGTTTTGTGTGCTCTGTAAGGGCTAATGGAATTTGATAAGAGGTAATGCGCACTGATGTTCACATTCAGTAAAAAAAATTGCAATTTGTGTGTTGGTTGCAGATCAATTTTCATTTACAATGCTGATTTTTCTGGCAAATCTGAAATAAATAAGATTTAAAGCATATCTAGACACTTCATGTTATCATACAGTCAAGTCAATGGAAAATTTGGATGTTGAAACAGTACTGTTTTTTTACTTGTCCTCTACAGCATATTGATACAGTGTATTTGTAATTTTTGCTTCAATTTGAGCATCTTAGCATCAAAAATTGGGTGAATTGTGAAGATAGTAAATGATTTTTATTTGCCAGTTTTCACCCCAACTCTGCCCATATATTCAGGAGGTAAAAGGAATAGGCCAATTGGCTTATCTATTCCATGGCAAGGTGTATGTTTTTCTCTTATTTTTTCAGGTCTAGAGGTGATCTGATGCTGTTAACTGTCAATTTAAAGGTCCAAGGTGCTGTCACAGCCAGCAAAGCAGGTCTTCAATGGACAAAAACAAACATTCCATTGAAAAGATAGCAACATAACTACTTTTCAGCTACATATTCAACTGCATAGTACAATAAAACCTTCTGCTTCTTCTCTTGATTTTTAACATACAACAAATATTCATACAAAAAATATGCATGGAATAATGTAGTAAATTAAAAAGTGTTTTAAAAGTGAAAATATTTAATATTATAGATTGCAAAAGTACCTACATTTACCTTTGCTGACAGCTTGGCAAACTCTCAGCAGATTGACCTGGCCTAATTAAATACAGTTTATATGGTTTAGCATGAATTAGAATGGAAAGAGAAGGAAAAGCAGACAACATGCACTCAACTCTTCCTTCAGGATTGTTGGAAAACATTCCAGGTGACTGCTTCATGTGGCTGATTGAGAGAATGCTAATAGTTTGCAAAGCTGTCATCAGGTCAACGGGTCAAAGTTATGATTAAGAGAAGAGTTCACCAAAGAAATATTAAAAGAGTTTATTTGACTAAACCATATAAAAAAAATAAACCCTGCATGTTTCTGAATAAACATCCACCATTTTGTGCTATGGATGAGATGAGACAAATACTAACCAAAATGATCTGAAAATTGGTGTCAAAGTCAGCAATCAAAGTACTAAAAAAGCAACCACTATTTACTTTTTTTATGTGATCACTGTGTTTATTTGTACTTTTTTTTATTTTGCCTCTTATTTCTATTGATTTTAATTTCCCTACCCTTTTTCAATACATAATTATTGTTGTTTTTTTTTCCTCAGTGTGTTCCATTGAATGGTCTTCTGTTGAATGGGTTGCAGCAGTGTGAGCTCAAATTATCTGACTTGGGGAGTTTTCTTTATCAGAAAGTAAAAAAAAAAAAATGCCAGTAAATTGATGTAGCCAGACGTGGCAAATGTGGAGAGTTAAGTGCATCTAGGAAGCTCAGAACCGCTTAGCATCTCTTTACAGACATGTGTAACCATCATTCTCTCTTTTTCTCTCTCTTATACACCCACCGTTCCTCCCCTTATTCTTCTTTATTTTTCATTCTGGTTCTTTCTTGTCTTGTCCCAGAATTACATTTATTAAAAGCAATGTTTTATATACTTCCTTTAGAAAGCAATGTTTTATATACTTCCTCCAACCCCATTCTCTTCTTCAACCTATTCCTCAGTAGGCAGCCTTTTAAAGGCTTGCCTCCTTTCAGACTCCCAGAAATCCTAAGCTTCTTATCAGCTCTGAAGCAGAGTTTCATCTTACCCAGTGCATTAAAGGCCACCCCCAAAGCCCCACTGCCCATTTTCTATACCTCCCTCTACTCCGAAAACCTTTCTTTACCTCTTCTCCTTTTCTCTTCTCTCAGTTTTACCCACCCTGTGCTAATTTTCTCTCACCCTGTATTCCCTGCCTGAATTTCTTATTCTTCCCCTGTGCTGTTCTTATATGTTACTCTCATAACCACCTTTGACTCCATTTTGGAACTTTTGCAGCACTGCTGCCTCCTTGTCCTCCTCCTCTCTCATTACTGCTCCCTTGCTTTACAATATCTTTGCTCTCAGAGAGGAACGTGAATAGAAAAGTGAGCATGAAATGGAGGTGGAGATGGCAGTAGGAAGGAAAGGAATCAAACAAGATTAGACATATTCTCCTCATGCCAAATGATGACAGTATCAGTAGCTTAATGCACAGCTGCTGCCATCTTTCTCATGATGTCTGGGATCAAGAGAGTACTCAGGAGGTAAAGGTGTGGGTGGAAATGTATTAGCTGCAAATCTCAAAGAAGCACCAGCATGCATTTAACAGAAGGTTTTCAAATTGTGAAAGTTTCACTCTTGGGTGCCTGTGGATGGCGACTGCAGATAGCAATATTCCCCGGACTAATCCTCCTATTTAGCCAGAGTTTACTGTGCAAATTGGCTGCCTGGGATGCACGCAGGCAAAATGGAGTCCCGAGCAGCCATCCATAACTTCATTTAGTAGCTGACAGGAAAGCAGAGCTTGCTATCATTCTCATTGTCAACGTTAAAGCTTCTGACCTGAGCACCTTTTGGAGATTCTATTTAATATAATATAGGTTTTTTCCCCTCCATTGCAACCCAAAGCATAAATTGACTTAAGGCCACAAGTAACCAAGGAGGTTTGCTGTTCTTGGCATGCTCCCTGACTCCCTGTGTGAATTTTATTCCAACGGTGTACATACAAACACTGTAATAACTCCTTTAATGCTCAGAATTCTTCCATGTTCGATAGTTTAATTAAACTTAAAAAACAAAACCGTTCAAAGAAACTTCTTAGATTTTTTTTTTAGTTCAAAGGTCGATAATTGTATTTTTATTTACTTACAAAAAACTACATACTTGCATTTGATAAATAAATAATAACTTTCTTTTGTTTGTTTTTTTTAATCCTCATAGTAAGAAGCTTGCAAAGTACTGTCTTGCTTTATTGATTTTAATTAATCATATTCAGAAAAAAACAAAATAATCCCCCCCAAAAATCATTGCATTTTGTTTAATGGTCTTATAGCTCTCATAATAATGTTTTGTACAGTGGGAATGTCGACACAAACCATTTTATCAAATAAAAGTGCTAATCAGCAAAAATAGAGCCACGGTTTATTTCTTTTTCTGAATATTATCATAAATCTTTTTTTATTATTTTGACTTGCTCAACCCAGAAGCCTGTGCAGACTAAGGTCTAGTTCTGCCTGTTAGTATTTATTAAAATATACTTCAAACTATAAAAAGCTATTGAATAAAAAAAAATATTTTAGATATTTGACCTCTGTTGGATCTGAATGATCTGTTTGGATGAATGAAAAAAATTTGATTGCATCATCTGATGCTTATTCTGATGTTTCTACAGAAATCCTACAACCATTTTACCTCATTTGTTTTTGAGATGTCATGCTAATAAGTATCTCGGACTGATGCACAGATCAATTAATAGACAAACTGGATAATATAATGCTTCGATCACTCATTGAAAACATGAGGGCAAAATAGTGCAGTTGTGTTGTACAGGATTGTTGTACCACATGGAAATCATTAGGTTATGCAGTTACTGACCAACAGTTGATAAATAAAAAAATTATTGTCAGAAATGTATTTATTTGTAAAATTCATATTTTGCAAACATACAATTTTGAATTTCCATCTTTGAATGCCCATGGAGTTTCTTTTTTTTTTTTTTATCAAATGTGTACGTGTGCATTGTTTTTTGTGTATTGATGTTAACTTATTAAGTTCTGAATCCCCAGATGCTTTTGCTGTGTTAACAGAAATGCTAGAAATTACATCTTTGAAACATTGTTTTTATGTTTTGTGTGTGTGTGTGTGTGTGTGTGTGTGTGTGTGTGTGTGTGTGTGTGTGTGTGTGTGTGTGTGTGTGTGTGTGTGTTTGTCAGTTACGTAATTATTGTAGATTTTAATTTCTTGGAATTTTGTTTGATATCCACTTTCATTTTGTGATTTGACCAGAAAAATTAGATCAACTCCTTCTAAAAAATAAAATAACCACTTCTTTTCAAGCAGTGCTTTCCCTTCTAATTCTACCAGAAGATGATCGATAGGAGATTGATAAGATCTCTGCATACAAAGGAGATTGAGGTCAGAGGAAAGGGCTGTATGGTGCGATTAGCAGTGCTTAGAAGCAGCTACTCACTGAGTCCATATAGACAGTAGATAGATGAGAATTGCTCAGGCCTCTTCTTCATAGCATCATCTTAAAACAGAATTAAAAGCTGTGTTTAGGCTGTATATATAAATCACTAAAAGTGATAAAGACCAAGAAAGCACATAAACAAATTTATCTCAGCTTTCATTCCAGCTATTAAACAATATGTTCACTATTTGCTAAAAAGAATACACAGAGAAGACATTACATTTAAACCATTGACAGTTGAAGTGAAAAATAGGCAATGGGCAAGAGCCAGAATCTGTGTGACTTCTGCAATGGCTAATTGTGATAGATAGACAACTGTGTCTGGTTTTGAGATTCTCCAAGTATGCAGTTTTTAGTTTCTATAAAAAGTGGTCCAACGTGAGCAAGTGACAAGCTTATGAGCACCCAAGGTCATTCATGTCCATGAGCTACTGTTGTGTAGCACAAATAGCTGAAAAATTTAATCCTGGTTACGATATGAAAGGGTAGGAACATCAGATTTTACTGCATATAGGGCTGCGTAGCTGCAGAAGAAGGTGAGCTGTTCTGATTAATGTTTCTTTTACATTATGTGGACAGCTGTTTGTGTTTGTCACTTACCTGGGGATGAGATAGCATCAGGATTCATTATGGAAGGAAGGCAAGCTGGTGGAGGCAGTGAGATGCTCTAGGATATGTTCTGCTGAAAACCTTGGGTCCTAACACAGATTTTACTTTGACGCGTTCAAGACCGAGGACAATTCTTAATGGCATCAGTATTTGGCTTCCAAATTCCCCAGATCTCAATGTGGTAAGGCATCTGCATCTGGAAATAGCCAACTGTAGGCAAATGGTTTTAATGTTCTGGGATTAAAAACAGTAGAGATAAATTGAATAAAATGAAATAAAATGTTACTGAAATGTTTTATTTTTATTTGGTCATTAATCTGTCGTACTGTTCCAAAAGCATATCAAGAGAAAAACAAATTTGGTGTTTTTTTCTTAAATATAAATTTTTTAAATTACTTTTTATGTCGATTTCCTTTAGGAGATGTGTGTTATCACTTTAAAATATTCAACTCTTTGTAAATAAATCTGCAGGCTGCTTCTTTTTTTTAATAGAGAATTTATAGTGACAATCAAACAAGAAAAAATTAAATATAAACAGAAATGTGTGTTTTTGGTTTTGTTGTTTCTTTCTTTCATTATTAGAAAGAAAGAAAGAAAGAAAGAAAGAAAGAAAGAAAGAAAGAAAGAAAGAAAGAAAGAAAGAAAGAAAGAAAGAAAGAAAGAAAGAAAGAAAGAAAGAAAGAAAGCATTCAATAATATAGCTATAGTTTGAGCAATCAGACATTATTCCCTCAGAAATGTTCAACAGCATGCCATCTGATCTCTTAACTGCTTTTGAAGAAAATAATTTTGAATAGAAGTTTTATTTAGGATTTTAGATTTCCTGTGAAAAAAACTGTTTGTGCAACAGTTATGTGAGCACTGTATGCTGGCTGGCTAAGTGTAGGATTCACACCATCATATTCACACAAATACAAGGCCAGGATGTTGCTTGCAACATTTAAATGGGTCAGTCTGGGCACAATAGTACAGGATTTTTTGGGAAACATGACACACAGCAAAGAGTTTGTTTTTTTACAATGTTGTCTTGCACTGTTGGGTATCAGTATTGGAACAATATTAATAATTGTAATTTTTTTAACCACACAATGTTTAATAGGACAAACTGTAGACTTATAATTAGACTTATAATAGACATCTTTGGTGGCTACTTTGTATGAGGGCATCTGTTTTTGCATCTCAGTTTTTAATGCTACATTGTCTTCTTTGTTGTAGCTGTAAAACATTGCATCTGCAAATAAAACTGAAAACATAGGGTATGTCTATAAAAATTCAGGTTAGATCACTGATTAGAATCATTTAGCCGCTGACAAAGGGCTAAGTCATTCGGAGTGTCTTTCACTATTTGGAAGTGTTAGCTCAGCTGAGAAATAGTTCATGTCTATTAGTAATAATTCAAATATAATTTTTAAAATATTTCATAAAATTGTTAGTTCAGTAGCTTCAACTCAAGAACAAACACACACACAAAATGTGTTCAAATGTGCATGGCTAATCAAACTGTAGCTACTCTGATGTTTCTGCAACTAGGTAAAAATGAAAAACAGCCGGGGGCCTAAAAAGCAAGACCATTTTTCATGTTTGGCACAAATATGTTCATGTCTTTATTTCCTTCATGGAAGGTTCTACACGGGATAAAATAGTGTGGCATTTGGTGGGCTGTTCAATATCATAGTGACATCTTGTAGCTATAACTTCATCAACTAATGGAAAAAAATCTAAGACTGAGTTGAGGTAGCTGTACTCAAAAACCGGTGCCAAAAAACTGGGTTAAGGTCTGGTAATTGACTTGGTCATTCTATAACCTACCACTTTTCTCTGTTTTTATTTGTGTTGGCAATGTGTTTTGGAAAATTGTCTTGCTGCATGATGAAGTTCCTCACAATGAGACTGGATGCATTTTTCTGTAAATTGCCAGGCATCATGAGGTGCATCAATAAAGATTAATGAGCCCACATGTTTTGGATCATGAGCAGATCCTTTTTTCTCTACTCACTGGCCTTCCCATTAAATTGGTGGAGATCTTGATCTTAGATTAACTTTTATGATTTATTTCTATATTTTTTTGTGAAATTCTAATCTGTCCTTTCAGTTCTTATAGCTGATGAGTGGTTTGCATCTCATGCTATGGCCTCTATATTTATGATCTCAATGTTTCCTTTGAATGGTACAGCAGATTGTAATATTTTCACCCCTGCCCTCTTGAGCTCTCAAAATATTACTTTTGTGCTTTTTCTAGGTCAGCCTGTTCAGTGTTTGGCTGTTAGAAGGCCAATGATTTTTTTATTTTACAAAACATTCCAATTTGTTGTATTGTCTGCCAAATGCTTGTGCAATTGCTCCACTATCCCTCTTTTCTCAGCTTAATAATGGCTTGATTTTTTGTCTTAGCTTTAATCAGTTTATCCTTTTTACTTTAAAGTACTTGTGCAACAGGAAACACCTCTTAGTAACATTTAAATATTTTTAATCTCTTCAGAAATAAGTGTGTATAAAAAATAAGGTACTGTGTTTTTCTAATGCATCCAGACGTAAATAGCAGGAAATTAAAGCTAAAATTCTGATCTAGCAATTTTTAATCACATACTCAAATGTGTATAGAAAAAAAAAAAAAAAAGAATTACCATTGTTGTTTCAATACTTTTGCAGAGGGTGGTAATTAAGGACCAGTGTTTAATTTTAATTAAATTTTAATAGCAAAGTATACATATCTTCAAAATACTGCTTAAGTGTAGTAAAAGTTTAAATGCTCAAATTATTCTCACTCTGCATAACCCTGGCTTCAAGTGCACTTAAACATTTACAGCTGTGTTAGAAAAGGTTATATTTTCGGTAACAATCTTCTACATGCAGCTGCATTCATCTTCCCTATCAGGCTCAGAACCTAGCAGTGTGATATCATGCTTAAGCTCACCAATAATCTCATGGTCTTTTCTTGTAGCATTTTTCTTGAGCTGCCTTCTTGTCTTCCTTTCACCAGGTAGCACATTTTTATATTCTGCAAAGGACCATATGTGTTTGCAAGAGCTGTTTATTATTTTGGTATAGTTATATTACAGTTGCTTGTGAAAGTTTTGGCATTTGACAGCACTTATGTGTGAAGCAATTAATAACACTTTCAAGAAGATCGATAGACCAAGATGGCGGCATGAGTACATCGCGAGGTTCAGGATCTGCAATTTTGCTGTATCTTTGGTATCTTTTGTATGTTGCTTATCTTGGGTCTGTTCGTGCAGAACAGCTGTGCCCTTACATCGTACACCCAACATGAGCTTTTGAATAGTGGTTTGCGACTTCCCAACAGTTTTATTGACAACCTTCAACTCCTTCCTGAGATCGCCAGAACACCCATAAACAGATCGTAAACAAAGGCGGGGGAAGCGTGGTGGAGTGAAAGCTAAGCTAAAGCTAACACCACACCGGCTCTCTTTACCCAGCATCTTCCTCGCCAATGTTTGGTCACTGGTGAACAAAATGGAGGAGATTCGACTCAGCATCACTCACAGCATGATACTTTTGAAATGTAGTGTTATGATCTTCACGGAAACATGGCTACACAGCAGCATTCTGGACAACGCTATTGAGCTAGTGGGACAACACACTCCGGGTGAATAGGACATTAGATTGCTCCGGTATGACCAGAGGCGGTGGATTGTGCATTTACCTTAACAAAGCTTAGTGCACGAACTCTGTTATTGTTGGGAGACCTTGTTCAGCTATCCTGGAGTTTCTCATGGTTAAATGTAGACCGTTTTATCTACCACGAGAGTTCACTTCCACCATTATAACAGCAGCTTACATTCCCCCGATGCTGATGCCAAGCTTGCTATGAAAGAACTTTATGTGGCCATCAGTAAACAACAGACTGTTCATCCGGAGGCTGCGTTTATTGTTGCGGGAGATTTTAATCACTCAAACTTAAAGGCAGTGCTCCCTAAATTTCACCAGCATGTTTCCTGTCACACCAGAGGGAACAAAACCTTAGACCATGTATACATAAACATGGCTGGAGCTTATGTTGCGACCCCCCTGGGACAGTCAGATCACCTTTCTTTGTTCCTCACCCCCAAATACGCACCCCTCATCAATCAGGTGAAGCCATCAGTGAGGACCATCAAGGTGTGGCCCACCAGAAGCAAATTTCACACTCCAGGAAATGTTTCTACACACAAAATGGAGTACATTTGCTTCTCAGGCCACCACTGATACTCACATGGACATCGACTGCTACACCTCCTCTGTACTGAATTACATCAATACCACCATAGACAGTGTTACTACTCAGAAACAGATCATCACATACCCAAATCAGAAGCCATGGATGAACAAGGAGGTGCGCCTCCTGTTGAAAGCACGCATTACTGCCTTCAGATCAGGCGACGCACAGGCCTACAGCACATCTAAAGCTAACCCTTAAGAGTGCCATCAAAAAGGGCATGCACTGCTACAAGCGAAAGATAGAGTAGCATTTTCCCAACTCTGACCCTTGACGCATGTGGCAAGGCATCCAGGTCATCAGTGATTACAAATCCACCCACTCCACCCCCGCTGCGACTGATGTCCTCTTCTTGAATGAGCTTAATGACTTTTATGCTCGCTTTGAGAGAGACAACAGAGAAACTGCCACCAAGCTCAAACCCTCTGCTCCTCACCCTCCAATCACACTCTCTTCCACAGATGTCTGCAACGCACCGAACCGGATCATCGCACACAAAGCCGCTGGACTAGACAACATCCCTGGACGCGTACTTAGGGCATGTGCTGAGCAGCTTGCTGGGGTCCTTACTGACATCTTCAACCTGTCTCTTGCCCAAGCAGCGTTCCTACTTTAAATGCACCTTCATTGTGCCAGTGCCAAAACACTCCAGCCCAATGTGCTTGAACGACTACCGCCCTGTAGCACTGACACCCACTGTCATGACATGATTGAGCGGCTGGTCCTGGCACACCTGAAGGACTCTCTGCCATCCACAATGGACTCTCACCAGTTTGCCTACCGCAGCAATAGGAGCACAGAAGATGCAGTTTCCATGGCACTGCACTCTGTGCTCACACACTTGGACAATAAGAACATTTATGCACGTATGCTGTTTGTTGACTTCAGCACAGTATTTAACACCATCATTCCATCCAAGGTAATATCCAAACTTGTAGATCTGAGCATTAACACCTCCACTTGCAACTGGATTATGGACTTTCTGACCAACAGACCCCAGCAGGTTTGATCAGGCTCCATCTGCTCCAACACCATCACACTCAACACTGGTGTACCACAGGGCTGTGTGCTAAGCCCCTTCCTCTACTCCCTCTTCACCTCCAACTGCAGGCCTGTGAATGGATCTAACTCCATCATCAAGTTTGCAGATGACACTACCGTGATTGGTCACATCACCAACAATGATGAGACTGCCTACAGGGAAGAGATCCAGCACCTAGCCACATGGTGCAATGACAATAACTTGCTCCTTAACACCTCCAAGACAAAGGAGCTCATTGTGGACTTCAGGAAAGAGATAAGAGGCACACATGACACCACCCACATCAATGGGATAGGTGTTGAGCACGTCTCCAGTTTCAAGTTCCTGGGGATCCACATCTCGGCAGACCTGTCCCGGACTAGCAACACCTCCAGCCTGGTCAAGAAGGCTCACCAGCACCTCTTTTTCCTGAGAACACTTAGGAAAAATCTGCTTTCCTCGGATATACTGGTGAACTTCTACCACTGTGCAATAGAAAGAATCCTGACCAGCTGTGTGGTATGGAAGCTGCTCTGTTGCAGAGCTATGGAGGACATCCAGAAGAAACGCTGTCTGCGTCGAGCTCGCAGCATTCTTAAGGACTCCTCTCATCCTGCCCATAGACTGTTTTCTCTTCTGCTCTCCGGCATGCGTTTCAGGTGCCTCCAGAACGAGACCAGCCGACTAAAGAACAGCTTTTTTCCTAGAGCTGTCTCTTTATTGAACTCTACCCCTCGCTGATCCTACTGCCTTTCATACACTTCTACATTGCCTCCCCCACACCTCACACTTCGTTACTGCGCTAATGGACTATCTACACAAAAACTTATGCTCATTTGTACACTTGCTCATTTCACACCTCTCACTTCGTTATTGCACTAATGGACTGTTTACCCAAAAACTATGCTCATTTGCACACTTGCTCTTTTTTTTTTTTTGCATTGCTGCTCACCATTGCCTAACTTACCATTTTATATATCCACCCGATTTTTGTTTATAGTAATAGCAATATATTATGTTCATAGTACATACACATCTGTAAATTTCAGTTTATAGTAATAACCATCTGTATATTATGTTCATAGTACATACACATCTGTAAATTACTCTTATAATACCATTTTATCTAATTTATATAACTCATGTAAACAATGTATATCCTGCACTTGCTGCTATTGCACTTCTGGTTAGACCTAAACTGCATTCCGTTGCTTTGTACTTGTACATGTGTAATGACAATAAAGTTTAATCTAATCTAATCTAATGTAATCTAATCTACTCTAATCTATTCTAATCTACTCTAATCTAACACTACATTGCTTTTTTGTCTTTAAAGTTGGCATTTAATGTTTCTGTAAACCCAAGGTATTGTTGCACAATGTCTTACGAATGGTAGTTAATTCTGAGTGATGTTTAATCACTGCATTGTTGTCTAGAGTTTTTGTGTTTAAGGAGAGTTAACTGCTCTAATGGTTAGAGGTATTTTTTTAGAAGTTTTTTTTGTACACAGAGCTATAGGGTTTCTGTCTTGCTGTCATTGCCACTGGGGACTTTGTTTACTCCACTACTAACACATCTATTACTTTTGTTACACCAATTAATCTCGTCCAAATAAAGAGGAAGCCCAGGGCATGAAAGTTTTTCCTTTTTGCTAGTCAAAGAATTCATTTAAATTAATGCTATACAATACAAGTCTTTGTAGTTGTAGCAGGTCTTTTAGAAGTGTTCTCTGTGCATTTGTGATCTGAAAGTGTGATCTGAAAGACAGAATAAAAGTCTGAAAGTTAAGATTCAGATGTGAAGGAACAGCACTAGAGTCATAATTGTAGGGTGTCCTTGAGCTACTGTATGCCAGAGGTGGCAAAAGTACACACTTCACTTAAGTAGAAGTACAGTACAGATACTCGTGTTGTAAAATACTAGGTAAAAGCTAAAGTATTGACTATACGTCTTTAGTCAAATTAAAGTAAAGAAGTCTATTCTTTGACATGACTCTTAAGTAAAAAGTAGCAATTACTCTTAGTAGCAATTAGTAACAATTAACACGCTATCAACCAATTTTGACAGCTCTTATTAATATAACAAATATTACAAAATGAGTTCAGTGTTTCACTGAGTTCAGTGTTTCCCTCTGTCTCACCCACATTAGCCCCATACCACTACCTGTTTTAGTGTCAAGCTAACTGGATGTATGATGTGTTAGCTCATAATTAATCGCAACTTAATCGCACATTTTATCTGGTAAATCTACCTGCTTATCTACCTTAAATAAACACTTATGTTCTTAATAATCTAATGAATATAGGCATGGACAAATATGGATGATTTATGCAAATGTATGGTTATTATTATTAAAACCATACTCAACCTCGAGCATGAAGAAAAAATATTCTTGTACATGTTTTAAAGTAATTATGGTGTTTTAAATTACGTAAATCATCAGGACACCAAATGGAACTTTTGCTGTGTTTTATAACTTTTTTTATACGGATTCATTTTGCATACTGTTCCAACTGCTTCACCGATGGTGAAATCTCCTATACTCTGCACTCTGTCCTCTCACATCTGGACACAATGGACACATATGCCAGAATGCTGTTTGTTGTCTTCAGCTCAGCATTCAATACAATCATTCCTCAGCAACTAGTGGGGAAACTTTCTCTACTGGGACTCAACACTCCACTCTGCAACTGGATTTTAGACTTCCTGACAGAGAGACCACAGTGAGTGCGCATCGGCTGCAGGACATCAGGCACTATCACACTGAACACAGTTGCCCCCCAAGGATGTGTGCTCAGCACACTGCTGTTCACCTGCTCACTCATGACTGCACGGCAAAGTCAGAATCCAACCTCATTGTTAAGTTTGCTAAAGACACAACAGCAATGATGATAAAACACCATACAGGGAGGAGGTGGAACAACTAGTGAACTGTGTCACAACAACCTGTCTCTTAATGTAGACAAAACATGGAGATTGTGGTAGACTTTAGGAAAGGGTCTGGTGTCCACCCTCCCCTGCTCATCAGTGGCTCTGTAGTGGAGAAAGTCAGTAGCACTAAGTTTTTTGGTGTGCACATCTCTGATGACCTCACCTGAACTACAAAGACTAACTTCACTGTGAAGAAGGCCCAACAACGTCTTCACTTCCTAAGGAGGTTGAAGCGAGACAGCCTCCCACCATTCATACTTACCACCATCTACAGAGGAACTGTGGAGAGCATCCTGGCCAGCTGCATTACTGTTTGGTTCGGAAACTGAAAAACCTTAAAACACATGACCCTACAGCGCATAGTGAGGACAGATAGGATGATCATAGGGCTCTCCCTCCCCTCTATTCAAGACATCTTTAATACATGCTCCATATGCAGAGCCTCTACCATGTAAAGGATCCCCTTAACTCTCCCACAGACTATTCAAGATCCTGTAATCAGGCAAGAGGTTCCGATGCATCACAACCTGCACTACAAGGTTCTGCAACAGCTTCTTCCCTCAAGATGTCAGAACCCTAAACACCCTGCTGCCACCCATGACCCTGCTTCCTCCTCCTTAATTGTGCACTATAGATATTAATGAACATAACATGGACATTATTGCACACTCGCATTCAGCCACTTTACTAAGCGTTGAAATGCACATTGGTCCCTGTAGCAAATCTGCAGATATTTGCACTCAGGGACTTATTGTTTACTATAGACATCCGCCCATTCTGTTGAACACTACACACTGGACATTGCACACAATTGCACACATGGTCACTCTGACTGTGCACTCGCACTTTATTTAACTCTGTTCTCATATTACTTACATTCCAACCTCATATCTATCACATCTATCTCTTATGTCTTACACCTTCTCTGCTATGTCTAATGTCAATTTTTTTTTATGTTTAATGTATGAGTGCTGTTTCACTCTCTATGTTCCTTGGTCAGTAGTAGCAGCATTTCGTTTCGTATACTGTGTATATTGAAGAATGACAATTGTTGACGTAAGTTAAACAGAGAATATTTGTTTTCAGTGTGCATTGGTTTATTTAAAAGTAGACATTTAAGCTCTCTACTTATCTATTTATTATGTTTTAGGAGGCAAGTGTTCACTGAGATTCAGGTTGTTAAATTTATGTCTGTGAAGAGAGATGGCAGAGATACAATGAGAGAATTTTCTCTTACAAAAGCACAGACTTTTTTAATTATGAGTGTATACAAGTAAAAGTAGATGCTTTACAGATTCGAATGATGTATTGCTCTTATTTGTACGATAAAAAAATTTAGTTTTGGCGTTAAGAAGAAAAAATGCCACGGAACACTCCAACGCATTTGTTGAAGTTAATTGTGTGCATCATGGCACATTTTGGTGCTAATTTGAGACTTGTGCATCAGTGAAACTAATGTTTAGTGATTAAAAAATTTTTTTGGTGGAGTTTATTATTTTTTTTTTATATCCGAGTAAAGAATGGATGCCATAAATAAACATATGTTGTGCTGAAGGTTTTAATTTTACCTTTTTTATATTTATTTTGTAATATTTTTATTTTATTTTTATTCTTTTATTAAAGAGAAACGTGCGCTGCATTAAAGCCGCGTTAATAAATTAGTGCCTTTATTAGCAATTCATTTTCGTTAACGCATTATTAACAAATTTTTACAGCAATTAATAATATAACAAATATACAAAACGAGTTTCAAATTTTATTACCTAATGAATGTATCCAGGCTGAACCCAGCCATTAGGGGGGCACAAGCCAGTGTACTCTTAGTGCCGGTCCCAAGCCTGGGTAAATGGGGAGGGTTGCGTTAGGAAGGGCATCCAGCGTAAAACATGTGCCAAATCAAATATGCGGATCACAAATGAGAATTTCATACCGGATCGGTCGAGGCCCGGGTTAACAACGACCGCCACAGGTATCGTTAGCCGACAGGGTACCGGTGGAAATTTGGCTACTGTTGGCCGAAGGAGGAGAAGGAGAGGAGGAAGGCGTCTACAGAGACGGCAGGAAAAGGAGCAGTGTAGGAGAGTAGAGGTTCGGGTTGGTACTTTAAATGTTGGTACTATGATGGGTAAAGGGAGAGAGATAGCTGATATGATGGAGAGGAGAAAGGTAGATGTGTTGTGTGTTCAGGAGACCAAGTGGAAAGGGAGTAAGGCCAGGAACATTGGAGGTGGGTTTAAACTGTTTTATCATGGTGTGGATGGGAAGAGAAATGGTGTAGGGGTGATTCTGAAGGAAGCGTACAGTAAGAGTGTAGTGGAGGTGAAGAGAGTTTCTGATAGGGTGATGATCGTGAAGGTGGAAGTTGAAGGGATGATGATAAATGTCATTAGTGCCTATGCTCCACAAGTTGGCTGTGAGATGGAGGAGAAAGAAAGATTCTGGAGTGAATTAGATGAAGTGGTAGATGGTGTACCTAGGAAAGAACGATTGGTGATTGGGGCAGACTTTAATGGGCATGTAGGTGAAGGGAACAGAGGTGATGAGGAGGTGATGGGTAGGTATGGTTTTAAGGAGAGGAATGTGGAAGGGCAGATGGTGGTAGATTTTGCTAAAAGGATGGAAATGGCAGTGGTGAACACGTATTTTAAGAAGAAGGAGGATCATAGGGTGACGTATAAGAGTGGAGGAAGGTGCACACAGGTGGATTATCTTCTGTGTAGGAGATGCAACCTGAAGGAGATTGGAGACTGTAAGGTGTTGGCGGGGGACAGTGTAGCTAGACAGCATCGGATGGTGGTCTGTAGGATGGTTTTGGAGGCGAAGAAGAAGAGGAGGAAAGTAAGGTTTGAAAGAAGAATAAGATGGTGGAAACTGAAGGAGGAAGAGTGTAGTGTGAGGTTCAGGGAAGAGGTCAGACAGGGGCTTGGTGGTGGTGAAGAGGTGCCGGATGATTGGGCAACTACTGCAGGAGTGATGAGGGAGGCAGCTAGAAAAGTACTTGGTGTGACATCTGGAAATAGAAAGCAAGACAAGGAGACGTGGTGGTGGAATGAGGAAGTGCAGGAGAGCATTAGGGGAAAGAGATTGGCAAAACAGAAGTGGGATCGACAGAGTGATGAGAAAAGTAGGCAGGAGTACAAGGAGATGCGGCAGCAGGTTAAAAGGGATGTGGCGAAAGCCAAGGAAAAGGCATATGAGGAGCTGTATAAGAGGTTGGACACTAAGGAAGGAGAAAAGGATTTATACCGATTGGCCAGGCAGAGGGACCGAGCTGGGAAGGATGTACTGCAAGTTAGAGCAATAAAGGATGGAGAGGGAAATGTGTTGACTAGTGAGGAGAGTGTGTTGAGAAGATGGAGGGAGTATTTTGAGCAGCTGATGAATGAGGAAAATCAGAGAGAGAGAAGGTTGGAGGATGTGGAGTTGGTGAAGAAGGATGTAGATAGGATTAGTAAGGAGGAAGTGAGAGCAGCGATTAAGAGGATGAAGAATGGAAAGTCGGTTGGACCAGATGACATACCGGTAGAAGCGTGGAGATGTTTAGGAGAGCTGGCAGTGGAGTTTTTAACCAGATTGTTTAACAGGATTCTGGAAGGGGAGAGGATGCCTGAGGAATGGAGAAGGAGTGTGCTGGTACCGATCTTTAAGCATAAGGGAGATGTGCAGACCTGCAGTAACTACAGGGGAATTAAGTTGATTACTCACACCATGAAGTTATGGGAAAGAGTAGTGGAAGCCAGGCTGAGAGAAGAGGTGACCATCTGTGAGCAACAGTATGGTTTCATGCCGAGGAAGAGCACCACAGATGCCTTATTTGCTTTGAGGATGTTGATGGAGAAGTATAGAGAAGGACAGAAGGAGCTGCATTGTGTATTTGTGGATTTAGAGAAAGCGTACGACAGGGTGCCGAGAGAGGAGTTGTGGTATTGTATGAGTAAGTCAGGTGTGTCAGAGAAGTATGTGAGGGTGGTGCAGGACATGTATGAGGACAGTGTGACGGCAGTAAAGTGTGCAGTAGGTACGACAGACTGGTTCAGGGTGAAGGTTGGACTGCATCAAGGATCGGCCCTGAGCCCTTTCCTGTTTGCAGTGGTGATGGACAGGTTGACGGACGAGGTCAGACAGGAGTCTCCCTGGACTATGATGTTTGCAGATGATATTGTGATTTGTGGTGAGAGTAGAGAGCAGGTTGAGAAGAGCCTGGAGAGGTGGAGATATGCGCTGGAGAGAAGGGGAATGAAAGTCAGTAGGAGTAAGACAGAGTACATGTGTGTGAATGAGAGGGAGGGCAGTGGAGTGATGCGGTTGCAGGGAGAAGAGGTGGAGAAGGTGGAGGAGTTCAGGTACCTGGGGTCAACAGTGCAAAGTAATGGAGAGTGTGTTAGGGAAGTAAAGAAAAGAGTGCAGGCAGGGTGGAGTGGGTGGAGAAGAGTGACAGGAGTGATTTGTGATAGAAGAGTATCTGCAAGAATGAAAGGGAAAGTTTATAGGACTGTGGTGAGACCTGCAATGTTGTATGGATTAGAGACAGTGGCATTGAGTAAAAGACAGGAGGTGGAGCTGGAGGTAGCAGAGCTGAAGATGTTGAGGTTTTCGTTGGGAGTGACGAAGATGGACAAGATTAGAAATGAGTTTATTAGAGGGACAGCACATGTAGGATGTTTTGGTGACAAGGTGAGGGAGGCGAGATTGAGATGGTTTGGACATGTGCAGAGAAGGGACATGAATTATATTGGTAGAAAAATGCTGAAGATGGAGCCACCAGGTAGGAGGAAAAGAGGAAGGCCAAGGAGGAGGTTCATGGATGTGGTGAGGGAAGACATGCAGGTAGTTGGTGTAAAAGAGGCAGATATAGAGGACAGGGTGGTATGGAGACGGATGATCCGCTGTGGCGACCCCTAATGGGAGCAGCCGAAAGAAGAAGAAGAAGAAGAATGTATCCAGGCTGAACAACCACCATATAGAACACAAGCAGAGAAAGATGATGATGATCAGGTGATCATGTTTACATCACTGACTCCCTCTGTCTCATCCACATTAGCCCCAGACTTCTTGCTGCCTTCTGCCTTGCATGTTGTTAGCTTTGTAAACTAGCCTACGTGTGTGAGAGCCAGGAAATGATACACCAGTGGTAGATACATTTTAAAAAGCCACGTGATGACAGGAAATAAGTTAATGGGGTGAAAATGGTGCACCGTGAGAAGAAAAGATATTGTACATTTAAACTAAAGTAAGAGTCTGGTTTGGAAATGTAAGAAGTAGAAAATACAAATATTTGTGTACAAAAGTAATGTAAAGTAAAAAGTTGGTTAAAAAAATAAATAGTGAAGTCCTGATACCAGAAAAAAACTACATACGTACAGTAATAAAGTATTTGTAAATCGTACTTTACACCTCTGCTGTATGCACACCAAAATTTATTATGTATCATTCAGATCATTCAGAAGGAGCATATGCTAACCTTTGCCATCCGTTGAAGCTTGCTGTTGTGTAACAGCTACATAGAAACTGGTAAATGACCAAAATGGGAGGCAACCTCATAACAGATACATAGCAAATGAGTGCTTGGTCAGCTTATCATTTACAGCTCGGGCATGTTTTCTTTACAAGAGAGCACACTAAATTAAAATGCAAGGCAAAGGGGATAAGATCTTAATGAAGGTGAGAAAGGAGGAGTGTGAGTGCAATCTGCCTTAAAAATGTGACAGATAAAGGCACCATTGGATTGAAGACAAATATTATTAAAATGCACAGACATGTATCATCTTACTGTGGGCATGACTGGCCTAGTATTGTTTGCCTTTCTTGGAACTGAGGCAGAATAAAAAAATAAACTTGTTTTTAGCTGTTGTTTTTTTTAATCTAAAAGCACTAAAGGGAATTCTATTGTTTTGGAAAGTTTCTTCACAAATGAGCTACAAATGCACAAAACACCACTGAAATAAACACATAAAAATAAAATAGCCAAGCTTAACCAATTAACACATTCTTTGTGTTTCAGCTGGGGGGAGTTTTAAAAAAAAAATGTACATTGCACTATAGTTAAAGTCTGAAAAGCACCATCACAATTAAAACACTTACTCATACCATCCTTAATTTAAGAGTAGTAACAAAAAAGGAAGAAAAGGAAAAAACAAAAAAACACCTTTAGAGCTGTAGCTATAAACACCCAGCTGTGGTTTAAGACAGCACTTTTAGTACTCCCACTCAGGTGGCAAATAGTGCAAAAACAACCCTTGCACATGAGACAGGCTTTCTTTAACAACCAGACTAAAGTAGAGACAGGACAAGCAGACTACCTTTCTCCTCATGCTTTTATCTGGACACTATGGCCCAGCAATAACCAAAGATGGCTGACAAGGCAAGTCCAAAGTGCAGCGTCTGCTAAGCTTTCATCCCTAAGGTCAAAACCTGCTTACAGGCATCCACACTGCTTTAAAAAATACAAGAAAAGTGTGTTGAGAGGGAAAATATGGTGAAGAGGCAGTCCATGCATCCTAGCCGAGAGAGATTACACATTATGTAAGATATTTGTTCTGCAGTGTCAAGTGAGGCTGCCCATGTGTGCATTGTAATGCAGAGAGAGAATGAAACGGGGAAAAAAATAATAAATCCACCCCCACAAAAATTGGATGGAAGCATTATAATCAGTTTGGCACAGAAACACAAACAGTCTCATTGTGTGGGCATGAAGACTAAGATCAGCAGGGAGGAAATGACCTCTGACCTAATGCTGTGAATGGACCTTGGGCTGGAGTGGACTTCAGTGGACTGTCTGATGTATTAAACTAATGCTTTTTTTACCAGGGCAAACTGTTCACCTTTGCCCTTCGCCCACAAACACAGTCTGCATCCGACTGTCATGTGTTTCTGGCACCGTAGGCACTGTCAAAACAACTATGAAACTGTGTAGATGCAGAGAATTGTAATGACACTGATCGCTGTGTGTAATGTTGTGAAAAGAAAGGTTAAAATATGCTTGATTGTTTCTTTAGAGATTTACCTACCTGAAATCTGTAAAACAATAGTAATTTGCACCTAAATGTGTTTTTCTACATGTTACTGCATATTAATAGCTGCATGTCTATCTGACAATATGTGACAGACGGTCACACTGCTGGTGAAGCTGTAAGTTTGTCTGATTCTATATTTTTTGCTTTGCATATGTTTAATAAAAAGAAAAAAAAGAAAAGAAACATTAGGGTTTCATTGATTTAGTGTATTACAAGTATTTTCAATATATATATTTGACTTTTTTTTAACACTTCCTTTCCCTACATAATTCTTTGTATTATTTATTCAATTGTGTATTCATTGGATGGTACAGTTGTGCAAACAATAATATTGTTTCCTCCACGGTTTCAGGGTCTAGGAAAGAGATCAAAATATCACGAACAGCTAATGTGTTCCATACAAATACAAATACTGTTACAGAGTGGAGATAAGGGTGCTTGGTTCAAAGGGCATCTTTTGATACTAGAGCTGTTTACCAGACCTCTGATAATGCAGGATGAAAAAATATGTGCATGCTGGAGGTTTTTACTCTTTTTTTTTCACGTTCATGAATATAAATGAATCAGGCACCTTCTTAAATCCAAATATAAATATTATTATTTATATTCTGAGCACTAAACACATTCAGATAGTGGCAGTGTCTAGTCTAAACTTTAATCCTAAACTCTTACACTGTGGTTTCACATTTTTTTCCAATGTCTATGTGCATTTTCTTTCAGGTTCCCTGGTTTCCTCCAGACTAACAGAGTAGGTGTTTGACTCAATTTATTAGCGATAAAATGTATGGTAATCATACGCTTTGGGTCATAAAATCTCAATGGAGATGAACACAATTAGAGCACTCTACATCATAACCATCAAAACACCAGTTGATGGAATATGTTCTGAAAGAATTGTGTTCATCCTTTTGAAAAATTTTCAGATGCTTGTTGAATTAATGCCAAGATGCATGAAGGCTGTTCTGGTGGCCCGCTGTGACCCAACTCCTTTCTACAATTTTCAGTCTTTGCAATCTTTACAATATTTGTACACTTTTAAAATCCCCAATTAGGAAGACATTGAGATTTCACTCCAAGCAGTTTACTACAGATTCATGCTCAACAATAATACCAACAGATGTGTAAGATAGACTGTTATTTATTTGCTGAATCTGCCATCTGGGCTGTTGAGATCCCATAAGAAACAGCATGGATCGCAGCAGGATGTTGACTTTTTAGGTAGATATCTTTGGCAGGAGAAAAAAATCGTTCATGGATCATATGGTGGATGGAATAAACAGTTGCTCTTACAGTAAGTAGGATGCTAGATTTCTTTATTAGGAACATAAAGTTGATCTATAAATTAAACAATTCTTAAGAGCAAATTTACAAATGGGGCATAAGAAGTTGACTCTAATTCACTTTTGTTGTTTTGTACATTTACATTTACATTTGCGGCATTTAGCAGACGCCCTTATCCAGAGCGACGTACAAAAGTGCTTTGAGTCTCTAGCAATGAATAAATCTACACTGGTTTGCCAGATTACAAACTTAATATAATTATATATCTTGAATTCTACAAGAACATCTTCTACATTGTACATCTTTGAATACATTGTACATTGTACAAATACATTGTAACTGTATATTTATAACTGAATCTTAAAATTAAATAATTTACAAGGACATTGATAGTGAAATGTAATTTTTATTTGTAGAAAGGTTATCATAACCTTTACTGTATACTGTATAAGACTGTAGAAAGGAATAACACACTCCGGTGCTCATGTTAGTTCTCTATCTCCACTGTTTTGTATTGTTTTTAAGATTTATAGTCACACTGTTGAAATCAACCTAAATGAGGATGGGTTCTATTTTGAGTCTGGTTCCTTTCAAGGTTTCTTCCTCATAACATCTGAGTTTTTCCTTGCCACAATTGCCATGGCTGCTCATCAGGGATAAATACTCATTGCTTACCCTAACTCTTAAATTCTGTAAAAAAAATTTAATTCTGTTTAACTCTTAAATTTTGTTAACTCCTAAATTCTGTAAAGCTGCTTTGAGATAATGTCCATTGTGAATGTCCATGCTATAGAAATAAACTTGAGTTGACTTAATAAAAACCCAGACACTAAATCTATGGCTGTAGAGAACTCCTGCATCTATAATGAATTTCTGGTCCTCGGTATGGTTTGACACCGGAGGAAAAATCTTTAGTTATGCTGGCAGAGAACTTAGAGTTAGCCTATTGTTATATGGCCTGTTAGCCGCAGTCCATAGAGGATACCTGTTTACACACTAATGCTCGTCCAGTACACACATAGAGTAATTTTCAGTCCAAATCTGTCAGCTAAACTCTATGAGTGTTCCCTTCTCTTGTTAGTTTTCTTTCTGCACATAAATGTTTCATATTTTCTCTTATCTCTCTTCTCAGGCTTCATTGGCATTTTTCATCTCAGGTCCAATCTACTCTCAGGTTCAAACCTAAATCAAATCTCTTCATTTTCTGCAGCAATCGGCTTGTTCTAAGTGTAAATTGCATATCTGCTCTTAATGTTGGCACATGAGTGGGAGGAGGTCCTTTATTGCATTAGGTTTTGACAAGCTATCAAAACATAAAGTGGGCCTGAAGTGGTACAGGACAACATACTTTGAAAATATCACCATTCTCAACAATGTGCATAGTTTTTTCCATTAGATTTCTAGGTTTTTTTGCATCTGGCACACCAGATCCTTCTGTGGGTCCAGAGGAAACTCCTCTCTTTGAAAGCAGTTCACATCCAGTTGAATGAAGCAGCAGACACCCTGTTGAGGCAGGGGTTGAGACCTGGGGAATGGCGGCACCCCGCCAGTGGTTTTATTAATTGCATACATTATTGTTTCGACGCAGCGTCTCGTTCCCTCAGGGAACTAGTGTTACATAAATAACCTAAAGACATGTTTTACTATTTGATATTGTTGTGCATGCGAGCTGGCATGAACTACACAAGTTTGTGCAAATCCTTATACTACGTTTCGGTTGAAGTTAATCAGAGTGACATCTGAACACACTTTAAATTAGGCACAAGAAAATCTGACTTTTTGTACAAAGCAATTACATGGGCAAGTTTAAATTTGCTTATATTTAAATAGGGACCTAAAATAATGCAGAAGCAAAATATTACATATTCAATATATTGAGCATTTACATGATTTGATTAAAATATATATACATTTAAAAACCATTTTGTTTATTCACAAATTTAAAGTTTACAGTGTTGTCTCAGACATTTGGACCCCACTGTATGTAATTTTAAAACTCAAATATAAGCAAAATATAAGGAAAGTTATTGTTATTGCAGTCAACACTGTTTATGGAAAACATATTTTTTAAGTGTTATTTGGACACTGCACAACCTTAGTAATACATATTATGATGGATACAAAACTTTTCTCCCGAGACTTTTCTCATTTGTTGTATATATTTTTTGTACTTTATGTATTATGTACTTTAAATTGAATAGTTGCATTTTATGTTTCTGTCTCAGTTAAAAAAAAAAAATTATATATATATGCAGAAGATAATGGCTTGTAAAGGCTTATTCATTTTCTTTTAATGCTTATTCTCAATGCCATCTCAGATTATAAAAGCTTGTTACACCTGATTTATACTTTATTTATACTTACATTTTTACAAACCAGACAGGTTTCCAACACGATAAGAGTTGAAAAAATGGTGCAGAGAGCAGCAGTTCAGAAAAGTCTCTCTCTGCAAATGTCCAAACTTCCAGTAGAATGGTGTGAATGAATAGGTTGTTGGAGCTCCAACTGTGTCTGACACAATCTCCTCCTCCGATGTGTTTATTATAGAGCAGTGTTGGGTTATTGTGAATCTGTCAGCCTGACTACTTCCAATAGCAAAGTGGACACATTGTTTTGTTTTTAAGCAAGTACCTAGTATACCTATAGAATGCCAACTTTCATGCAAGGCAAGACCTTTCAACTAAGTCACAGTAGTGACTTATTTTTGCACGTTATTTGCATTAACATCATACAATTATCTTTTCCTAAAAAAGATCTACCTAGAGTTCTTACCAGGTTGGCACCATTTCTGACTGACAAAGTATTCTGGTTGTTATCCAGGATTCACAAAATCACAATTTCTTATTTGCCAGTGGTGGTGAAAATGACTTAACTTTGGTGAAGTATGCTACTTTTGTAAAATTGTATGTACATTTTATTTACATTTTATCTTTCGTGACCTCTATTCGTTTATATATTGCATTATACATCTATCTACCTTTCAATTTTAATTTAGTGGTATAAGGCTGTGCACATAGAAACATTGCAAGGACAATGATTAACTTAGATAACAGAAAATTACTTTAGGTTACCTATTTAAATTGTAATGCAAGATATTAATCCGCCGTCAGTCTGATTGATAAATCTTAGATAAATGCTCAAATATCACACTTTAGCTGTTTACTGCCAACCCTGTCAATCCCTGTATTTCAACTGTTCCAGGACAGTTATATTATGATTAAATCTGTGCTTAGTTTGAAAAAAATGCAATGGTAAATTATATTAATATACATTTATTCATTAAAATTATAAATGTTAGATCTTAAAAAACGTTAGAACTAAAAAACTCTTCAGAACACACTGTGTGGCAAACACCTGGCACTAGGAACACCTGACTTTCCACCCATGTGTGGTTTTTCACAAACTGTTACCACAAATTTGGAGGAACACAATTGATATCTCCAAATGTGGAAAAATAAAATATTTCCATTACTTTTATGAGAAGACCCAAATTTCTTCCAGCATCACAATGCCCCTGTGCACAAAGCAGGCACCATTTAAGATATGATTTACATCGGTTGGATTGGAAGGTCTTGATATTGCCTGTTATAGAGCTCTGACCTCATCCCTAATAAACACATTTGGAATTAATTGGAATGCTGATTGTACCCCAGGCCTCCTCACCCTACATCAGTACCTTACTTTACTAATACACTTGTGGCTGAATGAGCACAAATCTCCACAACTGCAATCCAAGCTTTATTAGAACATCTTTTCATAATAGTGGTTGTTATTCTAACAGCAAACAAGGACCTAACATGGAATGGGATATTCTAAAAGCACATATGAATCTAATGGTGTCCACAAAATTTTGCCCATACAGTGTATTTTTATTGGCAGAAATACATGCCAAAATAAAAATAAATAAAATTAATAAAATTCCAATAAGTTTCAAGCTTCAAACTTGCAAATTGTCTAAAAATTTTAATTTAAAATGAAAGATACACTACTGCATGCAGATATTTATGCTTGCATAGATGTCTTTTTTCCAGTTGATTCATCCTGCAAATGGATCTGTTACTATTGATAAAAAAAAAAGTTTTTTTACGCCTTAACAAGCCCTGTTTTAGTAATTCACTGGCTCTGTAAATAAATTCTCCATTCTTTTAAGTGTTTGCAATGTTGCCCACATTTTAGGAAATGGCTGCATTTAGGCTGCTTATTTACAGCTGTGGGTGGATTCGTTCACTCACACTCAAACACACATATACAGAGAAAGGCCAAAAGGTCTTCACCCCTTTCATGTTATTGCACACACATACACTCACAAACCAAGAAAATCTCCTCTGCTTTTTGAAAGTTTATTAACGTAGATACAGAAATGAGATTTGTTTACTGTCATGCTGTCCAAACAGACTCCTGTCTCACACCTGCTCCACAATTTTTTACTTAATCTAGAGGCAGGTGTGTGTGTGTGTGTGTGTGTGTGTGTGTGTGTGTGTGTGTGTGTGTGTGTGTGTGTGTGTGTGTGTGTGTGTGTGTGTGTGTGTGTGTGTGTGTGTGTGATAGAGAGAAAGAGACTTCAGCAGTAAAACAATGTTAAGCAATGACAGATCAAGCACTTGCTGTGGGTGTTTTATTACTGTTGAAGAAATGTAATTCCATGTCATATACTGAACATTTCTGGGATATGATTGCTGCTGAAACAGACACTAATGAACTGATCCTTTCTCAGCGAACTAAGACAATACACAAGCCTTATACACACTGCATGGATGCTATGTCAGGAACACACAGGACTGGCAATTGTGTATTTTACTATTATTTTTCTTTTTTTTTCTGTTTCAAGCTCATAAGCTCAACAGGTGTCATGTGCGTGGGTTTTCAAGATGGGCCTTTTAACTTTTGAAATTACAATCAAATCCTGGTCATGCCAAAGCAATTCATGAATGGGATTCTAAGAAAAGCAAAATCAGCTGATTTGGAAGCAGTGAGTGGGTATAGCATTACTCTCTCTGCTGTAAATTAAAGTAACATTGGATAATCATGAACATCTGTAAGCCCATGCACGTGGGAGAGAGCAGTAAGAAAGAGCTCAATGAAAGCTTTTATGCAGAAAAAAACTAAACAAATTCTGCTCACAACTATTAATTAAAAAGTGCAGTAATTTGATCAAGTGACAAATGAATACAGGGCAATTTGGACTACAAGTACAAACAGCATTGAACATAAGTCAAAACAGAGACAATCCTACAACTTCTAATTAAATCCCAACCACAAATAATGCTAGTTAGCTACATTAACCCTGAGCATAGCTCTTCTTCTTCTTCTTCTTCTTCTTCTTCTTCTTCTTCTTTCAGCTTCTCCCATTAGAGGTCGCTACAGCAGATCATCTATCTCTATACCCCCTGTCCTCTACATCTGCCTCTTTCAAACCAACTACCTGCATGTCTTCCCTTACCACATCTATAAACCTCCTCCTTGGCCTTACTCTTTTCCTCCTCCCTGCTCCACCCGCAGCATTCTTCTACCGATATACCCCATGTCCCTCCTCTGCACATGTCCAAACCATCTCAATCTCACCTCCCTCACCTTGTCTCCAAAACTTCCCACATGCGCTGTCCCTCTAATAAACTCATTTCTAATCCTGTCCATCCTCGTCACTCCCAAGGAAAACTTTAACATCTTCAGCTCTGCTATCCCAAGCTCCACCTATTGTCTTTTAGTCAACGCTACTGTCTCTAAATCATACAACATACCAGGTTTTACCACAGTCCTATAAACTTTCCCTTTCACTTTTGCAGAGACCCTTCTACAAATCACTCCTGTCACTCTTCTCCACGCACTTTACCCTGCCTGCACTCTTTTCTACACTTTTCTAACACACTCTCCATTACTTTGCACTGTTGACACCAGGTACCTGAACTCCTCCACCTTCTCCACCTCTTCTCCCTGCAACCGCACCACTCCACTGCCCTCCCTCTCATTCACACACTTTATCTGTACTTTGTCTTACTCCTACTGATTTCATTCCCCTTCTCTCCAGCACGTACCGCCACCTCTCCAGGCTCTTCTCAACCTGCTCCCTACTCTCACCACATATTACAATATCATCCGCAAACATCATAGTCCACAGAGACTCCTGTCTGACCTCGTCCTTCAACCTGTCCATCACCACTGCAAATAGAAACGGGCTCAGAGCTGATCCTTGATGCAGTCCAACCTCCATCTTGAAACAGTCTGTCGTTCCTACTGCACACTTTACTGCTGTCACACTGTCCTCATACATGTCCTGCACCACCCTCACATACTTCTCTGACACACCTGACTTCCTCATACAGTACCACAACTCCTCTCTCCACCCTGTGATACGCTTTCTCTTAATCCATAAACACACAATGCAACTCCTTCTGACCTTCTCTATACTTCTCCATCAACATTCTCAAAGCAAATAATACGTCTGTGGTGCTCTTCCTTCGCATGAAACCATAATGTTGCTCACAGATGGTCACCTCTTCTCTCAGCCTGGCTTCCATTACTTTTTCCCATAACTTCATGGTGTGACTCATCATCTTAATTCTCCTGTAGTTACTGCAGGTCTTCACATCTCCCTTAATCTTAAGGATCGGTACCAGCATACTCCTTCTCCATTCCTCAGGCATCCTCTCACCTTGCAAAATCTTGTTTAACAACCTGGTTTAAAACTCCACTGCCATCTCTCCTAAACATCTCAATGCTTCTACCAGTATTCCATCTGGTCTAACTGACTTTCCACTCTTCATCCTCTTAATTCCTGCTCTCACTTCCTCCTTACTAATCCTATCCACTTCCTGCTTCACCATCTCCACACCATCTGACCTTCTCTCACTCTCATTTTCCTTATTCATCAGCTGCTCAAAATACTTCCTCCATCTTCTCAACACACTCTCCTCACTAGTCAACACATTTCCATCTCCATCCTTTATTGCTCTAACTTGCAGCACATCATTCCCTGCTCGGTCCCTCTGCCTGGCCAATCTGTACCAACCTGTTTTTCCTTCCTTCAGGTTGCATTTCCTCTTAGAATAAAGTCCACCTGTGTGTGCTTTTACATCACCCTATGCTCCTTCTTCTTAAAATAAGTGTTCACCACTGCCATTTCCATCCTTTTAGCAAAATCTACCACCATCTGCCCTTCGACATTTCTCTCCTTAAAACCATACCTATCTTCTCACCTCTGTTCCTTTCACCTACATGCCCATTAAAGTCTGCCCCAATCACCAATCTTTCACTCCACGAAATTCTGGAGTAAGAACGAGAGCTTTGAGGATGGATTTGGACTGTAGTTATTGTCAACAGTGTGCTACACTGACTCAGGACTACTGTTTGCTTCTGATCACCATCACTCTACCCCGCAACATTGTTTATCTGTAATAAGTGGACATTCGGTGCAACCCAGATGAGGAGGGGCTCCCTCTTTAATCTGTTTCCTCTTAAGGTTTCTTCCTTATGCCATCTCGAGGAGTTTTTCCTTGCCACAGCTTGCTCATCAGGGACAAATTTACACTTATAAAGAACATCTTATTCATTTTTATCACCACATTACCTGTGTAAAGCTGCTTTGAGACAATGTTTATTGTTAAAAGTGCTATACAAATAAAAGTTAATTGAATTGAATTGAATTGAATTCCTAGGTACACTTCATCTAACTCAATCCAGATTTTTTCTTCTCCTCCATCTTACAACCCACTTGTGGAGCATAGGCACTGATGACAATTCTCATCACCAATTCAACTTCCAGCTTCACATTCATCACCCTATCAGAAACTCTCTTCATCTCCACTTCACTCTTACTGTACTCTTCCTTCAGAATCACCCCTACACCATTTCTCTTCCCATCCACACCATAGTAGAACAGTTAACCACCCCCCCCCACCCCCCCACCCCCAATGTTCCTGGCCTTACTCCCTTTCCACTTGGTCTCCTGAACACACAACATATCTACCTTTCTCCTCTTCATCATATCAGCTATCTCTCACCCTTTACCAGTCATAGTACCAACATTTAAAATACCAACCCGAACTTCTTCTCTCCTGCACTTCTTCTTTTCCTGCTGTCTCTGTAGACGTCTTCCTTTTCTCCTTTTCCTCCTTCAGTGAACAGTAGCCAAATTTCCACCGGTACCCTGTTGGCTAACAATACCTGTGGCAGTCGATGGTATCCTGGGCCTCAACCAATCCGGTATGAATTTCTGATTCGTGATCTGCATATTTGATTTGGCACATTTTACGCAGGATGCCCTTCCTAACGCAACCCTCCCCATTTATCCGGGCACTAAGAGTGCACTGGCTTGTGCAACTCTAATGGCTGGGATTAACCCTGAGCATAGCATTAATGATTAAATATTAATCATCTATTAAATCTTGTTAACATAGTGAATGCTACTGTTGTCCTCCCAAGCTAATTATAATGGGTAATATTAAACAGCAGGGGCAGAGCAGTGGAGTATTTCTGCTTAAATGGAAGATTGGTCTATCTATTAGAAATAACTTTTGTCAGCAAGAAATAAAAAAGATGGAACAAGAGTTGAAACATGAGAATTCAATAAAGATTTGAAGAAATGGTTAGTTTTTACATTTCCTTCGAGGTAACATTCCTGCATCACTTCCAAGCAGATTGGGAAAAGATGAATGATGAAAATTGGCAAAAGACCAAACTACAAGAACATTTGATATGATTAAAAATAATGAAATAAAAATAAAGACTAGTCGACCGTGACGGATGCACTAATAAACCTATAATTACATTTTCTAAAATACACTATGTGGAAAAACTATTTGGACACCTTTTTTTCCAGTGCCTTTTTTTCCGAAACTGTTACCACAAAGTTTAAGGCAACAATTGTTTAAGAACTAATTAGATGCAGTAGCATTAAATGTTGCCTTCACTTGAACTAGAAGACCCAAACCTCCTTCAGAACAAGCTCCACAAAGATATGGTTTACATAAGTGGTGTGTAAGAGCTTGATTTTCCAGCTTTCAAGTTTGGACCTAATCCCTGAACATCTTTGGGTTGAATTGGAAGGCTGACTGCAACCCAGGCCTCCTCATCCTTTCATCAGTCCCTGATTTTCTGAACGCCGTTGTGGCTGAATGAAAACAAATTTCCCTAACCACACTTCAAAATCTAGTGGAACATCTTCCCAGAGGAGTGAAAGTTATATTAACAGCAAATTGGGGGCTTAATTTGGTATGGAAAAAGTTCCATCAAGCACCATAAAGGTCTTCACAGAACAAAACAAACGAGGATTTCAATCTAATAGAGCTTTTTATGAGTTTGTATCAATAGCCATCTCAGCTTGCAGCAGTAATGACTGAAATGATCACTGTGCCCATGCAGAAATAAAGTTATTTGTTTAATGATATATTCACAACATGTTGAGTATTATTTTTGGCTTCACTAGCTAGAGTTTGCTAGACATATTGGATTTTAAATGTGTACTGGTTTCTAAAAGCACCATTGACAGGGGGTATTAAACTGGTTGATTCGGTAGCATGATGACACCTCACAGCTTTAGGGCTCTAGGATGGACTGACATCTGATTGAAGGTGTATTCCTACCTCATGCCCTGTGTTCTTAGTATAGGTTTCACTATAACTGAATACATTGCATTCCTTATCAGGATAAAGTGGTTACAACAGAAAGAATTAACTATTAGAATGACTTGAAGGATGTCATATGCGATGAGTAAGCAACTGGTTATATATGTTTGACTTGTTACTTCTTGTAGGCTAGGTCAACTGTATGCATGTACTTGGACTAACTACATATTTTGGAAATATATAGTTTTATTTATATTTTTTATATTTATATATATATATATATATATATATATATATATATATATATATATATATATATATATATATATATATATATATATATTTTTTTTTTTTTTTTTTTTTAAATAAATGAAAAAGAATGCACTTGAAAAACAAGATCTGAATGTATATTTTTCTCCCGTTGCTGTGTTTTGACTGTATGATGAAAGATTAAATTGTCTTTGTATCTCTTTCTCTCACCTAGGCAGATGAATAATTCTTCAAACGCAAGGAAATAACTATAGACTATAGACAGACAGAATAAAAAGAACCAGTGACACGCCTTTGACTATAGAGCGAGTAGGTGTGCATTGTGTGTGCTTGAGTATGAGTGTGTGTTTTCGGGTTTTGTGTTTTCTGCCTTTGCTCTAGTCTGTATATGAATGAGTGTTGTTACTTCACTGTCTGAGCAGAAAGTAGTGAGGAGCAGTAGGTGGACCTCGGTATTTCATTTGAAATACAATGAAGATCCATCATGAAAAAGAATGAGCAGTGGCGGCAGATGAAAAGAGATGCAAGGGAACAGAGTGGCCTTCCTGTTCCTACATAGCATCTTAAGTGCTGTGAAAGCTTTTAAAGCTACCTACACTTTAGCTGTCATTGTGGAGCTTTCTGCTGTTTCCACAATCAAGCATTTTCACAGACAGCATGAGAATCTTAACACTAAATACTGAAAGTGAGAATTTATGTAAATGTGTGTCCAACAATAAAAGTTTGGTGGTTTATTTACTTTCACACTGTTCTCTTATTCATAAAAACGAGTAGCTCTCTGAATCTGAGTTGGAAGCACCTATCATTAGTGCAAACACTCTTGGAAAGTCAACACTAGCATTGCCAAGCTGCCACTGCTGAGCCCTTGGGCAAAGTCTTTAATCCTTACATGTTTACTTGTATATATGAGATAATTGTTATTCGCTCTGGATAAGGGCATCTGCCAAATATTATACATTTAAATGCAATCATGCATCATGCAAGTATGCAAAAAGGATGTTAAAACAGTGTTTGAGAAAGTACAGTGTACATCGTTAAATTACAAATACAAAAGAAGACAATTGTTTTCCCCTTGGTTTCGATTGACTAAGGGTTAAACTCATCGGTGGGCCATCGGGGCCAGACAGACCTTTTGTTCTTGCCTAAACACTATAAGAATCATTGACTTACTTTTGCAATTAAATGTTGTCATTAAGCATGTATTAAATAATATAATTCTAATAAAAGAATTATCTTCATTTCATAGCTTTTCTCTCGGCCCATAGGTTGATGAGCTAAAAACAGCATGCAATGAGAAGAAAAATATTGATTATGTCACCAAATAGATTAAAACTAAAGAAATGAGTCTGGTTTGAAAATGTAAGAAGAAGAAAGTACAGATATTTGTGGAAAACATTTAATGAGTAAAAGTAAAAAGTTGTCCAAAAAATACACAGTGAAGTAAAGTATTTATACAAAAAGACCTACTTAAATACAGTAATTTAAGTAGTATTAATTCCCACCTCTAGATGCTTCTGCTAGAGATGTATGCGAGCGGTTCAGCTGCAGTGAAAGGAGACTTGGTAAATTGTGTTAACTGGGTTTCTTGCAGTAGTAATGGCATTCACTCACAGCATACTAGATACCTGTCTTGCGCTCTGTTATATTGCGTTTCTGTAAAATATTTACGGTTTCTTTAACTGTGGTGTCAAAATTATGCTATTAAGAGGTGGACTGATTCAGGTAGGATACCACAGAAGACATAGTTGTGAACGCATGGCCCCCCACTGGTTTTATTATTTTAAGTGTAAAAAAAACCCCTGATGTTGATTATTTGTATTAATAAAAATACATATAATAGGAAAAAAAAGGCTGGGGCTGATTTCCTTTTAGCTCAAACTGTTTATTCATCCAGCCTATCCTACAAATTTACTAGGCAAGGTTGCTTGAATAATGAATGAATAATCATCCTTTAGATCTTTTGTAAACCAGGTATAATATATTGAAGATGGATTTGCTTTCACATCTATATCATGTTAAGAGCAATTGAGAAGGTGCACTTGGCATTCAGTAGTATATGTAATAAACATGAATGAGGTGGATTACTTTTTCAGTCACTGATTTTTCAAAATGCTTTTGGAGGAGAAAAATAGAAGAAAATACACCAAAGAAACATTGTCCAATCAAAGTGCAAATTACCTGCAGGGACGTTTTGTGTCATTTGAATAAAAAAACTTGCCAATGCAGGCCACAGATTTCCTGCTTGCTATTTGGAAGAGGCACTGCATGATTGTGGATTATGGACACTTGACTTAAAATACAGCAATCATAATAGTGTGTGCCTGGGTCTGAGCAATAGCTATAATAAGAGCCCATGCTTTAAGGCTTAACCTTAGTGCTTTCATAATAGCAATCCAAGATACTATTAGGTAGTAAATTTTAGCCTCATTTAATATTTGAAAAGCCATCTGAAGACATTCTTATCTTTGCCAAAAAAAAATTATTTTACTGCATGATAAAGCACTGAATTTTATTCTAGTAACATTTATTAAAAAATAAACAATAAGTTCAAAACTATAAGTGTTTCTTTTGTTTGTTTTCTAACATGTTTAGCTGTGACAGGTCAAGGCCAATCAGCAACCACAACATTGCCAAGCAAACAGTATGGCTTTCAAATACAGCTGCCATGGACTACAATTCCCACATACTTTAGTACTCTCAGTTACTGATTGAAAACACAGCTCAGGAATCTTTTACATTCACATACATATACAGTAAACTGTTTTACCTGCAATTACATTATACATATATTCATTATATTACAATAAATAAATAAAGTAAATTTGTGTACACCTGGCCATCAGATTTGTATGTACATAAACATCCCATTCCACAATTTCCCCAGTTGCTGTTATAATAACCTCCACATTTCTGGCATGATATTCAACAAAATTTTAGATTGTGGTTGGAAAGATTGTGTCATCCAGAAGAGTTTGATGTAGGGTGAGGAGGCCTGGGGTGCCATCAGCCTTCTACTCAAAGGCCAAAGCTCTATATAGCTGGCCACTCAAGAGCCACTCCAATCCATGTAATTCATATTTTCTTGGAACTCGCCTTGTGCACAGGGGTATTGTCATGTTGGAGCAGGTTTGGTTATTCCAGTTCAAGTAAAGGGAAAATGTAATACTACCACAGCCAAAGACATTCTTTACAATTGTACGACTGCAACATTTTGGGGACAAACCACAAATGGCTGCAAAATTCAAGTGCCCCAGTGTTCGAGTCTATAGTATGGATAATGTTTAGAAATTGTTGAACCAGTGCTGGATGGTGGAATAGGATAAACAACTACAAACTCTTTTACTTTTTTCCTTGTCTTCTTTTATAGTGTTTTAGAAATGTAGCATTTCCTCTTTTGTGTATATTTCTAACTACTAATGTGCTACTACTAAACTACTACTAAAGTTAGTAATTTAATAAATAACAGAGTTTTGTTATCTTGCATTTAAAATGGTACATAAATATTTGTGAACTTTGTTAAACTGGTTGCTTTTGCAGAACATGTCAGAATGAAGAACTCAATGTAACTCATGTCAAATGTAACTCAAAAAAGCATCACAAGTCCATGTTAAATGTGTTGCATATGTGACAGATAAAAATCAGTTATACTGTCATGAGACCATATTCTCCTTTTTTTTTTTTTTTTTCACTTTCAATGTATACTATTAAAGGCTTTTCCTATTCAAATGGTTCCTTCTGAAGTTTGTTCAGCCTCAGTGATTCCCACATCACAGAAGAAATTACAGAGCTGTAGAGGTTTTGATGCATACCAAGCAAGCAAATTTGCTTTACATACTGCTGTATCCCCTTTCACAGAACCTAACAGGCAGTAGCATGAGGATCCCCTCAGGTAATTTTCACCAGGGCACTCTGTTAGTTTGGTGTCAGAGCTGGGAATGACATTCGTTAGCATTTCTGTGATAGTGTGCGATTGGGGTACTTAGCCTCCAGGCCTGACTGCTCCATTAATTTTTTTTTTGCTCTTTCAGCCTCAGTCCCTCTCCATCTATGGACCTCTGTACATTTTTAACATCTGGGAACCTAGCCAGTAATCACTGCATCTGGTGTATTCTGTATTAACACTATTCATGGAATTACAGTTGATTACCTTTCAGATTGCTTCAGCAGACACAGGGACCGAGAGATAATGCTCAAGTTCCTTACCCATGCCTCTGTCTTTTGCATGTTTCCTAACACATTAAGATTTCATTTTCAACATCTCATTCAAACAGTTTATTTATGGTAATTCAGCATTTTATTTTGAACTTGTATTGAAAAATAAATCAGGGAGCATTGAGATTTCATACCAGCCTGAAAATCCCCTTGACAGTTATGAGCTAATGAAGTGGAAACTTTGTTTTGAGATTGATCCGGGCATCTTGTTATAAAATAATAATGTTAATTTTAAAAAATTACGTTTAATTGTCTCTTTTAGAGGAGGTTTAGATATATGGACTGAACTTTGCAAAGCTTACGCATTAATTGTTACTTAACATTGAATTGTCTCATCAAGAATAAATGTCACACCTGCCTCGCCTAAATATTAGATTCACTTTCTATTTGGTTATGCTCACTTCTTGTTCTCTAAATATTTAGGCATATGGTTACTCAGTATCATTTGAAGCTTTGCTGAATGTTAAGTTCTGTACTGTTGTTTGGTATTTGCTTTATTATGTACCCTTTGTGTGACTCTTCCCTTGCTTTCTAAGTACTCTTTAAATTTGTATCCTGGTTTGGGAAATACATCAGATCTGTTCTTTGGCAGAATTTACCAGCATTTTAATATTTCTTGCTAATTGCCTTTTGGTCGTTTCTCTCGTTATTTGTTGCAACTTTATACATAAACTATTTATTTATATTGACTGTCTGGACAATTAAGGTTAAATAAATAGGCAAAGTGGCACACAGATAGCCTTTCAGGGCCCCACAGCTCCAGGGTTGTCAGGTCAGTACTGTGCTTTGTTTACTTTCTCTGTGTGTGGATTTGCTCCAGGCACTCCGGTTTCTCCCCTGAACATGATGGGAATGAATATGCAAGTGAGTGTGTGTGTGTGTGTGTGTGTGTGTGTGTGTGTGTGTGTGTGTGTGTGTGTACATGGTGTACCTGTAAGAGATGTCCCATCCAGAACTTATTCTAACCCAACATCCAGTGTTCTTGGGGTAGGTTCTTGATTCACCATTGACTGCTCTGACCAGGACAATAGAGATGACTTGGCATTACTGAATACTTAAATTGGACACCTTTAGTGATGTCTCTGTATTGAGGTAAAGCAACATATTACATTAAACTAGCTTAGTAATATCATGAAACACATGCTACAAACAAACTGAACATACAAGAATAAATACAAATCAAAATGCAAAATGGGTCTTTCCTGAACTTTACATGACATACCAAATATTAAGAACATTAGTTAAACACTAAGGGTTAGTTAAAAAGAAGAAACACAATTTAAAGTAATAGGAAAAGCACTAAACGTAGATTACCAGGCTGCATTAAGTTCTTCTTGAAGCCCCATATTAAATAAAGACACACTGTCAGACATTTCTCCTGTCAAAACTAATTCCTGTAAATTTACTTATTCTTACATCCTACTACTCACTGTACCAGTGATTAAAAAAATATTTGTGAGTTATTCCATGAGGACACCTGTGTGATCACGGCCCTGACAGAAGGTCCGACCGCGAGTGAGGTGGAACCGGGACCTTTTAAAGGGGAACGGTAATGAGGAACAGGTGCTGCCGAATAGTGCAGTGAGAGGCAGTGTGAGAGCCTCAGAGGGGGGAGTGGCAGGTGGATCCCTGACATTACCACTGTTGGCACATTAATCTTAGCTTTTAATTATATATTATCAAATACAGTGGCAGGCTGTCAGGGCCAACAATGCTTTTTTTGCTGAGCTAAAGTGGACTTGAGTATATATATATATATATATATATATATATATATATATATATATATATATATATATATATATATATATATATATATATATATATAAATTTTGTCAATGAATATGTATTAAATTATTCCCATTAGTCTATTGTCTTCATTTCATAGATTTTCTCTCGTTACTTCCAGTAGTGTATGTTTATGTTTGTTTATGTTTCCAATTATTTTAGAGCCTTCATGTGTTGCCAGGGTTTAAAAACTGCCTTTAGTCCTTCAGAATCAATAGTGTGAGCGTCTGTATCTTTTAATAAATGAGAATGAAGCTGCTTTAACCAATCAGATTTTAAGTTAGTGACACCGGGGCCATCTAGCAGGTGTACAATAATGCAGTGGTCCCCAACCTTTTTTGCGCAATGGACCGGTTTAATGTCAGACAATATTTTCACGGACGGGCCTTTGAAATGAATAAAACGGAAAAAATTTAAGATATGTATTCTTTCTGTGCAGCCCGGTACAAATTGACCCGTGGACCGGTGCCAGTCCGTACTTATTTCCACCTTCTTTTGTGTGTCAGAGCTAGAAAACCACACCTGTAGCAAACTGCACAAGCAAAAATATATTTATGTAGCTGGTTTGTTTTATGCCACAATGCTGACATAGGAAAAGAAATTGATTTAGTCACATGTAAGCTTACAAGGCCATTTTCAAGATGGATTTTCATTATAAGCTGGACATTGTGAGGAAAATCAGGCAAAAAAAGTTCAAAACAGTTGCTATTTTTTTGCATGAAACAATTATACTTTAGGGAATCCTTAATGCGCATAAAAAAAAAAAAAACCAGGGTAATTTTAGGAGGATAATGTGGTAATGTGGGTGGTGCTGTCCAGGTTATAAGCCCCTGAAGTTTACCAGAAATGGAAATACTACATAAGTTGCATACAGTATGTAAATTTGATTCTAGAACCATCAAATGACATCCAGGATCCCCTATCTGGTGGAAACCTGTTCACAATGTTCAAGTGGGACATGCAGAGTGAGGTATTCAGGTGATATTCACCTGTGGACCACAGATATATATGAAAACTAGTATATGATATTTCCTAGACATCAGACCAAATAAGACAGGTAATCGGTTTTATTTGTTTAGGTTTGTTTGTTTAAATAAATGTTTGTGTTCATTCTCTTAGTCACATGCTATACATTAAATAATCCCAGTCCCTTGAGAAAACAAGACATCTCAGCTGGATTTGATGAAAACATGTCCTGCCAAAGTTTGAGAATTCTTTCACAGACCTTCATGATAAACAAATTGCCCATGCCACTGGTAAGTTCATTTTTAATTTATGTAACGCCTCAGTGCCTGACAACACTTAGATTTATTCGCATCATAACCCCCGAGTCGGCATGCATAAGTCATGAGCGGGGGCATTTTTAAAGAAGTGAACAGTCGTTTGCTGATAAGACTGAGGTTCCAGTGAGAATAACACTGGTGTGAGAAATGGAGAGGGAAATGTGAATCCTTTGTTATGAGAGCTGTCCTCAATGAACAAAAACATACTTAAATGAAGAAGGTGTGGGCTTTTCTGACTCTCTCTGTCTCTCTCTCTCTCTCTCTCTCTCTCTCTCTCTCTCTCTCTCTCTCTCTCTCTCTCACACACGCTCTCACACTCTCTCTTTCTCTCATGCTCTTTCTATGTTTGTGTGAGTGTGTGTGTGTGTGTGTGTGTGTGTGTGTGTGTGTGTGTGTGTGTGTGTATAAAATGTAAAACTCAGAAGGAGTGTTTGAATGATTCTGCATATTCTGGCATTCAACTGCTCAGTCCCCTTGATAAGAGAAGATGGCTCTAACCTTTTTAATAGAGCTGTTTGACAGGTGATTATTCACATGCCAAACGGATGCATTTAATTCACTGACAATGTATTACACAGAGCAAATCATCCACTTCCCAGCAGGCCATTCGTCTCAAAAGAGATCTCTTGGCTCAGCAGAGACCACCAATCAGACCTTACAAGCTTTAGAAGGAATTCATAAATTTCCGTTCTTTTTCTTTTTTTTCCTCTCTCTCTTGCTCTGACCTGTCAAATCATGGGCTGCAGATATCAGTGGTTCAGATTGTTTATGCCGCCTCATTGCACCTGTTCGAAAGTCTGTAAATGTGTGAGGGCACTCTGTCACATTCACAGCCACCAGCCTCTCTCTCTCTCTCTCTCTCTCTCTCTCTCTCTCTCTCTCTCTCTCTCTCTCTCTCTCTCTCTCTCTCTCTCTCTCTTTTTCTTTCTCTCTCTCTCTCTTCTCCTCTCATACATTTACAACAAAAATAGACCTTGTTTTTGGTAAATATTTTAACGTCATCTGTATTGTGATAAAAGATGTGTTTTATAAACAAAATGGCTTGTCCTGAATTGCCTTTTTAAAAATGATCATTACATTCCCTAAATGAAAAGCTCCATTTCTTAAAATGTACGGTTTTTAGTTCATGATATTGCAGCTATATTATTTATTTATTATTAGTCATGCTAGTAGGTGGATTGGTGACTAAATTATCACTAGGTGTGAATGAATGTGTGTGTGTGTGTGTGTGTGTGTGTGTGTGTGTGTGTGTGTGTGTGTGTGTGTGTGTGTGTGTGTGTGTGTGCGTGTGTAAGATTTGATCTTGATATTTATCAAGTTTCATTATGAGCTCTGAAGAGAAAATTAATTATAGAAATACATTAACGATACAATTTGTATTTAGGCAATATGTGTCTTTAGTACTGCATGCAATAACTTATTTATGTGGCCTTCTGAAAAAAGAATTAAAAAATCATTATTGTAATAGCACATTAATTATGCATGCTTATTTATACAACGTGTGCTGCCAATAAGCTAATTAAAGGTTTGGTCAGATGTTATTGAAATATTGTAAATATGTTGTTATCATCAGCAATGGATGTATTAGAGCTGTATTTAATTGTTTTGTTGAATAATTTGGTATAGTTTAAACTCCTGTAAACTTTGTATACAGAAAGTATTTTCTATATTATGCTCTGAAATTGTACATGTGGACTTAAGTAAACATATCATGAATGACACACTGTATAGGCAAAAAATATGTAGAAGTTTCTCAAACAGTTTCTCAAACTGTAACACAAGGTTGTTTACAATGTCCTCAAAGTTGTTTAGAAGCCTAACTCAGACCTGTTCCAGCATGACAGTGCCACTGTGTACAAAGTAAGCTCCCATTAAGACACTGTTTGCTAAACGTTTATTTGAGAAAAAGTGATTGGCCTGCACAAAGCCCTGTACTTAACCCCACTGATCACTGGTCACTTTCCGGTGACCTCAATTGCTCCCTCAATTTTAATCCTCCTCACTCCTAGTCACGTTCCAAAATGTAGTAAAAAAAAATAAGCACTGTGTGACTTGTTGGTTGTCCACATACATTTGGACATATTGTGTATGTGATCGAGTCATTATTATTCATGCTACATTTAAAGTGAACACTTTATCCTGGTCAGGGTGGATCTGGAGTCTATTCTCGGAACAATGTAGATTAGTAAATCCATCTACCAGCATGTTTTTTGAAGGTTTGAGGAAGCCAGAGGTATTGCGTACATGGCATGAAACAAAACACCACTGTGTCAGGTCAGCAATACAATTAATGTGAAAATAAATATAACATGTTTACATGAAAATAAATAGATTTTGAATATCACATTAGAATACATTTATATTTTCTGATTCACACACAATGATGATTGAGGGTTAGAAGGGAACTGCAGCTCTCCAGGAAAAAATATGGCCTAATTCATTTATTTATTTGTTTTTGCAGGCAAACAGTATGTTTTATACCAGGAGCAACAGTGTCCTGATAGCAATACTTCAATACTTTAATAAGTGAGCGACAGAGAGTTTCTGAGAGAGAGAAATAAAAAAGAAAGTGAGAGAGAGAGAGAGAGAGAGAGAGAGAGAGAGAGAGAGAGAGAGAGAGAGAGAGAGAGAGAGAGAGGGGAGGGGGGGGGCAGGGGTGAGGAGTGGGGGGGGGAATGCTGGAAGTGAGGATACCCCATAAAATTACAATTAAATAACCCCTTTCACTCCTAGTGAGCTGTGAGTCAGTGCAAAGGCCAAGCAAAAAGAAGATTTCCAAGAGTAAGTAAGATCTAAAGAGCACTTTATCATTACAACTCTGTCTCACATAATCACAACAGACTAAAGGCAAATCTTTTGTTCAGGACTTCGAGTAAGAACTCCTGAGGCAAAAAAAAAGAAAAACAAAAAGATCTTATGCTAAGGTTTGTGCACTTTGTTTATTCTGAAATAAAGCACAGCGTGGGCATCACTGATACAGTGGGTGGACAAAAAAGAATTGTGATTGATTTTCTGTGCAGCTGAGACACTCAGTGTTCATATTTACATTTATGTTCATTTTGTGCTGCTTAATTGTGTTAGAATGCATCGTTTTTCTGAGATTTCACATATTTGTTTTCCCAGATAATCTGAGGTCTCAGAATACATCCTGTGCCCTATGAGAGACAATAGTTGCATGTTCTGTTCACATAAATAAATGCTGTTAGTTCTTTCACTCTCTATTTCAATTTGGCCCTCTAAGGAAAAATGACTTTTTTTATATACAGTATATATGTGTCAAAAAACGATGGTTCTTATAACCTGAAAGCTGTCATTTTGAATAGACATTCAGCCATAAATGATATCAGAGTGTGTCAAACCATGCAAGATCTATTATTTTATACAGTACATAAGAGCTAAGGAGTTCTTTACGCTTGCTTTGATATGAGACTCTGGTGTAATGTCAGTTTTACTCAGTAGAGTGTATTTAATGTCTCATTCTCCTTAATTAAAGGCCTGTTGTATTCCTCAAAAGAAAACATGAGTTATTTATGTTATGTTCCCAGTCACATCATATATATTTTATATATACAGTGGAACCCACTTATCTCGACCTCGGTTAACTCGACAACCCTATTAAGTTGACGTTTTTGAAGTGGAACCGCCAAATTCTCGCTTTGTCTTAGCATTTTTTTATCGGTTATGCCGAACCCTAATATCTCGAGCACAAGGGGGGAAAATTTAGCCATTTAACGTCAGTTATGTCGATCGGCGCTGTGCAGCCGCAGAAGAACTCGTGAAAGTGGCGGAAAAATCAAGCCTTACAGATGCTACAGGCATTGTATTGTATACTGGTGAAACTCTGCTGTTAGTTATTGCACATATGCCTTTTGTTGTTAAATGTTATGCGATGAACGGGAGGCGAGCGCGGCGCTTGGTAGGAGCGCAGCGCGGAACGTGGGATGAGCAGCAAAAGCATAGAATGAACAACGGCAGGATTGGGGGGGAATCCGCGATGCGCTTTGGAAAGAAAAGCGCAGCCGTTAAGAGAGTGCTGGTGGGAAGACACGTACCGGGATACGCATGAGCGATAACAACGACCGCCGTGAACCAACATCTACCAACAATAACGGACAGTGAGAGTGTGGAAGTTTAAATAGGAGCTGGTGATGATGCTAAACGAGCACCATATGTGCGCGATTGAAGCCGGGAGCTTCAGAGAAAGCGGCCGAAAAAGCACCTGCCACGCCAGAAGGGGGCGCCGAAGGGGACGTGGCAGGTGGATTCCTGACAGTTAACAAACATGTATGTACATTTTTATAGCATGCCTTGATCAAACAAAACGCGGCAACGCTGTTGTGTAAAAAAACCCTCTAAAAACACGTGCATGCACATTCTCATTTATTAACGCACATCATGTACATAAAGAAATTTCAAGCATGTTATTATATTGCCGCCATATTGATTTTCGTTTATCTCGATCCTCGGTTATCTCGATGCATTTTGGCGACCCCCCTAGGACATCGACATAACCGGGTTCCACTGTATGTATATATATATATATATATATATATAGCGTATAGTGTATAGTATATATAGTGTATATAAGTGTATAGTGTATATAGTATTATATTTATAAGTATATGTGACTAATATTTGTGTGTGTGTGTGTGTGTGTGTGTGTGTGTGTGTGTGTGTGTGTGTGTGTATATGTATATATATATATATATATATATATATATATATATATATATATATATATATATACATATATATATATATATCTCGTAGCTCATTCAGCTACAACGGTGTTAGTAAAGTCATGCACTGATGTAAAGTGATAAGGCCTGGGGTGCAGTCAGCATTTCAATTCATCACAAAGGTTTGAGGTCAGAGCTCTATATCAGGCCACTGAAGATCTTCCACTGCAACCCATGTTAATCATATCTTCATAGAGCTGGAATTGTGCTCAGGGGTATTGCTGAAACTGGTTTACATCTTGTAGTTCAAGTGAAGGGAAAATGTAGTGTTACCACATCCAAAGACATCCTATACAACTTTGTGGTAATAGTATAATAAAATAACCGCATATGTCTTAAAATTAGGTGTCCCAATTCTTTTGTTCTTATAGTGTGTGTTTAGGCTTATGAAAATTCAGCCTTATGTGTAAGTTTTAGCTTGTTCTTTATGTAATCCTGTCTGCTTCAAAAACTCTCCACATGAAATATATTTATCATTTAGCATTGGACGGGTCAGGATTTTTTTATCTTTGTTGGTTGTAACCTTTAGTGTTAGTTAGTATTCAAAAGCAAACTGCAAGTGGCCAGTTTTTAGTGCACATAAATAAACAGGTATGTGTGAAATGTGTGCCCTCATAGGAGCCACATCTTTGCATATTTTTGCATCTTTATCTATAAAAACCTCAGAAAGCCATTCATTTTATATTCGTCTTTGCCGTGGTTTTGCTTCAGTTAATTGCTTATTGCCCTACTGCTCATTGCTTTTTTCTCTCTTTTCATAAAGCAGCATAAAAAGGCTGTCTGCTTTAAAGTTCATCTGATCTAAAGTGTTATTCTCTCTTTTTTTTGTTCTCTATAGCATGTTTATCCATTTAGAGGCTCATGGCTTAAATATTGCCTGAAATGAATGTGGGAGGATATTACATTTCCAAGGATTTAGGATTAGTGGCTTCTGTTTCTGCCTAATAAGTGCAATGTGGAAAGCGAAAAAAAAAAAAAGATTTATTTTTTTTGAGTGACAGGTACAAGGCAGATCTCAGCATGTAGCCAGTCCTTCCAAAAAAAATACAAATAAAAAAAGAGCTATACACTCTCTCATCTAATGAAATTACACATTAATGTTCATGTAGTAGTAGTGTACAGATTTAATGATAATAGCTTAATGTTTAATAAGCAATGAAACTCCCTCGAAGACGAGTTTGATGTTTTTCAGGTTATGCAATCAAGTGTTAATGCTTGCAGGGCTTTTGTAATGTGGTAGAGCACAAACATTATCATTATTTTAAAAATAATGTATCGATTTGCTCAATATTGTGCACATTTTATATCCAACTGTCATTATTAAAGTTTAAATGACCTCAAAGACTGCTGAAAAAAAGGCTACTCTCCAGACTCACGCTCACTCTCCATATATGTACTGCATATGTATGTGTGTGTGTGTATGTGTGTGTTTGTGTGTTTGTACACACACACAAAGAAATAATTTTTTTTGTGTATGAAACATGATGACAGATGGCCAAGGTGTATTTCTGCCCTGCACCAAATGTCCAGATCCTCAGTAACCCTGAGAAGAATGTGGTGCCTACTAATGATAAATAAATGATGAAACTCCTGCTTTTTAATTCAGCACATTTCAAGAATCAATGTCTATACATTGTAGCATTATAATATCAATATTGGCTAGCTAGATCAAATGCTGTGTTTAACTTTATATTAAAACACATAAAATGTCCAGTCTGGAAGTTTAGAAAAGTTAATTATATACAGCGTTCCAGAGGACCGTTCCCACTGTCACTGATTACATTAAAAAAGATTTCAATCTAAATAAATGAAAAAGTAAATACATCATACATTCATGATCAATAATATTAGCAGGCTAGCTTGTAGACAACAATACATTTACTTGTTGAGCTGTAAAATATAATAAATAAGAGCTCAGACTTTCTACTTTTGAGATAAATTGAATGCTTAATTGTCATACTACCTATTTTTTGTCCATGTTAAAAAGGATTGAAAAAACACTTGAGTAATGCATTTTATTGATATACATGAGTAATATTTGGGCAGTGTTACATTTACTATTACTTAATTACATTTCAAAGAAAAGAAAGCTACTTATTACTTACTATTTCAAGCTTTATTATACTCATTACAAATGTCTAAGCTGTCCCTTTTTATTGTCTTGCTAGTGCTATACAGTACATCAGGAAAATGCACTCCTGTGTTGAACTTCAGGATGAATAAACTCTGGCTCTGCCTCAATAAAATTATTCACTATGTACTATGTACTAGTAGTACATAGTACATAGTGAATAATTTTATTGAGGCAGAGCCAGAGTTTATTCATCCTGAAGTTCAACACAGTTGAGGCAGAGCCAGTAAGCAAAAACTTATGTAAAACATCTCCTTCTATCTATATCTCCTACCTAGATAGCATACAGTCCATCTAATTTGAAAAGTGTATTAGGAATGTGTGGATAATTTGTGGATTATTTATTTATTTTTTGGGTTGTTTTATCTGCTAGGTGCCAGGTTTGACTACAATAGATTAGATTAGATTAGATAGATAGATAGATAGATAGATAGATAGATAGATAGATAGATAGATAGATAGATAGATAGATAGATAGATAGATAGATAGATAGATAGATAGATAGATAGATAGATAGATAGATAGATAGATAGATTGATTGATTGATTGATTGATTGATCGGAGGAAATTTTACATTCAGTAGCCAAATTCAAATCCTAATCAATGTACTGCAGCAAAAAGCAACATTGCCGAAGCAGTAAAATTCTATCTCATAGTAAATTTGGGTTATTCATATGGTACAGTGTTTTACCTCTATGTATACCATGTTATTTTCCTTTGAAATTCATTTGACCAGCAAATGTACAGAGACAGAAATTGTTCAGTCAACAACTTTATACATTTAATAAAAAAATTGGAATGTTAAAAAACATTTATTTTAATTCATTTAATCAGTTTATTTGATTAGTTTTAATAGTTAAGTACATTAAAAAAGCACAGCTTTTGTTTATTTCACTTTAGAACTTTGTTTCATCTTGAGACTTCCAATTTTTAATTGATTGTGATTTTGACACAATATCTACACATTCTCGTGTGTAAAATTTCTCAGTATCATTTTAACCTCTGTGTGTAAAGATCCAGGCAAACTGTTGGGGATAATAAGGCAAGTAGAATATACCATTTTTTTTTTCTGAAGGTAGAATCTAGTTCTACATCTGTTTTCAAGACTTCCTTTCTATTTAGTGGCAAAAACTCTCAGGGAGAGTGTGTATGAAGCCTTAGCTGAAAAAACAATTATATAAATCAAGAAATGTACCTTTTGGATATCAGACTGAAGAAGGGGAGAAATGAGTTTTTTATAGACAGGATTTTCTTTTTTTAGAGCATATGACTTCTTCACTTGACTTGATATGACATATCATATGCATTCTAAAGCCTAGGTGTTTAAAAGTTTTGTGTTGAGTTCAATCAAACATTGCAGCTGTACACATGAATTTAGTTAAAGAACAAGATGTCAACATCTGTACACCTGCTCATGTAATCTAAAACAGTTATCTGAACAGCCAATCGTGTGGCAGCAGCTCAGTACATAAATTATCCAGATACAGTTGCTTCAGTTGATGTCCATGTCAATGAAGAAAAATTATGATGACTTTATGGTTATTGGTGTCAGATGATCTGGTTTGAATATTTTAGAAAATTATGATCTCCCACGATTTACACACACAACACTCTCTACAGTTTACCCAGAATGGTGTCTTCAGCTTTTCAATGGAGACCCAACTCATTTAAAGGTTTTTGCATTTACATGTGTTATGTCTGAAGGACACAAATTGTGAGAGGTAGTTACCAAATTTTAACAGCTGGATAAAGATTGCCCAAGATAGTCTGCATAAGAGTGTGTGTCTCTTTCACTGAAATTAGATTTTTTTTTTTTAGCTTCACAACATCCAGAGTTTATTTTAAAGTTTCCAGGTCTAGTGAATAGACTGAGTCTGAATGCTCCATGTGCCTCTGTGTCCATGTCTCTCCACATCTCATTCGCTCTATGCCCATTCACAACGGCCTGACATACCTGCCTGTTCGACATGCTGTCGCCTAGCAACCTATTGTCTGCCCACAGCTGTCTATCATTATCAGGAATTGCTTCTCAACTCAAAGAGCCTGAATCCGACATGAGAATACAGAGACAGGCTTCTCTTCATTTTGCTCCTATGACAGAACTACAGTCTCTATGTGATTACAGCCAGCTGTTCATTGAATCAGCTTCCTGCTCTTGCCGTCAGACACTGTTAGACATCATTTCAGACAGTGAGGGATACAAAGAGGTTTATAAAGGTTTAGATGAGATGATCAGGTTTTGTGGACTTTTTTTGACGTACTAAAACTTTTTAAGCCCCCAATTACCTGGAAGGTAACATATGGTAAGGTATGGTTTTTCTTAAAGACTGACAGAAGTGGCTTTATTTAAAGTAGAGTGAACACCAAAGCCATCTTGGGTTATGTTATGTAAAATTGTGTGCATAATCTGCCAGTTTAATATGATACAAATATTTGTTTTCGTGTCAGCAGCTGAGCCACATAATGCACTTATTTACATGTTTAAAACAGCTGCATTGCACAATTTGTTCACTTGTTGTAAAGCAACACTGAGTTCGTGAAAGAAAAAAGCCAATTTCAACAAAAACACAAACAGAATGTGTTAAATTAAGGTAGATATTGTGACTGTTCCTTGTCACATGCTGTGAGAATGAAATGCATCATAAATAAATGTAGACGATTTTCAAGCAAAACAAATAACATGCGATTCTGTCAGTTAATCTGTCATCACTTGCATTGTTGAGGTTAAGAGGCAAAGCCAGATCAATAATTTGATTCTTGAAATATAAAGCATTTCATGTAAAATGATACAGAATATTAAGTCATTTATCTTCCAAAACCTGCTTTATCTTGCTCTGGGTGAGTGATCAATCTGCCCTGGGTATAGTGGACATGAGAATACACCATGCCAGTCCACCACAGAGTGTCCTGCACATACACACACTATATTCACCACACCTTGGGGCAACTTCATAAAGTCATAGTTAATCCACCAACATATATTTAGGAGGTGGGAGGAAACTAAAGAACATGAGGGAATCCCAGCTAGACTCAGCAGGAACATTCAACACAGACAGTAACCCAAGACAAGATTAGGATTAAACTAATGACATGGAGCTATGAGGCTGCAATGCTACCACTGTACAACCAATTTATATAAAATACTTTTTTTAATGGAAAAAATAGCTAACTTCATGAAATATTCAGTTTACATTGTTCATGAACACATGAAATTTCAGCCACTGTTAAATGTAAAATATAATTGCGTATAAGCGTGTCAGTTATTTTGACACAATGGAGAATGACCAGTAAACATTTCAAATCTTACAATCAACTGCAATAAACAGTGTGGAACTTATATAAATCCAAACAGACATTGGTGAACTTTCAGTAGAAAACAGCGTTAGATTAAGAATCCCTTCCGATTATTTACAAATGTAAATGGTGTATGTGGAAATAAATAATAAATTCTTCCCTTAACACTGGTATATGTACCTAAAATGTTGGCAGCTGGCAGTTATCAAAGTCTTAATTAAAAACCTGGCCTCACCACTGTCAGCTGTCCAACTATAAGCCAACATCAAACCTATCCTTTCTCTCTAAGATAAAAAGCTTATATCACACCAATAATGTTCATACTTACATTGGAAAAACATTCGTGAAATGTTTTAGTCAGCATTTAGGCCTCATAATAGCACCCATAATATGACGTAGCACATATCATAATTTTCTTCTTTGATAGACTAGAAAACTTTGTTGAAATTTAGGAAAATCTCTCTCCTGGCTTAGGTAATATCTTACTGAGTGATATCAGTTTGTATATGTAAATGGTGAGTTTTATATAGTATATAGTATATGTATATATTAAAATAAACAGAAAGGTTTGGTGTTCTGCCAGAATGTGTCTTATTCCCACTGCTGTTTTCCTTATTTATTCTATTTCTGGGTAAAATAATTAAAAAACATGGTATTGCCTACCATTGATTCTGACAATACATAGTTGTATGTTTCGGCAAAACCAGATGAGAGACAGCTGCTTAATAATGTTGAGGAATCTGTAATGGACATTAGACAGTGGATGCTTGTTAACTTCCTTCTGCTTCCCTCACATGCAGCTAGAAGTAGGCTTTCTGATTAAATAGTGTCTCTGAATGGTCTTTCTGTCTTACCATGTCCAACAGTAAAATACCTTGATGTGATTATTGACTCCAGTCTTTCATTTGAAGCTCATGTAGATAATATTACTAGGATAGCCTTCTTTCATTTTGGAAATATTGCTAAAGTCCAAAATATAATGCTGTTACATGAAGAAAAAACTTCTAGGTTGAACTATTGTAATGACTTCCTGTGTGAATGTTACAATGCATAAATATGCTCCAGTTAATCCAATGTGTCCTTCCTAATACCAGATATATGACATCACCCCTGTCTTATCCACTTTACAATGAGTCCCAAACAAATCTTGCATTGATTATAAAATACTTCTGCTGACATATAAAGCACTGAATGGTCTCACACCACCCAAACTTGCATGAAATTTCGATAGATTATGATCTGTTACACCTACTTTGATTAAAAAATGCAGGCTATTTGTTGGTATCTTGAAAAGTAAAGACTACATCAAGGGGCAGAACTTTCCCTTTCAAAGCTCCACAATTATGAAACAGATAAAATTTTTTGTGTTTATATCGAGGTTGAAAACATATTTGTATAGTAAAGCCTTTTAAAGTTTTTAATTGGTGAAAGAGCAGATCTGAAGGGATTGTGGTTATGCTTTCATTTATAGTTTCATGCTTTCACTCAAAGTTTGTTGATGGTGGTGTGGGGGCCATCTTATATCCCAGAGACCCTCTGTTACCTTCAGGTTTTTTTTTTTAATGCTGTCATAGCTAGTCTTGCCAAAGTCCTTACTTGCACACTGATCATGCTCCTGAGGTACCAGTAATAAAGTGATCCTGTCTCTTTCTTCTTTCTGGACCATCCTGATGCCCTACCACTTGTTGCTGCTTAAGATGATTCACCTAAAGATCCATGAAGTTACTGAGCAGAGTTAAACTATAAATATTAACTTACAGTTGAGAAGACTACTGTTGCAATTAACATTTTTTGCATTCAAGCGTCCATCAGTGAACAGTTGATAACCTCAACAATAATAGAACTAAAATGAATTGGCATTTGGTGTCACCCAGATGTGGATGGGTTCATCTTTGTGTCTGGTTCCTCTCAAAGTTTGTTTCTTGCAACTGTCACTACTGGCTTGCTCTGTAGGGATATACTCATAGGGGATAAACTTATATGGACTGATTTATACATTATATTCAGAATCTATTAAATTTTGTGAAGCTTCTTTGGGACAATGGCGATTATTAAAAGTGCTTTACAAATACAATTTAACTACATTGAAATGAAATGTTATTCAAAGAAATACATTTTATTATGTATAATTAAAAAACTAAATGTTCTCTATTAGTGTAGTGCTCCTGGTTTTCTGAACAAAAAAATTGCAATAATAATAATAATAATAATAATAATAATAATAATAATAATAATAATAATAATAATAATAATAGTAATAATAATAATAATAATTCCATAAATAAGTCATCAACTTATGAGGTGTACATAAAGTTACAAACATTCCAGTAAATGTCATTATCATACTTAATATATTTTATTTCAATAGGTACATGAAGCAATTTTAAAACAAACAGTGTTGTCTTTCACCCTAGTTTTTCTAATGAAAAATGTTATGTAAATAAATACATTTAAGCATAATACTGTAATAGGAATTTATCATGCCCAATAGTTTGCTTTAGCATGTGTCAAAAATACTTTTTGCAGAAATGTAATTTCCTCTACTGTCACTTAGCAAAGGTCATGCACAAACCGAATCAGAATATATGAAGCCTCTGCTCAATAATCACTAATTAGATTATTCACCTCAACTGTGCACAAATTCACCTAATGTTCCTTTATAATAAATGACTTAATACCTTATCATGCCATTGTGCTCAATTTTAGAGCAAAGCTTCTCCCCCCACCTATTCCCATCCTCTTTCTGCATATTGGCATGGTGTCAGATGCCGCAGTTCAGAGAAAATAGGGCTAACACTGATGACACTGCAGCAGAATGTTGGCTGTGCTGTTGTGTTGACTAATGACAGCAACATTTTGATTCTATATTGGCTGCCTCAGTTTATCTTCTTTGTTCAGTCCAGCTCAAATCAGTTTTCTTTCTTTATTGATGTTCCAATAGCTCGCTCCCATTTGGCAGTCTTTGAACAGCAATTTGCTCAGTACAGAAATATGAATATCATTTGTACACAGGTAACATGAGTCTAAAACTAACGATCCAGTAAATGGAGAAGAAGAAGAAGAAGAATTACATAGCAACCACCTGGGTGCCTGGAGATATTTTACACCCGTTAAAGGAATTCAGCAAAGGGTTTATATTATTTTACGTTTCTCTGACTTGCTTTATGTATTTGTACTAAAAATATCGAATAGTAAATGTTCTCAGTTATAACAGCATACTGAGAGAGGTCCAGACTGACACTATCACTTTAAACCTTTATTTTAGATACCCCTTTACTGATTGGAAAATACTCCCAGTGACTTCTCTTTCATGATTTACCCTGTGGTTGGTACCTAAGGGTTAAATCAAGAAAAAAACTAAACTCTAAGTAATGAGGAAAATGCACTTGATGTTTTCATACTACAGAAGAAAACCTCTAAGATTTCCTATAGAATGCAAAACACTTTTCAGTGCTTTTGGCAAGATCATCATCACTCCACAAGGTCTTTACTCAAAAGGAGTTCATTTTCTTACAGTTCTTAAAGCTCGAGGGAATTGAAAAGGTCCTCAAAGACAATTCTGAGAACTGCAGATTTATGGTTTATTGTTGGGTCTATTTATTGTCTGTGTTTGATAAAGAACCAGTCATCATACTTGAGAAAAAATACAGATACCTTTCGGGGAAATAGCTCAAATAAAGGTTAAAGTAGCCCATGGAAATTAATCAAGTAGAAATGCTTGACATTATATCTGCTTGAATACCAAAAGTAAATGTGATAAATAATGACAAACGATTATTTCCTCATGTTGTGAGAAATGTTTGAAAATAAGGCTAAAAAGCTTTCTTACCAAAACAAATTAGTACACTAAACATTCTAAGGCATTCTATTTTCTTTTTGAGAAGCATCACTAATGTGATGGTAGTATGATCATAAACAATAAAGACAACTGCAAAAAGCTTTTGAGTGGCACAGTGCATGGAAAAGCTGAGTTTGGGTTATGATCTGTGTGAGACTTCTCATAATTTCCCTGTGTCCATGTGTGTATCCTCCAGCCTCACAAATTTTCTTCCCACTTCCCAAAAAAAATTAAATAAGTGGGCCTGCCATGCCAAAATTGCCCAAGCTGTAAATATCTGTCTGAATGTGTATGTGCATGGACCCCACATAGAAAAGACATTCCATATCCCACATTGTGCCGTTATTCAGATCAACCACAAGCAATGACTACATAAATGAATATACAATAAGGATACCTAATGCATGTTTTTCTCCTTCTCCCTGTTGCCCCCCTACTTCCAGTCCCTGTCGAGTTAAACATGCTCCTGAGGTACCAGTGAATATGTCCCTGTCTTCTTTTTTGGCCCTGCCTGATTTATCCACTTTATTTGCAGACCGCTCGCTGCTGCTGATGATGGTTACCCATGAACATTCCGAAAAATCCATAAGCTAAGACTCAAGAACCATGAAGGTGGGTATGGACTGTAATTAATATAAACAGTGATACAATGGCTTATGACTAGAGTTGCAATGAACCGTGTTTGCTTTTAAGTGTCCATCAGTGAACAGATGAAAATCTCAGCAGTGATAGAACTATAATAAATGGACATTCAGAGATACCCAGATAAGTTCTCTTTTGTGTCTGGGTCCTCTCAAGGTTTCCTCCTCATATGATCTTAGGGGGCAGTTTCTTACTATTCTTGCCACTGGTTTGCTCATTAGGGATTACCTTATAAGATATAAACGTATGTAAACTGATCTATAAATGTAAACATTATATTTGTAATCTATTTCATTCTGTGAAGCTGCTTTGGGACAATGTCATTTCTTTTAAAGCACTATACAAATACAATTGAAGTGAATTGAGTCTTTTATTGTTTTTGAGACACATTTATGTTTTTTTTGTTTACACACAAGAACTGGGCAGCGGATGACTGAAAGAAAGTCTGGTCCAAATCTGACATTTTTGGCTCTAACAGAAGAATTTATGTTAGATGGAGAACAGAAGAAAAAATGTTAGAAGACTACTTCACACCCACAGTCAAACATGGAGGTTAAGGGTTTGTGGTTGTTTTGGAGCAGAGATAGATGGAGACTTATTGCAGGTGAAAGTAAGACTGAACCAACAGGGATACCATTCCATCTTTAAACACCATGAAATTTCAGCTGTACTGTGTCTAATTGGATAGAACTTTAGCATACAAGAAGACATCCTACTGAACAGCTCTGGGATGAGCTGGATATCAAATTAGCGAAGAACACGGTTGACCAGTTTTACAAGATATTTCATCTGAAAGTATTTTTAAATCATTTGACAGACACTGTATGTACTGTATTACACTGATATGTTCATTATTACCATCCCATCACAGATTTTGTTTCCCTTTTTGGTTATAATTACGTCTACATTTATAGAAAGGTTTCCGACTAGATTTTGGAGTGTGACTGAAGGGACTTGCTCATTCAGCCACATAAACAATAATGAGCTCAGGCACTGATGTTAATTGAGAAGGACTGGTACATACAAGAATTCTGGTATTCGAAAATTGTAATTGTCTAAACATTTTTGTCCATGTAATATATCACTGTGAGAAGAACTCCACTAAAATATGTGTATAACCATCTTACCACCTCGCAGAAACACTACATTAGCTGCTTATGACCAATGCACATTGCAGCTCTCATCTAATCAAATAGGCTCTCCCAAATTTTCAGAGATGCATTATGGGAACATGTCCATTTTCCTCACCTGCACTCTCATTCTGCTCACCAATTCAATTTTCTCTGGACCATTTCCAACATGTCCAGTCAGTGGAACACAAATCTCTTTCAAGGGCGCACACACATTCACAGTCACATCCCTTTCAGGCTGCCTTCCCATCAAATGTTTTCATTAACACTTAATTTTATTATGACAACAAGAGGCAAATGAACTGCACAGCCAAACAGTTGACCCACAATCACACAGGCACATACATTCACATATACTGCATTCTCATTTTGCATTATATATGTTTCCTGTTCAGGCACACATTTTTTTTTTAGCTTTTGACACATCTGCATGCTTCTGACAGTTAGATGACGTGTGAAAACACATCGGCATGCTTTTATTTATTTTATTTTTTTGCTGTGAAATAACACCTTCAAAAACTTTTTTTTAAATTTTATGATAGCTTTAATGCATCATTTTCATCACCAGCTTTTATAGACAAATTGGTTTTGGGTTGAGTTTTAAAAAGCGGGTTGATTTTAAAAAAGTAGTCCAAGCTAAAGCTACTCTTGTGCTTAAAAGTAGATCAGGTGAAACTTAATTGCAAGTACTGGAACTCTGTTTGTCAACATTATTGTCTTATTAGTATGCCAGATCTGGCTTTGTGTTCATTAGCAGTGTGAGATTGTGCATATGCCAGCACATCTGCCAAGTTCATATTTTTGCACGGCTCCATCAAACAGTGTCACCAAACGATTTGCCGGAGAGCTGCTCCCAGCACGCCCGCACAACTGTCAGAGTGGTATCAAGAGAGAAACTTATTCTTTTTTTTTTTTTCTGGTTACTTTTAAGAGGGACATTTCATATGTGCCTTGTTGGCTCTAAAATCACCTGCAAAAAAAGTGAAAACACCCGCAGGGTCTACAGACGACCACAACTTTCAAATGAGCTGGATAGCAAGTGCTGTCCAAGTTTGCCTTAATGAATATGCAATTTGGGACATGCCCACTTAAAAGTGCAAAATACAGGATAGATTCAATGTAAGTGAGTTTGAAAATAATTTCAGGAATAGTATGAGAAAATTTATATGACCAGACTGGATGCATTGCAGCTGCAGAAACCTCTTTCCTTATATGTTGGTAAAATTCAATTATTTACTAGGTTACAACAAATTTAATTAAATAACACCTGTGTCAAAAAATGATTAAAGCAAAAAGGTTATATTTAAAGTACCTCCTCCTATCCACACCTATCCAGCCTCACTGCATTAGTTTATAATAGAAAATGTGTATTCTACTTCGAGTAATTTTAGTTTTGTGTATTATTTACAGTCAGACCTCCAAAAGACATAGAACTATTAAATATATGTATAATTCAATCCTCCTTTCAAAGCACACACACTTTTCTTCGCTAAAATTAGTAGCATCTTTATGGCACCTTTCTTATCAATGTATTATATACACCACATTAGATCACTAAAACACATCAGAAATATTTGACTAATAATAATCCTTACAATAGGTGCCATAAAGATGCTACTAATTTTAGCAAAGAAGATTGTGTGTGCTTTGAAAGTAGGATTGAAACTGATTCCACTGATTATCCATTATCCACAAGTCTAATAAATGGGATTGTATTCTTTTGGGAGATAAGGTTATTTCAAGTGATGCTCCTCAATTGTTTTCTGCTCAAGGTAATTGTCTCAGAGTCACTCTTCTATATGAAGTTATTTGCCTGAAGCCTTTATTGATGATGTTGTTGTTACTGAGCAAGATTAATTCCATTAGGTTGAGATGGTGGGATGTCTCAGAGGCACAGCTTTATTATGAGGCCACTTTATCACTTGATCTTATAGTTTTGCTCGTGTTCAAATTGTATTTACAGTCAAGAATTATTGGGACCCTTAAAGGGAATTACCTAAAATAAACGTTACACACAGAAAATACAAACATTTTCCAATCAAACAATCAGAAAAACTAGCTACAATTCCATTTACAAAACAATACTATCATTAGAACAGCTTTATTAAATAACACAGATATTTTATTGAAAAGGCTTCAATAGAAATTGTTTCACATTCATCTGTATTGTTGCAAAACAAAAAGCATGGCATACAATTCACAATTCTTTTTTCTTTCTTTTTTTTTTTTGATGGCCCATCTGAGAGATTGGAATTCAGTAAAATAGCTTATGGTTATTGCACAATACCAGACTTTCAGAAAATTCTGACACTAGTAAAATTAATCCCATTATCATATTTAAAGCTATTTCAAGTGCAATTGTTTAATATAAATGCCATTTTATGCAAATGAAAATGTCCCAAAAATGTTTAAGCAAATATAATTGATCTACTGAATATTTAAAATAAATAAAGATTAAATGTATCTTTAAAAACCTTTATATATATATATATATATATATATATATATATATATATATATATATATATATATATATATATATATATATATATAAACTTTTGGTCTGTACTGTGTGTATATATATATATATATATATATATATATATATATATATATATATCAGTACAGACCAAAAGTTTGGACACACCTGCTCATTCAAAGAGTTTTCTTTATTTTCATGTCTATGAAAATTGTAGAGTCACACTGAAGGCATCAAAACTATGAATTAACACATGTGGAATTATATACATAACAAAAAAGTGAACTGAAAATATGTCATATTGTAGGTTCTTCAAAGTAGGCATCAAGAGAATGCCAAGAGTGTGCAAAGCAGTAATCTAAGCAAAAGGTGGCTACTTTGAAGAACCTACAATATGACATTTTTCAGTTGTTTCACACTTTTTTGTTATGTATATAATTCCATATATAATTCCACATGTGTTAACTCTACAATTTTCATAGTCATGAAAATAAAGAAAACTCTTTGAATGAAACTTTTGGTCTGTACTGTGTATATATATATATATATATATATATATATATATATATATATATATATATATATATATATATATATATATATATATATATATATATATATATATATTTATATTATAATTATATATTATTATTATTATTATTATTATTATTATTATTATTATAATTGTTATTTTTATTGTTTTGTTCAATAAAGACCTTGGTTAAAAATATATGCATTTATAGATGCTTCTTGCCCTACACAATCAGTTATTGGAACTTTTTCAAACCTTTAAGAGACAGTGACAATAAAGGTAAGGAAGAAAAATAATAATTTCACAGTTTAGTTGATTCTTTGGAGTGTCAACTTTGAGAGTTAGATACATGCAACATCATAACAGCAAGCTGTGTGTAACTGTCACATACAAAAAAAAAAATTTTTTTAGCAAACTCTAAAATACAGCAGGGTTTCACAGGGTTTCAGCTGTAGTTTAGTGCACTAAACTACAGCTGAAACATTTTGCTGTGATTATAAAAGGACAACACTGGTAGTACTGGGAAGTTTGGTACACAATTGGGACTGTATGCATATAAAAGTGTAAACAATGCTAGTGGATCTTTGATCATTTTGGCCGGTTTTGTTGATGGTGGCACATGTGGTGGATGTATCAGAATATTTTAACTCAAGTGGTAAATTTTACCACAACTTGATCTTTCAACAAGATAAATACATTAAAATACATATGCAAATCATCATTGAATTAAACCTAAAAAAAAAAAAATAATTTAAATTGATCCTGTGATAAATTAAATGGTGGAGTTCATGAACCAGCATGTTTATTTTTATTTAATTATTGTAAAAAAAATCTCGCCTTTATTAACCATATAAGAGATAACAGGAGGAAATTGATTGCTTTTATACTCTCCAGAGAAGATAAAGGAGTGCCAAAAATTTTGAAAGCAGGATTTAGTAATACAAAAAGATGAAAAAGAAAAGACATAAAACATAGCAAAAACAACATAATGATTTTAATAGAATAAATAAATGTAAACAGTCACTGTAAAATTACATGGAAATAGAAATGGGTTAGATTATACCTAAAGAAATCTCAAGGATTTGTCTTTTGATGACTTTTGATATTATGCCATTTGTTAGCTAACATTTTAAATAAATAGCTTTGCTTCATTCACAGTGAATAAATGCATTATCTTCCTTGTCTTTTTCATATGCATTGCAACAGAATGACAATATATCCTCTGTATATATCCTCCAAGACAGAAATGTCAACACATTTTGTGTTGCGGCTGAAAGAGCAAACTGTTTGCAACAAAAAGCTCAATAGATCTAACATAACTGCAAATCCATGTCTAAGGCAGCCAGCAGTATGAATTTTGCTAGAGACAGTTATATTATTTAGCGTTTGTTATGTTATAAATATGTCATATGAATTATTAAATCAATATTTTAAAAACACAGAAGAGTGACTAACCTTGGCACACACACACACACACACACACACAAACACACACACACATACACTGTGTGTGTATGTGTATATATATATATATATATATATATATATATATATATATATATATATACACATATATATTGTATGTATATATATATATATATATATATATATATATATATATATATATATATATATATATATATATATATATATATATATATATATATATATATATATATATATATATATATATACATACAGTGAGGAAAATAAGTATTTGAACACCCTGCTTTTTTGCAAGTTCTCCCACTTAGAAATCATGGAGGGGTCTGAAATTGTCATCGTAGGTGCATGTCCACTGTGAGAGACATAATCTAAAAGAAAAAATCCAGAAATCACAATATATGATTTTTAAACTATTTATTTGTATGATACAGCTGCAAATAAGTATTTGAACACCTGTCTATCAGCTAGAATTCTGACCCTCAAAGACCTGTTAGTCTGCCTTTAAAATGTCCACCTCCACTACATTTATTATCCTAAATTAGATGCACCTGTTTGAGGTCGTTAGCTGCATAAAGACACCTGTCCACCCCATACAATCAGTAAAAATCCAACTACTAACATGGCCAAGACCAAAGAGCTGTCCAAAGACACTAGAGACAAAATTGTACACCGCCACAAGGCTGGAAAGGGCTACGGGGAAATTGCCAAGCAGCTTGGTTAAAAAAGGTCCACTGTTGGAGCAATCATTAGAAAATGGAAGAAGCTAAACATGACTGTCAATCTCCCTCGGACTGGGGCTCCATGCAAGATCTCACCTCGTGGGGTCTCAATGATCCTAAGGAAAGTGAGAAATCAGCCCAGAACTACACGGGAGGAGCTGGTCAATGACCTGAAAAGAGCTGGGACCACCGTTTCCAAGGTTACTGTTGGTAATACACTTAGACGTCAGGGTTTGAAATCATGCATGGCACGGAAGGTTCTCCTGTTAAAACCAGCACATGTCCAGGCACGTCTTAAGTTTGCCAATGACCATTTGGATGATCCAGAGGAGTCATGGGAGAAAGTAATGTGGTCAGATGAGACCAAAATAGAACTTTTGGGTCATAATTCCACTGAACGTGTTTGAAGGAAGAAGACTGATGAGTACCATCCCAAGAACACCATCCCTACTGTGAAGCATGGGGGTGGTAGCATCATGCTTTGGGGGTGTTTTTCTGCACATGGGACAGGGCGACTGCACTGTATTAAGGAAAGGATGACCGGGGCCATGTATTGCGAGATTTTGGGGAACAACCTCCTTCCCTCAGTTAGAGCATTGAAGATGGGTCGAGGCTGGGTCTTCCAACATGACAATGACCCGAAGCACACAGCCAGGATAACCAAGGAGTGGCTCTGTAAGAAGCATATCAAGGTTCTGGCGTGGCCTAGCCAGTCTCCAGACCTAAACCCAATAGAGAATCTTTGGAGGGAGCTCAAACTCCGTGTTTCTCATCAACAGGCCAGAAACCTAACTGATCTAGAGAAGATCTGTGTGGAGGAGTGGGCCAAAATCCCTCCTTCAGTGTGTGCAAACCTGGTGAAAAACTACAGGAAACGTTTGACCTCTGTAAGTGCAAACAAACAAATATTAACATTGACTTTCTCAGGTTTTCAAATACTTATTTGCAGCTGTATCATACAAATAAATAGTAAAAAAAATCATACATTGTGATTTCTGGATTTTTTTTTTTAGAATGTGTCTCTCACAGTGGACATGCACCTACGATGACAATTTCAGACCCCTGCATAATTTTAAAGTGGGAGTACTTGCAAAATAGCAGGGTGTTCAAATACTTATTTTCCTCACTGTATATATGTATATACAAAATAGATGTATGCTACTTTCTGAAGGATTTTATCCATACAAGAACTGATCTTTTCATTTATATAAATTGGATTTTTCAGTTCATTAATCCTGTACAAATGATTATAAATACAAAATTCTGACAATAGGGTAAATTCAGGCATAGGAAAAATCACGCAAACTCAAAAGAACTGTATTTGTAAGAAGGAAATAGAAACTAGTAGTTTTAACAAATCATAAGCCTACAAATAGATTTCATGGCTAGAGACCCTTGAGTGTTAGAACGTCCAGGAAACTCCACGCACACACTCTCCATCTTGTGAGTCGTACAAAAATCATGACCACTCATGATGTGCTTTATTCGCTGTGCAGTTGACAGATGCAAAGTCTCCATGATGCTGTTCTTCTTCTTGTCAGTCTATTAAAGTGACACTAATTATGGTGGATTTGCATAACCGTGGGCCCAGCCGTCAGAATGCTCTCAGGTCTGTGTCTGTCATACAAATCATCAGTACATTCTCAAGTTACAGCACATAGTTTTAGGGAGCAATTTCCTAATATTTGAAAGCTTTGCAAAGCATTCCCTGTGGAAAATAAGATGCTAGGTTTATAGGTAGTGACATTTACAGGAATCATATAGTTCAAGATAATGAGTGCATAAAAGGTGGAGTAAGAATGTCAGTTGAAAATTATACATTGCATATAGCGCACTTTGCATACTGCTATAATGTATAATTCTGCATAATTTTTGCAGTCTTGTTCAAACTATATTTACTGTCACATCCACATCTATTGGCATTGTTCATGTGGAAAATTATTAAACAAAATCAATATTTTAGGCAGCGATTCAAATACTTAATTCTCTCAAACCTCCTACCTACCTTAAACAATACCATTTTCTCTCATTTAAAAACTGTGCCAAAATTATTAACACTCCAGACAAACATTGTACAGAAAATAAATGCACACTGGCATGCTCAAAATATTTTAAGAAATGTTTCTGCCAGGTATAAGGCTGCACACACGTACTAAAAACTATTTGTTTTTTTATCCAGCACGTATGCAATCAATATTTTAGAATGATGAGAGGGACACTGAGTTTAGGACGGTAAGAATATCAGCACATCAACTAAAGATGCAGCACAGCCATAACCTAAAAGTTAAAACTGTGCAAGCATTCACCGTGAAATAAGATGTTAGTTTTAGATCCGGTGACATTTACTTTAACTGTTTAATGCAATGTAATGATTATGTGCTTTAAAGGTAGAGCAAGAATGCTGAGCCATATGCCAAATATAATATGAAAAATCATTCACTGGGGTTTGCGTACTGCATTTTTAGATTATTAGAAATGAAAAAATTCACACACTGAGATAAAAGAAAGGATTTCTTTTTAGCAATTTGAAGTTGCTCAATCCATTTAAACACCATTAGAATGGTATGAAAGAACTGTTACATTTTCAATTGATAAATAATTCGCTATATATTTTCTGCTTAATAATAAACATTCTAAAAAAAATGTTCTGCATTGTTGCATAGAAAACAAAATCCACTTTGTTCCTATTGCTTTGCAATGTATAATATTAGTGTTGACTTCAGAAGCCAGTAAGTACAGAAGATTTTAGCAGAAGAGCAAGCGTCATCTTTTTTGCTTTAGGAAGTCTATGGTAAACGAACAATCAATTCTTCCTCTACTAAAGGTTTTGTCTTTAATGTCTGGACATTTTCCAGAAGCATCTTCTACCTGGCGTCTTCACCAAGACAAATGGATCTATACATAATGGGGAGCTTTTAGCAGAGATCAATTCGTGCTTTCCATCAATGTTGTGGCCACATTTTTAAAGCCTGAGAATGGATGTATTTTTGCCCAGGAGGAGAGAGAAAAGAAGGACGGTGTAGCATATAGAGGCTGCATTGTGCTTTGTAAGCACTTAGTCATGATTGCTCACCATGTATCATGAATTAGTGTCCATCCTTAAAAGTGTGGGCAGTAGGCCCATGATCAGGTTACACTAACTCCTCTCATGTAATATAATCACTTAAAAGGCCAATACAGTATAAATGTTCTTGTCAAAATAATAGAAACCAAGGGCCATTATACCTTCAGGGATTTCAGAATATTCTTTATTAATTAATCATATGATCAGCCATAAAAGAAAGTTTAATTGCTCTTGTCATACCGATTGATTTTTTTCCTTGTCAGCATTATGAATGACATTGAATGGGTGATTATGAAGACTTGTCACTGTAAAACGACTCAATCTCTCGCACATTACACCTTCTCCTCTCTTAGCCACTTTCTCCATTTTCTCCTGCCTAATTAAAGTTCTTACAGGTTTGTCACAATATCAGACTTTTTTCCGATTAACTTTTAATTTCTATTCATTTTAGTGAATTTCTTTCAGCTTATATATACAGTTCAGCTTGAAACAGCCCTATCTCCATTATTTCCTCACTGTGGTCACAATTGACAAAACTGCAGAGAAGTCCAAATGTATATATGTAGTATGTAGTGACTCCAGCTAACCCTGGAGTCACCTTTCCTGATTGTTCAGAAAGAAAAAATACACCCAATGGAGCAGCTTCAGGATTTTATCTATATATTCTAGATTTATCATATTCTAAACTTTAATTGCATGTCTTTTTACTTTTCTTTTTTTGTGTATTGTTGCATGAAAAAACAATGTGATCACTACTTTCATACTGAAATGAGGTCCTTCAAACATGAACTCTATCTCAAAATACAGAAGGTTCAGAACTGTTTTAATTTACCATAGCATTGATTCTACAAGTCTCTGGAATTGTACATTAACCTAATGTTTGTTAATGTTTTTGAAAACCTGTGAAAGCTGAAGAAAACCAACCCTAATCCTCACATCCTCACCACCTTCTACAGAGGGCTGATAGACAATGTCCTGACCATCTGTCTCACCATGTGGCATGGGAACTGCACAGTCTCTGACCAGAATACTCTGCAGCAGATTGTAAGAACAGCTGAAAAGTTCATTAAGGTCTCTCTAGCAACCAAAATAGCCTCATGCAATACCCACTACATCTGTAAAAAGCTCCCAGCATTGTGGACAACCCCTCTCACCCATCTCATGGACTTGTCAAAATCCTGCCAGAAGGTAAAAGAGTATCCATGCCAGCACCAGCATACACTACAACAGTTTGTGCCCTGAGGCAGTCTAAATACTTAAAACCCTACTTCCTCCCAATGCATACCTGAGCTAGTCAAACACATAACCCAGCAGGACTCAATAGCTCTGCACATTTGCAAAAAACAAGCCTGTAACAGAGACTTGCTATACTGGTCAACATTTTAAAGTCCATGTTCTGTGTATTTATAGCTCTGTGCATTTATTTATTTTTTGCTCTGATGTACATTCACCATCCACTTTAGCACGAAAAACTGAATACCAGCTCTGCTATGCTGTTTTGTAATCAGCCAATCATCTGGCAAAAGCACAGTGTATACAATCATGCAAATGCAAGTTAAGATATTTCATTAATGTTCACAGCAAACATCAAATTGGGAAAAAGTATCCAGTTTGTGTGAGTCTATGCTTTTGGTAGCCTCAGATTCCTGTTCTTGGCTGACAGGACGAGAAGCTGATCTGGTCTTTTGATCCCATTCACCTTAAGGTTTGATGCTTTTCTGATGTTTTTTTTTTTTTTGCATGTTGAGATGCTTTTCTGCTCACCATGGTTGTTAAGAAAGTATTTGAGTTACTGTATACTTCCTGATAGCTCAAAATAATCTGACTATTTTTCTCTCACCTCTTTTCAGAAAGGCATTTCCACCCACTAAACTGTTGCTCACTCGATTTTTTTATTTATTTTTTTATTCTGTGTACACTGTGATGTGTGTGAAAATTTTACAAGGTCAGCATTTTCTATAATGCTTAAACATTAACCTAATCTCTTAACCTATATCTGAACATTTATATAAATTGCACTGCAGCCACTTGTTTGTCTGATCGTATAATTCTATAAATAAGCAGCTGTACAAGTGTTCTTATTAAATTATCTGGTGAGTACACTCATGACCGTTCAATCAACTAGCTCAGTCGCCCATTACATTAACTACTAATGTACCACTTTCTAGCATTAAAGGAATGAACAGCATTTTCCCTATGGATATCCAATCCCTGTCTCTTTTGATTAGCTGATCAATTGGATTGAGAATTAGTACTGCAATGGAAAATATTTTATGAAACCACTCCCATTAGAATAAAAATGTATCATCATTGTAAAAAAAAATAAAAATAAATAAAAAAGGATAAATTAAAAGAACATTGTATTTGCTATGACACTTTCCTCCCATGGGACAAGTAGACCCTAATTATGCCAGCCAAATCTCTCTGCATAACAGAAGCACCAGTTTTTCCTTTAATTTGTCATGCATCTGTAGCTTTTCAAGCTCTCCTCACTAAGGCAGGACCACTGGAGAGAGACCAAACAAATGATAATGGATTGAAATGAAGCACGGAAAAGCTTATTTATAGGGTTTGGATGAGAAGAGTAATCACTTCATAAGGCCTAGCATTAAATCACCTACACCTAATTAAATTGCAGAGGAACACCAAAGTCATAAAACTAAATTGAGCAAACATGTTTCATTTAAGCTCTGATGGGAGCTAAATGAATAGAGTCTTTTAGAATAAAAAAAAAACACTTCTCAATGTTGCCTCTGATAAGAAACCAGTCACACTAAAAGGCAAATAAATAAATAAATAAGTAAATAAATAAATAATAAATGAATAAAAAAAAAATATATATATATATATATATATATATATATATATATATATATATATATATATATATATATATATATATATATATACTGTAGCTTGTTTTCAGTTTTTCACTCGATGCCTTTATATGGGTTTAAAGGCATCTCCTGAATTGTGTCACTTATTTAAATAATTCTTACACACTGTACCTTTTTTTTATCCTGCTACCTCCATAAACCAGGTTTACAGCAGCACCTGATAATGGATACAATCTATTCCTTATTTTCATCCTTGTTCCTTGCCAGCATTTCTCACTATCCACTCCTCCCTAGCTCTTTTTTTGCTATCTCTCCAATGCTCCTCTATGTCAGGTGGCAATGCACTAATCACAGTAGTAGAGTCAGGACCTTGGACAGCATCCAGGATTGTCTTTATCACACCAAGTTCCGCAGCAGAAAACCCCTCCGTCTTCCCTGAATTACAATCACACTCCTACTCCTACAGACAACAAATACTCTAAAAAGTCTCAGAGATGTAAAAGCTAGAAAGACATACAATATACTTGGAAGATTTGGCCACTATGCTCTATGTACTTCAGTAAGAAAGCATTTCATACATGCAAATCATACTGTCATGCACCAGAATACATATAAGACATTAAGTACCAACTTGTTCACATAGTGCAAACACAAACACAAGGCTATTTGTGTAGAAAATGGTGTATGCTTTGTAACAGATGTATAATCTCTGATTAAACAGCAGTTGTTTCGAAAGTATTAAACATGGACTCTTGTGCTGCAAATATGCAAATTAAGGGCCTTTCAAATTCATCTCAGGGTCTGACAGAGACATATTTAGGGCAATTAGCTACTTCCTGCAATTGGTTAGGTTATTTTGCTCATTAAAAGTATAATGAATTCACCTCAGCGATTTGCATGTTAGGACTAACAAAGTAATCTCTTTGACATTTATTAAGCTGCTGAAAGCATGACCCAAACCTCCTTACAGTGCAAAGAATATGTGACGATAACTCTTTTCCATATGTTTGTATGTAGGAGAGAATGTAGTATAAAGATCTAGAGTTCATAGATCAATACAATTTTTTTTCTCCAAACAAATAAATGTTACATTCTGCATTAAACAACATTAACCTTAGTATTTAATTGTAGGAGCAGAAAAACGCCCAAGGCATATACACACCGACAATAAAATCAAGCGAGCATTGTAAATTTCTCTCCTGCTCTCTTCAATAATAGATAACAGAAAACAGGAAGGGAATTAGGCAAAATGGCAAACTGCATTCAATTTTGTTCACATCCATTAGCTAAAATAAACCAGTCTAAAAACATGCTATAAATGATTGATACATCAACAAGACATTCGTCTACTGCAAGTTCCCAAATCAATGCAGCTTGCGCATACCTCGTAACATTGTTGTCTAACCAGCTACTGCTCCCTGATATTTGAAATGTTTGACAGATTTCCATGTTTTAGCTGCAGAAAAATTCATACATTTTAAACAAGATTCTGCAATCACAAATTACATTTACTGCTTATTCACTATGGTTCAAAACTTTGCTTAAACATATAATATACCAAAACAGGTATAATAAAAAAAGGTTTCCACATAACATCCAAGTAGCTGTCAGTAGTTTTTGCTATTTGACCTTCACCCACCAAGTAAACCTTTTACTTTTAAATTGGGAAACTATTGGCACGAGAGGCCAAATGCCTCACTACAGTGCCTCTCCAAAGCCTCCAAGCCAAATTCTACATGATAATGTGTCTAAACAGTATGATGAATCACGGGTGAAGCTGCTATCACAAAGCCAGTTAAATGTAATCCATCATAGCTCGCTATGTATACTGCCTGGGAACTTCAAGATTGATCTTTGGCAATGACTTGAGCACACATTCAGTTTCGGTTACTTGATCTGGAAACTTTTTTATTTGGCCATCATTTTGCTTAAAGGATCATTTGGTAACCTTATTTGCCCTTGCAGCAGCTGTCAATTGGTTTTATTTAATCCTTGAACTGCCAGTGCCAATGTAGGAAAATGTGAATCAATATAAAGTGCACTACTAAGGTGTTGCAGCATATTAAACCGATGCAGAGTGTTATTGTTCTCCATCCCTCCAGTTCTTCACAAGCTCATCAGCACACTTTCATGGCAGCTGTTCATTTAAAAAATGAAGGCATGAAAGCTGAGCGATTTTGCATTTCACTGTTTACAGAGAGAAGCACAAGACCACAGGTATATAATAATATTATTCTATTTTAGAACTGCTGCAGCTTTCATTAGCCTTAATGTAGTCTGTAATTGCATCAAAGAATTGCATGGTGTTTTTATTCACTGTGCTGGTGTCTCCAGTGTGCTCGGAAATAAAAAAGAAGCCCAGCTGCATTTCTAAAGACCTGTTTGCTGCTAGCCTAATTACCTGTTGACAAAGTAGGCCAAAGAACCACAGAGGAGCACAGGCAACCACCTTTATGTGATTAATTCCCGAAATAAGATGAGGGTATTTTTTTTTTCTTTTCAATCTTGATATTTGTATTAAATATCTACATCATAGAAATGATTACACTTTATTTATTCATGAGCCAAACGGAGGAAAATGAGAACAAAACAACGGGGAGACATCAACCAACTTACATGGGCTTAAGATGTTGTGTACAATCAGTGGATCAAAATGTTGAAAAGTCATCAGGCCTTTATATTTGTGATCTGAATATATCTCTTACCATTTCAGTTCAGTCTTCCTAACTGAGTGTCGCATGTACTCACTTGCCCACTTCCCATGAAAAAAGGGGAGCAATTCGTTTACACAATCAACGTATTATTTAGCCGAGAAAAGAGAGACGCGGACACGCGTGCTTCTGATGTCCAGGGCCAAATCGTGATTGTCACTGCAGTTTAGAGAAGTGGTTTAAGTAACTTTCTCTCTGTTTTAACACTCTAGCGCTTTGTTCCTCCTTTCTCCGGGAAATATGTCCTCGTAGGCCGGCGGTGAGTCGTTCAAAGGCGGGTAAGAGAACCCGTACACGTGGTGGAGCTCGTTTTGGGCAGGCGCGTAGCCAGGGAGTTCGATAGACGGATGTCCGCTTTTCCGCGCCTCTGCACCGTCCTCCCGCGCCTGCGACCCGCACACTGCCAGGCTTATATAAGAGACCGACCGGAAGTCAGCGGTCACGGTGAGCTCGCGCTCTTCGCCCAGCAAGACAGCGCGCGCGCTGCGCCTGTGCGCCCGGCGCCTCCGATAGAACTGCGCCGCCTGGTAGCGCTTGATGACCACCAGGTTGACAAGTCCAATGAGGCACTCGAGAGCGTTAAGCACGGTGGACGCCACCAGGCCGCGCTGGTAATCCTTGAGGCGCCCGCACGCCGCAGGTACATCCACGGTGTCCAAGCAGTAGCGCGAGTACTTCCGCTCCACGAGCGACACGGCGTCGCCGTCCACCACTGCGCCCGAGAACGCCGTGAGCACGCCAAGCAGAAAGACGAGGAGCCCGAAGAGGAAGAAATTGCGACAAGGGGCTTTGCCCTTGCAGCAAAGCAACGCCATGGCAAGCAGTGCCTGTCCAAGTCCGAGCAGGATTCCCGAGTAGAACGCGCCAGCAGCAGCGCTGAGCTGGAAGTGCGCCTTCACTTTGGCTCCGAGAGAGAGACACTCGAACCCGACCACTGCCGCGCTCACGGCGCACGCGAACAGCAGGCTGCTGGAGACCACGGCGCACGCTCCTTTCCCACTCAACTTCATTATAATCCTCCTCTGCCTCGTCCGGCCCGTCACCCTCCTTCATCCTCCTTGGTCCTCTTCTCCAGCTCTTCTTGAAGTGCCCTCACACTGGGACATGACTCGCCGATGGCTGCTCGGAGAACGGAGGATATGCGGAGCCACGTGCCGTGCCGCCGTTTCCCACCGCTTCCCCAACGGATGAATAATTGATGGGCAGGGCGCGCTCCTTCTGCGGTAACAGCCGCCCAAATCCAGCTTAAAGGTAGCGATTACCTTCATGACCTTCTCCCGCCATCCACTTCCGCAGGGCTTAGTCGTGAAGACCGAGAGGAAAGACGCTCCCTCCCGCTCTTACAGCCCTCCAGAGCGCGCCGCCGTGAGCGAGCGCACATCAGTGAGACTGGCTTTCAGTCTGAGCTTTGAACTCGCTCCTTTCCGACTGGCAGCAAACTCGAGAATGCGACACATAGTGATACTTTCTTTTACTGCTTTCCCATTTTCAAGCAGAATCTCGCTTTAGATACTTATAAATAGGCATATGGCTTTCTCAATATAAGCAGAAATAAGTATAATAATGCCTTTGGTAGGACAGTGCGTTATAGAGAAAGAAAGTGATGCAAAGTTCTTCTACTGAAATTGTCTTAACACTTTCAAGTGAAGATGAAGTCTATATCACTGTGGATGCGTTATAAGACCATGTCTGGGTTTCTCGGTGCTGTATGTGCTGTCCGTGGTGCTGAAACACTGCCTTGCGTGTATCAGGCGGAGCTCGGATTGGCTTTTTAGGGAGGGGCTAATGTTACTTTTCTTGCGTTGACATGATAACTAGGTTCACAGGCCTTTTGAAAAATAAGCCCTGGGGTTCTACGTGACTTTGTGACGATCAAAAAAAAATTTTTTTAGAACAAAAGCCTTTTTTAGCCAAGTATATTTTATGTTATTTTGTTTTAAAAGCTCTTTCAAGTAAAAGAAAAAAAATCTCCCTTTTTATTTGAATGGTTTGTCAAGGTTTATCCAGCACATCGGTGTGCAGAAAAGCACTTAGGAATAGGTTTCTATAAGAAAAACAATAAGCTATAAAGATACATTTAAAAGATAAATGTCTGTGTTTCATATTTTATCATTCTTTGTAAAATGTCAAAATATGCATACTGGCAAAAATATTTAATTTTATATTTCTCCAGTCCACAGAGGAAAACATTTTAACACCTCTATGCATAAAGAACGGATTGAAAAATCCTATACAGCCTGTCACTTTAATAAGTGTACTTTATATGCATGTATGTGCATAGAGAAACATGAAAAGTAATGATTGCATTTTGATCCTAAAAAGATTAAAAACTATTTCATTTATTTAAGAAAAGGCTTAAGATAGACATATGCATCATTTTAATGAGCTGCATAAATAGTTTACAATGGTGGGTCTTTAAAAGGTCAGAAAGAAAAACATACATGTATAAAAATCTCTCACACACACACACACACACACACACACACACACACACACACACACACACACACACACACACACACACACACACACACACACACTTCTCAAAGTGCAAGCTTGTTTATATTCCTTCTGATGAACCATATTTATTTATCAGCCCAATACATTCTTATTAAAACAGTTTAAATTACACAGAGAAACTCTAATTTCATCTAAAGCAACCAACAATTATTCCCATGAGGGAGCTAATCACAGCAATTAAGCCAAGCCGCAGGTGTCAGCATGTCTCTTGCTTTCCTTAGGTTCAGGCTTCTTAACATGCAGTAACTGTACAGCGCTCACAAAAGTGTTTCAGCTACAGTCTCATCCACACTCGTAAGATTGCACTTTTAAGGGTAATTATAGTACAGATATGTTTGTTGGCACAATTACTTTTCATGTAAGGGTACAAGAAAGCTCTAGAGTAAACACAATTATTACAGTTGCAAACTGCTTGAAAACTAGGCCTAGTAATAAATGGCAGTGGATCGTATTCATTTAATCCTCCCAGCTAATATGCAATGAACATATATAGCCACAAACATACCTTACTTTTTTATAATTAAATTAATAATAACTTGCTTTTTGATACACTTTTCTTGCCGTATGATCAGTACTCGCATAATACTGACCAACTTTATTAGAAACTCCTGATATGATATTCTAACCATATGGTCAAGACCAGACAAGGACTTATATTTTAAAGTATTAAAATATAGATTGATGCACACTGACAATCTAAAGGACTGGGGATAATGTGACATTTTTTTTACAGGTTATTAGATGGGACAACTTGGCAGATGAAAATTTTGTGCTGAGAAGATGGAAAGCTTAGAACAAAGAAACAGCAGTTGGCATTTTGTTAGTCTGATTACAAATACCAGTTAGTAATTCAGGGTGAATGTTATAAACTATTCATTAAAACTCTGGAACATAAGGCGAGCATATAAAGAAATCTCATCTTGGATGCAAAAATGGTGAATGATACAAGCAAAATTCCTTGAAATAATCTTCAATATGAATCCTTGGAGAGCAGGATGAACCAATGATGGGGAACTTGGCCCTTTAATGGCATCTTATAGGAATCAGGAGCAAGGATTTAGTTTGATAAATAGATAGTTAGTTTACGGCACCAACCAGCAGGTAAGCATGTGGTCATTATATTCAACAAAGATACTCTTAGTTTTTTTCTTTTTCTTCCGGCTTCTCTCATTAGGGGTCCTCTGCATATGTTCAAACCATCTCAATTTAGCCTCCCTCACCTGGTCTTCAAAAAGTACTACATGCAGGGTCCCTTTAATAAACTTGTTTCTAATCCTGTTCATCATTGTTACTCCCAATGAAAATCTCTCAGCACTACCTCCAGCTACACCTCCTGTCTTTTAGTCAATGTCACTGTCTCTAAACCATACAACATCGCAGGTCTTGCCACAGTCCTCCTTCACTCTTGCAGATACCCTTCTATCAAAAATCACTCCTGCCACTCTTTTCCACCCACTTCACTCTGCCTGCACTCTTTTCTTCACTTCACTAACACACTATTTATTACTTTGCACTGTTGACCTTCAGGTATCTAAACTCAACCTGTTTTCAACCTGCTCCCTACTCTCACCACAAATCACAATATCATCCGCAAACATAATAGTCCACGGAGACTCCTGTCTGACTTTGTCCGTCCACCTTTCCATGACCACTGCAAACAGGAAAGGGCTCAGAGCTAATCCTTGATGTAGTCCAACCTCCACCTTGAACCAGTCTGTCGTTCCTACTACACACTTTACTGCTGTCACACTGTCCTCATACATGTCCTGCACCACCCTCACATACTTCTCTGACACACCTGACTTCCTCATACAATACCACAACTCCTCTCTTGGCACTCTGTCGTACGCTTTCTCTAAATCTAAAAATACACAAGGCAACTTCTTCGGATCTTCTCTATACTTCTCCATTAACATTCTCAAAGCAAATGTATGAGGACAGAGTGACAGCAGTGAAGTGTGCAGTAGGAAGGACAGACAGGTTTAAGTTGAAGGTTGGACTGCATCAAGGCTCGGCTCTGAGCTCTTTCCTGTTTGCAGTGTTGATGGACGAGTTGACGGATGAGGTCAGACAGGAGTCTCCCTGGACTATGATGTTTGTGGGTGATATTGTCATTTGTGGTGAGAGTAGGGAGCAGGTTGAGAAGAGCCTGCATAGGTGGAGGTACGCGCTGGAGAGAAAGGGAATAAAAGGCAGTAGGAGTAAGACAGAGTACATGTGTGTAAATGAGAGGGAGGGCAGTGGAGTGGTGAGATTGCAGGGAGAAGAGGTGGAGAAGGTGGAGGAGTTCAGGTACCTGGGGTCAACAGTGCAAAGTAATAGAGAGTGTGTTAGAGAAGTGAAGAAAAGAGTGCAGGCAGGGTGGAGTGGGTAAAGAAGAGTGGCAGGAGTGATTTGTAATAGAAGGGTATCTGCAAGAGTGAAAGGCAAATTAGTTTTTTAGAGGGACAGCGCATGTAGGACGCATTGGAGACAAGGTGAGGGAGGCTCGATTGAGATGGTTTGGACATGTGCAGAGGAGGGACATGGGTTATATTGGTAGGAGAATGCTGAGAATGGAGCCGCCAGGAAGGAGGAAAAGATGAAGGCCAAGGAGGAGGTTCATGGATGTGGTGAGGAAAGACATGCAGGTGTTTGGGTTGAAAGAGGCAGATTTAGGGGACAGGGGGGGTATCGAGACTGCTGATCTCCTGTGGCGACCCCTAATGGAAGAAGCCAAAAAAAGAAGAAGAAGAAGAAGAAGAAGAAGAGGAAGAAGAAGGAGAAGAAGACTCTTAGCTAACTACATTAAATAAAATTTCTGCATAATAACTAAGAAAAATTAAGAATCAGGCATAATGACAAATAAATATACACCTAAGCAATGCTAAACAGCTCAATTCAGGTCATCTTTATTTGTTTCCCGAAGGCAATTTGTTTACAGCATGCAAGAATATCACATAAGACAACTCAAACGCAATTCAATCACACTAACTATATGCCAAATATGTTCTTGTTGAACATCCAAGTCCAGACTTAGTTCTTCATTGGCACTTATTATAACTTCCATTTTTGGAGTGTGGCTGTGAAAGTGTGTGCTTATTTGTGCTCCAGGGAAATAGTGAGGTTAAGGCTCTGCCTAAGGAGGTCTGCTGTGCAGTCAGATTTCCAGCTTATCTCAAAGGTGTGCAAAGATTTTCCACTCCAATTCCTTGCAACAACCATCTTTATGAACCTTCCATTATGCTCACATACTCGAAAAGTTTGGGTCTACAAGAAAGGGTCTACAAGAAAGGTTCTTCTCTGTTCTGGCACCGAGGTGGTGGAACGAACTTCCCCTAGATGTCCGTACAGCGGAGTCCCTGACTATCTTCAAGCGACGGTTGAAGACCTACCTCTTCCTGAAACACTTAAATTAGCACTTTTCGAGTTTGCCTTGTAGAATTCAGGAGTTATATTTATATTAAGTTTGTAATCTCGCATACCAGTGTAGATTTATTTTTTGCTAAAGACTCAAAGCACTTTTGTACGTCGCTCTGGATAAGAGCGTCTGCTAAATGCCGCAAATGTAAATGTAAAAGGGGTTAAGCATTTAGGGAAACCTTACATATGGATATTATGGTCACTTTTGATTATATGGCTATATGATATATCATATTTCACTTTATAGAAACCAATAAGTTTTGAAAGCTTTTCTGAAAGAAAAAACCCTTTGCTATATGATGTTACAAACCTTTCTATGGATTCCCCTTGGAGCAAGAATCAAAGAACATTAGGATGTTCTAGATTGAGCCCTTTTCCATTGGAGTGTAGATTACTGACATTCTCCGACATTCATGCAGTAGATTTATGGTCTCTGGTGGAAACATAGAAGATCTAATACCCCGAGACAGAGACACAGAGACACAGAGACACAGAGAGAGAGAGAGAGAGAGAGAGAGAGAGAGAGAGAGAGAGAGAGAGAGAGAGAGAGAGAGAGAGAGAGAGAGAGAGAATCTACAACAAAAAAATAAAAAATAGATTTTTTTAATTGTCTGTGCAGTTTCCTTATTTAGAGCTTGTGCTGCACTTTGACTCTACAAGTTCTTAAACTAGAAAGTTAAGAAACCTTTTAAAAACTCATTAAAGTAAAACCTCAAAAAATAGATCCAGGAAAATTTTTTAGCAAATTATTTTATTTTTTTAAAACTTACTTTCATTATTTGGCCTTTTGGATCTGGAGTCTATTCTGGAGTTGTGAATACACACTAAGTGAGATAACAGTCCATCACATGAAACCATTCACACACTTTTTCACTCTATGGGTAGCCAATCCACCTACTAGCAGTAAACCAGGCACTGCAGTGGAAGCCCACATGAACACAGGAAGAATAAGCACAGAAATCCCACACAGAATTTAACCCCAGTTTAGGATTGAACCAGAGACCCAGTGAGCTGGCAATGCTAACTGCTGCTCGACAGCACCACTCTCCTCATATTCCTGTAGCTATAAATAAAATACCGGCTTGGAAGTGAAATAATTACCCTGTAAATCAGAGAGGGAGGAAAAAACAACAAATGTTATGGACTACTAACATTTATTATACTGTCCTCTCTGAAGGTAAAATACGATCAAGAAAATACGATCATATAACCCCAATCTTATCGTCCCTACATTGGCTTCCTATTAAGTTTCGAATAGACTACAAACTACTGCTACTCACTTATAAAGCACTAAATGGTTTGGCTCCCATGTATCTATCCAGTCTTTTAACACGCTACAATCCGTCACGCTCCCTGAGATCTCAAAACTCTGGGCTTCTAGTAGTTCCTAGAATAGCAAAGTCCACTAAAGGCGGTAGAGCATTTTCACATTTAGCTCCTAAACTCTGGAATAGTCTTCCTGACAGTGTTCGGGGTTCAGATACACTCTCCCAGTTTAAGTGCAGATTAAAAACATATCTTTTTAGCAAAGCCTACACATAACACACATCACACACATCACATCATAACCTCCAGAACATCTGATCACATGCACATTATCAACTTGTGCTGTTAATATCATGAACAGCAGCTACGCTAATTCCTCTCCACTGCTTCTCTTTCTCTCCCCATCCCGAGGCATCCTGAGGTTTGGCCAGCTCCAGTCACGTCCCACCTCGTGAAGATTATGGACCTATGGATGATCATGGAGAAGTAGATGCCGAGTGTTTAAAGGCCCTGGCATGGAGAAGCTGATGCTGGATCTATGATGATCACAAATTGTTCTGTATTGTTGAAAGATTTATGACCAAACTCTTGATGTCACCCATATGAGGATGGGTTCCCCTTTGAGTCTGGTTCCTCTCAAGGTTTCTTCCTCATATCATCTAAGGGAGTTTTTCCTTGCCACTGTCGCCACGGCTTGCTCATCAGGGACAAACGCACACCATTCACCTTCACTGTTGTTTTCTGTAAAGCTGCTTTGAGACAATGTCTGTTGTGAAAAGCGCTATACAAATAAACTTGACTTGACTTGACTTGAAGGTATTGAAATGTCAAGGCTAAGCATTTTGTTTTTGCCTGAAGCCCCGTGGGTTTGTGATTAATAGTTGAATATGAGATCAGAAATTAAGTTGCAATCTCCTGATATTTGCATATTTAACACATCTAGACGTGTTAAACAACTTAAAAATAGCACCTTTGCTGGCAACAGATAGTCTTCAAATAAATGATGTAAATAACGCTTAATATTTAGTTGCACCTCCATTGCTAGCAAACACTGCATCAAGCTGGTGGCCCACTGATCCCAACAAACTGTTGCATTCTGAGATTCGTAACAAGTATTGAAAAGGTCTGAACAAATAAATAAGAAGTAAGAATGTATGAGTTTCTCTCTTCAGTCTCATTTTCAAGAGGTTTCAAAAAGTAAATGCTTTTAAATAAAGCTAAAATGTGGAGATTGACTTGGCCAGTTGTGTTGGCAGTGTGTTTGGTTATTGTTTTGCCTTTTAATAAAGTCTTACAATGCTGCCTGTTCACAAATCAAATAAAGTTAGATGCATTTCTCAGTTAATTGGAAAATAGAATGTTCTTGAACTCAATTTGCTGCTTTCATTGTAAGTTCATCAGTGATAAGCCTAAGACTTTATACCTCCACCATTCTTGATTAATGAACTTCATGTGCACCATAAGTGGATGCTTTCTTTCTCCACACTCTGGCCTGTCCAGCACTCTAGTAGTGATTCCAGGTACTTACTTACAGAACTTTTGTTTTTAAGGTTTTTTTTTGGTGATTACCCTTGGGGGAGACAAACAAAAAAAACACCATTGGCTTTATTTCACAGGATTCTTCAAATCTGGTCCTGAAGTTTAGTATCAACCTTTATTAGAATCGACATTACCAGCTTACTATGGTCTTCAGGATTACTAGAACATTACGGGCAATTGAATTGTGAAGTTTGGTGCTAAACTTTGCAGATTTAAAGAGCCCAACGTTAGATCATGCTTCATTATTGCTAATATTAAATGTAGCTAAAATTTCAAGATCACTGGCAAACATAAGCTATTGTATTACAGTTAGGGCTGTCAATCGATTCAAATATTTAATCACGAATAATCGTATGATTGTCATTAGTTAACTTGTGACTTAATCGCACAAATTTATCTGTTTTCAATTCACCTTAAATTAATACTTTTCAATTTTTTAATACTCTAACATAAGCATGGACATATGTGGATGCTTTATGCAAATGTATGTTTGATTATTGGTGAAACTCAATATGGAGCATGAGGACAAAATATTCTTGTAAATGTTTTAATTATGGTGTTCTAAATTATGTAAATCACACCAAACCAAACTTTTGCTATGTTTCCACACGGGCGGTTTTAATTGCCGGATGTGTGCATCATGGTGGATTTTGGTGCTTATTTTGAGACTTAGCGCATCAGTAAAACAATTGTTTATTGATTTAAAAAGAATTTCTTTGGTGGAGTTTTTTATTTTATATCTGAGTAAAGAAAGGGCGTCGTGAATAAATGTGTGTTGCGTTGAAGGTTTCAATTTTGCCTCTTTTATATTTATGTATTTATTTATATATTTTTTTATAAAAATGGTCAAAAAGAAATGTGTGCCGCATAATTTGCGTGCTAATAAAATGAGTGCTGTTAAAATGTATTTGCGTTAATGCGTTAATTTTGACAGGCCTAATTTAAATCACAAAAATATTACTGCACAAATTGTATTTGATTATGCTTATTTTGCATTTGTTTGTTTCCCAAAAAATACAAATAAACCAGATTTCTAGCGCCAGTTGTGTAACCAGTTTGCAATTTCAAATTTTAATTACATCAGACATCTACTATAGAATACGTATTCCTCTGAAAATCTTATATTCATAGCTGGTCTTCCACCAAAGATAATCAACCTGAAATTTTAATGTACTATATCACCCTTATTAAAAAAAAGAGAAAAGTCTCAAACCTGAAATGTTGTGCATCGACACTATAGTTATCTGGGTACTGCCTAAAAAATAAGTCTTGATGATGAGTCTTGACTAATTTCTATTATAAACTGACCCAAAATGCAGGACCATTAGCAAGCTTGAGCTAACATTAGAACTTGTAAATCTAATATATTCAATATATACAATACCGATACTTAAAGGTAAAAAATTGTAATAGTTAGTACTTGAGATGAAATGACCTGTTGAAGTATCTTGTAGTAAGGCTTTAATATTTTTGCTCTCAAATTCTTCTTCAAACCATTGATCTGTGGAGGTTTTTGGTGATGTCACTGCATGTTGTTTTAGGGGCATCTGTAAAGTAGGACTGTATATATATGGAGAACAGGAAAGCTATTTAAAAAAATTAAAAAGGTGACAAAGTTGATAAAAGAGCAAGAAAGTGAGGTAGCTATTTACAGAACCTCATCACACACACACACACACACACTGTAACACTCTCTCTCTCTCGCTCACTCTCTCTCAAATAAAGCATCAGGTTGCTATAGTGGGAAATGTTAGAGAAGAAAAGGCAGAGAGAGACTATCATGTTCTCTTGAGTACACACATATCAGTGTATGACAGCTACAGCTGCTCTGAAAAGTTCCTGAGAGAATCACACAGGAAAGAAGAGAAGCACATTAGCTTACTTATTTTTCCTTTGTTCTCCAAATTTTAATATGCAATAAGGCTGCACATGTGGTAATGATATTCAAAGACAACAAATAACTAACTTATACCAATTTAGTACCATTTAAATAATTTAATTGTTCAAACAGAGGAAAAACTACTTCACTAAATTACAATTATCTCTTGCTTATTTTTTTTTTTTTACTAATACTAATTATTATTATAAAATACACTATATTGGCAAAAGTTTGCGGACACCTGCACTTTCTGTGGCGAGGACACTTACTAGTCCTTAGCCCTGTGTTTTCTGTTTTCTGTGATTGTTGTTGTATGTAGCATCAGGGTTCGGGAAGAATGCTGTTTCATCTCACTGTGTACTGCATCAGCTATATACGGTTGAAATGACAATAAAAGCTTCTTGACTTGAAGTATGGTATGTGCTTTTTTAGGCATCGCATTTCACTTTTAGTCCCAATTTGCTCTTATATTTTCCTCCACTCTTGTGGGAAGATGTTTCACTAGATTTTGCAATGTGCTGGTGGACATTTGTGTTCATCAGCCACAGGGGTGTTAGTACAGTCAGGTAGTGATGTAGGTGAGGTGAGGAGGCCTGGGGTGCAGTCAGTGTTCACATTCATCCTAAAGGTGTTCAGTTGGGTTGAGATCAGAGCTCTATAGCAGATCACTCAGGATCTTCCTCTCCAAACCCTGTAAAGCAGGGGTTTCCAATCTTTTCCAGAAAGGGCCAGTGTGGGTGCAGGTTTTCATTACAACCAATCAATGGTCACACCTGATAGTCATTGAAAATGAAGATCATTAGGTTTGAACAGGTAGAATTTGGTGTGGACTTGCTTGGTTGGAATAAAAACCTGCACCCACACCGGCCCTTTCTGGAAAAGATTGGAGACCCCTGCTGTAAAGCATATCTTCATGGAGCTTGCTTTGTGCACAGGGGCAATTGCCATGCTGAAACAGGTTTTGGTTTACAACTTCAAGTGTTTACCATATCCAAAGACATCCTATACATTTGTGTGCCTCCAGCTTCAGGGTAACAGTTTGAAGAAGAACCACAAAAGGCAGAAAAGGTCAGGTGTCCAAATACTTTTGCCCATATAGTGTATTTGAACTTAGTTTCAATGCTGGGTTCAGAATCTGATCTCAGGTAGATACAATGCAATATATGGAGGAGAACAAGTGAGGCTTTTGAATGTGTAACAATGAACCATTATAAATAATACATTTCCACTGCACTTGATAAGTGCATATAGCACATGGCCAAAAACCCAAACTGATTTATCTTTATTTCCATTTTCTTGCATCTAAGCACATGTTTACTGTTCTAGTCACACTCTTGGACACACGCCTGAATGATAGTCACATTAGTTTGAGGAATACAACTGCATATGTTGATACAGCAAAGAAAATGAAATGTGCAGGATTAAATAAGGTTCTAAAAAGAGCATCAGTGAACTCATTGGTATTCCCTACCTGTGCTCGACAACAGATAAGGGCTTACTTGTCCTGTCATGACGAGCTACATCTCTCTCTCTCTCTTACTCACTCACAAACACCCCAAGAAAAATAATCAGACGCTAAAGACACATGTGGCCTAGCTACCATTGTTCCAAATGCTCTTAATGTGTTCGACGTTTTTCAGTTATTTAGAACAAACCCATCATCGCCCACACACGTGCATGATTGTGTTCCAGGTTCATTCTAAAGCACAAACGACCTCTGTGACTTGTCATGTTGTAGTGTGAGTTGGGTGATCAGGTTCTTGGCACACCACTAAAACTATTATTAGATTGGTATCATTTCTGACAGACCTTCTCTGATGAGTTTCTAGCTCATTTAATTTCACGTACCCAGATATCAACACTTCAAAGCAGCCTTGTGAAAATCTGGACACTGGATTTAGAACTAATGAGCAAGTCAAAGGTGGCAGTAGCAAGAAAAACTTCCCTGAGACAGTATATAGAATAAGTGTGAATGATAGTTCTGGAATACAGCTGGAGGAGCAGCACAATTTACGATTGGTGCAACAGTTATTTTGTACAAATCTACACCGTTCAGGTGTATTATCTACAGTAACCAGAAGGAATGTTTGGGAAGTGAAAAATCTGTGAATTTGTGAGCAACCATTCAGCACAGCAGAAATTTAGTCATAAGTGCAGATGTATAGATGAAGATGAATCAGGCAGGCCCTCAGAGTGAAATTAAATTAGATAGGCATTAAGGGCACCAGACTCTGAAGGTAATCATGAGGTGTCAGGCAAGCATAGGTTTCCTTTTGCAGTCATCCATGGAGAAGCTAATGTTCTAATATTTCATCAGTCAGAGGTAACCTAGGGAAGGTGTATAATATAGTGAACAGTGATGTTGTTAAGCATTAACTGGCACCATCCCAATGTTCATGTAGCTTACAACAGGTTTATGATCACTGAACTGCTTTTTATTATCTTGAAAGCATGTATGTCCTTTTATGGTTCGCTGCTATCTGGAAGGTGCTCTCCATTTCTATAACACATCTTAGTCTTAGGAAAGGACCAGTTAGTTGTTGTAAAATCACAATCTACAAACTTCTAGCACCAAGAAAATATGTACTACACAGTCGTTCCTATAATCGAAGTTTCTTATGATGAAACCCGAGTACCCACGGTTTCACAGAAGTGTAGCTCAGTCAGGTTGCACATAAACTGAATCAACTACTCCATGTTTACAGAAAATTTTCTAAGAGATTGCAGGGAGGATCAGGATAAATAACAAATAACAGTGTCTGTGGAAGAAGGAACCTGGAAAAGAAAAATAAATTAGTACCCACATCCATTTTGCCGGGTTCCTGAAGTATCATATTAGTAATGGAGCAGTCAGTCCTGAAAAGACAAGTCCTGCAATTATTCACCAGGCCTGGACACAGCCCCTGAAGCATTACACGGCATCACTGCTTTGCTTTTCCCTGACATCTTCTCAAACAGAGAGCCCTGGTGAAAACTAAGAGGAGGGGGTTTCTGACAATGCTACCTATTAAGAAGGGTGAAATGGGGTTGCAGAAGATTTAAAGAGAAAATTTCTTTGCTTCATTTGTACCCAGACAAACTGTTCTGAATTCTCCTGTTCTCTCCTGCATGACCTAGGAGGCATTTGCTCGCTCCAATATAGTAGTCAATATTCAGAGCCTGTTTACAACAGAAAATGAGCTCCTATTTTTCATACACTTGCGAATCTCAGAGGAAGCCATGACCACAGGACACGATGTGCTAAAAGCAAGCACAGCTAGAATAATGCATTATGGTTTTAAATAGTCTCGAACAAAGCAGGAAATTTGGAGCGTCTCAAAAATCAACAAAGCCAAAGATCAGGTATTTGACCGCAAGCAGATGAATACTATAAAAGAAAAAAGGAAGTGTCAAACAGAGATCTTAGACACAGACACAACACAGCCTTGGGGAGATTATTTGTTGTTGTAGCTTTAAATAAATTAAATGAAAGGCAAACTAATACGCTGCACTAGATTACTTCAGAAAGAGAGGTATGCTGTGCAATGGTGCTCCAGCAGTAAAAGTCCATATTTAAAGATTCTTCCATATATTTCCTGTAGTAAAGAGTTCAACACGAATTGCAGCCTAAAGCAGCCTACCAGAATTCTCCCAGAATTATTTTTTTAACTCTGCTAATGAACTCGGTATCTTCCCCCTCAGTGGTGCAGACTCTATTAGAACAAATCCCAACTTTAAGGGAATGGATTATGAAAATGGATTACAGACACAACATAAACCAGAGCAACTGTATGAATTTATTAGCTGCAGGCCTTTATGAAGGAGGGGATGTGGGGATGAACTGGGCTAAATCGAATATACTGCAGACAAAACGGGTACCCAAGACAAAAATAAAACCCTGAATGAGTGCTGGTTAAGTCGTCTAGAACACATCTGCTCTGAAATAGTGGCAAAACCCCATTTACAAAGGGAAATGTGCAGATCAAATTTGTTTCCTCTGCACTGATTTAACCTGTTAGTCACTGATTTAAAAACAAACATGCAGACAAGAGATTAGACCCTGCTATCTTCAAAGCAAAGTATTGACAGAATGAGTGTTCTTCAGACTGATTACCATATAGCCTGGTGAGAATTCAGGGCAAATATACAGATTCAATCCTCTTCACCTTGTCTTGCAACTTTCTACCACTTCCCCACAAGACAGCGATCCTGCAATCTCTATACAACAAGAATTAACAGTTTTATTTTTCTTTTTTTTTTATTGTAAGCATACAAAACCAACCATACACAGGAACTTTACAGATTTTGCACAAATATTTTGGCAACAGTGTTTTTATATATGTTTGCCTATATTTTGTGTAGCCTTTCACAATTTATGCTAAATGTCGTTTTCCGTTCAGAGTCTGAATTTCAAACTGTTAACTTGTTAGTAAACGATATTGGATTCATTGCAGCCTTCGAGTCTCGGCACGTCTACGCAAAGGTTTCATATTCCTCCTCTATTCGCCTTGCGACATCTACATAATTGGCTTTACCAATATGGTAAATCCAAAATACAGAAAGACACAGTTCAGCATGAGTTTTGCAAGCATCTAGGAGTCGTACTCCTTCTAATCAGTTATATAGTTAAGTGAATCACTCGCTTTCTTTCCTTCCTTTTTTTCTTAGTTATTGCTGGGGGGTGTTCTGCTCCTCATTGGATGTAAGCGGAGTGTGTTCCGAACCGTACTTGCTCTGTAATGAGCGGGCAATGTAGCGCCAGTATTCCCGCCGTATAGTATCCTTCTCCTTGGCAAGCAGCTCACAGATCTAGAAGAGAAACCAAGGGGGGGTTGGGGGAAGTGGAGGGGGGGAAGCTTATTAAGACCAATTACTGCACATGATCAAAAATAAAATGACACTGTAAAATGCTGCACATTTCTCCAGCAGGCACAAGCAGCCTGACCTGTACTTTACTGTCAAGTTGACATTTTTCAAACAGGAAGAGGGATTGTTTTGCATTCCTGAGGGAAAAATACACCTCTCTGTGAGACACTAAAAGCCTTTTAGCTGAAGGGAAAGTGATCCTACGGTTAACGATTCTCAATATTCAGCACTTCTTGTTTGAATCTGAAAAGGTCACTAGTATGGGTTTGTTTCTTCAACACTTATATACAAATGTGTGTGTTCTCTTCTGTTGCCACTGAAAAGCTGAGGTAAACAACTTTTGGGTTAGGTTTTAATTAAAGCAGCTTTGTTTATGCCTACACATACACGATGCTCATTTCACAGTAAGTGACCGCACAGAAATTGTCCAAATATCAGAGACCATTGAATTTTTTTTTATTACATTATTGACCCAATATCTTTTTTACTACCTTATTACATAATACATCTCTACAGATGTGAATTGTAATGTGACTTACTTTGAATTAATTCAAATATGTACTCGCACATCGTGTCTTATATGTGAATGTGTGTGGACATTCATGACCACTTTATTGGGAACACATACACCAGCTCATTAATGCAAGTATCTAATCAGGCGATAGTCTTGATCAATAAATGCAAAAAATTATACACGAGATCTCCACAGTGAACTGAAAAGCATGTCAGAATGTAGAACAAATTAAACCTTGAGGAATGCGAGCTACAAAAAAAAACACCACCACCACCCGTGGCTGACGCTTGTGAGTGTGGAACACAACAAACAGGACTCTGAGGCTAAAATGGGCACAGGTTCACCAAAATTGGGATAGATGAAGATTAGAAAAACACTACCTGGTCTAATGAATCTTAATGTGTATGGTCTGCGGATGGTAGAGTCAGAATAAGGCAACAAAATCATAAATCCATGAATCCATCCTGCCTTGGGTTAACAGTTTAGACTAGTGTTGGTGATGTAATATTGCGGGGGATGTTTTCTTGGTACACGCTGAGCCAGTTACCACCAATCAAGCATGGTTTAAATGTCACAGATAGTGCATCGGTCATGTGATGCAATGATGTCAACATGGATCAAAATCACAAAGCAGTGTTTCGTTCTCAGAGCAAAGGTTGGGTCCTACAAAACATAAGCAGAGTGTTGCTAATAAAGTGGCTGGTGAATGTATGTATGTGCAGTGCCACATAGACTAAATGGACTTATCCCGCTCAAAACAACCATCATCCACAATATCAGAATATTATAACAGCAGCTGCATTTTTAACCATTACACAAGTTTCCACAAGCAAGAAAAGATTACATAAGGTTAAAGCATTAACTATGAGCTAAGGCTCTCTCAAGAGTGGACAGCTGAGATGGACACCCAATTAGTGATGAGAAGATCGGATCATTTTAGTGACTTGGTTACTATGAATCTCGTTCAGCACAATGAACAAATCTTTATTTATTTATTTATTTTGTCATTTAGTTCATTTTAATCGCCTTTATAGCGTATATGGGAGTCAAGTGACAGAAGAACAAACGACTCGGACCAGAGAACTCATGAGATGAACTTACCAATTCTGTTTCCTGTGTAATAAACTGCATATATGGGAGTCACGTGATAAAAGAGCGAACGACTCAGACTAGAAGAGTCAAGAAGTAAACTACTCAATTCTTTGAGTATGATTGATCTGGTTTTTTTGATTCCCAGAGATTTCCACTAGTTCTTCCTTTTTCTTACTGCTGTACATACCATGATCAATCATTCAGAAATGTAAGGGTTAATGTCTGTGTATTCCCAAAATGCATACAAAATCCAAACCAATTTAATCACAATATACATTTTACCAGTTATGTGCATAGAGTTTAGAATTATAAAACCTGCAATAGCCTAATTAAATGTATATGCCTACCGGTAAATGTAATGATCAAAGTGAAATAAAACATGGCATTAAATATTACACGCATAAGCACACCGACATCTCCGATAACCCAGTAAACCCCATCTTTGTAAAAACACATGGACACTAATACCTCAAACATCGTATATTCTACACATACACTTCTTCACTTAATGACTTAGGGATTAAATTATTTTAGGTCATTAGCTCAGGTACAAATTATGAAAGCTTTCTATTCATATCAGTTATTTAATGATGTGCTTCCACTAGAAAGAGCTGAGAAATTAAACTCAATAAGTTTTTTTTTATTTTTTGTGCACCGAGTTGATTTTTTTCTTTTTTTTTTACATGATTAAGCAGAGCATCTGTTGTTTTTTTTTTTAAATCCGATGGGATTGACTCTATAATGTTGCTTAAAAATTGCTATTACAAAGCATTTTAACTGTCACTGTGTACCTATTCGTTCTGAAAGTTAATAAATCATGGATGGCAGCTGAAACTTAATTTTAGCAAAACTGAACTCCTGTTCATTCCAGCTGATTCATCCCATGTCAGGATTTGTGATTTCCACGAACAACTCTCAAATCTCACCACTGGTCACTGCACGGGTAAACCCCAGATAATAAGGAGTCCTTTACCTCTCACACTGCTAATCTGAGTATCAGATCAATTCATCCATTTTTATATACACCACACACTCATTTGCTTGTTCAATCTTGTCTTATTGAGAATGTATTTACTCCTGGCAGCTCTGCCTCTGAGCAGAATCATTGTCCCTTCACTGGCTTTCTATAGCTGCCTGCATCAGGCTTAAAACACTGATGCTTGCCTACAAAGCCAGAAGTAAACCAGCATCCTTTTTTTTTTTTTTTTTTTTTTTTACCTCAAAGCACTTTCACACCCTACACTGCGCTCCTTCTGAAAGTCTAGCGCTGCTCGCCTGGATCCACCATCTCTCAGGGGACATGCACCTCAATTCTTCTTTTGAATGAAGATCCCCTACATGTCCAAACAGCTAAGTATCTGGGTCTTCATCTTCAAACAGCCTACCTCTTCCTTAAGTGCTTAAATGAACACTTTCTCTGTGTCTGTTCTATCTCACTAAGGAGCCAGACTAAAAAAGGTATCAGGAGAATGTATTTATTGATAAAGACTTGAAAGCACCTTTGTAAAGTCTTTCCGGATTAGGCCATCTGCCAGTTTCCATAAATGTACATGCAAGAATAACCCTCACTCTGTTTAATGAATCTGTGAAAGCATAACATTGCAGCTTTATTCACATTTAAATGTGGTTTTAAAAGGATTTAAGACCTGGTGCTTATTTTACCATTAGTGACAAAAAATAAATATAAGTCAGCATAATCATTTATATAATTATACCTGTACTACTCAACACGTTTTTTTTGTTTACCTCTACGGCTTTGCTGAGCGTGTCAGTCTTGTTGTTACTGTTGTTTGTTTCAAGTACATCCTCGTAGAAATCCACTAGGAAGCCAAGCAGATGTGGTGAGCAGCATGTCTCCTGCAGTTCCTGAACTTGCTGCAGCACTCCGGGATGCGCTGAAAGTCCTGTAGCCTGCAGAATCCTACCCCAATCAATCAAACGCACACAGGAGAAACGCTTTCATTCAAAATGTCTATAAGTCAAATGCAGTGTGCTAGAACATGTTTAACACTTTATATTACAACATAGCAAACAATCCTTTCTTTTTTCCTGTTCGATCAACAAGAATGAATCAAAATACTGTATACTCTAATAAATTGAGAAATGGTGCCATCTATTGTTCACAAGTACATATTACCCTCATCCACAAACTGGATTAGAATAAATAGTAAAGATGCTTTTATTGTTTAGGACACAGCGCAACTCTTACCCTTTAAGATAATTCCATGCACTTTCGTTGTGTGGTGCTTTCTTGATTTGTTTTAGGGAGTACCTGTTCCAAAATAAAAGAGAAACAAATGAATGATTACAAATCAGCAACTAAAATGAAATAAATGCTACAAGATAGAAACGAACATATATGATGTAAAGATAAAAAGGTTCTGTGAGAGAGTCAGACTTACTGCACTTCTCGCTCTAGCACTTCTGCAGGAGAGTACGTAGTGGTGTGACTGATGACAAAATGGCGCTGGTTCCACGCAGAGTTATTCCTCACATCTTCCTCCAGCAGCTCCTCAACGTACTCCAGCTCTCCATCCCACAGTTTATATTCCTAGGCACCACATATACACAAGAGAGAGAGAGAGAGAGAGAGAGAGAGAGAGAGAGAGAGCTTTTATAGTGAATCGTTGTGCTTGACATTTACATGTATTCACTTGCCAGATGCTTTGATCCGAATCAAATTGCAACTCAAAGCACACAACTGAACTGTTGAGAGGCAAAGCAATATGTGAGCGTTTTGCTGCATCTGTGTTGGCAAGATTGCAATCATTCCAATATGATTTCGCCAATGAGTAAAGAACGGAGAACCCATTTGGCCAATCACTTACACTGGAAGGTCATTTTCAGACAATGGGGATACGTTCTTAAATGAGGGTGAATGTGTACTTGTGTATTATCAGTGCAAATACCCGTGTGTCTCAGTACCGCACCAAAAGAAAACTGTATTTTATATGTAAGATTTAAATAAAGAGGTTTTCTCAGATATTCTTTGAAAAACACAGCAAAAACACATAAGAGTGGCAGACTGGAACTTTATGGACAGTACAGAAAACTATTAAAAATCATTTTTAACTATCTAAAGTTATGAAGTCACAATTGCACTGGCATACTGTAGTAAAAGCACAACTTCACTTATTACAGCACCATACCTACAGTGTCTAACTCAACATAACATTCTTAAACCTTTATAACATCAAAGTAACATACATGCATGCTTTTCTTTCTAGAACTTGCATGTAAACAGCAGCTTCTACTTAAGAATGAAACTCAACTAATTCTCTCTCTCTTCTTACAGACTCTCGTTTCCGCATATCTGGCAGATATCTTATTGTGCCTGAGCTTCAGCATCAGTTGAAGCTTAATCCCAGCAAAACTAAACTGTTTTTCATCCCAGGTGATTCATCTCAATGTTCAATGTTAAGATCTTGTGATCACTATGGAAACTCTCTCATGGTAGGCCAGTCTTTGAAAGACCTCTGCAACTGATCCAGAATGCAGCCACACAACTTGTTTTTAACCACCCTAGGATCTCCTTTATCATCCCACTGCTACTCTCCCTCCACCGGCTTCCTGTAGCTGCCAGCATCAGATTTGCTTTTGGACCCTGCTTTGGCACCAAGGTGGTGGGACAAACTTCCACTTGACATCTGAAACATCTGAGTGTCTTCAAATGACATCTAAAGAGCTACCATCTATCTTTAAGAAGCTATCTTCCAGAGCTTCTTAAATTAGCACTTCTTCCTTTTTAAATAAAAAAAAAAAAGGCTTCCTAACTATTATCCCCCAAAAGAGTTTTAGGCAGATTTATACTAATAAAAGTCTGTGCCCTAATTAGAGGTCGACCTATTGATCAGGCCTATTTTAGGCATTTTTTAATTAATCGGTGTTGGCCGATTGTGCGTAACATAACTCTTCCATACCAGCAGGTGGCATTGGTGAGTACTCGGCATCCAAACAGTGAAACTTGAAGTAAGAGCTGTAAATATATAAAGCAAGCAGCATTTTCCACCTGCCACAGTCATTACTAACGGGTCCATGTAGTTTTTTTCAATCATTTCTGCTAAGTTGCAAAGACAAGATCAAGAGCAAGAATGAAACAAGCATGTTTTTCTCGTGTGCTCATTTACCAAGCTGACTAGCCAATCGGATTCTCTTTCTCGATGATGAGCTCCGCTGCTGAATTGACATGCAGAATCAGCCAAAAAACAGCAGACGGCACCCGACCAGTGCCAACAGTGCAGAACAAAACTATTGCTTACCAACACTCAAAACTCTCCAGACATCCCCAACGACAGTGCTTATCATTCGTTCTTAATCTTGCCTTATATATTTCATATAATGCTACTTTTGAAGAGACATTGAGGATAACTTTTGGGGAAAGAATGCAAGTCAGATTTTAAAACTGTGTTGTTAGCGATCCTACAGGATCTACAAGAAGGCTACAGGAACGCTCAGGGACCAAAACCTGCTAACAAGTGAACTGATTAAAGAGGCTTGTGTTGTTTAATAAATGTTCAATTTAAGCAATTTTCTGTATTAATTCTTTATAATTAACTGTTAGATTTTATGTGCTGAAAAAAAAAAAGAAAATCATCCACAAAAAATCTGCATTCTGAATATCAGCATCAGCCAGAGAAAAGACCTGCCATAAATTGAAAAGTGTTAAAGACCCCTAAAAATAAATGAAAGCCATAATTGTAGTCGTCTGTTCAGTCTGTTATCTGTTAACCATCCCAGGAAATTAACATCCTTCAACATCCTTTTTGAAGTCAAAATACTTTAGCAGACATTGCAGAAGGGGTGAGCAAATCATTAGCCTGGTTGCCAAAGAGAAAGATTTTGTTCCAAATCCTGCCACCTGCTGCTTCTGAGATGCAAACTTACCATTTTCACCAAGTCCTGTTAGTAATGCTTTCAGGAAAAGAAAGGGGAAGAAGAAAAAAAAAAAAAAAAAAAAAAACACTGGTGCATGAAATTTTGATGGATGAAATGCTTGAGTGGAGGAGAGATGCGTGAGGTCATTCGAACTTTTTACCTGAATGACCCACTGTCTGTGCTGCCATGCATGGTAGTTCTTGGCATCTTGAACAAGGATCTCAGACGTGAACTGCAGCTCTTTGGACGGATCATTAAGCCACTCGACCACCATATGCCTGTGATGCCTTAAGCCAAACACAGAGAGCAAAGTCAAGGGGACTACACATATTCTGACAGAGGAAGCAAAGTATTTAGCTTCTGTGTGTATTGTGTAGAGCAATAGACGGTCATTAAAAATAAGAAACATCATTAATCTGGGACAATTTTTAATTTTTTTTTAATTGGTAATTACAGGTATATTACATGCTGATAAAGTGGTGAGATATGCATTACCAGACTTGATAGTTCTTGGGTTGCTCTTCTATAATTGCAGTGATATACTTCATCTCCTTTCTCAAATCTTTCTCCAAAGCCTGCAGCAATACTCTCCTGTAGTGCCTGCACAAAGGATTCCAGCAAGCAAAGCATAAAAAAACAATATTACCAGGGATCTTTAAGTAAAGCTAGCACTAGGTGATAGAGCAGTGTAATTTATTGTTCAAAAGGGTTGAGGTCAGCGCTCTGAAGCAGACCACTCAAGATCTTTCACTTCAACCCATGTAAGCCATATCTTCATCGAGCTCACTTTCAGCAAGAGGGAAATGTCATGCTGGAACAGGTTTGGATGTCCTAGTTTAAGCGAAAGGAAACTTCAACTTTATACAGTTGAGTATCTACAGTTTTATAGTCACAGTTTGTAGAAGAACCACATATGGATGGGAAAGTCAGGTGTCCCAATATTTTTGTCTATATAGTGCTTGTGTAAGATTACAGTTTTATTTCTAAATGTTGTACTTGGCTATTAAAACTACTACTTTCTTGTAGTTCGGAATAGTCCTATATTATAACAATGTTGGTCACATACTTTCTTGAAGATCTTGCAGAATTACCAGCAAAAAGTAATAGTGCAGATCACAAAGACAAACAATATAGGTTATAAAGTTGAACAGAGCCTAATGACACCAGCCCCTCTGCCCCAACCTATAGCACCCTGAAAACAGCAGTCAAGCCTTTATAGGACTTGATAGCTCTGTCTCCAGTTATAACAACACATCAAATGCTGCTACTGAGCTTATACTGTTTTAGCCATTTAGTCAGACACTGCCTCAGTTCAAATTTTGGGAAATAATAATAAAAAAGAAATTCTGGAAAATATAAAGTTTTATATAAATTTTATTGTAGGACATGGTGAACCTGGCACATTTTGTTCATCTAACCATTTTTGATGATTTCTATATAAAAAATATATATACAGTGGAACCGACTTAGCTCGACCTCGGTTAACTCGACAACCCTATTAAGTCGACGTTTTTAAGTGGAACCGCCAAATTCTCGCTTTGTCTTAGCATTTTTTTATCGGTTATGTCAACTTTTTTTATGTCACCGAACCCTGATATCTCGAACACAAGGGGGGAAAAATTTAGCCATTTAATGTCAGTTATGTCGATCGTCGCTGTGCAGCCGCAGAAGAACTCGCGAAAGTGGTGGAAAAATCAAGCCTTACAGATGCTACAGGCGTTGTATACTGGTGAAACTCTGCTGTTAGTTATTGCACATATGCCTTTTGTTGTTAAATGTTATGCGATGAACGGGAGGCGAGCGCGGCGCTTGGTAGGAGCGTGGGATGAGCAGCAAAAGCATAGAATGAACAACGGCAGGATTGGGGGGGAATCCGCGATGCGCTTTGGAAAGAAAAGCGCAGCCGTTGAGAGAGTGCTGGTGGGAAGACACGTACCGGGATACGCATGAGCGATAACAACGACCGCCGTGAACCAACATCTACCAACAATAACGGACAGTGAGAGTGTGGAAGTTTAAATAGGAGCTGGTGATGATGCTAAACGAGCACCATATGTGCGCGATTGAAGCCGGGAGCTTCAGAGAAAGCGGCCAAGAAAAAGAATTTGTGGATTCCTGACAGTTAAACATGTATGTACATTTTATAGCATGCCTTCATCAAACAAATCGCGGCAACGCTGTTGTGTAAAAAAACCTTCAAAAACACGTGCATGCACATTCTCATTTATTAACGCACATCATGTACATAAAGAAATTTCAAGCATGTTAATATATTGCCGCCATATTGATTTTCGTTTATCTCAATCCTTTTTGGCAACCCCCTAGGATATCGACATAACCGGGTTCCACTGTATATATATTTTTAGGCATCATTTTTCTTCATTAATATTTTCTTTAAATTATTCTGATTTGAATGGAATAATGAAGCCTGTTTAGTGCAGCAGCAGTGTCAGGGACAAGATTGTAGACCTGCACAAGGCTGGAACGGGCTACAAGACCATTGGCCGTATGTTTTTGGTCATTGTCATACAAGACCCATTCATTACCCATCTTCCAGTGTTCTGGCTGAGGCCAGGAGGTTCTCATCCAAGATTCTACAGTGTAAAGTCCTGTTTATGTGGAGAAGTCTTCCTGCACCCTAGGCAGAGAAACAGCCCCAAAGCAGAATGTTTCCATGTTTGACAGTGAGGATAGTGTTCTTGGGGCCAAACAGCTCAATTTTGGTATGACCATATCACATTCTCTCAAATCTTCTCTGAACCCTTCAGGTGCTCATTGGCAAACTTCAGACGGGGCCTGTTCAAGTGCATTCTTGAGCAGAGAGACCTTGTTGTTTTACCTTTGGTTTTCTTGGTGACTGTTGTCCCAGCTCGCTTGAGATCATTAACAATCTCCTCCCGTGTAATTCCGGGCTGATCCCTTACTGTTCTCAGAATCATCCTTACCCCATGAGGTGAGATTTTGCATGGAGCTCCAGAGAGAGGGCCATTGACTTATCTTATATTTTTCCATTCTCTAATTATCATGCCAACAGTGGTCTCTCTCACAAAGCTTCTTACTGATGGTTTGGTAGCCCATTCCAGCCTTGTGCAGGTCGACAATCTTGTCCCTGACATTCTTTGACAGCTCTTTGGTCCTGCCCATGGTGGTGGAGAGTTAGAAAGGAAGAGGTTGATTCTGTGACGGGTGTCTCGAGTGGATATTAGGAGTTCTTTTTTAAAAGGACAGGACTAATTACAAGAACCTTTCTTTGAAGTTTCTTTTTATGGATTTGTTAAAATAAACCTACCATAAAGATTCTAGCCTGGTTTTTTTCTTTGCTGGGGGTAAACTCACAAAAACAGCAGGGGATCAAACAATTATTTCACCCACTGTATTTTTCCAAACTCACCATACTGTATAATTTGCAGCGTTGAGGTCAATGGCATCAGCAGTGAGTGCAAAGGCTCTCTCACTCTTCTCATCATTCTTCAGCAAGGCTCTGAAGTAATCGAACACATCTGAGACTGTAAAGAGACAAAAATATCAGTGTATATCAATATTTGTTTATCAGTGCAGGCTTGTGTGTAAAATGAGCGAGCAATAAATTCACTCACATCGGTCTGAATATGCAATTTTTACCACAGGGTTGGGTCCGTCATCCTGAGGAACCGGCTCCAGATCTGCCCAGTCTTTCCTGTCCCTTTTCATGAAAAAATACAATAAAATGATTGAGGCTTAAATAAACAGTGTATTTAAAATCGTCTTGCTAAAAATAAACAAAAATTTGAATGAATAAAGCTTGGTTTGCCAAACAAAAAAACAAGCTGGAATGCTCAAACTGAAAACGGTTTCTGAATTACTACTAGAAATAAAAGATGGGGTTTTATTACAAGACAATGCACAACAGCAATGCAAATATAACGTAATTAAATAATGTGTCAGGGAATAATTATTAAATATAATATAAGTTACTAGCTGCCAATAAGAACTACCTGGTAGCTAGTCGGAGTGAACTGGACAGAACAGTGTAACAAGCGAGCTAGCATCATAGAGCTCAATAAACCTAGCTGCCGGCTAGTCATCTCTGCTTATTTCAGAAATATATTTAATGAAATTCAACATATTACTTACATATCTAAAACATTTTCCACAGTAAATATATTAACCAGTGAAATAATGACTTGGCAGTAACGCAGTTTATCTTTCTAAAGCTGTGAGAGTTCAGGAACTACAGAAGCCGGCTATGCTAACTCACTAACTTGCTAGCTAACTAGCAAACCAGCTCGCTCAGGCTGCAGTGTTTACCTGTAAAACACATAACCGCCGCTCAGATGCTCCTCCAAATCAATATCCAGGTCCTCTTCCGCATGGTCAAAGTTTACTTTTCCGTCTTCTAAAGCATCAGACACCGCGTTCGACATCTCCTCTACTGATGCCATTCGGACTGAAAGTTGCCTGACTAGCTCGTCTAAATGGCTCCGAGACACACAGAGAGAGACAGTGAGACAGAAGCTAGCTGAGTTTGACAGCCTGTGCACACAAGAGTGTCGAGGACGAGGCAAAGACAAATCAGAATAAAAGTGTGAGGCTCTGCGATGTATGAAGTCTGAAGCTGTTTTGATTTACGATTTTCAGTAAATAATGATAATCACTCCCAGCAATCTCCTCAAGAACAACAACAATAAAAATAATAATAATGGGGTGATGGTAGCTCTTTATGGCTCTGGGTTTCCGATTGCAAGTCTCTGGTTCAAGCTACAGCACCCCCAAGCGGCCACTGTTGGGCCCCTAAGCAAGGCCCCTAACCCGCTCTGCTCCAGGGTCACTGTATCATGGCTGATCCTGTGCTCCAACCCCAGCTTCCTATGTGATGTACGTGTCAAATGAATGCATCTATAATAATGCACTTAGAAATGAAGAACATTGGAAACTGTCTATAGCAGAGGTGCCAAAACCTTTTCCCATAAAGGCTCAAAAATCTAACTGGATTGTGGTCTAGAAACCAAACATAAATAGTGCATTATACTAACCGTATAATATTCCAATAAAAGATGCCATGCTTCCACTTATGATTGTATAATATTTGAGAATCAATAAATAAGCATTACTCTGTAATCTGGTTTAGTATTGCAGTTTCATTTTGGTCCCATTTTTTTTAGTTCAATTAAAAGTATAACATAAAGACAATCTAATATAAATACAATAAATCCATGGTTCATGTGAGATACATGTAAGACACTAATGAGAGACATGGAGTTGCTCCTTATTTAAAAAAAAAAAAAAAAAACTTTTCCTCTACATTAAATTTCATTGTACATTTTTTTTGTTGCAGCTTAAACATAAAATAAAACATGTAGTAAATATACAATTATGAATGAAGATCTGTAGTAGTGGCTCTTGTTTTTTGTTGTTGTTTTTTTTTTTTTTATCATACATCGCACGGCCGTATGACTGGTTCGGGCAGTTCTGGTCTAAAGAGTTTTTATTAAAATGTGTATAGAGTTTAATGCCAAAAGCAAAAGACAGTCAGTATCAGTATGTTTTTGTTTTGTTTGTTTTAAGACAGTAATTGACTTTTAAACGGTCATTGAACGCTGCATGCAGGCTAAATCAGTGCCAGAGCGTCGCCAAGCAACCGGTTGTCAAGGAGATGTTTGTACTCAGCGGTCAGCTCCTGAAATCAGTGCTGAGCGCAGGGATTTATCAAGTTTTATACACTTTCATCAAAGTATCATTGTCTCTGATTTGTGACAGAGTTAACATGATGTAAGTCATTGTAAAACTGATGGATTCCTCTGACTCGACGACTCACGGGACCAATAACCAGCAGAAAACCCGAAAAGACCAAGCGCTCAGCGTCGTTCTGAGTGTTTATGAGAACTCTGAGGTTTTCAAGTCCTACGGGAATACAGGTAAGCTTGAACGCTGCATTAGTTACTAGCGTGCTCATTAGATTAATTTGGCTTATTATATATAGTTCTGTCAAAAAGCTTTATGCAGGTGTAAAATAAAGCTGTAAAGTAAGAATGCTTTCAAAATAGAAGTGTTTTTTTCTTCTTTAACAAAAAGAGTAAGTAAATGACAGTAAATGAACCCAAATCAATATTTGGCTGCATAACAGCATCAGTTCCTGCAGGTGAACCTGCACAGTTTTAGAAGGAACTTGGTAGTTTGTTCAAAACATCTTGGAGAACTTATAAGCAAATGGCCAATAAGCAAATGGCCACAATTCTTCCATGAAAACCACTCTTGGCCAGACCTCTCTATACAGAAAATAGGTGTACCTGGGTCCCACTGGATTCCACCAGTTCTTTGCTGGTGGCACTGCTGGGCATCATCTGATGTGGAAGGGAAGTAAGCATGATGTGTCTTTCATCTACTACATTAAGTCCACTGCGTCTACAATCCTCAACACTTCCAATATTTCTTCAAAATAGCCTAATAGCACATCTTCAAACCCCAGTCTGCTTTGAAATCTTTGCCTGGGAGAGGCCTTGCTTGCTTGTGTCTTGATGCTATACACAGTCTTGTTTGGTGTATGACTTGTGACATGAAACTTCTTCCACAACCTTAACCGTAGTCACAGAGTTTGGTTGTTTTTCACCAGTTTTTAGCCTCCTACACAGCTGTTACTCTGTCAGTTAATGACTGTGTTTCAACCTAGATCTGAAATTGATGATACATAGTTTTCACCTTACTCTGATCCTACAAAATCTCTGACTTTGTTCATGTGTACAAAGTGTGCAAGTGTAAGAACTGAAGTCAAAGTGTAGTCACACCAAATATTAAGATGATCCGGATTTTATTCTGTTCATTTACTTTCCATTTTGTTAATTATTCAAAACATGATGAAAAAGCTGACAGTTTTGTGTTGAACAAATAAGTTTAATCTCTTTACTGCAATTACAATTTCTTTTTTCTTTCTTTTTTTTTAAGTCTCTAAAGAAATTAAAAGATGGCACTATATTATCATAAATTTGATATGAGTGCTTGTCAGTGACGTGTTAGTAATCTCCACAGGCACTACTTCTGTATAAATATATAAATAAATAAAAAATGATAAATAAATAAGGGCTCGTCCAGTAGTATTATGTGCACATAATAACATTTCGTAATCAACATGATCTGAAATGTTTACATGATTAAATGCTTTTATTAAATTCAGGACATTTCTTTATTTCTGGTGGTGTCTCCAATTTAAGATGGAAATTAGTAACATGTGAATATGGACTTAAATGCAGAATGCCTGTTGAAGAAGGTTGAGAATCTGCTGAAGAGCAGGGCTGAAGCAGGAGATACCCAAGCCAGCTTCTTGCTAGGATATCTCTATTATGAGCAGGTAATTATTTGAGAGACTCAGTGATTTTTTAGATACAGACTGGCAGTGAGAGACTGCTCAGTGGGAGTATGGATTGCATTCATGGATTTTTAAAGCCACCAAAATCCAATTACTGGACCTTGTGATTTATGTCAATTTTTATTAATTAATCTTTTATGACAGCGCCACTATAAGGATGCTGAGGCTATATTTGATGGGATTAAGGAGAGAGAACCTGAAGCTCTCTACCAGCTGGCTGTTATGTACTATGATGGACTTGGTACCAATGCAGACCCTGTAAGTTTTGCTTGAATGGTGGTGTTTTACAGGAATTAGGTATAGATGGATACAGTAACATTATGCCTATTTACTACTCCCTGTATAATCTTATTAAAACAAAACAGCTATGATGAACTCCTAGAAGTGAACAATATTCTGTTTCATAGTGTATGCTGTATATAAAAAAAACATTAAATTATATATTATATTCAATCAACCTATTTTAGGTCCCAAAGTGTTTTGTTCCTCAACAAATGCTATTACAATGAGTATTACATTTATTTAGTGACTAAAAATGCCCTTAGATTTAATGTTTAGAAACATCATGTAGGACAAGTTAGTCCCTGTTTTAGACCACTTTCAATACGAGATCTATACACTCTTATTCTCTCATCCTCCTTTTTTTTTTCTCGCTTGAAGGTACACAATAAAACAACACAGCTTTATACTAACAAACCTGAATAGGTGTCTTCCTGGTGGAAAACTTACAAATAGTATAAATGTTAAAGTATATATCTTACATCATGTCAATAATGACACATTGCATTACACCATGTGATGTTACAGCATTGTTTAAATCTGTTTATTACTAGGCTTGAAACATGCAGAGTCTCTGTGACTGAGCGGTTACTATAGAAATGATAATATGTACACGATTCCAGCCAATAAATGTGTTGTGTGTTCATTTCCTTCCTGTCCTAAACAGAGCAAAGCAGTGGACTATATGAGAAGAGTAGCTGAATGCGACACAGGCAGAGTCAGATATGCAGCCTTGTACAACCTGGGAAGAGCTTACCTGCAGGGATATGGAGTGCAAGCCTCCAGGGAAGAGGCAGAAAAGTGAGTGCAGTCAGAGTAGCCTCTGAAGAATAAAAAACAAATAAAACATAAATCAATTAAAAAATCTTTAGTTCTGAGTAGCATCTCTTCATGCCTGCAGATACTGGCTCATTGCCGCAGATGATGGAAACCCAAATGCCAGCGTGGCAGCTCAGTCCTCTCTCGGCTTGTTGTTTTGTAGCCCTGAAATACGGGATCTTAAAAAGGTAGTGAAGCACTGACTAGCAAACCTTTTGTATAAAAATATGAAAAAAATTACAAACAAGAACAACTGATGAAGCTTAGCAAAGTTCAGATGTATGTATGATACCCTGATACTATGTCCCTATCCCAGGCATTTTATTGGCACTCTGAGGCCTGTGGTAATGGCAGCCTGGAATCCCTGGGGGCGCTAGGAATCATGTACCTACATGGATACGGTGTGTCTAAGGACCTGCAGTCTGCTTTTCACTGTCTCACAGAGGCGGCGGCGAGGGGTAACGTTTATGCCCAGGGCCACCTTGTTGCTTACTACTACCAGCGCAAAATCTACACCAGAGCAGCACTTTTGGCTGAGAGGTATCACAAGTAAATAATCAAAGGCAAAGTCATTAAGTAGGCATTCAAAAATTATTCAATTATACTCAATACAAAATACCAGTCAAATTCAGATACTGTACAGAGAGTTAATTGTTCGCAGGCAAGTAAAATTGGTCACAAAGTGTCTCTACAGTACACCTGCTTCTTTACTTGGAACGACTGACTCTGGTTTCTTATAGTGCGAGCTCAGTAATGAATTATATTTGAGTTTTTTTCAGTTTTCCCCAAATAGGGAAATTAAACAGAATGGGGTTTATTAGTAAAAGAACAAAATTAGCATCTTGGTGGTGTAAGGGCGATTAGCCACCTCCAACCCAAATAGTTTCAATAGGGTTTGTACAGCACAGCCTATGCTAACAATTTTTCAAAGAACAACACTTTTATTGCTACATGTATTGTTCCCCCAATTGTCTTTATCTTTTTATATCCATGCTTAAGTTATAATTAGTCACTAAATTGCAACTTTTCCTGTCAGAACACTTAATGCTAGCGTATTACTCTTCAGTGTTAAACAGCCCTGAAAGTTGAGACTCCTTCCAAAAATCTCCAACCAAGACCAACTCATTTCAACCTTTCAAGTCCCTGTGTTTTTGTGACATACGTGTTTATATACTAGATTGAGTACATGAGTAGAAACCTGTGACTTGACATTCATCGCTGCTAGTCAGGTAATTCGGAAAATCAATCGTTTATGATGATAATAAAACCAAACTGATGAGCTTGGCTAAAGTTAGCTAATTTGCAAGACTTGTGTGGACTCTGGATTATAGAGACATCATGCCCTTCCTTCATATGTTTCTGAGTAGCTGTAGCAAATGAACCATTTGCTTATTTATGTATTTGGAGTTCTTTTGGAACGTTTAGGATTTAACATCAAATATATGGACAAAATTTTGTAGACACCTGACCATAAGATTCATATGTGCCTTTCGAACACACAGTTGGATAAAAGTGTGTCAAAGGAGTGAGTTTAATTTAAAGTTAAATGTAATGTACAGTGTATGCAGTTATAGGTGCCTACCTACAGATCTGGAACAGATCACTAGACTGTTATTAATATAGTAGATAAAGTCCCAGAACCAAGATGTAGAGCTCATAAGTGGTTACAATACAGGCATTAAATCTCCAGAAAATGTGCAATAAAAATTTAACCCCTCTTACTATATATTATCCAGTTATTTATCTTAGGTTTCACTGGCTACACTATGCATATGCACATAGGTATTTGGACTTTTCAAGCCATGTGTCATTCTTCCCCAAACTGACTTGATTGTTCTTGTGGCTGAATGAACACAAATCTCCACAACCACACTCTAAAATCTAGTGGAACATAGAGCGTGGAGGTGGTCATAACAGCAAATGAGTGAGAAATACCAAACAAGTGGTTAAAGAAAAAATATATGCTTATGCATTGCAGGGTGAGCAAGTATGAAGATGTTAGTGAAATAGCAAATTTCACCAGCTGCAGTTCTGAGTACATTTGTAAAGGCATAGCTATTGGCCTGTTCTATTTTGCCCGCTGCATCCAGCTCGGCCGGGGAGTCACACAGAACACAGAAAAAGCACAGTATTATTACGCTAAGGTAAGGCGCTGATTATACCTGAATATACAGTGTAACAGACATTTACTAAATGAGCAAATCATGTGGCAGCAGCACAATAACTAAAATATTGCAGAAACAGAAACAGCTATATACAAACTTCAGAATAAAGACAAATGTGATCTCAGTATCTTTGTCCAATGCATAGTTGTGGGTGTCAGACAGGCTGGTGTAAATTATTTTGAAACTGCTGATTTCGTCTACACAGATTGGTTTGTTTAAAAAAATTAAAAAAAAAAGATGTCGCTAGTGGGCAGCATAGAAATTCTAGAATCTAGAATAGAAAATGATAAAAATAAATATATTTTACCTTTATGTCAGCATTGTCAAACCATGTAAACTATGATGTATATAAAAAAATAGAAATATAAAAAAAATATTCAAATAGTATAAATTTCACGCAGCACTTTAACTGAAACATCACCAAAACCTTCAGTATTCATCTTCCACTATTGACATCATAAATTACTGTTCAGTATTCAATACAGAAGCACCTTGTTGAACAACAAAGATAGGCTTGTTCAAGCTGCCAGAAAGTCTACAATAATTCAAATAAAAAAAATTACATTTTATACTCATGATACCTAAAAAAAAAAAAAAAAGGCATCATAGAAAGCTATATAAAATATACATTGGGGGAGATGGGCTACAACAGCAGAGCACATTAGCCAAGAAAGGAAATCTGAAGCTACTATGAGCACAGGCTTTTTAATCCTAGATGTTTAAAGTGAAAATTAATTCTTCTAATTCATAAATCATTTACTGTATCTGCATGATTTTAGGTTTTGTTGGGCTGCCACATGATTGGCTGATCAGATAATTGCATGAATGAGCAGGGATACAAGTGTTCTTACTAATCTGGGTTGTAAATCTATGTTTGTATATTTATGTTTTAATGTGATATATAGAATGACCCCTGTGCTAATGAAGAGCTTCACTGATATTGACATATGTTGCTTTTTGTGATGTGTATGTGTAGCACATGAGTTGTTTCCCCCCCTCACTTCTTTCTTTTCAGGCAGCCCTGATGAACCCAGGAGTTTTTAAGGACCTCCAGATGAACCTCATTAATGGCAGAATGTAATATTTATATACATGAAGTGCTGCCACATTAAATTCACCAAATGCAGCTGTTGATTGTTCACAAAGTAGACTTAGTTTTCTTTCCTCCAATTATGGTACTTGGGTGAAAAACCTTTAAATGATCAAACACATCTCACCTACTTGATGTGGTTACAACTTCTGACCTCGATGATAATTTAGAATCACTTTTATCCTGCTGATTGATCCTGGTCAGGGCCACGTGGATCCGAAGCCTATCCCAGAAACACCACTTCATCATAGTGGACCATTCACACACTCACTCCTACACCTAAATGCAATTTCACAGAGCCGATAGAACATCTACTGATGTTTTTGGGAGGTGGGAAAGAAACTGAGAACCCCCTTGTGAACACAAGGAGACCTCACAAACTCCACACATAATAACCCACACTCAGGAGCAAACTAATGACTGAAGCTGTGGGTTCTACCTGCTTCATCACCGTGCCAGCCACATTTATGTATAAGGAATAACAGTAATAAAATGAGTGACACAAATAGTCTTTTGCGATTTATTGCTTATAAATGCTCTAGTCTATTGTTGGTAAAAATAAAATCTATAATAATAATAATAATATCACAAATTCAACTAGCACAATAACCTTACATTACACATTGCACAATTAAAAGCCTTCATAATGACCACGACATGTACTGTAATGTAGGTAGAGAAGTTCAAGAGGTCCAGGTTTTCATTTTCTCTTTTTAGACAAGTACAACACTCATTCCACTACTTTCACATTTTATGACCTTATTGTCCAACATAATTCCTATAGACAATAAAATGAAAAAAGAAAAAAAAAAAAAACTTGGTTAGCATTAAATCTAGTTTGTTATAAACCAGAAAGAGAACAAAAAACCCCAAAAAGTAAACAGCGATGTCCATCAGGTCCTGTAGTATGATGCCATCAAGTCGAGCACTTTCATAGTGATTCGTGTGATTCTTAAATAAAACTTCCATTTAGCATTTTCAAGTAACAAAATATTAAGTGAAGTTGAGGTGAATCCTCAGTCAACAAGGGACTGTGCACGAGTTTAGATCGTGCAACGTTCTATCTCTTCGCTCAGCTCAGGGCAGAGTTCTTTGAGGAGCATCTCGAGCAGGACCTGAAAATAAGAAGGGAGGGGGAAAAAAAAAAAACCCATTAGCGGACTAGACTTCCCTAAATAAGATGATCCCTGCACGGCCACTAGATGGCATCAGTGTATCAAAATATCATAAATCAAACTAAAGAAAATGTTTAGGGGAAAACAGGGGATGGACAACTAATGTTTCTCATTTCTTAATGTATACCTCCTTGGTTGCACTTTTAGCTAATCCTTATCTAACAAAACATTTTAATTGAACCTGTTTTTTTATTTCCCTATAACATTAATGTATCTCTGGTGCTTAGTACTGTATTATTTTTCTGGGGTTTTATTATTATTATTTTTTTTTTACTTTTATCGCTCAATTTGCCCTGAAATCCTCTCTTCTTGATTATCGCCAATGTTGTGTGCCAATGATGTGTCGTGGGTTAAAAGGATTTTAAAAAAAAAACAAACAAACAAAAAAACTACACACACACACACACACACACACACACACACACACACACACACACACACACACACACACACACACACACACACACACACACACACACACACACACACACACACACACACACACAATAAATTCAGAAATGTTCTTTTATGAGATGAGGAGGGAAATGCTTACAACTGATTTCTTAAAGTTATAGAGTAAAGAAAATACTCAACCTCTAAATTTAAAGATATTTCCATGATGGCCCTCTATCAGTAAAATAAAAGCGGAAGAATTAATAGTGTCAGGTGCGGATGAGATAAAACAAAGTACAGGTTAGGCTGGAGTTACTGAGAATAAATGATATACACTTACGTAAAGAAGATGCTTGTTGGCACTGGATTCCTGAAGTGCATTGAAGATCTTAATGATCCCGTAACGAGCGTTCTGCTGCCCCACTAGATTCTGTAATGCATCTAATTGCCAAAAAATTAAAAGTTGCTTGGTTACAGTTTGCTCAAGCTATTAATCATACCACAGTGTGAAAGCTGGATTCACAAGTCCCAATCAAGTTTTATAATGACACTATTTATTATTATGTAATTTACAGATTTTTAATTCGACTGAATTATCAGTACAAAGTGGATTGATTTTTTTTTTTTTTTTTTTTTTGTTACTAAGTGCTTTCCATCGCCTGGACTCATCTGGTTCCACGGACAATGACGGCGGCGTGCCAAGAGCTTTGAAGCTGAACATTAGTGAGCTCTGTGCTAAGAGGCTCCGATTGCATATGCTCTGTATTTGCAAAGATGAGTGTGTGTGGTTGATGCACTTAACCAAAAAGAATTGAATTTAAATCAAATACTACCACACGAGCGTCACTGAAGTATTTGCAGCTTCCTCAAAATAACAATTATACTATTGCAATCCGAATCACTTTGGGGATTTTTTCTTAATTTAATTGAATTAATTAATTTCCGATTATGATTTCAAATACACAAATCTCATAAAATGAAGTGGGGGGAATCAGAACTTTAACACTGGCTAATGACTTGTATATAAATAAATAGTCAAATTAGTAATTCACAAGCATGACTAAATTAGGCATTACGTAATATTATTCCAGGAGAGTCAGTTAAGGTAGATTTTGTATATTCTTCTAATTTGGGGGCTGATCTGTTGTCAAGCAGAAAAAGTGCATCTTGTTCAGTTTAATGGACTTATGTGGGTAATTGCAGAACATCAACAGTGCCTCCAGGCGGAATAGTCTTCATAAAAGGACTCCAGATTGCATACCGTCTCATCAAAACATGAGAATTGAAGGTCATCCGGTAAACAAACAATATTAGTTATTTCTGTATAGCACAGGAAGCAAAAAAAGAGCTCGAGAGTGTGTAGGGTTTGAGAGACACGGTGCTCTTACCGGGGATGTTGTCCAGCAGTTTCTGCTGTGCTCTTTCCTTGGTCTCACGGCGCTCGGCATCTGTGCGAGATTTGTTATGTGGTGCTAGTTTCCCGTTAGGCCAGAACGTGTCTCGGAATATGTTAAAGTAGTAAACCAACATCTGCTCACTGAAGATCCAGTTTACCGTGTCTCTAATCTGCCTAGAAAAGATTACAGGTAAATGGAGGCAGACAGGGGAATCTTTCAAAACTTACTTCACAAATTACTTTCCATTATGTTTTATTTTATTTCTACCACCAATCTAATGTAATTATAAAAAGGTATTATACACAAGTCAAGAATTCTGTTGATGAGAGGTCAGAGGAGAATGGTCAGACTGCTTTAAGTTTAAAGATATGCATACCTTATGCAATGAACATATGCAACCTTAATTCAAGCAAACTATAATAGCAGAAAACCTTATAGGGTTCCACTCCTGATATCCAAAGCCTCGAATCTCAGGCTACAGTGGGCACTGAATTACTGCAAATGAAAGATAAAAAGATTAACACATATTGTTTCTATCTTTAACTTCTGGATTCCTGTCAATGCAAACTGGTCTGGCCATTCTCCTCTCTTACCTCTCTCATCAACAAGACATTTCCCCCTGCAGAGATACTGTTTAATGGATGTTATATATTTTTTTCACACCAGTAATATAAACTCTAGAGACAGTCAAGTGTGAAAATGTTAAGAGATAAGCAGTTCCTAAAATACTCGCACCAGCCTGTCTGGCAAACATGCCAACAAAATATCACTCAGATCACCGTGTTTTTACATATATATACAATCATATTTTACTGGTTTAAGATGACTTGTTGATTAGTAGATAAGTAGTGTAGTTGTTCAGTAGTATATAGAGAAACTTGAAGTAATAATGGCTCGCTTTCAAAAGTATGAAAACACTAGACTGAGAGGCTAAAGATTGTCCAACAAGTCACAATCGTCTACTCAGCATGCAGATTCTATCTAAACACAGTGCCCACAGTTTCAGTACATCCCCATCAGTGTGTCTTTTTAGGCATGACCACAGCATGCATGATAGGGAAACCTGGGAACCTTTCAATCATGGTTCTCTTTGACAGGGTCACAGCAGCCCACAGCAGGAGATTGCTTTACTTCACTTTGCTTTCCTGGAAATTTGATTAGCTTTCAGGCACTGTCAAATACCAGTCAGACAATGAGCAGCCTTTCTTACTTGTTTATCGTCCTTCCAAAAGTGACTTGGACTAGTGCAATAAGTGTCTTCCGTACCCACTTGAACACTGCGGGGGAAAATGACACAACATTAGTTTTTGCAGTAAACTGCACTTCAGGGGACAATCATTCCGATAAAACTGCATTTCCCTAAAGAGCACACAAGAAACACACACAGACATACAGCTAAGGATGCACTGATAATCACACTGCATGCAGTGGATCAGACAGGTACAGGATTTCACTTACTGCCCCTGAGTTCAAACACTTCTCCAATAAGCATGAAGAAGGGCTCGGCAAGGACATCTTTCCTACCGTCCGGCTCGTCGCCGTAGTCTGAGAGATCGCTGTCATCCTCAGCCTCATCCTGACAGAAAAGGATAGAGACCAAGAGAGAGTGATGCATTTAAAACCGTGTCTTTGTATTTCAATTAGGTGTTGTAAAGTGCCTTTCTCAGTCTCAATGTATATGCTAAGTCTACCCATGAGCCGCATTAAAATATTTTATTCCTCTTCCTGTTTTTATTTTGTCCCTAATGGTGTGGCAACATTTCTCAGCATTGAGATTGTGATGTGTTTTTTAATCAATACACAACAATAGAGTGCAGTACCTTAAGCTGAGCTTGCTTACAGTTGCGGTGTGCATGCACAATCGCATTACTCTCTACACTGTCTAGCATAGCTCGAAATGTTGGCACAGAGCTATTTCTATGGTATCGACGTTCTACCAATCCTGTCACTTCATACACTGTTTAAAAATTGTTGTGTGTGTGTGTGTCACCTCTTGATGGGAGAAAAGATCTCCTGGCAGTCTCTCCAGAAAAGAGGCAAGGGAGAACGTGGATTTTTTCTGGATGTCAGTGACCTTAAGGTGCTCTGGTGATGGGCTGAGAAATGCATACAGAGCTTCGCTCTGGCACATACGCTCATCGGTCAGCATTTTCTACACAAAAAAAGAAAATCAATCAATCAATTTATCTTTTTATATATATATATAGAGAGATCACATATTGCAACATATTTCTTTATACTTATGAAGGTTGTAAAAGGTTTTATCATAAAGATGGACAAATAACATATAGTGGTAAAACGTCCCCATATCGAGAGTCGTGTAGGGCTAAAAATATACTCCTAATACCCCATTTAAAAATGTCATTCTATGGTCAGTGGAAAAAAACGAAACACATGCACATGGAACAACATAGCCAGCACTAAATCACCTCCAGTAGTTGGTTCAATCCAGAACCACATTATTTTCTGACTCTCATCAAACCACACTAGATAGTCTAGCACACAAACACCAGTTTGGAACAACACTGCCTGGTTTAGTTCACACCTGAGTGTGATTGTTCTCACCTGCCAACAAACCACTCAGAAAAAAACTTGCTTTATTAGGCCTGACACTGCATATGTTCATGCAAGGGCAATCACCCAAGAGAGCTTTGGATTTTTTGCACCATAAAAAATAAGAGGCTGGAGACTGCACATCCAAATGGCAGGCTTATTAAACATGAGACTGAGAACATCTGGCTAAACCTTTCACTGATTTAAAATCTATATGATTAACATACAAATAAAATACAAGTTGTTCATAACTATTTTAATTTATATGCAGAATAATTGTACCTCCAAACAGAAATAAAAGAAAGACAGTGATATGAAACTTTTGATTCTTGCTCTTCTCTGTCAATACCTATACATGTCTCCAGTCTCAGTTGCTCGGTCATGAGCGACATCCAATCAGACTACACATAGTCTCAACATCCCTTTAGCTGACAGGCACAAACAAGCTACCCAGGGAGCTGAAATTGCATTGGTTCCAAAAAAATAATAAATAGTGACATTTGCAATTGTAGGCTGAATAACTGCAATTTGTGCAACATGGCAGTATTAAAGCTCACCTGCAAAAATGTGTTCAGTTGGTTTTTGGATTTCTCAAGAAATTTTTGGTCAATAGACTTGAATGGCAGTTTGCTGAGCGAGGGCAGCTGAACCTTCTTCAAAGAGGGAAAACACTGGAGAACGACAGAAAGAGAGGCAGGTGGCCTGTGGTGTTAGAGTTTTGTCATGCGTAATTTGTATCACATCTGAAAACATGCGACGGCTCGATGACTCATCTCGTCGCCATAGCAACTCGGTCAGGGACACGGCAGAGTCTCTGTCGACTCAGATGTCGGCACTGAAGTGAGGATTAAATGCTCTCTGAAAGAAATTAGCGTATGTCAAGTAATCAAATGTCCCCAGGTGACATGTACCTCAGTCAGCTTCCTGTGCAGGGCCTGAAACTCGCTCAGCTTCCTCGTGACAAACCAGCTGCTGTTCTCCGAGTCTTCACTTTCCAAAAGACTCACTGCTACTGAATAGAACGCCATTTGCTCACTGTTCTCCTCACAAGCCTGCAGGTGTAGACAGACACATCATACAAAAAGTACGTCATTTGTTTCTGGGATGAATTGCGGGATGCGATTTAAAGGGGTTTTACTGGCAAAAGATGAAAAAAATCTGAAACCCATGTTGCTTAATAAATATATTTTTTTACACAAAATTTCAAATAGACATATAGTCAGTGATTTGGATTTGCCAGGTGCAATTCAAGAGATGCATAAAATAAATCTTCAATATTAAAAAATAATGGGCAAGTAAGAAAGTTCTGCTGGTTTTCAACATGGGTTCATCTGAAAATCGCTCTGCTTTGCGTTCTTTTTTGATGGAGGGTTTTAAAGCACCCAGGCCCCTCACAGGTGTTCGCACTGCTGCCCAAACACAACTCCTTTCTTTCTATATTTATTTTCTGCTGCAGCAAATCAGAGCTAAAATAAACAAGCTATAAACAAGGCCACGGTGTCATAGACGTGTGGCGCAGCTGTTGTGCAATTATGTCGCTCTCCATTTAAATTCTAGTCCTTTTTTTGTATAGCACATTACATAGTAGACAAAACAGACTTTAGAGAAATCTGGGTCTAGATCTAGATTCCTAAACTAGAAAGCTGGATGCAACGAAGGCTAAGAGAACTTCCTAAAATGACCTGAGCCTAAACAACACTATTAAAAATGCAGGGTTTTTTCCTTCTAAAACAAACAAACAAACAAACAAATAAATAAATAATACCAATAATAATAATAATAAATAAATGAATAATTTATTTATTTAATTATTAATTTATGCTTAATGAGCATCATAGCTAGCACTAAAGTCACATTTAGCCACATGAATAAAATAAAGTCAAGTCAGGTACTGATGTAGGGTGAGGAGGCCTGGGAACTTAATTCCATATTGTGGATAATTATAATATATAAGTAACAAATTATTTGATCAATTATTTCATACTGAAATGATAAATTATTAATTATTAACTACAAAGCCAAAATGTTGTGCATGAAAAGTATGAACTCATGATTTCCAGAAACTTTCTTTTGATACTTCAAATCATCTCCATCAAATCATTTTTATCTAAATGAGCCATTTAAAAAAGCCATGCAGTCTTTTTTTGCCAAATCAAACTAATAATCTTGAAATGGTTCAAGCAGAGTCACAATGTGTTACAGGGGACTAGATTCAACCCCAAAAGATTACACTTTGGTTACGGTGTTTACAGCCTAGAAGAAGCTGCTTTCAACCCCTTTCACTTCATATAGCGATCACAGAAAACGTAAAAATAGTAAATAAAAATAAAATAGTGAATAAATGTAAAAAAATGCTAATTTGTATACAAAATCTATTAATTTTTTTTATCTTTTAACTGAAAGTAATCTTTTTGGTCATTACTAGTGGCCAAACTTTGTGTGCCTCCCTTAGCAGCTGTGTAATTCAGGGAAGGAAGGAAAGAAAAAATAAATAATAATAAATTGTTGTTCGTAAAGCAACTTAAGTCACTCGGCAGACTAACCTCGGCTGTGTTAATCACAGCTCTCCATGTGCCCAGATTCTCACACCACCAGTCTGTACGCGAGATATGCAGCTGCAGTTCACTGTGCTCCTTCTCCATTACCCCAATCTCCTCTTTCAGGAGACACACAATCTGCATGCACAAACACACATATAAACACAATGATGCTAGCAATCCCATCCCAGCTGCAAGTGAAGTGTGTCATTTTATTTTGTGGCTATTAATAAATGATGAGGACACAAAGTTAATACATGAAAACAACAGCACAGTTGAATTCACAAAGATCCCAGACAGTGTGTGCTCTTGAAATGGAGTTAGACAGAAAGGCACATGTCTGGCTTTTTAAGGGTGAATCTACAAGGGCACTTGACACCTCCTGGCAGCAAAGAGAAGACTATAACAAGAGCAGCTCCGCTAAAGATGAATGCTAATAGTGACCCCGGGTTTAACTGAGGTGCATATTGTGCACCAATTGCGGTTAAGATTAATAAATCAGGCCATAGCAAGGTCAAGCTATCTGTTACTAAAGCCCAGAAGCATTTTCACAGTCTGAGTACCGGTAATGTAAACCTATATTTGGTTTGCTAAATACAGAAATACAAATTAATCAGGAGCCTAGTTTTGTTTTTTTGCATGTGCAATGGATCTTCTGTCCCATTCAATAGGCACACCTTTTTGTCAGGTCTGGGAGCATTCTGTATTGAGCCCAGAGCTTGGCGTTTGTACTCCAGTCTTTCGCAGAGTTGCCAGAGTTTGTTAGCAGCATAGCTGGCCTGCTCGTTAATACCTTTACTGCCCTCGTCCAGGGTCACCTCTCCGCCGTCCATGGTCTGACACTGTATACGAAAAACACACAGCAACACACAAGCATAAACATGGCCAGGTCAGGTCATGTTAATCGCACATGTAGTCATGACAAAAGGTGAAAACCATATTGTTAAATCCTATGCAATAAACCAAATGTCATTATAATGAGTAAGCAATTACTTTATCCAAGGCCTAGTTGTTATTATAACTTATGTTTTAAGTATATCTTTTATGTGCAGTCCATAAAATTGTCCAACTTTATTATATATAAAAAAAAAAATAATAAATAGGCTTTTTATTTCATAGCCAGTTTACAGTTTAGATTGTTAAATGTACCATTGGTAATCATCATATATATGTGCACTCCATTTTCCACTTTGGCTACATTGACTGCAGTCTGAAAAGCCTGTGTGCTGTGGTTAGTGTAAGTCACGATTCAGAGGCATGTTGTGTGGTATGCACTGGCCTAACTAGAAATTCATTTTGTGGAATTAATATTTTGAAATGAGAACATATACAAAATTAAAACCACGGTTGCGTTTCTGATCTAACCTGCAAGTGTGAAACACATGCAAAATACAATAAATGCTATTAATAGTACAACCACTTTAATCTATTCTAACTTTAAACCCTACAGAAATGTTGGTGCTGGCTGATAAAAAGATGAAATATCCGGGTCCTTGAAAAAAAACTACCTGATATTGTATATTTAAATGGATCATATTACTAAGACAAAAAAAATAAATAAAAACAAAACAAGTACAATGTGAAGTATTTATATATATATATATATATATATATATATATATATATATATATATATATATATATATATATATATATATATATATATATATATATATATATATAAAGCTTGCGAGACACGGGCTGCTTTTTTGCTCTTTGGAAAAGGAAAAAGAAAAAAAACAGCCTACAGGTAACCATTAGATATAATTTTACAGCTCACTATAAATATCTCTGCCATTTTATTTAATCTGAGCCGAACTCTCCTGAAACGTGAGTTGCATAGGACCATGGGTGTGAGTAGAACGTAGGGGGGAAACGTGACTGGTCCAGTTTACTGATTTACTGAAAGCAATCAATATACATGGTCTCTTTACTGGATTGCAATCAATCATAATGAAATGTGAAAAATTGCATTTGTTTCTGTGATGCTCATCACTGAAAGCACATTAGAATTGTAGCCTTTATTACAGGGTATGAAAGGCTGATTGTCACTACATTGTTATAAATTGCTCAGGTACCTGAAAGCAAAATGGTGTTTAGCTAATATTATTCATTTAACTGTCAGTCACTACGCCCTTTTCCTCACACAGCCCTATTCTTCAGTGTGCTATGACGCAAGTACTTACGCTATCATCTTTTTCCTCACTGCTGGACTGAGAGCTGCTTCTTTGCTCCTCCCATTTAATAAGACGGTCATACAGATCACTGACGAGGAACGAGGGGTAATATCGCTCTTTCATGGTCTCATAGACGTCACTCTGGATCTTGTAAAAGACGTCCGTGCCTTTGTTTCCCACCAGAGTCTGTTGGATCTCCTTATAGAGAGCTTTCTCTACTGGGATCTCTCGACTCTCTACAAAGAAGTTCTGGTAGATTTCACCTACCAACTGTGGCACCTCGCTCTGCATTAAAAACAAAAAAACAAAACAGAATTAAGAGGGTGCCATAAAATAAAAATAGATTTATTTATTTTACAAACAGTTAATTCGATTAACTTCATTTAGAACTTTTATTTCAGCTTTTATATCATCAAACATCAGCCCCTCAGAAAAAGTGGAATATTGTGTAAGGATATTTTATATATATATATATATATATATATATATATATATATATATATATATATATATATATATATATATATATATATATATATATGTGTGTGTGTGTGTGTGTGTGTGTGTATGTGTATATATATACATATACATATATATATATATATATATATATATATATATATATATATATATACACACATATATACATTACATATATATATATATATATATATATATATATATATATATATATATATATATATATATATATATATATATATATGTATATGTATATATATACACATACATATACATACATACATACACACACATACAAATAAATTTGTATATATAAATAAAAAACAGGGCAACTCATTTTCACCCTCAATAATAGTAACTATACTAATAGTGAAAAAATAGTAACAATAATTCATCAATTGCAGGGTTTTAATTAAAGATTTTTCATGTGCAAACACTTTTAGACAGCATACTGGATGTAATCATTTTCATGTGTGTGTGTAAATAAAAGCCAATCAATCAGATTCAGTAGATATGAACTTTGTTCTGTCCATCTCCTGAAAGTGGGGGTTTGAGGGGTTTGAGGGTTAGCTTGACTATAATAATGCTAATAATGCTCTTTTTTTTTTTTTGTCACATATACTTTATAGCATAGTGGCATCCTTTCTTTACATATCACAGCTTATTAGGAAGCTGGGGTCAGCCATGATACAGCACCCCTGGAGCAGAGGGGGTTAAGAGCCTTGCGTAAGGGCCCAACAGTGGCAGCTTGGCAGTGCTGGAGCGCAAACCCTGACCTTCCAATCAGTAACCCAGACCTTTAATAATTGAGACCTTAGCATAACAATTGAGATACCACCTCTAATATGCCAATATGATAACTTTCTTGACATTAACCTTTAAACAAAGCTAATGCAGAACAAGGAATACAATACTTAACTTATCTGGCAATATGAATGCAATTACTGCAGTACAATATGTAGAAAAAGTACAATAAAAACACGTAGAATTCTACTGAGTGGAAGTGCAAATAATTCATACCCTTGACATGTTTTGTGTAAAAATCATAGAGGGCCTTGTGGAGCACCACAAGGACATTTTCCCCAATCAATAATCTTGGTACTCTTTTTTTTTAAATTTTTTTTTTTTTTTTTTGTGCATGTGGTGTTCATTAATATGAAGCGTTTTACAAGGGCTCTCTAAATAATGAGCTGATGAACACTGTCAGAACACAGGCAACTCACATTATTCTGTATTATATGGTGCTGGTGCTGCTTAAAAACATTACCCTGCATTTTTTATTTCTTTTTTTGCGTAGGCATGTAGTCATGAGTCCAGAGATCAAAATGTTACAAGAAGCACTGATTGCAGTCCTGGGGGCCAAACATTACAGCAATACTGCAGCACAATTTAGCAGAGTAAAAGAAAATATAAATTTAACAGAACTAAAGAAGTACCCTATTGAAATAATGCCTCCAGCACAAACAACAGTGCTGCCCAGACCATCTTGTGCTCATCAGATGATATTGTTAACATAATACAAGTGAAAGATATGTATTCAGAAATAAGCTAGTTCACTAGTCAAAAAAGCATTAAGCGTTCAAACTTTAAGCAAATATTCTTCTTATTATATTTCTGGGAATGTGCATATGTTTCTCTAACCTTGTTAGCACTTTTCAGCATCTCTACCAGCTCCCAAAAACTGATGAGGGCTCTTTTATCCACACGCTCCATATAAACACGGAAATGCTCTCGGAACACAGCGTTAGACATGATCTCCTCAAACTGAAGAATCTGTGTGAGAAAAGAAGAAACTTTTTAGGAGTCTTTAAGATACAAACATAATATGAATCTCTATTAAATGTTTTTTTTTCTGGTCACTTTTTTTATTTATTTTTCTTGTGTGAATTTTACCACGATGTGCCTGGAAACACTGAATCACATCACTCAAAATTAATAAACTAGTCATTAATCTTTTAAACAAATCTCAAATCAATTAAGTCTTGTTTCTAATTACTTAAACATTTCTTAACCACCTAACAATATTTTGAGCAAATTCATAGTTTTATGCGTCACATACATGTGACTGGTCTGTGAAATACAACCTCAATTCCAAAAAAGTTGGAGACACTATAGGAAATGTAAATAAATAGATAAAAAAAAATAAAATAAATGATTTGCAAATCTCATAAACCCATATTTAATTCACAACAAAACATGAGGTAAACTGAGGTATTGTACGGTTTTAGGGAAATAAAATAGGGTAGTTTTTAAATTGATAGCTGCAACACTTCTCAAAAATTGCAGTATGTGGTTTAACACTGTGTTGCTGACATATACAAGGCTTTCCCCAACCAGCACGTGCTGCTGTAAAACCTGTATACAGTATGCCTTTCAGCATTGACGGTGCCTTTCCAGATGTGCAAGTTGCCCATTCCATTGAGACTAATGCACCCCCATATGATTAGAGAACTAAGTGCTGATAACAAGCTGGATTGTCCCTCTCCTCTTTAGACCAGAGGACATGGCATCCACAGTTTTCAACTTTGTCTCTGACAATGACATTCGGTCCAGAGAAGACGGGGGCATAACCCTCTAAACCGAATCATGTTACTGGCCTCTTGACATTAACCGAATTAACTGCAAAATGTTTCTCTGGCTATTTCTTTTCTTGCCCTGTACCCAAAATTGGAGATGTGTTGTAGCAATTATATATTTATATATATATATATTTATTATATTATATATTTATTATATTATATATATATATATATATATATATATATATATATATATATATATATATATATATATATATATATATATATATATATATATAAAAAAGTCCTCTGTTTTTCCTCAAAACGGTACAAATTCTATTGGTTTAATTTACATCTGACACGGTGTCCCATTTTTATTTTTTTAATTGGTTGAATAAACAATCAAATTGAAAAATAAAACTATAATAGAGCAATAAATAACTTACATTTACAAAAATTTTAAATATGGAATAATAAAATTAGAACTAAAATATAGAGTCTAAAATGTATATATTTTCCAGCCATATGTGGTTCTTCCCCAAACAGTTACCACAAAGTTATAGGCAAAGAACTATATAGAATATGTCTGGATGTAGTAGAAGTACATTTTCCCTTCACTTGAACTAGGAGACCCAAACCTGTTAGAGCATGGCAATGCTCCTGTGCACAAAGCGAGCTCCATGAAGATATGGTTTACATGGGCTGGAGTGGAAGATCTTGAGTGGCCTGCTATCGAGCTCTGACCATAACCCTATTAAACACCCAGGCCTTCTCACCCTACATCACCCTACCCTACTTGCTTTACAAAAGAGCACTAGTGTGCTAAATTATAGAGGTTAAGTTAACAGCAAATTTGGTATGGGATGTTCAAAAAGCGTATATGCATCTTATGGTCAAGCAAACGAAAACTTGTCAATATAGTGTACATACTTAATGTAGTTGTGGGAAAGAAAAGAAAAAAACTCTAGCATTAGTGAGGCACTGATAAACCACGGCTTGAAATCCATCCTAAAAGTGTTTAATGGGGTTTATGTTAGTGCTCAGGCCACTCAAGTTCCTCCACATCACTCATGGCAACCCATAAAGTTCATAAAGATCCGGTGAATTATACGTCAAATACTGTATGTAAATATAAAAGCAGTTTCAGGTCGGTTTGCATTTATTTTGAAATAACAGGTTTTAGATTGGAAAGTAAGAAAGTAAAAAGCTTCTTGCATAAATTTCATCTGCATCCCTCAATTAGGGTTTAACAGACAGCTCATGTGCACAGTAACACTTTTGGCATTTAGTGTTAAGATGTAATAAAGACAAAGATGTAAGTACACGCATCACCATTAAATGACTGGATAACCAAGTGGATCACCATTAAGGATTTAGTGTAACTGCAGTAGTCTAGATTTTGAGTGATTTCACAATGGAGTCTAATTTTGTAGTAGTATTAGCATAATGTAAGTAAGTTGCTGTTATGATGCATTTTAGAACTCGTAAAGAAAACTTGCTGTCACGCAAATTGATAACCGTGCCTGATGCATGGCACATTATCTGGATGAAGATTTCAATATTACACAGATATTCATAATCTGTAATTATAGTAAGCTCTCGTAGGATGACAAGACACAAAACTCATTTGGTAGTTGAGGCTGGGAACAAGGTTTAATATCTGGTGAGCCTAAAGGGATACAATAAATTGTCGCACTAAAGTACAATGTGAACAGACAGCACCTATGAAATGGAAGGCACCTATGAAATTTAAACATCTTAAACAGCAAGAGACAAATCTGTCTGTGCTTTATTATGAGTTAACCAGGCAGCCCTAATAAGAAGACCATGTAATGTCATTAAGTGAAGAGCAAGGTTAAGTAATAGCATGCTTCCTTTTTGAGAAAGGTGATGAGAGAGAAGAAAGACCAAAGAAGCAAAAGATTGTTGAAAAATGTGGTACAATATTGATATGTGAATTCATTTCCGGAACAATCAGTCAGTCAATTATATTTGAGGGTTAGTCAGGTCAGTTGGACCCACCCACTGCTGGCAAAAACAAAGCAGAAGCAATAGCTGAAAAAAGTTGCATGCATAGCGAGTTTTCCTCTGTTTAAGGGAAAAAAAAAAAAAGTGAGAGTTCTTTGTTTAAATTAAATCATCAGGAAGGAAGTTTGTAAAAGTCCTACGAACACAGAATCCAATCTGACTTCCTAATAGCTTTTTATGCTCTTTACAGAGAGCAAAAGTTTAAAGCTACTTGATGAAATGTAATGGCACCACTGCATTTTTACACAGAACCTGAGACTGAGATGGTTGTCAGACTTAAATTCAAACCACAGAAACGATCAAGCGCAGTTATACCTACAAATTAGCATGTTTGTGTGTGTGTGTGTGTGTGTGTGTGTGTAAGTGCACTTGTTTGTGTATGTGTGTGCATGCGTGTGCTTGCATGTCCAACTATACAATATATTATATTTGTGCTGATCTTATGACTGGCACGCTTATTCATAACATCTAAGCCGCTCATTAATCTCAGTTCTTAGTAATGTGTGTTTTGAGAAAACTGGCATCTTAACAACAATAAAAATTTAATTCACTGTGCAGCCTACTAAGAAAATTATCCCTCCATTGCACCAGTCCCCAATAGTTTGTTAGCTCATGGGAAACCCCTGCTATATTCATGTGCAAAGGATGTTGATGAACTGTGCTGAGAAGTGAAGCACTATTACCCTCACCTTCTGGCCCTGAGGCCCGTCTCCCTCATCTTGGTTCCCGTCTTCTTGCTGCTCATAGTTGGGACCACCCAGCAGCCGAATCCTCTTTTCACACTGCTTCTTAGCCACTGTCAGCTGGTTAATGTAGCGCTTCATATTCCTAGCTCGTAACAAGTCAGCCTTCATTGCAGCAGTCTCCTTTCCTTTACTGTCTGTACAGTTGGGAAAGTGTGTGTGTGTGTGTGTGTGTGTGTGTGTGTGTGTGTGTGTGTGTGTGGGCGGGGGATGAAAGCAGACAAAAGTGGGAGAAAACAAGAATTCTGCAGGTCAGCTGGAGAAAGATTACAGAGAAACGATAATTTTAAGCCATATAAAAGGGATTAGGCACTGCCTAATAGAACATGTCTCAAGAAAATTCTTTACAGTGAGGAAACTAATTATGTAACAAAATTCTAACCACATTAGGACACCCACTCAAGGACCAGAGATGGCTGGGTGGGACTCATTGATGGCTTATGGTGATGTAAATTTTACGGAAGTGAATTCTACAGCAATGAGTACTGCGATCTGAAAAGTTATATATAGTCCACATCGTCTCGTGTTTTTTATTTTTTCCCCCAGAAATGCAGCTGCAGAGAGCCAGCTGTTTTTCAGTGAAAGAAAGAAAGAAAGAAAGAAAGAAAGAAAGAAAGAAAGAAAGAAAGAAAGAAAGAAATGGAAAGAAATGAAAGAAAGAAAGAAAGAAATGGAAATGGAAATGGAAATGGAAAGAAATGGAAAGAAAGAAAGAAAGAAAGAAAGAAAGAAAGAAAGAAAGAAAGAAAGAAAGAAAGAAAGAAAGAAAGAAAGAAAGAAAGAAAGAAAGAAAGAAAGAAAGAAATGGAAAGAAAGAAATGGAAAGAAAGAAATGGAAAGAAAGAAAGAAATGGAAAGAAAGAAAGAAAGAAATGGAAAGAAAGAAAGAAAGAAAGAAAGAAAGAAATGGAAAGAAAGAAATGGAAAGAAAGAAAGAAAGAAAAAAATGGAAAGAAAGAAATGGAAAGAAAGAAAGAAAGAAAGAAAGAAAGAAAGAAAGAAAGAAAGAAATGGAAAGAAAGAAATGGAAAGAAAGAAATGGAAAGAAAGAAATGGAAAGAAAGAAATAGGGGCGAGTGAGACAGTTGTAGAGGCGATGTTAATTTTTCCTGTCTGCATACAGAAGACAACACTCTGACAGCCCTGTATGAGCAGTTATTGATTGGCTCATTACCGATGTCTGGAGCTGTCAGGTGTAGGAGCGGGGAAAAAAATAAATAAAAAGAGAGAGAAGTGAGGAACTGAAAAACCTTTTTTATTTAGAACATTGGTCTTTTTTTATGCAGAATATACCTATTTTGTAATAGAACATAAGATCCAAGAGTAGAATCATTTCACTGTAATTATCTCTTCCTGAGATGTAGATAAGAAGTGCACTCTGTATCTGGTTAACTACATAATCACATTCAAATTCAAGTGACATTCGATAGCTTACCAATATTCCACAGGAATTAAATACATCCAAAACAGCAGCTTGTAAAGAAGTTCTTTGAAAGCAAAGCCAAGATACTCATCAAACCACAAAAGTAAGCCAGTCAGGGAATGACATTTAGCTGTAGAGCAGTTATAGTACATAATAATTGGAAGCGCATGCACTAAATGTCAACTAAATCCGATTACATTTAATGAAACAGCTACAATTACTGACTATGACTGTTGCCATGCAGACATCATGTTTACCTGCACAAAGGTCACTTTCACCAGACATGGCCTAAATATCTTAACGGTCTCAAAAACAAACCAACAATCATATGTAAAAATCTCCTTTCAGCAAGTGAGCTAAAGTGGAATCGACCCATTTAATACTGGTTTTTAAATGATTAGAAGACAAAATGAAACTTAAAGAGAACGCTGCATGTGTGACGACTTGGGAAAACCCATCACATGGTCAAACTCTCTACTCTATTGAAAATTCAAGGCATTCGTTCTTAACTGAAAATCATTTTTTGACATATACAAAAGTGATTGTCTAAAAAAATAAATAATTTTTTTTTTAAAAACCCTTCAAACTGACTATTTCTCTCACCAGCATTAACATCCAATAAATTAAACACATACACATAATATTATAATTGCATAATTTACTTGTTATACAATAATTATTTAAAATTAAAATTTACTTGTTATACAATTTATTTCCTTACATCAGTCTTGGTCTCATTTGCTCTGATAAAAGTCACTTGTTAAACAGAAATTCTTGGCATTATAATTTCTATTCTTATCAGTTACTATTGTATTTATCAAACCAGTGAAAACAGTGGCAACAGAGGAACCAGACCCAAAAGGTAATCCGTCCACTTAACTGGAAAATGCTCATGGCAAATGCAGCCCTAAGCCATTGTTGCAGATTGTTTATATTACAGTCCAAATCCATCTTTATATACATTTTAAAACTGAAATAGGTGTGTAATAAACTAAATAGGCTCATATTTGTTTAAGTCTAGTGATCCAATAACTTGACATTTAATGTGAGGGGAAAGCACCCTTTATGCAAATATCTTTGGAAAATGACTGGTGTATTTATGTTCCATAATTCAGCCAATGTGGGTGTTTGTTATAACACTCCCACATGTCTTTGTAATAACAAGCTGCTATTTAATAAGTGCATAATATTTGTGTTACTTACAAAAACTGTTTTGTTGTGTATAGGTGGATGTCAGACATACCTTTCTGCTTCTTGAGCTGGGGGATGCTGCTGATAGTGGTGGCCTGAATGATCTCCACAACTATCTGATACCTGGATAAGTTTAAAGAAATGCAAGTCAGTACTTTACTGTTTATAGTGTTGGAAGAAACACAGAAGTGGGAGAACACAAAAATTCTTACAGAGCGGCTGGAGGAAGATAAAAAAAAAAAAAGAAAGAAAAAAAAATCAGGCCATATAACAGGAAGAGGCCAACTCTGGCTTGGAGTACATTTCTCACACCTTTCAAGGTTCTACATCTCGCCAGAACACATTTTTTACAATGGTGTAACAAATTATGTAACACAATCTTATCCAATATCCGTAAAGTGCTTCCTAACAAAGCGACCTGTATGAACACTGCTACAGTATATTAAAACAGCTTTAACCAAGCAATCAAGAGAAATCCAAAACTCCTAACAATGAATGAAATGAGCATGTCTTAAATCATCTCAAAATTTACTGGCAATTATTCAAAGAAAAAGTAGAAAGGATTTTGCAATCAAAAAGACTATTCATTATGTATTCTATTTAAACTTCCCAAGCTGTGTTTGCCACATAAAATTTCACTTCCTAATTTGAGTGCCAATCTATACATAAAAAAATATATTCGAAATATGAAAGTTTGCCAGATGAAGATAAAAAAAAAAAATCTTCAGAAGACTGTAGCTATAAGCTATAAATGCAAGTTCTTCAGGATTTATTTCCACTCGGGAAGAAAAAATAATAACAAAACATTCTGCCACACTCTGCCCATAATGTCAGCTACTCCATATTTAATTTCTTCTTTATTGCAAGTGAGATATTGCAGTCCTACCAAAGTTCCAGATTTTGATATTTTATGGGGAAAGTAGGAGGGAGAGAGAATTCGCTGAATATAATAAGCTCAATGAAAGGCAAATTGTGGAATTTAAAATAAAACATCTTCTGTACCTATAACCTGTTTGGAACTAAATAAAAAGACAAAGGAACATATTTATTGTATTTAAATTCAAGCATCACGCTCAACAAGAAAACTGGCTTAATAATCATCGAGCTATATCTAGGGTAATGTCGAGATTTAATGTATGGAGACAAAGATACACCAGTACTGATGCAGACTGTAAGAAACAAACATGTAATCATTTATAGATTTACAGTGAAAATAAATATCTATGATAGTCACAAAAACATTGTTTCTAAATTTCACTTCTAAACACAGACGTAGGCAACAACGAAAAGGAAAAAAGGAAGCATCCTTGAGAGGAACCAGACTCTAAATCTAAACCCATCCTTTTCTGCATGAAACTGGATGGTGTTATTATAAATTATTACATTTTACAGAATGAAGGGAAGCGGCAGTACTGTGTGTATTGCAAGGATGTTCAGTTTTAAGATATTGTGAATAAGAGCCCCTGGAAGAGATAAGAACCTGGGTGAGATTGTTCAACCAAGGCTAAACAGCATAGCACATACTGTTCTGAGAAAGATTTATAATCTACAGAAGAATGCGAGCTTCCCGATATGGGGTCGTATTGCTTTCATATCTGATAAAGTCCCCTATGCATTATTTATAGATCTTATAAAAATAGTATGGCTGCAACAGAAAATGTACACCTAGTTAACAGTCTAAAGGAGTAAAAGCAGCCATTTAAAGTATGCAGCTACTGTAAGGAGTTTTTGCTGGGGTGGTTGAGTGACAAACTGTGGCTAGTTGGAGTGGATTGAAAATGACAGTTTTATTAGTTTGACATAGTCTAGTATCAGACGCTTTTTGTTATATATATATATAAATGAAGGCTGCTGGTGTTTATTTCATTTTCTAAAAATAGTCCTTTCTCAAATCTCTTGTTTGAGGTAGTCTGCAATGAGGGACAGGATTTTACAGTAAGCGCTCAGGGGGATTATGGAGGGGGTTACTGTAAAATCCTATACAAAACACTAGTTTCTACGGCAACGGCATGGTCAAGCTGTTTGAAGGTGGCTGCGCTGACCAACGTCAAGAGTAAGCAGTGATAATCAAATTCTGATCATCACTAAAAGTGAAAGTAATTGGAAAATAATTGGAAAACTAGGTCAAAGATTTTTCACATTATTCTCTTGAATAGTTTTTGTGCCAATTTTTTAACATACCTAATGAATATACTTAATCATTGGTAATTACTCTAAATTCTGTACATGCCTAAAGTTAACCAAGCCAAATGTATACACGGATAAATTTGGTTATTAATATTTATGGAATTTAACACATTCTCCAGTCACTCATTCAGTACTGGTTTGTATCTAAACTGCTGACCTTTGCTGTGCCTACCTTCGCCAGCTGGACATGAAACTCCTTGGATGAAAGATTAAATAGCGAAAGATGTGATACAGATAGTCATTTCAAAGAATGATGGATTTGGGCATATCTTTATGAACTAAACTGCAGCGCTACACAATAGCTTTCCTGGCTGGAATCAGACTGGTTTGATCAGTTGATGCAAGAACAAAAGCTTCAGCATGCTTTATCGGAAAAAAATCTCTCACAAAACACAAAATATATCTGCTTGAAAACACTACTATTGTGTTACTTTGGCTTGTACAACCTAACCAACTAAATTAGCATTTACAATTTTAGTATTGTTTTTAGATATTTAATCTTCAGATAAGTGAATATTGCCATTAAGTGACCATGGTAACCCGGAAAGCCTTATGGTTAGACTTTATTATCTGCCACATAGAGCACTCGAGTTTACCTGTGTTGCCTAGTAACCGGCTCATTAACACCTCCCATAGCAGCCACTAGTGTGAATCAAAAAGCAAACTGGGGGAGTATATCACAGTTCTGCCTTTAAATCCTAATAAATCACCACATTAGAATTGCTCTGCTTTTTTTTCTTTTTACCATAGCGTTCGCCTTTCAGGTAAAGACTTTAAGGACTTAATCAGCCTGCAAAAGAAAGCACACCTAAGGTTGATTTCATTCAGAACAAATGAGGGAAAAATCACAGGGATTTTAAATGAAAATTAGGCAAGTGGAATGTCATGGAAACAGACCCCCCTCTTTGAAATAGACTCATATGGTGCATATTCTTTATTTATCTAATAAACTGAAAGAAAAAAAAAGGAATATTCTATTGTAACACATCAAATATGCAGTGTTATCGTTTTGTGCAGACTGATTGCACTTTACAATTCAATGAAAAACGCAAAGCTCATCTTTCATTTGTACAGATCAATAATTCAGAAAACTTTCTGCTGTGTGTTTGAATGTTACTTATGACTCACTGCAACAATAAACACAGTTGATTTCCAGCACTTCAGCCCAAATAGCATATTTCAGCATGACACAAGATGAAAAAACATTTATCAAAATGCAGCCTGCATTACATATCCAGTGCTTCCTAGCTGAATAAGTAACGCACAATTTGTTGCAAGTTAACTTGGATTTAAAGTATAAAGATTTGTGTGAATGGGTGTAAGATTTCATAGTAAACAAAACAGCAGATGATGCTTTGTCTCACCTGAGCTGTTTGAGGAAGTCGATGTCAGAGCTGCTACTGATGAGTTTGATAAACTCTTCATAGGACGGTGCATACGTGTACGCTTTCTTATGGTGTTCGTTCACTTGTTCCCGATGTTCCAGCTGAGCCAACAGCATTTGGTTAATGTAATCTGGATCACTTAGAACCTCCACTAATGGCTGTAACACTGAGAAAGAGCGAGAGGGGAAAAATAAAAAAAAATTTTAAACTCGCTGGATACATTTTAACTACTCCAAAGTGAACAACAAAAACACCATAATTTGAAAGTGATGAAACCAACAAGACATTTAAATCCGGTTTTACAGATGTTTTCCAGCGCAGCAATTAAAATGTGCATGTTAAGAAATGAATAGTGAAACAATGAAAATGATTTCTGAATGTATATATAGCTTTCAGATTTAGAAAAATAAAGTAATACGTTTTAACTAATGATGAGAGAAGGTGAGAAACAGTTTTGGAAAATTAGGAAGTAAATAAAAATAAATACAAATAAAGAAATACCTACTTGGGGGGAAAAGGTACATATGTCCTAAATACATGTTTAATATTCTGCACTGAAGACCAGATTCCCACCAATATCAAACTAAGATTAGATGTAGAAAATAAATGAATAAGGCAAATGAGTCATGGCTGTGTGCACAGTCTGACTCAAAACCAGCGAACCATTACAGTCTTGGACAGTCTTCGTATTTCACTTTTTTCCAACTAATTCAGTTCTTTAAAAAAAAAAAAATGCAGTTCAGCTACCATTTGCAAACAACTGCCAAGAAAAAGCTACAACCACAAATGTGCTCATGCAAGATAAATAAATAAAAACACATTTTCTTCTAAAGTTTGTAAAAGAATCATTTTTCTATTTCTATGTCAATCCCTGGCGTTCAAGGATCGCAGAGTAAAGGATTGTATCTGTTTAAAAAATATATAAAAAACATGCACCAATCTAAACAATCAAGTGTAAAATTGCTAGCATCTCCTCTACCCCATAAATATTGTGAACAGACTCAAACAGTTTTGTCTTTAGAAACGCAATTAACTGAGTAAAATATTGCCTTCCGGGACTGTAATTTACAAGATGCTGAGATGCCAAAAGAACCATAAAAGAATTAACACGGAAGTTCAAGTGAAAATCCGAGGCCTTGTCTTTAATAGCAGGACACGGATGGTTGAAGCTCCATTCTGCAAATTAGTTCCAGGCTGACAAGCAGAGAGACGCTAAAGGCCTGTCCATGCCCCGACAAGTGCGCCTTATTGCTCATACTGAGGCAGAAACAATATGACTGGTATGGTTTAAAGTATGAATACAACTTCTAATATTAGTAGTAACAAATTGCAGAAGTGATATTAAGAGGAACGAGAGAGCTAAGTAAATAATAATAAAAAGAGAAATGAGTAGCGATGCATCTATACCTATAATAGAATACAGTATTGGTCTGACACAAAGCTTATTTACTGTGAGATGATAGACAGACAGACAGACAGACACAGACATACATACATACATGTGTATGTATGTATATACACACACACACACATACATACACCTACACACAAATGTGGGCTGGGGGCTGACACAAAATGCCAGTGATCTGGACTTTATTTGGCATTCTTGATTAATCGTCTTGAATAGAGAATGCACCCTGAGCATGCACAGCTGAAACGAGTGAAAGCAGATGGGAATTGTGTCAAAAAGATAATGAGAAGCATTAAGCGGTGACATAAGCATGAAGAGAAACTGTCACATGCAACAGCGCTTTGCTCGTTAGTCAAGTTGCAATTAATAACACCTTGCACTCTTTTCTCCATGCCCATACCTACTGTTCTGTGCACTCGAGTCAGCTATCCTAGAGCTCTCTATTAAAGATGGCAAAAAAAAAAAAAAAACCTGCTTGCAGCAACAAGAATAAAACAGAGTTTAAACAAATGTCTCATGGTATTAATATTAGAATTGATAAAACCAAAAATCTACATCCATATAAGGGAATAGAAAAATATATATTTACACACATTTCATTAATTATAATTTTAATATAAGCTTCCTAACCATTATCCAGAATGCACAGTAGATCCTTGCCAATGCTTAATAATTCTATACTCATATTAGGGTGATATGTCTATTAAATGCTCACATTCTCTTGAGGGAGGGGAAGAGGGAGAGGAACAATAGTTAATTCTCCTTCGGAGACTGATTTTAATAGTGATTTCATAGCAATTTGCAGACAAATTAAGTATATGATTTGATTAGAACCATAATTAAAAGACCAAAGTCAGGGGGTAACAGAGAAACAAAATAAAACCATGGGTGGACTTATGATCAGTTCATGTAGCAGTCCTCGAGTCCATTACAGCTCACTAAAATAAAATTACAGACAGATCAGATGGAATTGGTTGAGATGCTTGCACTCAGGTAGAAAGCAAAAGTTTAGAAATCAAATTAACAGGTCTTAAAGGAGCCCATTTGCAGTGATGACAGATGTGGAAGTCTGCTTTAGGCAAACAGATGGCAGTACAAAAAGGGGAACAGCCTGTAACAAACAGAAATCACTAGTACTCTCACAATGATGCACAATCAACAAACAAACCCAAAAGAACAGATTTGTAGCACTCGATATGGCCACTGACAGATGTTGCTTAGTAACAGAGATTTGAAAAAGCAAAAAAGTCAAATTAGGCTCTGTGCATTTCCGTCACCTTGCTCTTTTCATCGAGCGTGTGAGTTAAAAAAGCCTGCCCACGCTGTCTGCAAAAAAGTGGGTCATCTTCTGCATGCACCAAACTGTCAGGTAAAAACACAGTGCTTGAATACAGAATGTGGTTTCTATATATTTATGTGCATAAGACGAATTTAATCCTGGTGCATTTCTAATACAAGATTAAAATTGTCCTACTCTCAATGGATCAATTCAAACTGATTTGAGAGCCATGTGGATGGAAAAGTCAGTAATCAAACAGTCAAGAGCTTCCTGCTAATTATTGGAGCTTATAAATAATGGTGCCACTTTACAAGCATGACACATTTGTTAACTGCTAACAGCTGTAAAACTGAATACAGACTTCATGATGTGTAGGTATAAACAACGCTTTAAAAGGTTTGCCTCTTGTGACCCACTCACTTTTTGCATGAGGAGAGCAGTTATACTGCAGAGCAAACTAAAAATGCTGCCTATGGCGTTTGCTTTGGCATGCTGATGTGAGGTACAGGGCACAAAAGCAAATCTTTTCTATTTACTGGAAAAGGCTAGACTTTGAGATATTACTTTACAGGTAAAATGTACTCATGTACACAAAGACACTTATCTAGCACTTTATTAGGAACACCTACACGTTCATGCAACTATCTAAGAGACAATAAAGCATAAAACCATGCAGAAATGAGCCAACGGCTTAAAAAAATCAAAATGAAGTGAGAAAATGTGAACTCAGTGGCTTTGACTGTGGAACTGATGGTGCCAGGCTGGTTTGATATTTCTATAACTTGCCCATCTCCTTTCATTGAGTAGCAGTTATTTAAATGAAAGGTCTTGTTGAAAAAAACAACAGCAAACCCACACTTGTTCAAGCAGACAGAAAAGCTACTCAGAGCAACTTAGCCACTCTGTTACTACTGTGATGATCAGAAAAGCATTTCAGATATATCAGACCTTGAGGTGGATGGCCAACAACAGTCCACAATGAGCACAGACTCACCGTATGTGTACAGAAGACTGGAAAAAAAGTAGCCACACAAATGGATGGGGTCAGAATACAATGGCAACAACACATATTCATGGAGGCCACCTGCCTTGTGCAAACAATCCAAGCCAGTGGAGTTGGTGTCATAATGTGGTGAATATTTTTTGGCCTGTTTAACAGAATACTTAAAATAAAAGTCTACTTAGAAACTTTAATAAATTATACAATGCAAAATAGGTCAACCTGGACCAGAAAGACAAAAGAACTTTCCATCATCATCATGTGGAATCCATAAATAATTAAAGATGTTGTCAGAGGAAAAGGAGGCACTACCTAGTATTAGGTACTGTGTTACTTCAAAAGAGGTCAGACTGTAGTTTATGCTGCATAGTACTGCCATATTAAGTGCAACTTGAGAACTTCTATAAACTGGTCTAACAAAGAACCAATGGCACTTGAGATTCTAGTTCAAGTTCATTTCCTACCAATCTGAGAGAAACATTTAAGTCGAGACATTGAGGTCAAACATGGTGAACTTAACTGCTATATTTATAAAGAGTTTAAATATTTATTTCATTTCATTTCAGTTTATTTTTCTTTGCACATCAATTGATTTCATTATTCCCCAACCCTGAACACTAATATGTATAACAAAAACAACTACACATTAATGCATCATGAAGAGTAAGCAGAATAGTGAGACTTGCATTTGTTATTTGAGTAAAAAAAAAAAAAATAGGTCACCTTTAGTGGCGATAACCTCAACGAGGACGAGCCGGAGACTGCGGGAGCGCGAGTCTCGCGAAGGTAGCAAGCAAAGAACAAGTATACGTGAACAGCAGCGCAGGAAACGCATCTCCTCCTTAGGACTGCACAGACACGGATGGAGCGGGAAGGCCCTGGGTAACTCTTCCTGCCTACAGAGGGAAGACAAGGAGATAATGAGGGCGGAAGTGATGAAGGGAGGAGGAAAGGGATAGAGGGAAGAAATGAAATAAAGCCATAATGTAGACAGAAAGTTTTACGTGAAAAACAAAAAAACAAAACAGAAAATGAAGACATTGAGTCAGTAAGAGTGAAACGGAGAGCGAGAGCAATTGACAGAGACGCCGTTTGCTTTAAAATTCTACTTTGCTAATGAGCTCTGCTGATTGATCGTTTCATTGCATGATGTGCTGTTCTACTAATTGCAGCCTTCTGATGTACGTGGATGTGCTGAAGTAGCAATCCTGAATGTCCGAGCGCAGAACAACCCGTAACCGTTGAATCCTTAGAGATCTAATTAAGGACATGAGTCTTTAGTGTCTAATAATATCAGGAGAGAGGAAATAAAGAAACAAAAAGCAAACACATGCGCTCGTGTTGTATCGAAAATGTTATGATGTTGCACACATGAAACATCTAACCAGCTATTTATATTTGAAAGTAAGAATGCAGCCATGGCATCATGGCGGTGCTGAGATTGAACTCACAACCTTTTGATTAGCAGTGCAAATCCACACTCTGAGTCAACACTTTTTACTTTACAATTTTTTTCATTTTAAAGTAGTACATTTAGATTTCCTACGCAGAATATTAAAAGATGAAATGTTGCAGGTTTAAAACTGTTAGAATTAAACTGAGAATTGGGTCAATTTATTGGCAATTTCAACTCGTCATAAATAATTAAAACCTCACCAATGAAAATGATGTCTCACAAGCTAATAAAAAGTAATTAGTAAGCAATATTAGGTAAGATTATGCCTAATTATTAGAAAATGGGTTACACTAATGATGGCCAATGAATAAAAGAGGCACGTCATACCTGGTGTTCGAGGCTTTTAGGTCACAGAAATGGGCGTGGAGGTTTTTAACCATATTGTTACAAACGATGTTAACCATGTCCACCTCGGAAAGGCGTGTCCTCAGCTGCTTCACCATTTCCCAGAAATCTTCAGCCAGCATCTGATAGAGCTGGCCCTCATCTCGACTCAGAGGCACATACCATGAGAGGATGTAATCTCTATAGCTGTAGTCAAACACTAAAATGGAGAGAAAAAAGGACGCCAGTTTAATGACTTGCTCCTAAACCACACAGCATCTCACTAAAGTGATTACACCACTCATATTTCATATCAAAACTGTGTCCAAAGTGTCAATATTTTGTGAGCACATTGCTGTCTAGCGCTGCCTTAAACCTCCTGGGCATGGAATTCACCAGAGCTGCACAGGTTACTGAGATCCTTTTTTACTCCTCCATAATGATGGATGGCCTGAGCACCAACCTTCCGCTTCTGCAACTTCTAAAGCAATGCTGGCAGCACTCATGTGTCTGTTTTTGAAGCTAGCTTCTGCACCTGACGCGCAGCATGAGAACTCAACTTCTTTGATTGACCCTTGCGAGTCCTGTTCTGAGTGGAACCCGTTTTGGAAAACCTGTGTGTGTGACTAATTTTCAGGGTGTTACCGATCTTCTTATAGCCAAGGCCATCTTTCTACAGAGCAACAATTCTAATTCTCAAAGCCTCATAGAGTTCTTTGCGATGATCATCCAGTTGTTCAACATGGCGAAGTGTAATCAAAGCACCAAATCTTAACTGCTTTAATAAATACATAAATTTGTATTGTCCTTTCAAGCAAACAAAAACATGAGCATGAGGAATAGGAAATTTTTTGACGGCTATTTTGACAATAATGGTTTTATGTTGAGTTATTGAGTTATCTAAAATATATCCAAGTTTAATTTCTATAGTATTTCCCTTGAGAAGATCTCCCTTAATAAGCACAAAATATTAATTCATTCCCCGAACTCGACCAAAAGTGTCTCAGGACCAGATGGCATGAAACAGAGCTTCTGAGGCAAGCTGTAATTCATGAACACCAGTAAATCACCACAAAAAGCAGATTGGACAAAATGCCCTTGGTGCCTCTCTTGTGTTTGTCCAAACACACTTTGACATGACATTTGAGTTGTCAGGCTGCCCTGACAAGAACGGTTTTCTGTCCAAAGCTGTATTAAGCAGAGAAATTGCTCTATAAGAAGGACACAAACAACTCTAGAGAGACCATCTGAGGAAGACAAAAGGACCTGGTTCCAAGCAACAGATGGCTTTGGGTTGGTACCACAGCCAAGGGAAAACAATTGCAACTCTGTGTAGACACTAAATGTCTTTGGGCTTCTTTAAAAGCATTAACTCTAGTTACAAAAGCCCATTTGTAAAAAGCTGATCCAACCGCATTCTGTGATCACCTTCTGTTCTTTACTGCTTAGATTTAGCAATAGGCGCATGAAACAACACTTCTTACACAATGGCAAAGTTGTACTAAACAGGAAAAATGCGTGGCCTGGTTATTCGGAAGGCTGGCTCCAAGATCAAGTTTGATCCTAAGATTGGGTCAGTGCCTGTGTGGGTTTTCTTCTGGTCCTTTGGCTTTCCATCACCTTCCAAGAAAACATGTCAGGAGGATTATTAGTTGGGGGTAAATTGCCTTGCCTCTTTCCAGTGCTTCTGGATTCATTGCAACCATGACCGGGATGGATGGATAGATGGAAAAACAACTAATATTTCCAATAAGCTTTTCAACAGGGTTTCTCTCCCAATCACCATCTTAAGAGCCTCATTACGTTATTGATTAAATTAATTTCATGTGGTAATATTATTCAAATAGAAGATTAAAAACAAAATGACAATTACAATGACAGCACAGAACTGAGCATCTGCTGCTTTTTTAGCAGCTTCATTGTAAGCGGTCTTCTCTACAACTGGGAGTGAGTCATGCTGGCATTGCTTCCACTCGGTTTACCTAAGCCTGTAAGGCATGTCTCAAGACTCAGAGAGAGAGCGCGAGAGAGAGAGAGCGAGAGAGAGAGAGAGAAAGAGAGGGAGAGAAAGACAGACAGACAGACAGGCAGGCAGACAGACATATATAGCATGATAAATATAGCGATAAACACACAGACGTACAGCGGAGACACAATAATTCCCAGACATACCAAATGTATGCAGAGCAGACCCTCTGTTAAAGTAAATATTTACTCCCAATCATCTAGTTAAGACAAAGACAGACAGAGAAGCTTTTTGGTGGCTTTAATCTGGGCTAGCTCTACACCATGACTCTCTCCTTGTCAAAACTCCACAGCATCATCTATCTAGCAGATTGCAAAAAAATCATATGTGTAAAGGCCAAAAAGTACCAAAAGGACACGCTGACCTGAAAGGGCTTCATCGATGCAAGGCAGAGTGTCTAATTATAGACACATTTCAGAAATCTCAGTGGTAGGTTCCACACATACTGCCAGAGCACACCATAGCAAGGCTTCATTAGTTTAAGCTAAGCTGTCTCATCGGAATAACAATCAATTTCCATTAGAACAATATACATAATTACTCGCATCAAAACACATGCAAACAATTTTAATAGACATATTATGAAAAACAGCACACTGGAAATAAATTTGCATCTTAGTTGTGCCCTGATAACACAACCTCTCTGAAGCGCTCCCCTTTCTTACAAATTTAAAGACAAACACATTATAGTACAAACGAACTAGCCTCCTCACTACCTCAGCCACCTACACGGTCAATAATATTCGTAATGATCACAAAAATGAGTGGGGAAACATCCCGCACTGTGTATTAAAGCCAGCCTATTTTATTTTTATTTTTTTTAAGATTCTAGAGGACCTGATTAAACTTACAGCAATTCTTTTTATTACGTCACATCTTTTTTCAGTAGAACAGTATTTATTTTACAATAGTGTTAACAAGGAATTTAAGCTATTTTTTATAACCGTATCATAGACATAAATCTAACATTATACAACTAAACAGAAAAGGCCCATGATGTGATGTGTCTCATATATCTGATCAGCGCTTTGGCAGGAATAAGCCTTTCAGGGCAGGAGGCAATTCATAAAATAATAAATACTGCATAAAGAAAATTGTGTACTGAATTATTAAAAGAAGGTATTGTTCTTGTGGAGTAAAACCACAAACTGTACTGACTGGATGGATAGATGGATGGATGGATGGATGGATGGATGGATGGATGGATAGAAGTAAAGACAAAATCAGCTCACTAAAGAAATCTGCTCATCTCGGTTCATTTCAGTTCATCCAATTTCAAAGCACACAGGATTTTCCTTCTATGCTCGCATTTGTGAAGGCTACACTGCTGTACAATCACCAAATATGAACAATCTCGCAAACAGACATGTGACGACAGATTGCAGTTTTCTGATGTTCTATCAAAATGTAGCCAAAAAAACCCTACTTTTTTTTTTTTAATCAGTGGCCTGACTTCACAGTCAAAATAAAATAGCATCATAATCTAATCAGAAAAATTTTTTTTTTACATCTGCATTTTATATTATTAATATGCATATAGTAAACCAATTTAATTGATAAGGCATTGCAGCATGGTTTTATGAAACATAGATAAATAAAGTCATATTGTTAACTGATGTTGCAATGGGCATATTTACAGTGCCTTGCAAAAGTATTGACCCCCCTTGGCGTTTTTCCTATTTTGTTGTCTTACAACCTGGAATTAAAATGGATTTTTGGGGGGTTTGTATCATTTGATTTACACAACATGCCTACCACTTTGAAAATGCCAAATATTTTTTATTGTGAAACACAAGAAATGAAGACAAAAAACAGAAAACTTGAGCGTGCATAACTATTCACCCCCCCCCAAAGTCAATACTTTGTAGAGCCACCTTTTGCAGCAATTACAGCTGCAAGTCTCTTGGGGTATGTATCTATAAGCTTGGCACATCTAGCCACTGGGATTTTTGCCCATTCTTCAAGGCAAAACTGCTCTAGCTCCTTTAAGTTGGATGGGTTCCGCTGGTGAACAGCAATCTTTAAGTCATACCACAGATTCTCAATTGGATTGAGGTCTGGGCTTTGACTAGGCCATTCCAAGACATTTAAATGTTTCCCCTTAAACCACTCGAGTGTTGCTTTAGCAGTATGCTTAGGGTCATTGTCCTGCTGGAAGGTGAACCTCCATCCCAGTCTCAAATCTCTGAAAGACTGAAACAGGTTTCCCTCAAGAATTTCCCTGTATTTAGCGCCATCCATCATTCCTTCAATTCTGACCAGTTTCCCAGTCCCTGCTGATGAAAAACCTCCCCACAGCATGATGCTGCCACCACCATGCTTCACTGTGGGGATGGTGTTCTCGGGGTGATGAGAGGTGTTGGGTTTGCGCCAGACATAGCGTTTTCCTTGATGGGCAAAAAGCTCAATTTTAGTCTCATCTGACCAGAGTACCTTCTTCCATATGTTTGGGGAGTCTCCCACATGCCGTTTGGCGAACACGAAACGTGTTTGCTTATTTTTTCTTTAAGCAATGGCTTTTTTCTGGCCACTCTTCTATAAATGCCCAGCTCTGTGGAGTGTACGGCTTAAAGTGGTCCTATGGACAGATACTCCAATCTCCGCTGTGGAGCTTTGCAGCTCCTTCAGGGTTATCTTTGGTCTCTTTGTTGCCTCTCTGATTAATGCCCTCCTTGCCTGGTCCGTGAGTTTTGGTGGGCGGCCCTCGCTTGCCAGATTTGTTGTGTGCCATATTCTTTCCATTTTTTAATAATGGCTTTAAATGGTGCTCCATGGGATGTTCAAAGTTTTGGATATTTTTTTTATAACCCAACCCTGATCTGTACTTCTCCACAACTTTGTCCCTGACCTGTTTGGCGAGCTGCTTGGTCTTCATAGTGCCGCTTGCTTAGTGGTGTTGCAGACTCTGGGGCCTTTCAGAACAGGTGTAATATATATATATATATATATACTGAGATCATGTGACACTTAGATTGCACACAGGTGGACTTTATTTAAGTAATTACATGACTTCTGAAGGTAATTGGTTGCACCAGACAAGTTATTTTTTTTTTATTTCACTTCATCAATTTGGACTATTTTGTGTATGTCCATTACATGAAATCCAAATAAAAATCAATTTTAATTCCAAGTTGTAAGGCAACAAAATAGGAAAAACGCCAAGGGGGGTCAATACTTTTGCAAGGCACTGTAGGTCAGAAGAAGAATGTCCTCTGTGTTGTGTCTCTCACTTTCCACTCTTTTTCTTATCCTGTAGTTTTGAATCCCAGTATGTCACCTCTCTCTGTTGTTATGCTACTAATGAGATTCTTGTTAACCTGCCTTCACTCTCTGGCCTCTTCCACTCAATCTTTACTAAGAGCGGTTCATTTCTGTACCTTCGATGTTGACTTTCTTAACGGACTTCTTGTGAGTGCATTAATGCAGTTAAAACTCCAGTTTCGAAACTTAAAAAAAAAAAATCCATAAAAACTTTTCCCTGAAAAAAAAAACTTTTACAACCACAAATAATTTTGTATCACAGCACATAAAACTAAAAGAAATTACTACAAAACTAGACTACCACCTCCATAACCACAAAATGTTTATATGAGACGCTTTGCATTCGCGTTCTTTTTTTAATGTTATTTTATTTTTTTATAATAGTCTAAGTCTACATGTTCTACCACAAAGTCATTTGTATTGCTTGCTAACCCAAACTCCTCAGCTCAACTAGGCTCTGTGGTGGTCATGGCTTGAATGAATGTCCAGTATTGCAAGAGCTTTCAAAATAAATGATGTGTGAAGCATGGTTAAGCCAGCTCAGTGCAATAGTCCTAAAGCTTACTGTTCCCGACACCACAAGGCTGCACTGTAATAAGTAAACTACGAAAAAAAGAATAGTAATTTAGTAGCATGGCAACTTCAAATATTGAAACTGCCAGGAATAATGACCAGTACTTTGATGCTTTTAATTACCAAAACATGTAATAATCAGTACTTTGATGCTATTATTTTCAATGGAGCAATACTTAATACATAATATTATATATATATATATATACACAATAAAAGAAAGCACTTTAATATTAATTATTAATTATTATTAATTATTATTATATTATTATTATTATTATTATTATTAATTATATTAATATTATTTAAGTACTTCTAATGACCACTACCTCATTACCTCTAATAACAAGCACTTGACCGTTACCTCCCTACCTATAAAAACAAGCACTTAATGACCACTACCTCATTACCTCTAATGATCAGTACCTCTAACCTCCAATGAGGAGAACTTGTAATGACTTGTTCCTTTTCACATCTAATAACTAGAACTGCAATGACAAGCACTTCATGTTTCCTCAAGAATTCTAGTGTCAAATACTTCTAATGACCGATACAAAGTCTAACGAATAGTACCTCCAACAATACTTACTTCAACACTTCAAATTAATTAGTTCTGATTATCAAATGCATTTAGACCAATTATTATATTACACAGTCAAACCGAATGGCAACACAGCAACTAGATATGAACCTGGTGTTTATCATTCATCTTCTAAATAAATGGCTCAGTGAAAGTAAATTGTCTTGTTTGCTAGTGGTGCTCACATACCAGCTGGGATGTACAAACAAGCCACAAAAATCTAAATCAATTTCTCTATTAAAAAAAAAAAAAAAATGAAACTGAGAGACTTTCATTTACATATTAGACGAATTGCATAACAGGCACAGCCTGGCGTGGTTTAAATTTATACATTAAAAAAAAGGAAAGGAAATTTCCAAGTACTGGACCAGAACTAGGCAAGCTAGAGAAAGTGACTCATAAATGCAATAAACAGACTGTTTTCACAACCTAAAGCAATTTTTTTTAGCCTCAGTGTTGTGTTCCTCAATCACTCATTTCACATAATGCTCTGAACTGACCCTAGAGCAATACAGAGCATGATGAGATGTCACAAATATAAATGGGGAACTTCAAAGACGTGGACATGTTCGGAAAATTTTAGAGGGTTACACGCACACACGCACGCAAAAGCGTAAATAAAGGAATGAGAATGAGGAAGTCTTGAGACAAAGGGCAAAGGTGAAAAGAGTGGTCTGTGCTAGCGAATGACAATTCATATACCATTTGCTTCAGCACAGCAGACTGCATGACATCTGCATGAGCTAAAACAATCTTTATGACTTTTCTTTTTTTTCACTTTTCTTTTTTTTCACAGCTTCCAGGACAAAACAGTAATGGAAAATTTCTGATGATTCCGATGACGAACAGGAAATTTGGAGAGTTGAAATCCTGATTATTCTAGAAGCAAGAGAGCAAAATTACCCCCGCTGCATGGGTGAAAAGCTTAGAATTGCCCCCGAGCAATCAGTAATCACCAGTTGTAGGGTGTAAACTCGGGAATGAGCATTCGTTCACTTGGAAAAATCGAATGTGCAAATGGCCGTGCTAAACTTTAGGTTATTGGACACGTGTATCACCAGGGTGATCACAAGGTTTGTTAAGCCATTGAGAATTTCAGTTCTTTCACTCGCACATGCTCTCGGGTTGAAACCTTAATGAAGTCAGTTTCAACTGCCGCCTGAGGACAGTTACAGCAGAAAGACAGGCTGATATTCTCGCTATATTACATCTGTCAAGCATGTGGACGGTTGATGGTGGTGGAACTACGAGCACACTTTCTTAGCAAGTAAATTTCAGGTATTAACAATTGTGGTATTTGACAGATAGCAATTATACAAAAGCAGTTAAGGGTCTTACTCAAGGGCCCAGCAGTGGGAGATTGGTGTTGACATTATAACCAGTGAGCTGAACTACTGCTTCCATTTAAATTCAGCAGAAGCTCAATAAAAAATAGCCTTCAATGTCAGTCAGTTGGCAACCTTAAACTAAGCTCAATCATTTGATTACGTTTTGGTATTTGGGACAGAAATTCTAAACAATTAAAACATTAATTGTGTAGCCCCACTAAAACAAAATTAAAGCAGATTGTAAAAATGTGAAGTGATCTTTCAGGTCTGGAGGCTAGCATGTAAACTAGTCAAAGTTCCCCTACACCGAAGTGAGGTACGCAATTTGTAATAAGCAATGGTAAAGTAGAGCTTCGAGATCACCTTCAGTCAGACAGATAACTCTATTCTACTCTTCTTCATCTCTCTGCAAAGTTAAAACAGCTCACTCTCATCAATCATATCCAGATTAGAGTTGGACATGAAATTTGTTCATACCTATTTTCCAAGCTTAAAAGTTCAATATGACCACTTCTTCAGGGATATTTGTTCACTGTAATCAAATCTCTTTACTGGAATCAAATGTGTAACATGAGATTTGCTGATGGAATTTTCCTGGTAGTGTCACTTCAGTGCCAGACATTTTTTTTTTTTTTACAAAGGAACAAGTAACATTATTGGAGTTGTTAGCATTCTTGTCATTATTACTTCTCTACTCACCCTCTTTCAGCGCTTTGTCCACATTGTGCGACACCACTACTCGTCTGGTCTGCGCAGAGTCTAGAAGTGGTACTGAAAACCGTCCCTGTGGAACACAAAACACAGAATCTTTTGGAAAGGGATATGTGCAGTAATAAAGCCACTGCAAAACAAACTGAATTTAACAATAAGGCAGGCATCATTTTAAGTCAAGCAAGTGCATCCAAGGTTGCCATACATACTCATAAACGCATACATTTATTTTGCTGATTGGCCATGTTCTTCCAGTTTTAATAGAACTTTTAGAATGCAAAAATACACTGATATTACCACCACTTCAATATTATAGGCTATTTTGGGTATCTTCATGACATACAGTCCTAATTGTGTCCATTCCCACATTTCCCAATGAGAGTAAAAACTTATGAAGGCACTGTGTATTGTTTGCATCTAAACACATAGCAGTTTGACAGACTTTAAATCTGCATTATGGAGTCAGATTTTAAAAAAGGAAGAAGAAAAAAAAAAAAAAAAAAAAAAAAAAAGGAAAGTAAAGTAAAATTACCCTTGGAAATGCCCATGGTATCATGGTACCTTATTGAGGTAGTAGATCAGTGATTAAGGCTCTGAATTACTGATCCAAAGGTCGTTGTTCAAGCCCTGGTATCGCCAGTCTTGGGCCCTTGAGCAAGGCCCTTAACCCTAAGTGCAGGGGGTGCTGTATAATGGCTGTCCCTGTGCTGTGCTCTGCCCCAGCTCCTAACATCGCTGGGATATGCGAAGAAAGAATTTCACCTTGCTGTAAAATGTACATGTGACAAGTATAAAGCACCTTTCCTTTTTCTTTCCTTTATACTGCACAGAAAATTACTGGATTGCGTCAATATTGTCACATTACTAATTCTTACAGCCTGCTAGCTGGAAAGATCAGAACAGAATAAATAAATAGTGACTGTAGCTCATTTTGAAACCCTTTTTTTTTTTTTTTTTTTTTTTTTTTTTTTTACACATACAAAAATAGCACTCTATAATATATATTTGTCGATTTAAAGGTAAAACACTAAAATACAAAGCTAGAAGCCCCCAGCCAGATAATAATGAATGAAACACGGACGCTTGTTAATTCTTGACACTGCCTTCTGGATATTTAATCAGTGTACCTCTATTAAAAGTGTGCATAGGTTAAATTTGATTGGAAAACGCATTCAGTCACCAAATGCCAAAAACATTGTATCGTACGATTAAGGATGCACGTCCTTCAAAATAAGTGATGACAATTAGGTATAAAATCAACTCTTTGGGATGTCACATGAGGTAATTGGGCTAAGATAAGAGTTTAGCTTATTAGAGACACACCCAACATACAAGTGCACTTCAGAGGTATACAATTACTCACTGCAGCTTAGCTGTTTCTATGAACAATTTGCATGTCCTCGTGAACCCCGTCCAGATATGGAAATGGATTATTCAACAGTAACTGAATATCATTTGAATGCTGGACCAATCTCAACTCAAATAATGGTAGTGACATGATAGTGGCATTTCAGCAAGCACTGTACTGAGTGGATCAGTTGAGTGGATTAGTGTATCAGGAGCAATCATTATTGGACTGTACATCCTCACTGGCATCAACGATCCATTTCGAAACACAGATCTGCAGTTAGCTGGATATTTCAGGTTAATGTTTTTAGCCAAGCAGTGGCATCCTAACAAGACTATATTCCTTATACAGCTGCACCAAGGCCAAAGATCTGCTCTCAAACTGTCCACAGCAAATGTGCACCTATTCAGTAGGTTTATCTAAAAAAACAAAAAAAAAACACATGACCAATATGTGTCAGTGCAAGATAATCACATGGTCAGCCAGTGACTATACAGATAAGGATGGGTAGCTTTACTGCATTACATCTCGTGCTTTTCTGCTTCACCCATGAGCTGCGTGGATTTTCTGTGCATGTTATCCACTTTGTATGGATTGTCTCAAGCTTCTCTGGATTTCCTCCTACAAATCCTTTAATAGGTGGACTTTCAAACACATCCCCCTCCCACCCACTCAAGTGTGAATGTGTGTGGAAAACTGTGTGCATGATGTGCTGTCTCACATCCATTCCAAGGGTCCACCATGACCCTGACTAGGATACACAGTTTAGTGAAGATGGATGGATGATAGATTGTTGTGTATCTTCTTACCATTAATCTGTTGAATAAATCCAGCAGCTTGGGAGACTGCCTCTTAGACGGGTAGAACGGGATGATCTTTGGTGGACTCTTTTTGACTATCAAGCCCAAAGTGCCCAGGAGGAAGCAGAAGAGGGCGAAAGAGACGTAAATGAAGAGTTTAAGGAAAAACGAGGTTACTGTGAGTCCTCCGTAGCCGGACTGAAAGAGCACAGCGACCGCCGCGATGCCCAGAGTGATCGCGGGCAGGAGGCGGCATGAGGGACCGGGTATGGGGGCATCGCCACTGCCACTACTGCTGCCATTAACATGCATGCTGGTGGAAATGACATGGCCTCACAGGCGCGAACAGGACAGACTTTATGCCCCTCAACTTTCATTCATTTACCCACCTTGTACCCTGGTTTTGGTGGAGCACAGAGCTACGGACAGGCTGGACCGCTACTCCGCGCTGAAAACCCGAAGCCAACCTACAGCTCTGCTGACTAGCATCTTACTTTTGTTACCTCAGCGTTATCGATGGCATGTGAACTGCATATAAGCCGAGGCAGCCAGCAAACCAGGACACCTGCAGAGCCCATATAACGGAGCTAGCTAGTCAAAACAGCCAGGTATTTTCTATTGTCTTCGAGTATAGTGTAAGTGCGAGGAAAAATAAAATCACCGCTATCTGATGTAGCCCAAGCAGGGCATTAACTCGGATATCTACACCGAACAAGACTACATACTACACAATACCAACAGAAAATTAGCAACTTTGTTTAGATAATTAAGACCCCCAGTGTTTTTCTGAGCTAATGGCTACATTCATTTACTCAGCTCTGAACGAGTGCCCAACTTTCCAACCCCGCAAATAAATTATAAAACAAAAAAAATCGCAGACTCGCATTCCGGATATGTTAATTCCACCATAAATCCGCAGCTGAAGGCGCCATGTCCAGAGTAATATCCCAGTCCAAACAGCGTGTGTTTAGGTTACGGCGCTTTTCGTCAGCCTTTCTGGAGAGGAAACGCGTCTACACTGACGCACGTGACCACGATCGACCAATCAACGACCAGCCCGAACTGCGCACCGCACCTAATGGGTCAGTCAATCGGTCGCGTTTCTAATATCTAAAATGAACAAGCAGGATTCAGGCTGGACATTGTGGAAATAAAATAGTGTCAGATCAAGCATAAACAAACAAACAAATAAAGAAATAAATAAAAGCCTGAGTCACGAGGGCATTTAGGTCCTCTAGGGAATAATGGAAGTGAAACCCATATTGGTCTCTGTGTGAATTTCTTTTTCAAGTTTCTTGTTCAAAGCTCTGTTTCAAAACAACTAAATATTCCAGATCCGTCTTTAGTTTTCATACTAAAACAGCAAGTTATTATAACATTTTTAATGTACTGAGGCAAATTGGGACAAACTGTTCTATGGTCAGACTAATCGAAATTTTTATTTCTTTTTTGGAAACCATGCACACCACATCCTGCAGACTAAAGAGGAGAGGGACCATCAGGCTTATTATCAGCGTTAATTTAAAAAGCCACATTACTGATGGTATGAGAGTGCATTAGTGCCTGTAAATTTTTTTCAGGGAAGGCCTTGCATTTTTGAGCAAGGCAATGCTAACTGTATACCGCATCTGTTACAATAGCATGCAGTTGTATTAAAATAGTCTGGGTGCTGAACTGGCCTGCATGCAGTCTAGACCTTTAACCGTTTAAAAACAGTTGGTGCAACATGAAATAAAAAATACAACAAAGGACACCCAGAACCGTTGAGCTATTAGAATCCGGGATCAGACACATTTGGGACAACATTCCTCTCAACAAAAGGTCTGCTTAGTTCCCAGATGACATGATGCTACACAATTGTAAACATGGACCTGTCCCAATTTTTTTTACCTGTTTTAACTGTTGCAGTAATCAAATTCAAAAAGACCTTATATTTTCCTTAAAATGATGATGGCCAGGCAGAGGGACTGAGCTGGGAAAGATGTGCTGCAAGTTAGAGCCATAAAGGATGGATATGTAAATGTGTTGACTAGTGAGGAGGTTGTGTTGAGAAGATGGAGAGAGTATTTTGAGCAGCTGATGAATGAAGAAAATGAAAGAGAGAATGTTGGATGTGTGATGCTGTTTATTGTTTTACAGTCCTAGAATAAGGATTTATGAGATTTGCAAATCATTGCATTCTGTTTTTATTTACATCCGTAAAAAAGATTTAATTTATATTTTGCCTGTAGTACTGTCACACATGAATCTGATTATTAATCAAACAATTGCAAGCTAGTCAGTGAAACAGAGCACAGATTTAATTATGATAAACAGAGAGCAACAGAGGGTAGTTTTTTGTTAATACTTTCACACCGTTAAGTCATTTATGCCTGGTATGTGTGGAAAATAATGTTATATTACGACAGATAACCCAACAAGGAGGGAGTAAAAAAAATGGTGGAGTATGACAAAACTTTATAATGTAAACACACGTGTATTGGATTTAGTGTAAATCTGGTTTATAAAAAAAAAAGTGTTTTTGCGACATCTGCTGCTTAATTGATGAACAGCAACCCAAAAATGCACTTCTTTAGTTGTAACTTTACAAGTAAAGTATCTGTAACCACTGTATACTAACTAACTGTAGCTAGTCTATTGCAGTCCATATGCACTTTCTTAACCACTCATGACCGCATTTAGGGGTCGCCACAGTGGATCATCCGTCTCTACGCTACTTTGTCCTCTACATCTGCCTCTTTCAAACCAACTACCTGCATGTCTTCCCTCACCACATCCATAAACCTTCTCCTTAGCCTTCCTCTTTTCCTCCTTCTTGGCAGCTTTATCCTCAGCATTCTCCTATTGATATATCCCATGTCCCTCCTCTGCATGTCCAAATCATCTCAATCAGGCCTCTCTCACTTTGTCCCCAAAACTTCCTACATGCGCGGTTCCTCTAATAAACTCATATCCAATCCTGTCCATTGTCGTTACTCAATCTTAGGATCTTCAGCTCTGCTACCTCCAGCTCCACCTCCTGTCTTTTAGTCAATGCCACTGTCTCTAAACCATACAACATAGCAAAATTTACCACAGTCTTATAAACTTTCCCTTTCACTCTTGCAGATAACCTTCTATCACAAATCACTGCCACTCTTCTCCACCCTCTACACCCTGCCTGCACTCTTTACTTCACTTCTCTAACACACTCTCCGTTAGTCAAGATTCAAGGCAAGTCAAATAGCTTTTATTGTCATTTCTACCATATATAGCTGACGCAGTACACAGTAAAATTAAATGTTTTCCAGAACCCTGGTGCTACATTAAATAACTATATCACACAACATAAAGTTACATAACACAACACAAACACAGAGCAAGGACTAAAGTAAGTGTCCTTGCCACATAAAGTACATCGTGTGCAACCGTGTGCAAACAGTGCAGAAAAAAATACAGACAACACAAGACAGTGTGGGACAGATTTGTTTTTTTATACACAGAATACAAAATAGCCGGCCAGCAAACCTATTGTATACTCAGATTATACAGTAATGTGATTATGTATATGTATAATGTGTATAATATATACATATGTAATGTGTATAAAATGATTAAAAATAAATATAATATGGGTGGTGGAGTGGATTGAGATGAGTCGTGTGTGTTAAATTCATTTTGTACAGTTACAGTTACACACAGTTGAGTAAGTGTGTGTGTGTGTGTGTGTGTGTGTGTGTGTGTGTGTGTGTGTGTGTGTGTGTGTGTGTGTGTGTGTTATGTACAGTTCAGGATTACTAATTGCTTGAGAAAGGAAACTGTTACACAGTCTGGCTGTGAGGCCCGAATTGGCAGGAGAGTGAAGAGTGTGTGTGACAGGTGTGTGTGGTCGTACCCAGTGGGTTTTCTCATTCTCTTTCAAAACACCCACCTTTCAAAATCTTGTTAAACCATCTTGTTAAACAATCTTGTTAAAAAACTCTCTGCCATCTCTCCTAAACATCTCCATGCTTCTACTGGTATGTAATTCGATTCCTTTCCATTCTTCATCCTCTTAATAGCTGCTCTCACATTCTCCTTACTAATCCTATCTACCTCCTGCTTCACCATCTTCACATCATCCAACCTTTTCTCTCTCTCATTTTTCTCATTTCAGCTGCTCAAAATACTCCCTCCATCTTCACAACACACTCTCCTCACTAGTCAACACATTTCAATCTCCATCCTTTATTGCTCTAACTTGCAGCACATCCTTCCCAGCTCAGTCCCTCTGCCTGGCCAATCAGTTTCCTTTTTTTTTTTAGTTCTTACTCTCCTCCTCTTAATCTTCACCTTTAAAGTCATCTTACAGACCACCATCTGATGCTGTCTAGCTACACTGTCCCCTGCCAACTCCTAACAGTTTCCAATCTCCTTCAGGTTGCATCTCCTGCATAGATTATAGTCCACCTGTGTGCACCTTCCTCCACTCTTATACGTCACCATATGATCCTCCTTCTTCTTAAAATATGTATTTACCATTGTATTTACTATTTGCCATTTCCATCCTTTTTACAAAAGCTACCACCATCTGCCCTTCCACATTCCTCTCGTTAAAGCCATACCTACCTATTACCTCCTCATCACCTCTGTTCCCTTCACCTACATGCCCATTAATGTCTGCCCCAATCACTAATCTTTCCGTCCTAGTTACACCTTCTACCACTTCATCTTACTCACTCCAGAATCTTTCCGTCCTAGTTACACCTTCTACCACTTCATCTTACTCACTCCAGAATCTTTCCTTCTCCTCCATCTTACAACCCCCTCGAGAAGCATAGGCACTGATGACATTTATCATCACCCCTTCAAATTCCAGCTTCACGTTCATCAACCAATCAGAAACTCTCTTCACCTCCACTACACTCTTAATGTACTCTTCCTTCAGGATCACCCATACACCATTTCTCTTTTCATCCACACCATGAGAGAACAGTTTAAACCAGGTCTGGGCATTTAATGTCGATAGGGGGGCCACATGAAAAAACTGTGTTGGAGGGCCGAACCAATGATAAATTTAAATGTAAGCTGCTAGTAAATAAAGTATTAAAGCGATTAAAGCAAGTAATTAAACAGTTTAAAACAAAACAAAAAATCACTGTTTAATTGTATTTATAACTTGTTAATCTTCACAAATACTAAAAAGGTGTTTTGCAGTATTTAAAAAAATAAGCAGCTGAACAACTTTATACAAAAAGCAATAAGTGCTTTTGATGTTTTCAGTTTAGTTTACTTGTTTAGTAAGAAAAATCCAGTCTGTCTTGGGCTTGAACAAGTGCACTGAAATCTGGCTGAATGTCTGAGGTGGCTATGCGAAGCTGAGAGGTGATCGTCAGTTATAGAGGATCTGTATCTGTATTTGCAAAGTTTTGTAAGAAGCTTTTCTTGAGTTTGCAGCTTGGCTAGCAAAGCCTCTGACTTCTTTGTGTGCTCTTCGTCAGATAAGCTCTTATATTTCTCCTCGTGTTTGGTCATGTAGTGGCGATTCAGATTGTAATCCTTAAAGACAGCGACTTGTGTACCACAAACTAAGCACACGGCTTCACCTTTGACTTCTTACTCACTTTCCACTTCATCTCCTGAACACACAACATATCTACCTTTCTCCTCTCCATTATATCAGCTACCTCTCTCTCTCTTTACCAGTCATAGTACCAGCATTTAAAGTACCAACCCGAAATTCTACTCTCCTACACTTCTCGTTTCTCTGCCGTCGTTCTCCTCCTCTCCTACTCCTCCTTCAGTCAACAGTAGCCCAACAGTAACCCTTTTGACTAACGATACCTGTGGCGGTTGTTGGTAACCCGGGCCTCAACCGATCCGGCTTGAAATTCCGATTCGTGATCCACATGTTTTATTTGGCACATGTTTTACTCTGGATGCCTTTCCTAACACAACCCTCCCCATTTATCTGGGCTTGGGACCAGCACTAACAGCTCTTAGACCAACCCTAATGGCTGGGTATAATATATATATATATATATATATATATATATATATATATATATATATATATATATATATATATATATATATATATATATATACAGTACAGACCAAAAGTTTGGACACACCTTCTCATTCAAAGAGTTTTCTTTATTTTCATGACTATGAAAATTGTAGATTCACACTGAAGGCATCAAACCTATGAATGAACACATGTGGGATTATATATGGAATTATATACATAACAAAAAAGTGTGAAACAACTGAAAAATGTCATATTCTAGGTTCTTCAAAGTAGCCACCTTTTGCTTTGATTACTGCTTTGCACACTCTTGGCATTCTCTTGATGAGCTTCAAGAGGTAGTCACCTAAAATGGTCTTCCAACAGTCTTGAAGGAGTTCCCCGAGAGATGCTTGGCACTTGTTGGCCCTTTTGCCTTCACTCTGCGGTCCAGCTCACCCCTAAACCATCTCGATTGGGTTCAGGTCCGGTGACTGTGAAGGCCAGGTCATCTGGCGCAGCACCCCATCACTCTCCTTCTTGGTCAAATAGCCCTTGATGCCTTCAGTGTGACTCTACAATTTTCATAGTCATGAAAATAAAGAAAACTCTTTGAATGAGAAGGTGTGTCCAAACTTTTGTTCTGTACTGTATATATATATATATATATATATATATATATATATATATATATATATATATATATATATATATATATATATAAATAATGCAGGCAATAAAACAATAAATATGATGTGCTAGAGTCAAAGATATAAGTTGATAAGGTAAAAGGTTGTACATTTGGGAAAGAACCAGATCAACATGTGATGCAGCACAGTTTTGCTGACAACATAGGACAAAAACATTTCTTTTCTTTTATTTTTATTTTTTATTTTTTTTAAAAACTAATTTTTAAACCCAACATATACAATCTTATTTAGAAATGATGTTAAGAAAATTGATTTTCACATGCTGAAAAATGTAAACATCATATATCTTTACATTCAACAAAGTACAAGAATAAAATAAGAATCACTAATTCTTAATTTATTCTATCAACATAAAATGAGGGTAAAATTGATGTATAGCATTAAAAGTATCTTGCATGGTGTCACAATGAAGAAAGTCATAAAAAAATTAATAAGGACAAGTACCTGAGCTTTATTTTGCTTTATTGTCTGTGCCAAGAGTCGAATCATGAACTAACAACCTAAAAATGAATTTCAATTTCCCAATTTGTACAGTTTTAACTAAGATTTCTAATTAATGTATCCAACTCTTTTTGAACTGCAGAGTGTACTGCACCCTAGTGCAGTCTTGCAGAAGGTAGACGTGTGTGTTGTTTCTAAATACGAACAGACAGTAGCATTAACAGCAGTGCTAACACAGTACTGTAAAGCAGCACAGGCTGTATGGCATCAGCAGAATTCCTCAGCATAAATTCCACTCGAGACCAGGAGCCGTTGTTGGGAAGTGGAGTGATGGAAAGCATGTTGCACATTAAATTATACACATCCACTGATCTGATAGGCCCTGCTTGGAAATTTGTCTTGAAGGCTGACATGCAGAGATGAGACAAGGGATTAATAAACATGTACATGTTCATGGTATAATAATAACTTACAAATATCTAGTATTTATAAGTACAATTTAATATACATTTTAAGTTCACTGGAAGATAAAGAAATATAAAAAATCTAGTTAGGCATTCTCCTTATAACATCATGGCTGACCCTGGCATGATACTGACCCTGTGCATAAGATTTTAGTGTCAAGGTTGGTGTAAAAGATTTTAAATGATCTGCAGAGCCCTGACCTTAACTCAGCTGAACACCTTTAGGTTAAACTGGAATGCTGAATGCACCATTAGATCAGTGCGTAATCTCACATTTTCTTTTGAATGAATGAGCACACACCCCCAGACCTTAATTGAAAATCTAATTAAAATAACATGATGTTCAAGTGTGCATAAACCTTTGGCAATATAGTTTAGGCTAAATATTTAATTTAAGGGTCAGCCAATGTCATTGTAAAATCAGCTAAACTGACAATTCAGATATGTTGAAATCCAATATAAAGTGAATGATAACAAAAATCTAGGAATTGTAAGCCTGTTATAGTGACCATACATTAAACTAGTTACCGTTCTCACCTGCATTATAGCAAATATATACAGTTACTGCCTTACCAATCACTTTAATTATTCCCTTAATCTTGGTGACAAGGCAAAAATGTAAGTTACTTATAAACAGCAAAGCTTAAAGTCCTCCTCTCTGAAATCTTGTCCCATGCTATAAACGTTAAAGGAATAACTTTGCCTCTAACTGTCACAAAGAGCTGAAACCTATTTACTATTTTGACAGCATTGTGTATATACACAATCTATTACTATTAGACTTTATAGAATATGATGTTATGACAATGTCTTAAGGGTGATTGCTTATTTTGGATTGCATAGTTTGCATGGCCATTCCTACCCTAGTCGAGATTCCGATTATCACATTCCAATTATATATATAAAATAATGTATTATTAAAATAATAATAATAATAATAATAATAATCCTCCCGGAGGGGCGAGAGTGGAGGTAAGGGCAAGGATACTGGAGAGGATGTGCTGCAAGCCAATTATTGCTTGGTATCCCACAGCTGTTTGTCATGAGTTAAGCTACAGTATGTTTCTGTGATTTAAACAATGACAAAATATAATAGCAATTTCTGTAAGTTCTTACATTGTGTGCGAGCATGTTTGTATAAGTTAACAAAAAAGAACTAACTTTCAAAAAAGTACAAAAATCTTACAACAAATGTCATGACATTCATTCCCAAGCACTGCTTTTATAGAAAATGACCATATCTCTAGCAAACAAACATGTTTAGTGTTTATATGGTGTTTACCTGGTCCTTTAGCAAGTAGAAAGCCCCTCATGTCCAGGAACTCATTGTCATAGCCATGCCAACCATGCTGCCAGCCCTGAGGCTTTCCTGTGTCATTCTGCCAGTAAGGCAGTGTATCTTTGTTCTGCAAGCAGAACCAGGAAAGATTACTGAGATAGGTTCAGTTTGACACAGAAATGCAATAGGTTTGCTTTGTAGAGAAATTGCTTGAGTTTTTTTAGATAGTGATTATAGGGGACTTGAGAAGTATTATCTATTAAGCACAGAAAAGTCAATGTAAGTATAACCTAGACTTAAAAGTGATGATTTAATTTTAAATAAAATACTATTCAAGCAGAATACTAAACCTTTATTCCAAGTGAATTTTATGTTAATGGTTACTTTTTTCTCCAAAAATATTTGTACTTTTTGTATGTTTTGGACATTTAGAAACTTTCCAAAGTTTTTACATTTAAGAAAATTGAGGATATTTTCTATTGGAAATTGTATTTAAAATTCAGACTAAAGCTACCAGTAAACAAATAACTCAAATATAAAAAAAAAAAACTAAATCAGAAAAATATTAAACTAGCTATAAGAATTGCCTACATTTGCTTATATTCTATTAGTGTTTGTTTTTTTTACCAGCAGTGGTGGACAAAGTACACAATTTAAGTTGTAGGTAAAATATATCTCCAATAAAAGTAAAAGTGCTCCTTTTAAACTTTTACTTGAGTAAAAGTACTAAAGTATTTGCCTTCAATTGTACTCAAGCATCCAAAGTGATTCATGATGATTTATTATGGCTATAATATTGTATTTTTTCACAAGACTCTTGCCTAATCAACTGTAATGTGACTCTTAGCACACCAATTTATTAATAGAATGAAGAATAGAATTAGCGGAACACTTATTGATATCTATTAAAATTATCACGATCCCAAAAACATTTTTGCAACAATAAAATAAAAATTTGTGCCAATAAAAGCAAAATTCCATGTTTTACTCAGTTAAATTTGTGACATTAATACGCAAGTCTAACCTGAGTGATGAACCATCCAGGGTCAGCAACAAGTGTTAAGGGTGAGACAAATTTTCCACGTTTATAGTTATAGCGATCCGGGATATCAGGTGTCTGATACACGTTCATGTTTTTTGCTGCCTTCAATGCCGTATATATCTGAAACAAAAAGTTTAGGAAAAGTATTATTCTATATACATTCTGTGTGGCAGTAAAAAAACAACACCTTCACCACCCTTCACCATATTTTGTACTGTTACAACCTGGAACCATATACAAAGAAGTCATACAGATCTCTACACATATGGCCTGTGACAAATCAACATAGTTTGCATAATTATTCCCAAAATATAAATCTAAAAGCGATTTTATACTATTCACTTACTTCTTTTTAGTCCTTAGTTCCTTAAATTAGCACTGGTGCCAGTACAAATCACTTAATTTGTTGAATGGAATGTATCAAGAAGACATAGATGTCTAAAAAAAAGTCCAGGGAAAGTACTGATCAGACCTTTTTTTTCAAAGGTGTTCAAATTCATTATTTAAAATTCTAATGTATATATTGCTCTTTGTAAATGTGCTTAGAGAAAGTCATCCACTCTACTCAAGTATCTATAGTAAGAAAAGTAACCAAAAACCAATGACCGCAGCTCAGATGGGAAAAGGCTAAGAGTAGCCTGAACACTCAACAAAGATATTTATGAACAAATGACGTGAGGACAAAAAACCATTATAAAGGCATCTTAGAGGTTAACCAAATAAGTAGAAGAATTGTCTTAGATATGCTGTGACTAAAACTGATTTTTGTTTGCCTTGGAACCGCAAAAAATCTGAATTGATCATCCTGTGAGATCATTATACCCACAGTGAACATAGTTGTAGGAACACCATTTGTCAGATGCTTTTCAACAGCAGTGCATTGGAAACTGCTCAGGGTTAAAAGCGAGATGGATGGATAGAGCCAATAATGGACATGACAATTCTAGAAAAAAAAAACTGTTTCAGTGAGAAATACACTGGACTCTAGGGTGGAGGTTCACCTTCCGAAATGACCCTAAGCATATTGCCAAAACTACACTGGAGTGGATCTGAACATAGAAAATAAATTAAATGGTAAAAATCCCAGTTTACATTGCAGACTGTAACTTTTAACATTGTAGTTAAAAGGTGGTGAGTTAATATGCTAAGCATCACATTTTATTAAAATTATGTATGTTTGTGCTGGTGAAAGAAAGGAAGGAAAGGATGGTTTGAAGGAAATTCTGACTCAGACAACACACATTTACTCTGACCACTATAAATAATAGGAACATATACATATGTTCAATATACATAATAGAAAATACAACAGTAAGTTTACCTTTTCAAGCATTCCTGGTTTAGGCCACAGACTGACAACTGGGCCTCTGTCCATCATCTTTAAGACGTTGGACATGTTTATGTAGTTATCCAGTTCTATAATCTTCTCCATCCAGTTGATATCAGTCATTCCATGGTCAGAGAACATGATGACATTCAAATTATCTTCCAAGCCTTTCTCCTGAAATACACAACTGCAATCTCAGTGGAATTTTGCATAAATGTTTCCTCTGTGGTGCTGTACATGAAAAGTAACTGAACAACAATGTGTCTCTTTCATTACACACAGACTGGCTTGTGTACATGGTTTAGTACAGACCTTAATCTTTTGGTTTAACGTCTGGAATGCCATGTCCAGTGATCGAACAGCAGTCCGCACCTGTGCCGACCCAGGCCCAAAGTGGTGGCCCTCCACATCGATGTTTTCATAGTACACAGCAGCCATATCTGCCACATCATTCCTTAGAAAAACAAAATATACACAGAATATACACCAAATATTTTTTTAATCACAATTAAATAGTTTTATTTACATATGTTTATAATTGAAAATAAATCATGAGTATAAACCCCTGAATTAATATAGGTAAGTCTCTCAAAAGTTTCATTTTAATATTATTCATATAATGGATTTTCTTTACATGCCATCCCAGAAGACCTTCAATGATAAAGAACATGTAATCTGAACCATTCATTATGTGCTTAGTACATCTTTATTCTTTACTAAGATTCATTGTTATCTGAAAAAAAGTAGTAAAATGCGTTGCTGCAATATACTGCATTACACTGTATTGTTAATACAGTGTGTAACAATTTGTCTGAGAACTTGCTTTGGAATTCTATCATTCTAAAAAAATTTTGGGTTTTGAAGTGGTTTTAAAGTGTTCTTTGTTTAGCTAGAGGAGGTCTGTGTAACACTTACTTCAGTACATTAAGACCATTCTCTATAGCATCACTTAGATTCTTCAAAGAAGGACTGGCAACATATTTCTCACAGAATGCAGGATTTACACCAAGAATCTTCACTTCACAACCTAATAATACATAAATAATTGTTTGTGTACTTGTATTAATATTGACATGTCTTGAATTGTAATAGAAAATGAATCAACACTGATCAGTCACACGGATTTTATGTCACACAGTTTTTTAATTTACACTAAGTGAATGTCAAATATCTTATCCTGTATTTGGTATATTTATGCAAATGGTGATTTGAGAGCAATAACAAAGACAACACACAACCATCACTGACCTGGCCAGTGGTACATGTAGACATTCTTGCCTAGTTTCTGCAAAGTCACCCAGATGGGTTCAGAGCCATTCCACCACATCGGTAAAAGGCTGCCTGAATTGGCTCCAATTAGAAATTCCTCAGATGAGTTCTGATCCCACATAAAATTCCCGGTCATTTGGTGCACATCACAATGGCGACCTGGTATATTAAAGGGATAAGGATGACCGTTTGTGCAGATTTAAACTGAACAAGTTGATTTGGTTACAAAATAAAAATCATTTAAACAAATAACTGAAATCGTAATTTACCCTAGTACACTGAATTCATTAATTTTTAGTTTTCACTCTATCTTTGGATGGGACATCAGCCCAACGCACACACAAATTAGTCTTCTATGGAACCTTTTGCAGGGAAATCTGAGGCCACTTTCATGGAACATGTACAGAACGTCTCCACAAAGACATCAGAATGACAGCCTAGACCTTTAGTTGTCTTATGTGTTGCTTGCTGTGTCACTATCCTTTCTTAATTATTCCATAGATCTAATCTAAATTAATCTTATACTATAAACTGTTTAGACATAATATATAAACCACCTCCATGATATTGTGTAAGCCCCTCTTTCATCACCAAAATAGCACTGACCAATTAAGGCATGGTCTCTACAAGTCCTCTAAATGTGTGCTGCTTGGCACCGATATGTTAGCAGTAGATCATTTAACTGTTTTTTGTTAGAACAGGCTACCATGGATCACATTTCTTTTGTCCAACATATCCTGCAGATGCTCGATCAGATTAAGGTCTATGAAATCTGTGCAATCTCTTTTTCAGTTTCTTCAAACTGTTTCTGTTCATTTACAAATACTTTATTTGAAAACTAGAGTTTTCCATAGATTATTTTATAGTATTTTATAAGTTAACAAATAGAATATTTTAATTTAATTAAAAACAAACCTAAGAAAATTTTTTAAAAACTTGACAAAAAAAAATTCAGAGGTGTAATTTCTGCACTGTATGTGCAGGAATACAGCCAAATCAACATACACAATACCGAATACTGTGTTCACACTCCGATAAATATTTAAATGATTTATAGAAAATCTTTAAACCTGAAAGTATACAAATAAGAAAGCAAGAGATTTCTGCCAGTTTCTCTTCTTTCAGCATCTTTAAAAAGTTGAGAAAACAATTAACTTTAGTCTGCTGTTAGAGTAGTGAAATCAGCAATCTGGATTAAACTTCATTGTTTACTGGCTTTACTATTGCCTGGATGTGATTATTGGAACAGACTCGAGCCCAGGCTGAGGGGGAAATCCAAAAGCCTAAGAAAAACAACCACCATCAGCAAATCATCCACATAGCTGCAGTGATTGGGATTGAGGATTGTTTCCCAGAGAAAAAAAGCTTATTGAAACAGAAAGATAGAAGTAAACATGAACAATGCACCTACCTGATAAAAAAAACTAATCTAATGCTTGGTTCATGTGTCCATATAGTCATAAAAAAATATAAATGTGAACTTTAATTATCTTTCTCTCATAATAACAATAAACTTAATGTCTTTGTTGATAACCACTTTTTTTTTTTTGTTGATAACACAATTATCTAGCTTATCATAAACAGGCTTCTGACATGGCCCTGGATTTGGTGAAATATTGCTAGGATTATATAAAGGTTTAAAAAACAGCAAACAGTTGTTTCTTCACATATGCTACTAGGACAAGCACATGGAACCAGACGTTTCATAAAGTCTACCTGACTCAAGGTTTGTGCATCACAAATACACATGCCACATACAGCATGGCTTATTGGGATTTTGTTTAATAGAGTCTTTATCGAGCCTGTAATGACCTCCATGGTTTTATATTTGGTTAATTATTAGCCGAGGTCTATCTATAGCCAGGGCAATGTGAAGAAATAATAGTATAATAAATGCAGTAAACAACCTAGTATCAAAGCTTATAAGAGTTTAATATGAAACTATTAATAACAATATGGTTGTATCATAAGCTAATATTTTTTCATTGCCAAAGACATATATATATATATATATATATATATATATATATATATATAAAATGATATTTAAGGAAAATATTTACAATTTGTATGTTTGTTCTTTACTGTAATAAATAGGGTTTCCTGTTTTTATCCATGAAGCATACCTTATTTCTTTTATTTATTGAAAATAATGTCTAAAACATTTTTTACACATTGTAACACTTTCTTCTTCATTTTTCTATGATTTTAAATCACTACTTCTATATTTGTTTGTAATTATAATGAGAGCCTGAAATATTAGAAAGGCACATTTGTCTATGTTATTAGAATGGAGAGTACTTTTGTGGAAGTATATGTCAAAAAGCTGTTAGCTGTGCCAAGCTCTTCTAGTGTTTGGCACCATTAAATCTTGACAATATCTGCTGTCATTAAATTATGGCCTTCTTTTATAGCACGTTGATACTGCTGACCCTTCCGTACTTTGTTCCCATTATAAGTTGCCTTATACCTTATGTTGCCTGAAGCAAAAGCCATATATCAATATTTAAAAGAAAAAAAAACAAGAACAACCACGTTTACAACTGTTTTGTATCTTTTCCTCCTAGCCCTTGTGGTGTTGGTGGATCTATTTTATGGACTATATGGCACAGGGCCAGCCAGTGGGATATTTTTCCAGCTTGAATATCAGAACATGTATTCCGAGTTTTGGCATAGATTCACCATGGCCTAACCAAAATAAAACAGTTTCTTTGAATAAATAAATCAAATCTAATGAAGTAATTAGTTACATTTTTCATGCTCGCTTAGTTTGAAAAGTCTATTACTAGGTATAAGCTTAACAGTTTCATTTAAATGTAAAAACTGATATAATAATACTTTATAGTGACATGAGACTTGCTTAGAGTTAACAATATGTAAGGGGTTGAGCAATATTATGCATAAAGCAGCATCTGATATGAAGAATATTATATGTATATTACCGTATATGCAAAATGATATACAAGGAATATGTACTTCAATACTCATTTGGGGGAAAAAAAGAATAGTTACCTTCAAAAGAGTTCCAGTAAGAGAATGATCATATTTGACTCATAAAATATAGTACACATAAAATATACTATACAATAAAACTATTCTATTCTATAGAAATATACATACTATTTGATAATGGGAGAAGAGTACATTCAGCTGTACACTCCATGTTTTTTTTCATTGTGCTGTCAATCAGTCTTTCCTTTGTCCTGTCAGCTTTCCTTTTACCTTGTAAACTTACACATTTATGGAATTACCCAATCAACCAATCCTGTGGCACCTGTACAGCTACAGGTCAAGGGATATAAAGGATTAAATGTTATCTTCAAACCTCAGAATGGGGTGGGGGTGATTTCAGTTACTGTGAATATTTGGATCTCATGAAATTTCTTATATAAAAAAAAATAAAAAAACATCAAGAGAGCAGAGATCCAGACACAAACCAAAGCAACTGATTAATCAGCAGTGTCCAGATAAGGATGGTCAGGAAGCTGAAAGGAACACTACAATAACTTAAATAATATCACAACCACAGTAAGTAAAAAAAGCATCTCAAAATGCAAAACAAAGCACATGTTCAGACAGATGGGTTACAACAGGAGATGACATCAGGTTACATGGTCAGCTGTCAAGAACAGAAATCTGAAGCTACAGTACAGTGGGCACAGGCTGACCGGATCTGGATTGTTGAGATTGGAAAAGAGTCATCTTGTCATTTTAGATAAAAAGATCCATGTTTTGTCAACACTAAGATTCAATAGATTAGATGAATACAGAGGTCTACAGGGCCGCTGGAAGTAATTTTGAACAGGGGGTGCTGTAAATTATTTTTTTTTTGGACAAAAAAACCTATGAGCCTATGGGCCTATTTAAAATACATTTTAAAAAATAACGTAGGGCTGTGACGATGGCACTTTTTTTTTTTTTTTTACCACCGCGGTGGTAGTGGACCAAATACCGGCGGTGTTGCGGTGGTTGTTTTGAAATAATAATAAAAAAACAAAAACAAAGAAACAACACACTTAAGCCTGTAAAGCATTGAAATAAATATCAGTAAATACTGGTAACTTACATAATATAATAAAGTTGAATCCATTTTAAAAAATATATATATATATTTAAAATATAAAATATATTTCCACACAAAGACGCGTTATAGCCTACCGCTCTGCGCTTTGAGAGGGATGTGGAACACGAGCAGGAAAGAGACCACCGATCTCTTTTTCTGATATCTTCATGTTGTTGTAAAAGGTACGAAGAGCTAATTTTATCTTTCACAAGCGCAAGGCATTTAGGCTATGTTTGCGCGCTGCCAGAGAAATCCAAACTAAAATCACCCGCGCGTGTGAAACGCGCTTTACAAATGAACTTGAAAAATCAATATAATAAAAATAATAAAAAATAATTAAATTAAAATCCAAAATACACTTAATAGCCTACGTGTGTCAAAATAATTTCCTAAAATATTTATAAGGAATTTATAAATTGTGCAAAATATTTTTAATAGGCCTACATTTAAAAAAAATCTCTCTCGTCAATAGGGGTGCTGCAGCACCCCCAGCACCCCCACTTCCTGCGGCCATGGAGGTCTAGAAGATAATGCAAAAGCTATACATTACAGAGTGCATAACCTTCATTACCATTACACAACCTTGTCCAATTGCAATACCAGTGAGAAAGCAGTTTTAGTTTGATATACATGAAATAGGCAGTGTAAAAATTTGAATAAATAAAAATGAAATTTAGCAATCATCTTTTACAGAAATACAGTATACAGATTGTTTGGTGTTTAAAGAAGCTTCTCTTACCTGTCATAAGGGTGTAATAGTTGGGATAGGAAAGACTCGGGAAGTCCGGAGTCATGTAATCTACTTTGACGCCGTTGTTCACAATTTCATTAAACCCAGGCAGGTTTTGAAGATCGGCCATGTAGTCATAGCGGAAACCGTCGATGAGGAAGACCAAAAGTTTTTGCTTATCCGCGCATTGGCATCCAAATACAAGAAGAAAAGCAACGATAAAAGCCCATGCTGAGCGCGCAGGACTAGGCATGGTGCTGCAGGGAGGATCAAATGGGCTGAGAGAGAAGTGATCAAGGACGAAGTGCAGAATGAGAAATGAACATGGATTGAGGACTAGGACATGTTCCGTGGGGCGGAGAAAGAAAAATAGGGAGACTGGAAGCGGACCGTGATTAAATAGGGTCCGACATTAAATTATTGGGTTTGAGTACGCACTGGCTTTGGATCTGAATATCTGACCTAATACAGCAGTACCGTATTTTTATTTATCGGCACAAACAAGTACTACTCGTAGCCTGCAGAAGATACTTGTCAAACGGTTATTAGATATTGAAGCTGCAGGATTGCGTCTCGTATCAGTCAAATGCGCAGTGAGAAACTGTAAGTTAGGGACCGTCTACAAATTCTACCCACTAGGGCTACAACATGGCGCAACTGCTATCTAAAAAAAAAAAAATAATACGAATGACATTTTTACAATATTTCATGTGCAAAATAACTAATTCGTGAAATAATTTGGTAATTACATAATCAAATTTTTATATTCTAAATGTCTGTGTGCATTCCTAGTAGGATCCAGATGTTCTACTGGTCAGATTTTGTCAGTATGTCCGAACATACAAAACTATTTAATATGTAATGTACAGTAATGGATAAAGTACACCGTAATCAAGTTCATAAATAAAAAACATGTGGAATCTGAAGGTTCCTTACAGATTAACTTCAGAAGAGATGCTCAAACTAGGGCCCGGGGGCCACTGTTGGCTAGTGGTGACCTTTGATTTGGCCTATGCCATATGTTACCAGTGGTGGACTGTAACGGAGTAAATGTAATTCATTACTGTACTTAAGTATCTCTACTTAACTGAAGTATTTCGATTTGGGGAGACTTTACGTCACTACAGTTCAAAGTTAGATATCTTACTTTTTATTAAACTACATATTGAAAAACTCAGTCATTTCTTTTTGCTTGGTGGTTGTCAGGGATCCACCAGCTACACATTCACCTATCACTCCAAGCACCTCTCCCACTTACTAATCAGCTACACCTGGCCCTCATCAGTTCTCACACTTCATAACCCCCGTTCCTCCACCAGTTCATTGTCCGTTCTACAGTTAAGGCTAAGGAACACTATCGGACTACCCAACCATCTCAGTTTGTTTTATCTTTGTTTACGAGACTCTGTGTGTTTTGTGTGCTTCAGTCTAGTCACAGCTTTCACCAAGATTAGTTTACCTGGTGTTTCTTGGTGGTTTGCCGTTTTCTGCTTTGCCCTGTTGTTCTTTCATTTAAAAACCCTTTGTGAATTCTACTTTGGTTTCCGGGCACTTTCTTTCGCCTGACAGTGGTATCTACTTAGTATATAAATATACAGTTGGGCATCAGTTCAACAGTAAGTAGAACATTTTGAGAGTAAGAAAAAATTAAAGAAACTCCTGACCCTGATTTGCCACAACACTCGTGGCCTTATTTTTTTTTAAGTTGTTTTTTAGGCTCATGATAATGCTAATACATATCCATCAGTGTTTAACTGATTAATATCATTCTATTAATAGATTGGCATGCTAAGAGTAACATGAAGTATTGATTACTTAAGTACATTTGAAGGCAAACATTGTTGCACTTTTAATCAAGAAAAAGTTTAAAGGGAGCACTTTTACTAGAGTAATATTTTACCTACTATATCTCTACTTTAACTCAAGTACATGGTTTGTGTACTTCGTCTAAGTGAGCATTACAGTGAGCAATGTGGCTGTGTGCTTAGTCACCTGCTGTTCACACTGCTGACTCATGAACTTTGTGAACTGCACAGCTTGAATAATCAAGTCTGCCAAAGACATGACCATGGTGGGTCTCATGAGCAATAATGAGTCAGCATAGAGAGGTCATGCAGAGGTTAATGGACTGGTGCAAAGCCAACAACTTGTCTCTGAATGTGGATAGAACATTAGAGCCTCTATAACAAGGAAAGCAGCATCTCTACCTCTTGAAAAAACTGAGGAAGGCCCAGCTCCCATGGCACATTCTCACAGCATTCTACAGAGGGACCATCAAGAGCATCCTAGGCAGCTGCATGACTGCCTGGTTTTAGGAATTGCACCATTGCTGATTGCAAGATTCTACAGCAGATAGTGAGGATGGCTGAGAAAATCAGCTGGGTCACTCGACTACTAAATACAAAGGGACTGAACTAACACAGACACATTTTATGATTTGCTCAGTAGCTCCTGGTTCCATATCCTCAAATGACTGTATAAGACTGTAGAAAAGACATTACTCATAATCTTACATTCCAGTGCTCATGTTAGTTTTCACTCTCCGGTGTTTTGTGTTGTTTTCAAAACTTATAATCACAATCTGGATATCACCCAAATAAGGATGAGTTCCCATTTTGAGTCTGGTTTCTCTCAAGGTTTCTTCCTCATAACATTTAAGGAAGTATTTCCTTGCCACAGTGGCCATGGCTTGCTCATCAGGAATAAATACACATTGCTCTTAAACTCTGTAAAGTGGCTTTGAGACAATGTCCATTGTGAAAAGCGCTATAGAAATAAACTTGACTTGACTTGACACATGAACCAGTTAGTTTTGTGTAGTTCTGTGTTTTGTGTTATTTTTTTATTTATTTATGTTGTCTTATGTGAAACCTTGATCCTGAGGGAATGGTGTTTCTTTTTACTGTGTATTGTACTTTATATGTTTAAAATGACAATAAAAGCAAACATACTTGACTACTTCAATACAAATACTTTGGCAGTGCCTACCTCTGTGTTTTACATTTATGGTCTGATGAACCTGATAAAGAGTCAACTGATAAGCAAACTGCCTCTCACCTACATAATAATTTTATTTTTTTTAGTAAAACTTTTGAAAAATAAGCTTCAAGTCTCTCATCTACGGTTACTGCTATTGGAAATGTATCACTGTATTGTATTATAGCCTGAATAGTTGTATTAGGCATTGAATTGCGTTATACTAGAAATGGGAGTGTTTCTATTTTTTCAGTGTACTAGAAGCTTCACTGACTCGCACAACTTTCAAAATAAAACTGTAGCAGCCAAACAGATTACAAAGTAATATTTTCTATTTATTTGTTTCTAAATATTATAAAATTTTAAATGAGGGGAACCATGGCAACTTTAATGTAATACAGTATGGTGAAATGCATTATTTATTCTCAGCTTACGACCATCAGTCAAACCCCTTCATAGTAAAAAGTTGGCACCTCTGGTGTATAGAATATATACCTTTTTACAATGTGAAGAGGACAGTATAACAGCAAAACTATATAAATAATAATGATTTATATTGATACTTTAAATACAGTGATTTACTTTATTCTTGGAAAGAAACTATTACATTTACTCCTAAGAGATTGATAAATGATGTTGATTAATGATTAGAAACATTTAAACCAGACCTCAGACAAGAAATCGGATAGGACTTTGCTTGCAAGTCAGATAAAGGAACAATTATTTACTAAATGTATAGACTTATCAGACATGGCAATGTCACAGCCCAGTTAAAATTTAATAGAAATGTAATGTAATAAATAAGTAGAGAAAAAAAAAAAGGGGGGGGGATCACTTTTGAAAAATAAGGACCAGTTTCATGTCTCTTATTCATTTGGTATTGAACTCTATTGTACAATAAACTGGATTGTTTCTCAGTGTAAAATACATTTCACTAAACTGGAACTTTGGAAATAAAATGTATTTATTTAAAATATCATGAAATCGTAAATGAGAGAAACCATAGCAACTTTCATTTGAGTATAATGTTTGCTATAATGCAACATTTATTTGCGGCTCATGGACCCTTAATCAAATAAAATTTTTGGTGCTTTATAAGAGAACGTTTGGGCATAGAGGAAGGAAGTGATGAGAATGCAGATTTGCTGTACCTATTTAGCCATTTTTTTAAAATAATTTTTGTTAATAACATTTGTGTGTCTCCTTTCTTTAGCCACAGGGCTCAATATTTCACATATGGCATTTTTTTACAAAGCCAAATCTAAAATGAGCAATAAAGCAGTTGTTTGAATGCAAAGAGGTCTGAGACCAAATTAGTGCTTGTATGGTGAAATAAATTATCTGAGATCTCTTTCCGGGACAGGCACAGTTTGAAGAAAAACATGAAATGTGTCTATTTTCACTTAGTTCACCTCAGTGTACTTAAAGGTGTCTGAATTTAGTTATTTTATATACAATATCTCACAAAAGTAAATACGCCCCTCACATTTTAACCACCATTTTAGTATATCTTCTCAAGGGGCAATACTATACAAATAAAACATGGATATATTTTTAGTAGTCAGTGTGCAGCTTGTATAGCAGTACATATTTACTGTCCTCTTAAAAGAGGTTATAAGAAGATCGGTAATAGCCTCAAACTAAGTTACAGTACAGTGGGTTCCACTCTAAACACAGCCCTCGCAAGTGACTATCAAAGAAGTTGAGTCCTTGTGCTGTGCATCAGGTGCAGAAGCTAGCTTAAAAAAAAAGTCACAAGAGTGCTGCCAGCATTGCTTTAGAGGTTGCAGAAGTGGAAGGTCCACTTGTCCGTGCTCAGACTATACGCCGCACTTTGCAACAAGTCAGTTTGCATGGCTGCCGTCCCAGAAGGAAGCCTCTTCTAAAGCTGGGTCACAAGAAAGCCTGCAGACAGTTTGGTGAAAACAAACTGTCAAAGAGCATTACTGATATTACTTGCACCATGTCCTGTGGTCTGATGAGACTATGATAAACTTGTTTGGCTCAGATGGGGGACAGCATGTGTGGCAACACTTTTTTTTTTTTTTTTTTTTTTTTTTTTACAGAAAAATTGTGTCATTGATTTCAAAATGTACTGTAACATTCCAAAGTAGTTTCTGCCCTCCCTTCAGAAACTGGGCCAAACAGCAGTTTTCCAGCATGAAAACAACCCCAAACACACTGCCAAGATGAGAATGTCTAACATCCAGTAGCTCCGTGATGTCATTGTGGTGGAGTAAAAGAGGATCCCAGCAGCAATATTTGCAGCTCTTGTGAATACCATGAACAGGAGGATTAAGGCAGTGCTAGATAACAGTGCGCTCACACAAAATATTGACACTTTGGGCACAGTTTTGACATGTTCACTTGGGGTGTACTTACTTTTGCTGCCAGTTATTTTTGACAATAATGGCTGCATGTTGAGTTATTTTGAGAGGACAGTAAATCTATACTCTAAAGCAGTGGTCCCCAACCTTTTTTTGCCCAACGGACCAGTTTAATGTCGGACAATATTTTCACGGACCGGCCTTCAAGGTGTGGCGGACGAATACAACAAAATAGAATTATAACTGGAATTTTCTAAATATAATAATAAAGGCGAATTCACTGTGTTGCTTTTGGTTCATTTTGCTCGCTTGGGGGTTTCAATTTAGCGGTAATGTATTGTGTGTTAGCGTCCAGAGCAGCCCCTTTAGGAAGTTAGCAGATGGAGGTGAGTCATGTGACCGAGGCATCTTCACATGCCTCAAGAGTGAGTCATAAACAGATGTGGCGAAGAGAATCCGTTTTTTTTCCACAATAAAACATCGTTCAGAATCAGATAATAAATAAAACGTAAATAATGTAAGTTATGTATTATTTCTGTGCCGCCCGGTACCAATTGATCCGCGGACCGGTGCCATTCCGTGACCCAGGGGTTCGGGACCACTGCATTAAGTGTATCCAGTTTTCATTTCTATAGTATTGTCCCTCGAAAAGATATACTAAAATGGTTGCTGAAATATGAGTGGTGTACTTACTTTTGTAAGATACTGTAGACTCAAGTGGGAAAAATCCCAAAACCTTGCTATATAGAGCCTATCTTTCACTTTAACTCTTAAATTCTGTAAAGTTGCTTTGAGACAATGTCCATTGTGAAGAGCGCTTAAGAAAGAAACTTGGACTTGAACTATTTATTAAAAAAATTATAATTGTAATGTAATTGCGTCTGAAGCGTAATGTTTGGGCACTATAAAATGTTTACTGTTGTGAAATGCAGTTCCAGCCTGATCTGTGTTTTTACAGCAGATAGCTGTAGATTGACTAAGATGTGTTTTTCTGCAGGGTTATGCGTTATCATTCAGATGTTTTGTTTATTAATCTGCTAAGGCAAAGAACCAAGAGATTTGGCAGACCAATGAAGTACAGTTTGTCAGAATACCAGTACCATCCAGTAGCAGCTTTATTTGTTTCCTAAACCATGCATAAGGTAGACAATGGGACTTTTTATACCCAACAACGATTTTGAGATAATTTGCATAATAAACACAAGAATGTTGCTGCTACTAGACTGGGCAGGTCAGATGCCATTTAAAAGACTTAAAGGTGAAATGTTGAAGAATGAAGCTTTTACAAACCACACTGTTACTGCAGTATAATAAAATGTTAATGAAAACCTGTGTCATTTATCCAGGGGTATAGAGTGTAATGCACCATATGTTCCAGTACATGATTAACTGTTATTCTATTTTTTAATTGTAAATTTGTATTTATTTTTGACAGTGTTACAAAAATTAAAAACAGAAAGAAACATGACCACCACGGACAATTCTCTGTCAGACAGCCAGAGGGCACTGCCACTCTTGTTGTTGTTGTTTTTGCAAATCCTGTTTCACTGATTTCATTGGTATTCTTAATTTGGTCATTTACAGTAAAACGTTCTTTCGGCTTCTTCCATTAGGGGTCGCCACAGCGGAACCTTTTATAATTAGTTATACTTTCATGCAGGCATGTTTATAAAACCAACCATCGAAATGTTTGTGTTTCTCTGTATTGCATTGTGTTTTAGCACGAAGAAAATAAATGTATAATATGCAGGAAAGTGTGTTAATTAAACAATTAGAAGCAATTTTTTGATAAATATTAGTTGCCAAAAGTGAGGTCTGACCAATGAAAGTTGACATATTTGCTTTTATTCCAGCATATTATTAAAGAGTTATTAATGATTTTGTGTGCATGTGTGTTAAATGCAGTTAAACACGCTGCATTGCGCAAACATCAATATTGGCCAAGCTGCTCCACAAAGCTTGCACTCGTTATTCCCAGGTCATAATTGCTACAAGATCAATTTAATTAAATGTAGGTTTATACATGTAGCGCGTTTAACAATAGACATTTTCCCGAAACAGCTTTACAGAGATAAAAAGGTGTATCTCTTGTAAGTTTATTTCTATTGAGCAAGCATATGGAGACAATGGCAAGGAAAATGTCTCTTCTGAGATGGTTTAAGGAAGAAACCATGAGAGGAACCGGTCCCAAAACACAACCTGTCCTCATGAATGTCCATTTGTTATAGTTTTATTATTGCTGAGGTGTGCTGTTCATTGGTGTAAAAATGCATGCAAAACTGTTCAAGCAAATTGTGGTCCAAAACCACTGAAGCAGACTGTTTATATTAATTACAGTCCAAATCCATTCTCACAGTTCTTGAGTTTCTAATTAACTTCATGGATTTTTAGGAACTCTATCCAGAGATGGGGTGTATAGATGAATCAGGCAGATCTTAAGTGAATAAAGGGAGAGGAACTCTGGTACCTCACAAGTGTGTCTATCGCTGTGTTGGCTATGTTACTAGATGCTGTTTTGTGTGCTTTGGTAAAAATGGCCAAGAGGAAAGAGCTGTCCTCTGCAACAATAAGAGGATATTGTCAAAATAGTTCAAATTGGTGAAACATCTTGAGATATTGCTGATGTGCTGGATTTAAACTGTCACACCATCCGGAGAATGACTGCAAAGCATTGTAAGACCATGCAGAATGTAAAGGGTTGTGACCAGCCAAGTAAACTTAGTAAGCATTTTAGGCAGCTGGATGAAAATCATCACAATTTATGGCTGCTTCAGAACAGGTTCCAGAGTCCTGAATGAGACATGCAATAGTCACAAGCTTCCGGTTTCATCTCGCACTGCACTTTCTTTATGATTCTGGTAATTTTTATTGTGAAAATTGCAGAGTTCCGCTGTTATTCCCGGCAACGCAAAATTGGTGCAGAAGTGCAGAAGCCGAGAGGTCTGACTCAACTCGGATTAAACAATTCAAACTGACCTGAGCTTGGGTAATAAGCACATGCCCTTTACTACATGTGTGAATAAAACCAACATGTCATTGCCTTCCAGGCTTGTTGCTATAAATAAAACTGCAATATAAATGTACCATAAGAGAAAGCCATTACCTTTGCTGCAATGGGTGAGAACTTGAGTACTGAACTTGGGTGTGTGAGAACTTGAGTACTGATGACTCTCCCATTCCTTCTACTGTTAGATAGCTTTAACAAAATTTCACAGCTGGCGGTAAGAAAATAGGCAAAAAATATAGGCACTACTGTGCACAACTGCTACAACAGATGTCTTTGTCCAAAAGGATAGGCGTTTGAATTTCTTATAATAGTTTTTATAAATAAAAACATTGATAATGACCTCGAAGGCACTATGTGTGCAACAAAGTAGTTCCTTTGCTCCACCATTTTTCTCTTTATTTGTTATACATATATGCATATTAAAATAAAACCATATTCCAATATGTGAAGTAGATTGCTTTTCTTTGCTTAATCTTTTCAGTGAAATATCTTAACTAAGTTTACCTTTTTCTTCTTCCCAGTATGGCATAGTCCTCATATTTTGATTATTTAATCGACCATGTAGGGTCATTAAAATCAAATATTGTGGAAACAAAATTCCCTCCAGACATCACTTTTGGCCACTGCTCTACTTGTATGATAAGCTTTAACTTAATATGAGTTTGCCAAATATTGACTTACTACAGTATGTTCCAGAAAGGCTGTTAACTGATAATAATTAGCTTGTAGAGGACTGTTATTTATTTATTTATTTATTTTTACATTTTATTTTTAGAAAAGAAACTGAATAAAAAGCAGGCTTTCACTAGATTTGTGAGCATGGTGGTGGGCATTTGGGCTCATCCATTCTTGAGAGCGTTACTCAGGTCAGGCAATGATATCAGATGGGAAGTTGATTCACAATCTGTGCTCCAACCAAGTCAATTCAAACCTAGCAACCTTTAGGTGCAAACAGTTCACTTTGACGCTTAACCATCATTGGCTACCAGCGTGAAATTTAGTGCAGGTAATCTTGTATGCGCTCCCACATTGGAGCTCAGGTGTGGCCATAGTGTGCAAGCCCAAATTGTGGTTTGAGTGTGTTTTTTGTCTTATTATTTATTTATGTTGTGGAATTTGCCACTCTTGGACTCTGGTCAGTTTCTTTAGTTTAGGTCGTTTATCTGCCCATTCTCTTTTGCCCCTGGACATTGTCTTTTTTTTTTTTTAATGAATGTTACCTCATAAAATTTTCTAATTCCATTTTATTCTATAATCATTGTGTTTAGGTAATGAGAGGTTAAGTCTTTTCCTAGTTTCACTAATTTAGTGTTTGGGATTTTCCCAGCAATGTAATGTAAGAAACCATGAAACCAGCAATTACACATGCTTACAGAAACTGAAACCCAAGATATAAAAATATTATACAAGTTTCGAATATCTAAACAAACATTGTTTGTTATTAAAATTTTCAAAATGTGTTATTCTAAACACTCTTTCCTGACACTCAAACCTATGTACTCTTACTCTTCTGCCAGTAGATGGCGCCAAACTAAATTAAAAGATGAATAGTTCAACCAATAACAGGCCTTCCAAACCATATCAAATAAAATAGGTCAACACAGTTAAATTATTCTGTTGCCTTTATATATAGACTGACAGCCTTTAATGTACAGACAGACTAATATTCATTGAACACAGACGAACAAAGCCTCAAGCAAATATACAACAAGGAAAAGTAGGAGAGGAGAAGGGAGTAAAACACTTTCATAATGACCTTTGTGTTTACTTGTGTTATATAATTAACAGTGTCATTAGGGCTGTGCGTGGGCCTGAGATAACACATTTACAGGCCGAGAACAGCAACTGAAACCAAAAGGCGAGGAGCGGGGTTCTGTTTTCCTTTCTACATACAGCACACACAAACACATCTCACACATCTCACACTTCACACCTTACACACACACACACACACACACACACACACACACACACACACACACACACACACACACACACACACTCACACACACACACACACACACACACACACACACACACACACACACACACACACACACACACACAAACACACTATCATATTACACTAGCATCTGTCAGTACCTTTGATATGCAAACACACAGAACGAGATTGTACAGGACAGGGAACATGCCATTAAGCGATCCATGTCACTATAAAATCCTGTTTGCAGAAAAAATACATAAAGCAAATGAATTATATCTAAAAAAAAATTTTAGTCATTGGGACCCCACAGATTTTAGTCACAGCTGCACAAGAGCTGTTACCCAGTTTCCCTTTGACTGAGATATGATACTGCACCAGGAAATGAGAAAACACCTTTAATATGTTCCACTAGTAGAGTTTCACACTTAATAGAAATATTTAGGTAACTGTTAATTCCTTTGAGTTTTTTTTTCTTTTTCGTTTCACTAAGGTGGAGCTTACGATGCCACAGATGCTTATCTTGGTTGTTCTGTCATTTATCATGTGTCTTAATCTTTCTTTTATTTTTTTCCAGACCAGATTTTCATTTATCTAATCTTTTGTCCACTTACAGTTTCATTATCAATTTTTTAGCACTGTAAGAATACCTTATTTTTTTTCAGGTGGCTGTGGATTGTGATCATGTGTCAAATACTTTAAATAAGCAATGGCGCCAGGAAGTGAACCAGTAAAAACAAGAAGCTGGTAGAAATTTGTCAACCCTGAAGGTTTTCAGATTCTGTTGCCACTCCAAATGTATAAAGGCAGATCAGGTGAAATGGTTATTACAAAACTGCTGTTTTAAAGCATAATTGTACATTTAAAAAAATAAATAAAAATAAGCTACCTGCTAATAGCCAGCCACAACATCCTATTATAGAAACATTCAAATTTCTTACTATTAGGCAATGTCAATTTAATTTTACTTACACTATATATCCAAATATGTGTGGACGCCTGAAAATTGCATGCATATATGCTTGCTAAACACACAATTCCAAAGATCTCTGTGAGCATGGTGGTAGGGACTTTTCGAAAGCATTACTGAGGTCGGGCACAGATATCAGATAAGAACGTGATGCACAGTCTGTGTTCCAAGTCATTCCAAACCCAGCAAATACCAATGTGGGAACACTGCCAGCAATCAGGTGTTAGACCTGTTACTAGTGTGAAATCTTGTATGGGCCTTACACCATGGGGCTTTAGTGGGGCCCTAGTGGCCCACTCTGGCCCCACATGACCCGCATTTCATGCTGGGCGTGAAAAAAAAACAAAAAATACACTATTCATATAGAGGGGCCATTTCACAAAGTAGAGCGGGCCCTAGTGGGACCCATGTGGGCTTTATGTTGGCAAACCTTAAGGTAGTGTTGCACAGAGACAACCCTAAGACACAGGTGGGCCTTCTGTGGGCTTACAGTCAGGTTGTTCAGAGAAAAACCACATAGAGCCACAGGGGCCCTGTGTTGAATTAGTGTGGGTTTGCCTGCCCACACTGCACCACAGTAAACCCACACATGCATGTTTGCTGCAATGGTATTACTGCCTGGGGTTGGGGTTGCTGGCATTGGGGTTGATGCCAGAGCTCTGGACAGGTCAGTCAAGGTCATCCACAAACATCAACAAACCATGTCTTTTTGAATGTACAGGAGCATAGTAATGATGGAACTTTTTGGGTCTCTTAGTTCTACTGACAGCAAATCATAATCCTACAGCATACTAAGACATTTAATGCAACTGTGTGGTTTCAACTTTGTGCAACTTTGAGGAATAATTGCATGAGTGGTGTTCTTGTGTGTTTAGTCATAAAGCGTAACATACAAAAAAAAAAATGTTAAATCCTAAAATAACTATTATGTCTAACAATTAAGCAAGCATGGCCATAACAAAAAAAAAACCAACAAACAAACAAAAAAAACCAACACCTGGTAATAAGTACTGTATGGTCCCAATCTGTTCTTATAACACACTAGTTCCACTAGATTTTGTAGTGTGCTTGTGAACATTTGTCTTCATCAAACAGGTGCCATAAATACAGGTAACAAGTGGAGGGCAGATGAGCCTCTTAAAGAAGTAGTTACAGGTCTGTGAGAGACAGAAATCAAGCTTTTTTGTAGGTGACCAAATACTTATTTTCCACCATAATTTGCAAATAAATTCTTTAAAAATCAGACAATGTGAAAATCTGGATTTTTTTTCTCATAGTTGAAGTGTACCTATGATGAAAATTACAGGCCTCTCTCATCTTTATAAGTGGGAAAACTTGCACAATTGGTGGCTGACTAAATACTTTTTTGCCCCACTGTATATTGACATAATTGACTAAAAATCAATGGTCCCCCATGGAGATCGTCAAGATCACCAAACACCTTGTTGTTCACCTGGTGGAGAACCTTACCTCACCTGTTTCCTAAACACTGGCTCCATAACAAGGAAAGCCCAGTAGCATCTTTACTTCCTGAGAAAGGCACAACTTTTCACAACTACCTCTCTGGTTTGGGAATTGCATCGTCTCAGTCCGCAGGACCTGAGTCGATCTGAGAAGATCATCAGGGTCTGTCTTCTTTCCATCATTGACATTTACACCACACGCTACATCCTTGAAGCCTCCAGCATTGTGACTGACCACACTCACCCCTCATACTCTTTGCTCTCCTGCCATCTGGAAATAGGTACAGAAGCATTCGGGCCCTCACATCAGACTGTGTAACAGTTTCTTTTCACAAGCCACCAGACGTCTTAACATAAAGTAACTGGACTGATACACACAACGCAAAAAAAACAACAACAAAAAAAACCACACTGCTGTTTGAACCAAAAGTTTACATGTACAGTATTTATCTTTTATTTGTATATGGACAATCTATTCTGTAATTTACTGGTCGGTGCTACTGTTTTTCCTTGTTTCATTTTGTCTTTTGTCTGTTGTCTTTGTGTTGTAAGTTTAGATTTCTGTGTAGTTCTGTGTTTCTTATGTTGTTTGATATAGCATCATGGTCCTGGGAAAATGTTGTTTCGTTTCATTGTGTCCTGCACTATGTATGGTTGAAATGACAATAAGTGTCAGAATTATGTCCCACATTGTCTCATACAAGCATTCTACCTGTCCCAATTTCTCTCTGTTTGCATACACGTAAATCCAACAGACATTGCAAGTATAATGTCTTATTTATGGGTTCAAATATATGAGCACCTGATATAATTCAAATGCAGAAACAGTGTTTTTTTTTATATTTATTATTAAGAAATTCTTATTTTACATGACATTATCTTATCATATAATTAGGTATTCAATGATCCACAGGATTTAGAAGCCCATAAATGTGTATAGAGACACATTTGGTTACATGAACACACTTCCATAAAGTCACAGACAAGGGCAGAAGTTTTTGTCACTTTTTAGATTTTCTTGTTTTTCCACATTGAATGAACAGTAAATGTATTTTGGTGGGCAGCATAATTAAATAAAAAAGTATTTGGTTGCTTATATTTATGTGAATAATTTGATAATGTCCGAGGCCTGTTGTGGAACATTTCGTGATATTAGGATAGCTGGCTAATTTGCATAAAAGCATCCACAAAAATGACTGAATACCATAAAGCCATGTTAACAGATCCCTGTGATGTGATCCCTGTTAGTAATATAAAAAAAAAATTATTAAAAAAATTGTCAAAAGTTTGTCCCCCCAAAAAAAATATTTGCAAAAATCTAGAAAAGTGAGCTATGTACAGATGATTAAAGTTTTTTCCTGGTCAGCATTTATGAATTGTTTGCTGGAACATGTAAGAGCTATGAGTGCAATTTAGAATGCTGTATCCTGAAACACTTAGCCAAAAAGGAAAACCATGACCCAAACACAGATAATTATTCATTTGAATGGTCCACATGTAAATGTAAAAAAAAAAAATAAATAAAAAAAAAAAAAATATAAAAAATCTGTAAATAATAGATTTAAATGAATGGCTTATACCTAAACAGTGACTTGGTTTGATGCATGTTAAAGCGGAAGAAAATATAAGATTTCTCTGAAGCTTTGAAACTTCTAAAAGAAAATATTTGACTTTGCAGTTATTAGTGGCAAAGGGAAGGTGGGATAACAGATGCTGAGCAGGGGTATTGTTTTTCCAGTGACACTGTGCGTTGCAAGAAATACACATCAAGAAATACACATCCTTTATGGTTGTAGCAGGTCAGAATGTGTCTTCACATGGGACTGATTTATGAACCATGGGTTTGAGAAAAAGAAGGGGGGGGGGGCATATGTAACAGGCCAAATTGTACAAGAGTGATGAGACCCAGCATACTTTTGGCAAGTGCATATGTTGCAGGTTTTTCACAAGAACTCTTGGGAGATGTGAGGTTGCAGAAAGTTATCGCAACTCTGAATTGACTGAATCTCCACTGTCTGGAGCTGAAATATACAGTACTGGAAAGTACTCATTGGGGTATATAGTAGTGAGCTCAAACTCTGCCAATACCTTGACTCACCAAGGCTTGATTTAGAAGAGTCTTTGAATAGCTGCTTGGTAGTAAATGGTATAGTATATTCACATTTATCTTATGTATTTAAAATGAATATTCGACCACACCCCTTCTTGCTACAAGTGCTTTGGGCACTGTATTCTGACTTTGGCATCGACTAAAATATGCAAAAATGCAGAAAACCACTTCAGGGGCAAATGCCTTTTCACAGCACTGTATAATAACATTTGTTTGTATGTACATTTATGTTCACGCATACAGTAGAAAGCAAAAAATATCAATATAATTTTCCTTAGAAAAAAAAAAATTAAATAAAATAAGTGCCATTTTTGTCATTCACTAAAAAACATCCATAAATCAAAACTGATTATAGTGAGCAAAAATTTAAATATATCCACCTTTTAAGAAAAATCCCTCAAGACATAATATATGGGACTATGTCAGATTTCGAGATATAAAAAGGTTATCTTTAAAAGTGCTTTCTTGGTGGACATGAGACACAAACTAAAAAATCCTTTCAAAGATGTGTCTCCATAGTCGTGGTACTATGAAAAGAAGGCCACAGATAATCTCATTCAGTGCTTTTCTATAAGGTGCTAAAGCTAATGCCACTGATTAGACATTATTGACTCCTCTACATATACATCCAAAACAAGCTGGAAACAATGGCACGATGGCAGTGTTGACATCTGTCACTACACTAGACTGCTCCCTGAATTTAAGGCTGGGACCTGCACTGAATTCTGCATTTTGCTCTGAATAATGTCTTATCTCACCCATGGCTACGATGAGCTATTCAGCGAGCCAGCCATCACCATCATCATCAGTTTTGCTAGCTGTGAGATCATCATTTAGAGGCAACAGTGTGTGGCTTAAGCTCTTCGATCCGCATTCAAGTTCAGTAGAGCCTTCAAAGAAGTCAGGATCAAGAATTAGTGGTTCTCCTCAGCAACTTTTGACAGATTTCGATACGTCTGATGTTTTCATGATGACACTGGCCCGTTTTTCGTGGACAGGTGGTTTGTTGGAAGTTGCTGGAGGCTGCGATGGAGGGTGTGGTGGGTTTAGGAGGGTCCATGATCCCCCGCTGTTGTAAGGGCCGTGAAAGGGTGTGGACGAAGTGTCCTGGACAGTTGTAATCCTGAAGTTGGGCTTAGACTGAGTAATGAAAGTGGACATGCTGGGTAAAGATGTCCGCATCACAGGGCTGTCCAGCATTGGATTTGCCTCATCTTGATTAGAGCCCCATACAAGTGATCGCATGCCCTGTAAAAGAGAAAATAATTCAGGTTTAAGACCTTATTGATCCATATGGTCTTTAGACACACCATGTTATAAAACATGAAAATAAAAAAATTCATCAAATTGTAAAATGTCCATAGTAATAACAGCAATTCCATTGCTGTTTTCTCATCTCAGTAGACCTGTGTTATTCTGACAAATGCAATTTCATAAATAATCTTTGGTCTGTATCACCCACATGTAAACCAACAGCTCACTGGTGAAAAAAATCCCCACACAATAGCAAGGTTCCGTTACAGTACTTCCTGAAATACAGTACTTAACAATGGCCTGTAACATAAACAAACCACGTTTATTATTACCAACCGTTACAAAAAAGGCACACTTTATTTATACTAAAAGCTTGTTGTAGTTAACATTTTACTTCTTAGTCTTTTTGCCACGTTGAAGCTCTGCATGATTCATCTGAGCACTGGAATGCACAAAAACCCCAGACTACCGCCTGTCTATCCTTACACTCCCACACACACTCACACAGAAAACACGCAGAAATATACTATTCATTCAATGCATGTAAATTACGGCAGAAAAAAAGGAACAACATACAACTCCAAGTTCACCTCCGCTATAAATTACAGATCGAGCTGTTTTTGCTGTAAATATTGTTGCCAGCTTGACGCTATCTCCGCACTGCAGCTAACTGCAAAAGTAAACCTGCTTCCTGACTACTTGTAAATCATCCCTGAAATGACTGTAAGGGAAGGCAGATAACTCCATTCAGCTTCACTCTTTTGGTTAGTGAATGTGTGTACCACAAAAGGGGAATTACACAGTTTTCAGCTGAAACAGTAAAAGTGATACTTGACACAAAATAAATTGAAACCTGAGGCGTTAGTTAGCAAAGTCCACATCTGCCAAACCAAAAGTACACTCAAACTAGAAATCTGAATCATGTTCCTTTCCAAAGTCTTAACACACCATGTTCCAGTTACACACTAACACCCTTACAGATTATCTATTAATGGCTATGAAGTCAATCATTTTGGTAACAGTTATAATGAACAGTTTTGGTGTAGGGCAAAATTATTTTGTACCTATAAAATAAAAAGTACTTAAAATATTAACTATTTTTTATTATACTACTTTACAGGTTTTAATACTTGTTCTTAAATTTATTTATTTTTTTTTACTTTCGATGACGACATCGCACCACGTCCCTTTTTCTGCTATACTTTTCAGCCTTGCATGACAGGAACTGAAAATACAGGTTGAGCCACAGCCAGCAACATACTGCACTCCACAGACACTCCAGAAACTCCACTGTGTGGTTCGACTTCCTAGTCCTTATAAAAGGAACTGTGTAAATCTACATCCCTATTAATAAGAAATAACACATAAGACAATTTTACATTACTTTTTAGGGCTCATCAGAACCAGCTGCCACTATAACTGACAGGACACAGTCTAGAAAAAAAGATCAGGTCCTTTGAATGTCATACTGCTGTTTTTTAGTGTTGGGGCTAAACACGCGAACACGTGCCTGCAAGCATTACAGGAAGCAGACACCAGGGAGGGAGCAGATTCTGGGCAATGCTTGACGTCACTTTAAAGAGGCAGTGCTATATTTACTTGGTTGCAAAACTATTCCCATCACTCCGATTCACTTTTCCTGGATTAATGCCACTACTGTTTTTATTGGATTAATGCCACTACTACAGTCTTGGGAAGAAATCATCCACCACCTGCTTTGCTTTATGGAATAGTTATGCACATACCTCTTTAGAGTCCTCTTCACTCTGCACGCTGTCAGTATCGCTCTCTGTGCACAAAAAAAAGTGGAGAGAATATATTACTCAGGGTTTTCCTGAAAGACAGGTTACTGCAGCCAAACAAGAGCAGCAGAACAACGAAAGCCCTTCCTTGCCTTCCTACATAAAAAGAGCTTTCGAATTTCCACACCAGGTATGGAGATATGCTTAGTCATGTTCTGTTGAAAACGAGCCAACATCATCCCTCAAGTAATCACCCTCTCAGCTGAAAAAGACTACATCTAAGATACAGTAACTCAGTGTTTTTTTTTTCTTTGTTTACTGTCCATGAAACTTATATTAAAGTTTAAATCAATGGTCAATGAACCTACTTTGTTTAGTTTCTTTTATTTAAATGATGAATGGATATAATGACATCAATCATCAGTTAAAATAATTGTGAATGGATGTACAGCTGGAAGGCAATAATAAGTCAGGCCCAAGATCAAATGAAGTAAATATGGAAACATTTGTGCATGTTTTGTGCTGTCGGTTAAGGTGTGTTTGGCATCCAGAACTTGTTTGGGCGTGGCACGTAGCAGATAAAAAAAAAAAAAAAAAAAAAACCTGTTTGAATTCATCATGAACTTTGCCGTCCTACTGCATCTGAATGAGGCGTTCAGCACAAAAACCCCACCTTCTAATCTTTGCAGTGTCTGAGCAGAAAAGTCCAGTAGAAATGGACACCTGCTTTGTTTGTACTGAGTAATATTTGATAGCTGTGTTCTCCAATACGCATAAACTACAGTACAGATAAAGATAAATAGCAATACTATCTATGTCTATGGATGAATGAATATATTACATTGCTGCAGCAATGAAAAAGCTACACCAATGCAAGTAACATGGAGAGAATGGATTATAAATTAACTCTCTCTGCACTATTATGCCAAAGATTGGCAGCAATAAACAGAGGACAACTGACCTTGCTTCGAGTACAGCCAGATAAAACATAAACTCTTATGGACACTGAATAAATACACCATGCAGTGCAGAAATTAATATAAAGCCAAGACTGTTTCCAAATGAAAGAATCCTAATTTCTAGAAATATGAACCATATGATTGGAAGAAACTTGTAATGAATATCCCAATGATGATTAGTTTGTAGTGAGCTTTACTACAGTGGTAAATTATAGCAGAAATTAATCAACAAAGAAAGAAAGAGTTTAAAACCTCCATATGAGGACATTGGAGAGATCTGGAGGGGGTAGGAGTGGCTTGAGCTAACAGCTTGCTCCTCGTTCTCTGTCACCACCTCGATGGTCTGACACACGTCCGGGATGATCAGATGGTCTTCGGAGGGGCTGTGGTTACCAGCTTCTGTGGAAGAGAAACAAGGAAGAGAGAGTAAATATGAAGAACAGGCAAGAGGGAACTGATGATGCACATGTGTGCATGTTTGTATTCATGAATCTGAAGGAGTGAGGGGGCCGCCTTGAAGAAAGTGTCTGGTCTGGTAGCTAACACAGGCAACCTTGCTATGGCTCCACAAGAGTTAATGTAAGAATGGCTGGGTAGCATGGATAATTAAATTGGCATTTCCTTGTAAATAGTGTAATGAAGGCAAACACGCACTGGCTCTGCTCTAGTGGTTCTGCTTTCTCCAACCTGGACTCTGACCCCCTAGGCCTATCTGATGCCTATCTGATGGGAAGCTGAGCTGTGCTGATAGGAAAACATTAATCAAAATAGAACTTATAAACACATAGAGGATGTTATAAAGTACACGGTAATGAAGATACAAAAGTGTACAGCCAGACTCTTTGATGTTCAGAAGTGACAGATTTGAACCGGATTTGCAAAACACTCCCTTTATGCAAATGAATATAAAAAGATTTATTAGGGCAGTGTACAATCCATGATTTAAAACACAGCCATGATGCCATCTTGCTATAAAAATGTGCCATCTTGCTATAAAAACTATATATATTTATTGATTTATTTTTCTTTTATTTATTTGTTTTTGGAAGAAGAATTTAGGAATAATGGTGTGGTGTTTTCATCAGCCTGGGAATCTTGAACCAAAGGGTGAGTCACACTACTGAAAACAAGCCTAAAACAACAGACAAAACTGTTTCGTGCAACAGTAAAGTGGTCAGTCATGTTGTTTTCCCTGTGCTATTTTTTTTTCCAATAAAATTCTATCAATGATTATTTGTGAAAATCCCATTGATGTAACATTAACCTTTTTAATAGGTTAGAGATAAAACATTGTATAAACTCACAGGGACTTCAAGCTGTCTTTAAAAACTTAACTTAAGGATCATAAAAAATTAGATTGTATTAAACAGTATAAAACACAATAAAGATAAAAGTGAAATAAATTATAGTAATAAAAAGGTGATGCAATGTGTACAACTTAATTCATGTGTGTGTGTGTGCTCACACACAAAGTCCTTTGTTTACCTGTTTCTGTGATAGTGTGATCTGCTTCCTGTTTGACTGCTAGTGCTCCTGCACTCCTTGTGGAGCCATTCGTACTCTCCCAGGCAGAGGAAACAGGGCATTGCTGCTCCTCCTGCCACACACACACACACACACACACACACACACGAATTTTACCTTCGTGTAAGATTTATATATTACATAAATCAAACATTTAATATATATCGGCTTTGTTTTAAACAGGCAATCACATTCATATTTTACTGCACACTGTAACTCTCTGGTCAAACAATGTGAATATTTTAAAAAAAGGTGATTTTTCACATTACCCACATACTTATGCCACTGTTCACGTGACAGCCCTTTTTAAGTGTGATGCAAAAAATAAATAATAATGCCAGGCACCTACCTTTACCTTTATGTCCTTATCTGGTCTCTTCTTTCCTATTAGACATGAAAATAATGCATAAAGTATATCACATTTAGTTCTTGTAATAAACATAGAGTAAGGTAAGGAAATATTAATTACAGAACTTCACAAAAGCAATTTCTGAATTTTTTTTTTAACATATGACAGATTATGCATTTGCAGTATGAGTTCTATCAATGTGTTTTGAATTTGTTATGACTTTTGTCTTGTGTTGGTGCATAGAACAGATACCAACCTCTCTTTGATTGTCTTTCAGATGCTGACAGCATCTTGTAAACCCTAAAGGCATTTGTTCCTTTTTTGTTGCTTTTATCTTTCACCTCCTCAATGTCAGGAAGGGAGTTCATAGCACAACGGAAGTTTGCTTTCCATGTTTTAGGGTCAGGCTTGTCCACCCCTGGTTGGTATTTGCCTAATTAATGGAAAGAATATGTGGGCACAGAAAAATAAACATAACTGATTATTACGGTCTATGTGCATGCCGTCCAAACAATATCTGAGTATTTTATTCACTTTTCTGGTAGTCAATAATTCTCTTTATGTGAGTGACAAAGTTATTGGAAGAAAAAAAAGTTTATACCTGTGTGTATGGCCCAGTTTCGAAACAGAGGTGCATCTTTCTCCACATCCCAGCCATGCCGTGCAGCATGCATCCATGGAATCTGAAAAATTTTCTTTTCCTGCAAGTGTCCAAAATCCAAAGAAAACACAATGCAAACATTATGACATGGTAGGTTTATTGTGTGTATTTATGTGATCAAGTGCAGGTGCAAATATCAGATACGTTTAAGGTAAATAATCATAGACATGCTTATGATTTTCATACGGCTACACCTATCAGTAAATAATTAATACTTTAAAAGAGATTTACACGATAACAGTAAAAAAGTGACAGGTTCGTGTTGTTCAACAGGATAAGCGTTAATGTTCTGCTGCAAATGTCTTGGCTCACTTATACTTTGTGGTCCATATTTAAATAATGATCAGATATTTTGATCACATTGCTCATATCAGCATTATTTCTAATCAATGAATCAAAGGTATTTTCCCTATTTGAAAGATACCTACCCTATTAACCCATTTAAGTCCTGGTATTTTACAAGAGTTTATCTGTTCCTCCAGCCATGGTCGCATACGCATTCTCTCCACGGGCATAATGGCCTATAAACAGAGAAACAGGACAGAGAGAAAAAGAAGAAAGACAGACAGAGAGAGAGAGAGAGAGAGAGAGAGAGAGAGAGAGAGAGAGAGAGAGAGAGAGAGAGAGAGAGAGAAAAGGGGGGGCTGGTTAACTACCTTGAATAACTACAATTCTACTACAGACTTACATTCCTTCATTTATTTACAGGAAACAAAGCCAGGAAAAAGTTGGAAAAAAATCTTGCTATTAAAACGCTGACCCCTTTTCCAGACATAAAGTGGTTTACTGCACATTATCCAACTGGTTTATTGGAAAGCAAATGTTTTGAGTTTCCTAACTTGTGTAAAGCACTTGCACAATGTATTTGAAACACTAGAACACACCTACACAAATAGTGAAGGCAACCTACCTAAACTACCTCAATATCACAGGGTGCCTTAGGGTCATTCGTGTTTTGTTTTTCATGCAAATTGCACAGGGCTTGCTTGTGTTTTAGTGGAATAATCCTAAAACAAGACAATGCGCAAAACGCGCGTGAAACAGCAAAAAAAAAAAAATGCAAAATTGCATAAACTTTGCCCTTTTTGTTTTATCTTATGGTAAAGTCTGCTATGACAAACCTGTAAGGAAAAAACAACTTGCCTGGAACTATTTTCCTGTTCTGTACTGATTTGAATATTAAGGGTCATCCCTATGCTGCACTGACTTTTGCAATTTCAGTGATCTCTTGCTCTCAGGTGTGCATCCTATCTTTGCAATACGGGTCAAACATTTGGAAGAAAAACCTTAACAATTAGCAATTAAATTGTTTTTATTCCAAGCATTACTAGTTACAGTGTAATAAATCTGTAGTAAATCTGTAGTTGGATTCTATATGACGTAAACGATTTAGAAAACCCCTGTGGTACCTAAGCCTAGATGTTGTGTTAGTTGTTGGTAAATTGATCAATCTTAATGGCAAAACATTTGCAAAAACTAAAAAATAAAGTCACTAATCTCTATGCTCCTCCCTCATTTGATGCTTAGGAGTAGGTTCTTTAAACAGCACAGAAGATATATTCAGTATCAATATGTAAATAATCGTGAAAATATGTTAATGATCTGTTTATTGTACTGTATTCTGGAGGTAAACTGGCACTGAGCTGTCTTTATGCTTCTGGATGTGAGCAATAATTCTATGATACACTGTTTTAATTTGAATTCAGAAATATGCATTTCACAACAGCTCGTTTCACACACTAGACATTTGGGTATATTGTTTAGAAGATGTTGTGCAATAAGGTGAGAGTTTGACCTCGTGCTCACCAGATCTAGCCCTTTCTCTTCCACTCAAAGCTCTTGCTCATTACACGCGCTATTTGAGTGACTAATGAGTTCCGGTTAAGAAATATTAAATATTTTTCCCACAACCCTTCCAATGCAAAAAGTATACATTAAAACATCCAGGCTACAGTAACCATTTTGCAACCATTTCGCTGAGCACAATATATTCAGTTACTCATTGACAAGCTCGTGCTCCACTCTACTAAGACATACGAGCTCTTAAATCAGTGTACAGTACAGTACAGTATATATAAACAGGCATGAATAACGGGTAATAATCCAATAATAAGGTAAAAAGGTTTGCAAAGGAAGAGTGGCAATAAAAAAAGCGAAAAACCAAAAAACAGCGCAGTCATGTTTCTCTCAACAGGGCTAGGTTTGTTACCTTCTATAACTGCTAGACATACAGTGCGTGTGTATCTCAGTGCAAAAAAAACAAACAAACACATATTCAACACTACACCACAAACAACCACGACTACTTTAACCATTATTAAAAAATGCTATCGGGACTTACGGTGTCATCGGTTACGAGCATTTTCGCAGCAATGTAAAGTCAATAGAGATGTGTTTTAGCACTGCACACACTCTGTCTGTCTCCCGCCTCGAATTCGCTCTGGCCATGAACTGTCAAAACTGTCCCCACGACTGCCGAGTCCGCCGTCCACCAATCCGTTTTAGAGCGTCAAGTCATTTCAAAAGTGAAAATACACATTCCCAGATCCCGCTGGATGAAAACACTCCAACACTTTCGATTCTCTGCCTCTCTCTCTCTCTTTCTCTTTTGCTCTCCACAACAGCGGGGTGAAGCTACACGAAGCTAGCACACGAAATAATCGGCCCCATAAATAAGAAACGCGGAAATGAATTTACCTGCAAAATTTGAGATGAATTCCGACTCGGAACAAGTCCGCAGTGTGGCCGCAAACGCACCCGGACTGCTTTTAATTCACGAGGGTGGAAGCGCAAAAACGAAAAGTTAAAACAAATAAGGATTCCAGAACGAAAGCAAAACAAGTAGAGGAAGCCGTGCTTCGTGGAAATCCCCTCCCGAGTATATATGTGTGTGTGTGTGTGTGTGTGTGTGTGTGTGTGAGTGAGCGCGCGGATTGCAGCGCGAGAGGGCGCTGAGCAGCGCGTCGGGGCGCGCGCCTCGTTTTCATTTTCACTTCCCCGCTTTTCAGTATTGGACCTTAAAGCGAAATTGACCCGAATAGAAACTTATTAGAAAATGATTACCATCCTTAGATAACCGTTAACAGGAGTCTGGTCTAAATAGGAACTGATGAATATATCGAAAAATAAATGCTTTCTTGCCATGTACATTTTTTTTGTCAAGACTTTTAATAGGGCAGACTTGCAGGATCATGTAATATAAAAATCTTTATTTATTTTTTTCATGGTTCCACGTTTTTTTTTTGTGTGTGCATTTTGCAGTTTTACCAGTGGAGTTTGTTTCGTTGTACAAAGACGTGCATCTCATTGCATGCCATTGTATTTTATTATTATTAGTCAATAAGAAAAAGAAGATAAAGCCAAACACTGCTATATAACTAAAACAATTTTATATTTGTTTATGCATTCTTGTTGAACTTTTGTACAGCATTCCAGCTGCCTTAATGAACAAAGCTGCACCCAGATGTTTTTTCTTAAACCAGTCAAGCAAATTCTCAATGACTTTTTTTTTTTTTTTGGATAAACAATTCCTTTTAATTAACACTTCTTGCAACTACCAAGAAATATATATTTAATATTAGTCTTAGATGCAAATATCAACCACAGACTTTAAACAAAATGTAATGAAAGCAGTTGAATAGGCACAATGGTACTTGTTTTGAGAAATAGAAATTGATGTGATGTGTCAGTTCTGCTTTCCATTCTGAGGGAAAAAAACAATCTGTGTGCTGTTTTTTTTTTTTTTTCAATTTGTTCAAGAAATTCAATTGTAAACAGAAATATATTATGTAATTAGTGTGCAACACAAAATTGCACAAATTCGATTATAGTTAATGCTCCCACTATTAAGTAGGGCGATTATTTAAAGAGCCATGTTGTAGAATAAGCCAGGCAGTGAAGTGTACTATAAGAAGTATCATTTTAGAAAGAAGCTCAAATATAACAGTTTGTAAAATAATTGGAGATGTAAGATGTGGGAAGTGAATAGAAAATCAGAGGCATGATTTGATTGGTTTTTTTTTTTCTTTTTAATAAAACAGAAAACATTAAAGACATGTGTTAACATATCTTACTTTAGTAGATTATACAGGGTTTGCAGTGAGTGGAAAAAATATGATACGTACGATTTGCCCAGTGTATGCATGTAAAAGTAAAAAAAAAAAAAAAAAGAGTAGATTTTATGCCACAAATGCCAAATGTGAACATATCTGTTGTCAAATTATGTCGTTACATGGTACAGGATACAGTTTAACAAATGTCAACTGCTTACAAACGAATAAAAAAATGGAATTGTTAAAATGTGTAGATTATGAATTCCCTTTTAACCTAAAGGCATTTTCTTGTTTTAATTCAAATGATCACTTTGGAAAATACAGATCTTTGGTCAGCATGGACACAATGCAGGGTATTTGTTTCTTGTCATTGAAACCAGGAACGGAGGAACAAGACTGGAACTCCATCGCCACCTTGCGGTTGACACGTGTCATAAGTTGCATAATCTCCATCTCTCTGCCGTGCTTAGAAAGCATTTCACATAGACTGGCTATGAACCAAGATCCATTGGCTGTGTTTCTCCAAGCATAATAACCTGTGAAGGGAAGTGTTAGAATTAAGACCTATACCGCACAGATTTGAATACACAAACAATTTAAACAGATCAATGATTTAAGCATTCACATTAGCATAATTAAAACATGATCTAAAAACACCAAACTTTTTTTAGTTACAAGTTATTATTATTATTATTAGTAGTATATGTATGCATTTATTTAATTTATTAATTTAAGCGCACTATAACATAGAAAAAACATTACAATACATTAACAGCAATGGCTTTTCATTAAGCTTTTTATTGACCAATGTAGTAATATTTAACAGCCAATAGTCAAGTATTTAGTAATAATAATAATAATATTTGGTCAAGCCTGTAGTAGTAATGATAGTAGATGTAGAAACAGTAATAACAATAACAATAACAACAATAATAATAATAACTGCAGAAGCTTAAAAAATATGACAAATTCAAACTGTTACAAAACAGATGAATCAACTATGTGTACTTCAGAATCTTGGTCTAAAATCTCGGTTTCAGCAAAAAAAAAAAAAAGACCAAATGATTCTACATTATGTCACATCATCATCATCGGCTTCAATGACACTTCTCATCAGCACTCACTATAACTGATCACATGACCATGGGTCTCCAAGCTTTTCTTAGCCACTGTTTCCCTTAATATGTCTCTTTTTCTAACTTTGATTTGTTTGTCTTTTATTTTATAAAAAGCTTGTGCTAGCATCTGTCCCCACCACTATGTGACATCCCTCAACATCTGGTTTCTTTTTTTTTTTTTTTTACAGGACCAGGAATTGAGAAACGATAAAGATTTTGAAATTATTCACATCCAAAATGACATGAACGTGCAGGTAATACTGAAGATACTCCAGATTTACCATTACCAATGGACTACTATAAAGCTGCATACATTCAAGTATAAAACCTGTTTCCTACCTGGAGCAGTAGAGTACGCATACAAAAAATCTGCTTCAACAGGAATCCTTTGTGTGCCCTCTGAATCACTAACACTATCAGTCTCAATGCCAGAATCCAAATCTGTTCCACGACAAGCCTGAATGAATATACAGGAAGGTATTTAGCATGTGCAACACTGTACAATTTTACAGTTCGTCTCCTGGTAACCAAAATGACAATATGCTTAGTGAAATTTTTTTTTCTGCTTAAACATATGAAAAATACAGTACTCTTGACTAAGGCATAAATCCCGTGTGTCTTATACTAGGTTTTTTTCATGCAGTGACAATGTAAATACCATTGCCACTGAATTCCTTATTTACGTCTAGCACATGTTTAGACTTGTAGTATTTTAACAGTGGATTGTGCCTGAAATACACAAATTTAGACACTGCCAAGAAACCTTAAGTAAGGAAACCAAAAGCATGGTGACTCATTGTTTGTAAATGTGCTACGAAAACATCCTCAAAAATTAATGGGAAATTAATGGTTTCAGGTTAGAATTTTTTTAGAACTCCTTTAGATATTTCTTAGATTGATACTTATTTTTCTTTAGTGACCTGCTTGCACAGACAAATGAATAAACAAAACTGTAAAACAATACATAAGACACAGGTTAGTAGGCATCGTAATTGAATTGGTTAGCTAGCAAGAAGAGGGACAGATAAATAGCTGCCTTTTATTTTATTGATTTATTCATTCAATCATTTTTAGCAAGTCTTTCATCGATTTCAAACAGTGGAGATGATCATGGACTTCAGGAGAAATCCCCCAGTACTCCCCCCATTCACCATTATGAACAGCACTGTAACAACAGTGGAGTCATTCAAGTTTCTGGGTACCACCATCTCTCAAGACCTGAAGTGGGACGATAACATGGACTACGTTGCTAAAAAGGCCCAGCAGAGGTTGTACGTCCTTTGCCAACTGAGGAAATTTGCCTGCCACAGGAGCTGCTGAAACAATTCTACTCAGCCATCATTGAATCTGTCCTGTGTAGATCTACAATTGTCTGGTTTGGTTCAGCTACCAAATCAGACATCAAGAGGCTACAGCGGATGGTCAGGACTGCTGAGAGGATTATTGGTGCTCCACTGCCCAATCTCCAAGATCTTTACTCATCCAGAGTGGAGAAAAAGGCTAAAAAAATCACTTTGGACACCATACACCCAGCAGGCTTTACTCAGCATGAACAATTAAAATATTCATAACACATTGTCCATCATAACTGACACATTTGTACATAGAATCCAAATGGTCTATTTGTAAACTGAACACCTGTAAATAACATCTGTACATTTATTTAACAACATTTTTACTGTATACTTAAACTTTCTTTCGGCTTCTCCCATTAGTGGTCGCCACAGCAGATCATCCGCATGTTTGATTTGGCACATGTTTTTACGCTGGATGCCCTTCCTAATGCAACACTCCCCATTTATCCGGGCTTAGGACCGGCACTAAGAGTTCAATAGCTAGTGCAACCCTAATAACTGGGGTTGGTTCCCTAACCGAGGATCGAACCCGGGCCGCAGCGGTGAGAGCGCCGTGTCCTAACCACTAGACCACCAGGGAACTTAACATTTTTACTGTATATATTGCATTATTCAACTGTCACCATGGATTCAGAGCTGGGCATGAGAAAGGAGTACACCCAGATGAAACCAATGCATGCAAAACACCACACAGAGACTAACTAGAGATTGGTGCCACCCTTAATAATCATTTGCCCTCTACTTTGTAGTTGACAAGGATTTTAATATAAATGCTGTGCAGTAATGTGCACATGCATTGCCTACAGTATCTAGTCAACATATTTTTTTTGAGAAAAGAAAATAGTTAGGATGTCATCCTGAAGACATTATTCAACATATTGATGTAAAAATGTAAGTGTTCTACATTATTGGTTGGAGACTTTAAATCGGAAATAGTCGTAATGTTATGGAACATGATTATATGATAAAATGTGGTGAGGCGGGAATTTGTGACCATATGCAAAACAAATGAGTCTTTATTTCCCCATGTGTGTTTCAAATAGATTCCCATTTTATTTCACTTGCCAAAACATGAGAGTAGTTGAAATAGCTATGATAAATTGGCCCTAGATTCGAATGAATGTTTTAATATGTATGTTTACAGTATTCAGTGATGGACTGTTGTCCAGAGTTCACAGAACAGGCATTAGATCCACTGCAATTGGATAATGAATATGAATGAATAATGGAATATACAAATGAATAAGCTGGAAAAAACAAATCTGTTTAGCAAATATTTTTGTATTGTTAAAAAGTCATTTAAATTCCGACCTGAATGATGAAAAGTTTAGGTTTGCCAACTAGTGAAAGACACCGATCTCCTCGAAAGAGTCCAGCCAGCTCTTTCAGCTGAACGATCCCATCAGTGCCGTAGATCACTCCGTCATCCCCATGACTTAGGATCACGCACACAAACATGGCCGACTTGCTGTGGTCCTCTTTCGATACTTAAGGGAAAAAAGTTAACATTTGTAGTATACTTTTACACGTTTAGTATACATTGTATAAACATTTATACACTATAAATGTTAAATTTAATGATAAACTGACTCATCTGTGTTTTAGGTTTAGAATAATGTTGAATAATATATATGAAATGTTTGTCCATAAAACCTGATATTAAAAGATTTGTGATCTGGGAAACAGTTTGGTCATTCTTGAACACAGCTTCGAAGCCCAGATCACAGAAGACTTTCATTACGTTTGCAGCATCAACATCAGTTCCACTGCGTTCCGTCATGCCTTCAAATAAAAAATAATTAGAAAGAAAACTATATATGACATTAACTACTACAAACAAATATGAAAGAAACGCTGTCTGTTCAAGTTTTTACCTGTATGTTTGGCAAAATTCTTGTTGTTGATGATGAGACATTTCCCAAGTTTAGGGTAGTCCATTCGGTATACATCTGAATCAGCCAATTTGCTGCCTTTGCCATGCACGCTTTTACTTTGAGTCGCTGCCCTTAAGATGAAATTAAGTGTGTGAGAAGATACGTTGGCCAAAATTTGATTTTTATGTACAATTTTACAACAGCAAAACAAGAATTTCTTTTTGCTAAATATTTTTGCTTAAATAGTTGAGTTTTACAAATTTGTACATCTCAAACATCACAACATTTAGTGAATAAATATTTTTGTAATTTATCATCAAATAAATCATCACTATGCTCATTCATATTTATAACCATGTTTATAAAGTGCTTGTCAAAAGTTTGGGAACATTGTTTTAGAAACATACACATGTTCCTTTTGTGAATATGCAACAAACTAGATCAAAAACACAAACAAGAACTGGACAGCAAATGGCTGAAAGAAAATTCTGTGGGCACAGGAGTCCAAATTTGAATTCTTTTGGCTCTAACAGAAAAACTTCTGTATGATGGAAAACAGAATGTGTTAGCAGACTGCCTCACACCCACAGTCAAAATGGGAAGTAAAAGATTAATGGTTGTTTTGGAGCAAGGAATGTTGGAGACTTATAACAGATAAAAAACTGAACAAACACAGCTATCATTTCATACTTCATACCATGCAGTTCCATCTGGATGGTGGCTAAATTGAACTAGCTTCAGCATACAAGACAATGAGCTGAAGCATACGGCCAAGCTCTTTAATCCTTATTTTAAAATGATATAGTTGGCTGAAGTCTTATCTATCATGACCTGCCCAGTCCCTGTACCTACATGCTATTGAACTGCTCTGAGATTAACTGAATTATAGAGTATGAAATAAATATTTAACTACCAAAGAACAACTTTAATTAAATTTTATTCTTTCTTTACTCAGATATAAAAAAAATTAATAAAGTTCCCAGAAAAATAATTTTTAATCATCAAACATTTGTTTTACTGATGCACCAAGTCTCAAATCAAGCACCAAAATCCACCATTGCACATGTTCAGCAATTAAAACCGTTTTTGTAGAAATGTAGAATACTAATAATAAACATACATTTGCATAAAGCATCCATAGTTGTCTATGCCCATGTTAATTTTAGTATTAAAAATTCGAAAATTATTAATTTAAGGTGCATTTAGAACAGATAAAAATGTGTGATTAAGTTGCGATTAATTACAAGTTAACTTTAAATATATATATATATATATATATATATATATATATATATATATATATATATATATATATATATATATATATATACACACACACATATAAAAATAATCTTTTAAAAGTTTTACGGTGTGGCTTCTGCTTTCCTGGCATCCACATGGTCTCCTCCATCTGCTCTACCACTGTTCTTCACACCAGACATGGCCTCTAAAAGAACAAAAAAAACCAACAATTAAGGCAGTTTTAGAAAGTTTGTTAGTGTTTAGAAATTTAGAAAAACTTGTCAAAACCCACATCAACACCAGCAGGCACAAATTTATTTTCACATTAATATACATTTAATAATTTACTCATAAAAGTACATAATAAAATGGTCATGATTTTCAAATTGAATGCTTTACTACCTATACAACTACCTATACAACCTTTATTTTCCTTTACAGTGGACTAACAGCTTTCAGTTTCACCAAAGATCTGCTACAGGAGTCAAAGATCAAGTACAATTAAAGTAATTTATTCCCGGTATGTAACCAAGATAATCAATTAATCTTAAAAAATACAGGTTTATTGTAATTTTAAGGTTGTTTAATGCTCTTTACATTGACATGTCTAAAGACAAAGAATTATATAAAACCTAATTACACAATTTGGCGTATAGATATAGATATATATGACATTTTTGTGGAAGTTCTAAGGAAGTGAATATTAACTGGATTTCTAAAGTATATTCAGGCCTAAAATATAAAACATTTCCTTATTAGTGACAGCACTGTGAGCCACAATAATAAGTCTCTCACTATAATAAGATCACTTAAAAAGTGACAGCAACCAAAACTAACAGAATGACCAACACGATTATAAATGAGATAACTTACGTGTTGTTTAAAGCTGAGAAGTGAGAGTCACGCACACCAGTAAACTCTTCCTGTGGACTGGAGTTTGAAATAAACACTTCACCTCTGTCCTGAACTTAAACACTGTAGCTCCGCCCACTCAAGTCCTGCCTGTCAATTGCGTCAGCACAATGACCGGCATGCACTGCGGCGCTTCGATTGCAATCGCAATGAAATATTACTACAAATAATTCTTTTATAAAAGTTATTATATTCAAATTGTATTATGTGAATGGTCTTGCTCTTGTTACATTGTGGAATAAAGAACTAAAAAAAACAAAAAAAAAAAACACCACTACATTTCATTAAATGTATGTAAAGCTCGGGATGAAATAATAATAAAAAAAGCCCAATTGTTTATTATGATATAATCATTGTTTTTTAGCTAAGGTTATTAGACTATAATTAAAGTATAGTATATTGCATGAATTATAGCACTACTACTACTAGTATCATTTATATAAACAGTAGTAATAGTAGTGTAAACTAACTGTTGGAATATTTAGTTAAAGCGATGCTTAAATTTTAATATGAATGCTAGAATTTATAGAGGAAAATATACAAAGTGCTTAGAATGAAATGGAGACTTGAGAGCAGAAGACAAATTTGCATTTTAAAATTTAAGAATGCTGAGATGTCAAGGTCTACGACTGGAAAATGCAACTATTCAGAAAATCCCTTTGGAAAATTTTTCTATTAAAATACTGATTACTTCCTAATTGTATTAAAGGTACTTGCTATAAGGCTGCATGAGACGCTTCCCCTAAATAATGATCAAACTGCAGCAATGAGATGTTTATCAAAAATGTATCACTTGACCCCATTGGTAAAATGTAATTAAATACAGTATGAAGTCAAATTGTCAAGCAGGGGTGGGCAGTGTAAATCCCAGGAAAGTGTTCTACAATTCGATGAGCTTATTTTGATCTATCTATCTATCTATCTATCTATCTATCTATCTATCTATCTATCTATCTATCTATCTATCTTTCTATCTATCTATCTATCTATCTATCTATCTATCTATCTATCTATCTATATATATATATATAATTTTTTTTTAAATTAAGGACAAACATTATGCTCTCACAGTGTGTCCACATTAATACAACATTTTGAATCATGTGGGTTGCTTTGGATGAATGGGAGTCTGGGAGAAAAAAGAAAAACTATTTAATAAAAATGCACTTTCTTTTTTCTTTAGTAGATTCATAACTTTTTTTTTGTATTATGACTAGGAGCTGTCTCAAAGGGGTGCAACCTTATAACCAACTGCCACTGTCACTGAAACAGTAACAAAAAGGGTGGTATCTTAAACTATATTAACACCAGTTAAAAAAGAAATATTCCGAAATGTATCTGCCTATAACAGAAAAAATGTTAGGTAAAGATTTGTGCTGCAGGTGTTGAGATGAAAGGTCAAATTAAGAACAATTTTACATATAGATCTGTTCGATAATTTGTATTCATTAGCAACAAAAATGCAATACAAACACACTTTGTATCAACAGAAAAATATAAACACAAGAAACAAACAAAAAAAACCAAGAGAAAGTATTTTTATGGTAAAAACTAGTAACCAATCTATATAATGTATGTATTAATTGCCACAAATACTAATCTTTAACAGATATGGCATTCCGTTTTTTATTTTCAAACTACAATTTTTTTATTAACAACTGAGCATAGAGGGGAAAAAAAAGGAAAAATATCAAACAAACTCACATTTTGTCATTGAGTTTGTGTGATGATTACAAAACTAAGCAAACAGTGCTAATATTTTCACTCATGCAAATTAGTTTACTCACTCTGGGATTTGGTTTTGACCACTAAATGTCTGTCTAAGTCACACCATTTGTTTTGGCACTGCACAAAAACCAGATGTTTATTTTTCACTTGATAAAATGCACGTGTAAATAAATTGTAGTAATATTTTTTGCCATTTCATGCAGTTCCAGATAATACAGCTGATGATCATCTAATGTATAATTTAACAGTATTGCACCTCCACTTTTTCTTTAATAAAATGATTTATTTGAAACCAGTTATTACAATCAACTCTTTTGTACAAATCGTCCAAAAACAAAAAGTTAAACATTCAGAAATTCACTGATTTGTGATTTACTGCATGCAATGCTTTTTGTGAGCAGTTTCCTCCAAGACTTGCTGCAGCTTGTCATTGATGTTCTTTAACAGGTTTTCTGTCCCTGTGATGCTTCTGGCCTCCAGTAGCATAGCTGGCATGCAAGATGGTCCATACTGTCAAAAAGGGAAAAAAATTCCAAGATTTAGTAGAAAATACTGGAATTTTTTTTTTTTTTTATCTGACTGTTCGACATATTTTTCACTAAAATAAACAACCGAACCAAACAATCTTAAAATAATAACATTTATGACTATTTCAGGAGCTGCTAGTGTAATCCAGTCCTCAAAGACAATGATAATGTATTCTTATTTTAATAATAAAAAAAAAATAATAATAAATAAGACAAGCTGAAAGTATTCAAGATCTGAGTTGGAGACATTTAACAATACATCTCTAGTATATTTAGAACATGTAGAACTTCCACAAAACAAGGCTGATGAGTATTAGCTCATTTCGTTTCTCACCGTTTCTGGTTCATCAGTGTGAGTGCTCCGATGTTGAAGATATCTCCTGTTCAGCACTTTTAGGTTGTTAAGAAAGGCAGTGCCCTGTTTCAAAGCTGTGAGCCTTTGCTCCAGATCACTGTGCTCGTTCTCAAGCTTCCTCACCTCAGCCTTACTCCTGATATGGTAGAAAAATATATATTTTTTACTTGAGTGAAATAAAAGAAAGCCAATGTAGATCCACTAAAAAATTAGTGAATTTTTTAACATCTAACATATATTGCTTACTTGATTAGTTCATTTTTGGCTTCCAATAGTCTAGTCTTCTTCTGGTTTAGGCTTCTATTAATCTGAGCCAATTAAAAACAGAGAATACATTCATTTCTAAAAAAATATATTAAAAAGAGCTTGGTAATTGGATTGCTGTCAAGCACCACCAAATTCTGACTTATGTCATTCACTGTCCATTACATGATCTTATGTAAATGATTGTCTGGCAACGATACGAAAAAATCACAAGTGAATACAGATCTAACCTTTACAGCTTCACACTTTACACTGTTAAACTCCTTAACTGCAGTGATCTGGAAAACAGATGTGTTAGCATTAGCTAAAAGCTATGCATGCTATCTTGTTCAAACAGAATGTCTCATCTTTGCATGAAATGTTATTTCGGATACATATATGCTTCTGTATTAACAAATATTCCGAGAGCTTTACCTTCTCAGTGAGCTGCTCCTCAAATGAGTGAGAAAGTGCATTTATTGCTTTTTTAACAACCTCAGAGCTCACAGTTTCTCTGCACAAAATAATCATGCTCATTTTAATATTTTAGTAACAGTGCAATATTACAATAGCAAATACTGATTCAATAAAAAAAAAGTAGAAAATAAGTTACGTGATGCCAAAGACTTACTTATATTGCGCGACAAATTCCTGGAACGCTTCAAGAACAACATCAAAATCACTTGGATTTCTCACACTTCCTGGTTTCTGCTTCTTCCTGGGATTGTCTGTAACAGAAAATGTCTCCCTCCTTATCTAATAGATGGACAAGCTAAACAACAAATCCTTTTAAGTCTGGACAGTATGGGTGTGTTGTTTGATTTACAAATCAAAACAACCCAAACAAGATTTTCAAGCATTCTGATGATTAGAATTGTTTCAGATAATGAACAGAATCTACCAACCATCACAAACTCTTGTAAATGTCTATAAACCCAATTGTAAATGTCATGCAAATAGGATTTAGACATATTGTCAAGACACCACAGCAGAATCTCAAATTCTTTAGGCAACACCAAAGTTTGCAAAAAAACTGCTAATTGTAACACACCTGTTCCCTGAAATAAAACTTTAGTGCACTGTGTGGGATATGAAGATATATCAATCACTAATAAGTGTTTTCAAATAGCAAACTATTGGAAAACTTGATTTGATGTCAATTACCTTGTCTTTTGTATATAGAACACTATAAAATGTAAAAAAAAAAAATAAAGAAAATATTTTCCCCTGCTTTTCATTGCATATAAACATACAGACATGAACACATACATGCACTACGTGTACAAAAGCTTGTGGACAACTGATAACACTTAGTCCCCATTTGCTGTTAAAAAAAATCTACCACTCTTCTGGGAAGATGTTTCACTAGATTTTGAAGAGCTTGTGTGTGTTCATTTCAGACACAATGGTAGTAAAGTCAGGTACTGATGTAGGTTGTAGGGTGAGGAGACCTGGGGTAAAGTCAGAGTTCCAATTCATCCCAAACATGTTCAGTGGAGTTGAGGGGCTTTGTCAGCTGAAACAATCTGGGGTCTCCTAGTTCAAGTGAAGGGAACATTAAATGCTACCACATCCAAAGAGATTCTATACAGTTGTGGAGACTCCAACTTTGTGGTTGTGGGAAAGAACCACATTTGGCTGAAAAGTCAGGTGTCCCAATACTGTTTTTTTTCTTCCCATGTAGTGTACATGTGACAGAGCATAACCCAAACACTACACAGTCAAGATACACGGTGGAGCTTCCCCAAACTTTTGCCACAATGTTGGACACGTGGTTGTTTGTAATATGTTTGCCTGGAATAGTTAACTGAAACTGAAAGTTAACTGAAACATGCTCTAACATGTTCAGGTGTATAAAGAAGTAATTTACCAAGACTGAAGTGAAAAAAATGTAAGTGTCTTAAAAATGGAAAGCGATGTTCGAAAATCTAGTGGAAATACTTCCCAGAAATCAGAAGAAAAGTGCTTTTGTTCAACCATAAATAACTGTTTTAGAGTCATTGTTGTGCTTTACCAGTTTTGTCTTTAGCAGGTTTAAGAAAAGTTTGCCTTTTAAACATCATGCTGCTTTCACAACATTACTTGGCACCACACAATCATATCTCTATTGCCTACCACTCCTTTTGTAAACTACTGCTATTGGCTCAAGCTGTTGCGATTTATATATATATTTTAAACAAAGCAAATGTTTTATAGCGTCTGGTTTATTGATGCTTCTTATAAATGCTGACATTATTTACATAAATATTTGCATAGCAAATAAAGTTTCACAATACTGTCATGAAGTCAGACCAAGTGTCTGAGGACAATCATGGTCTTACAATGAGAATATTCAAAAGCTGTCTACAGTAGAGTTTAGTAGTCTGAAAGCCTACAGACCAAAATAAGTTAAAGAAGTGAATTAACTCTGTTTCCTACGTGTGGAAAGCAAAGTAGTATGTGCAGGAAAAATGAACATTTATACAAAATAAAAAGACTAATTTTGAACACCCAAACTGCTGGAGTCATTGTGCTCTTCCAAAAACAGGAACTTGAGATGGATTTCAAGGGGAAATACTATGGATGTAGAATCTCTTTCACCAGGTTTCACTACTGAGATTTCAAAACTCCATGGTATTACAGCATAATCGAAACATATTTTGGTACTTTGAAACTTTTTATGAACATGCAAATAATGAAAATGAAAGAAAAAGAAACCTGTTGCATATTGTTGCCAGAGGAGGTTGATTGTCATTATGATTGTTTTACAATCTATGAATAAATCAGAGTTGAGGGAGTATTCTTGACTTGTGAACGCATTAATAAATTCCGTACCTACTACAAATGTAATACATTTACTATGTATTTTAATCATTAGTAGGTAACATATCCATAACATGCAGGGTAGCTGTACTAGGAACTCAATAACTTAACTATCATCTGCCTAACTGGATATCGGATTACCTCACAGACCGACCACAGTATGTGAGGTCTTGTGACTGTGAGTCCGACATGGTTGTCTGCAACACTGGCGCCCCACAGGGAATGGTTCTGGCCCCGTTCCTCTTTGCCATCTACAGACTTCATGTTCAGCTCAGCAACCTGTCACCTGCAGAAGTTCTCTGATGACTCTGCTATCGTTGGTCTGATCACAGATGATGATGACAGGGAGTACAGCATCGATACAGAACTTTGTGGACTGGTGCGAACGGAGCTGCCTTCATATAAACGCTGGGAAAACCAAAGAATTGGGGGTGGATTTCCGTAGGAACAAAAAAAAAAAAAAAATTCATTATCACCAGTGAGCATTCAGGAAAAGGACATTGTGAGAGTGGACTCTTACAAATACCTAAGTGTTCATCTGAACAGCAAACTGGACTGGACAGATAATACTAAAGCAATTCATAAGAAAGGACAGAGCAGACTCTTTCTGCTGAGGAGATGAAGGTCTTTTGGAGTGCAGGGAGAGCTACTGAAGACCTTTTTTGACTCTGTGGTGGCAGCAACCATCTGCTATGGTGTGGTCTGTTGGTGCAGCAGCATCTCTAGTCAAGTCAAGTCAAGAAGCTTTTATTGTCATTTTAACCATATATAGCTGACGCAGTACACAGTGAAATGAAACGCAGTACACAGTGAAATGTCTTTGCCACATAAAGTGCATGTGTGCAACCTGGTGCAAACAACACAAGACAGTGCAAGACAACACACAAAACACAAAATAGCACAAAGTGAACAGTAGCAAAAATGTAAACAAAATGTTGTGCAAAAGAGCAAATAGCAGCAATCCAGAAAGATGTGCAAAAACGGCAGACAGGAAGGGACAAGCTGATCAGGAAGGCCAGCTCAATCCTGAGGATTCCCCTGGACACTGTACAGGAGGTGGGAGAAAGGAGGATGGTAGCCAAACTATCATCATTACTGCAGAACGACTCTCACCACCTGTATGAAACAGTTTTATCTTTGAGCAGCTTCTTCAGCGACAGACTGTTGCATCCTATGTGTCTAAAGGAGAGATACAGACGGTCTTTTCTCCCTGCTGCTACTAGACTTTACAACCAGAACTGCTCCCAGTGAACCAGTCACCAAAATATACACTGTTATAACTGTGCAAACTGTGCAATATTAACAACAACGTTTTTTAAGTAACACGTGCAATAACAATAATTTAAAACTGTGCAATATTACATATGTGCAATATGTTTGATAACGTAACTACTTGCTCGTGGTCTCTTTTTTTTTCTTTTGTATTTATACATTGTGTTGTGTATATAATATATACTGTATTATGTTTCTACTTTATTTATTTATTTATTTATTTTTTTACATATTTGCACATTTCTTTTTCTTTGCTGCTGTAACAGAGAAATTTTCCCACTGTGAGACAAAAAAAGGTATATCTCATCTTATCTTAGATATAACCACCAGAAGTCTTGTTTCTCTGACTAGCTCTATACAATCTTTATTTTATTTTATTGTATTAGTATTTATATTAAACATTTAAATTGTTATTGAGGGAATAACTGTGACTGACACATTAACAACCCTACTCCAGACACACTCATTCACTCCACTTTAGTTAAGGTTAAGTGATTTTACCTGAGGATCCAGATGAAGATTTCCTTTTCTGTTTCTGACCTTTCTGTGGATGACTGGATGATGACCTATGACTTGTACGGGATGTCCTATTCCTCTCACTGCTCAGGTGCTGCAATTCAATATCTGAGTCAAAAAGGTTTGGCTTATATAAAGGCAAGGAACAACAGTGATTTAATTCTTAGATCATACTTTATTACGTATTAACAGACATTTTAGAAACCTATCTACAGCAATATTTTTAGATTTTATTTGAATTCATATTGATTCATTTATTTGCATATCAGCCATATTTGTATTCTTCAAAATAAACGTTAACTTTTAATAAGAAACCATAGATATAAACATAATTTGTTATTGTATTGTCAATGTCTAAACCTGTATTATTTTGCAATATTGAGTTACCGTATTTTCCGGACTATAAGCCGCTACGACGCTTCGAACCCCAGGGTTTTTCCCGGTTTCACAAACTTCAAGCCAAAAAACTGAGCCCCATAACATTAGACCAATAAAATTGCCGAACGGGTTCAGGTGAACCAATAAAACTCTTTATATTAAATCAGATGCGCTCCCACTGAATCGGGCCGCACCACATCATAAATATGTATGAGGTTCCTCTGACGTTTGCCCTGCCGCTCACTCGGACTGTCAACAGGAAATGCGCTGAAAACAACCGAGCATGAAAAAATGCACTTCACCTGTGTTCTGAGCTGCACGGCATCGGGAGAAAAGCTTCACCGATGGTGATTTTTAAACGCACGACGATGCCAAAAGAAAAACTCTCGAGAGAAATTGTTGTGAAAGGAAGGAGGAAGACAGTGAACAATGACTTCCTTGTTAGGTTACTGTTTAGATACAAGCCGTTGTAACGCGTTTAGTCAGGGTCATGAGAGAGCTCGCTAACTCCAGTTGCAACAGAAATCATATAAGCACAGACAGGTTTCCAAAACTCGTGCTTTTTTATTTTTCTTGGCAACATCGTTACGGGTTAGTCAAAGAAACTTAGAAATAACTTTCTTTCGGCTTCTCCCATTAGGGGTCGCCACAGCGGATAATCCGCATGTTTGATTTGGCACATGTTTTTACGCTGGATGCCCTTCCTAACGCAACCCTCCCTATTTATCCGGGCTTGGGACCGGCACTAAAAGTAAACAAATGAGCATCAGAAAATATTAAGGACATATTCCTCGGCCTTGCACACATGCAGTAATACCGGAAAAATGCGGCGGTAGGCTATTCCCAAAATGCCGCTCTGCTCTTAAAGGAGCCACAACATATTTCACCCGTTACACCGTGTAACAGACACTGTCTTTCGTTAAAGCCTGTGTAAAGTTCATTAGTTTCAGTGTAGACACCTGTGGCTTATAGACAGGTGCAGCTTATTTATGTTCAAAATAAAAATCTTCGTAAAATTCAGTGGGTGAGGCTTATATTTGGGTGCGCTTAATAGTCCGGAAATTACGGTAGTAGCAATCCTTCTGTTGGATATTCTTATTCTCATGCTCCAACTTGGCTAAAGCTTTTGCGAAAAACTGACAGTCCTGTGAAGAGACGGTCAGATCTGTGTTTTCCTGTGCTAGTTTCCGGAAAGAAATTTGGAAACACCAAGTCTTTTATTGTTTTTGAGAGACACATGCATTTTCCTTTTGCAGGGCTCCAGACAAAAAAAATTAATTAAGGAGCAATTGGCTCCTATTAGAAAAACAGCAGGTGCCAAATTATATTTTAAAGTGCCACACAAGAATGAACTTTAAAAAATTAAAAAACTTCCATCCTGAAGTCATCCTGTCGTGTGTACATCTGCCATCTCTCTACAGCATGGCCTGGAAACTGAAGCAATCATATATGCGGTGTTGAATTTTATTGAAGAGCATTTTTCTGCTTTTCAATATCGCAGTATTTTCTTACAGTCTCTATTTTTTTATGATTTGTTCCGGTAATGCTCGCTTTAGAGCAGAAATCGCAAAACATGCAGCCTGTGTTTTTACTAACAGGTGTGCCATCAGCAGAAGAGTTGGAGACTGTTTGAAAAAGTCTGATGTTTTTTTTTACGCTGAAAGGTGAGTTTTGCTTTACTGTCAGGTTATTTTGGCGCTTTAAGCGTAGGCGACGCATGTGTCTCCGTTTATTAAGTCAACAAATGATGTGATAGGCTATTCCTCACAGAACATGCACACAAAAAGTCATAACATGCAGATTATTTGGTCATAACGTGCAAATTTATATGGTCGCAGGTGGCGATCTAGGCGAAAATATTACAATTTATTATTTTTGGTTGCATTTCAGTCGCAGTCCTGTAAAACCCTGTTCTGTTTAAATGCAACAATGTAATCCTTGCAATGTTTGTTCTTCATACCAACTAAGGGAGTTTTTCCTTGCTACTGTCACCCCAGGCTTGCTTATTAGGGATTAATACACATTTAAATTTTAATAAATGTATTTGTTTTATAATTCTTATAGCAACATTATGGTTTCATTTGAGGAAGAGCACCACAGATGCATTATTTGCTTTGAAAATGTTGATGGAGAAGTATAGAGAAGGTCAGAAGGAGTTGCATTGTGTGTTTGTGGATTTAGAGAAAGCATATGACAGGGTGGACAGAGGAGTTGTGGTATTGTATGAGGAAGTCAGGTGTGTCAGAGAAGTATGTGAGCGTGGTGCAGGACATGTATGTGGACAGTGTGACAGCAGTGAAGTGTGCAGTAGGAACGACAGACTGGTGCAAGGTGGAGGTTGGACTGCATCAAGGATCAGCTCTGAACCCTTTTCTGTTTGCAGTGGTGATGGACAGGTTGACGGACGAGGTCAGACAGGAGTCTCTGTGGACTATGATGTTTGTGGATGATATTGTAATTTATGGTGAGAGTAGGGAGCAGGTTAAGAAGAGCCTGGAGAGGTGGAGATATGCTCTGGAGAGAAGGGGAATGAAAGTCAGTAGGAGTAAGACAGAGTACATGTGTGTGAATGAGAGGGAGGGCAGTGGAGTGGTGCGGTTGCAGGGAGAAGAGGTGGTGAAGATGGAGGAGTTCAGGTACCTGGGGTCAACAGTGCAAAGTAATGGAGAGTGTGTTAGAGAAGTGAAGAAAAGAGTACATGCAGGGTGGAGTGGGTGGAGAAGAGTGATAGCAGGAGTGATTTGTGATAGAAGGGTATCTGTGAGAGTGAAAGTGAAAGTTTATAGGACTGTGGTGAGACCTGCGATGTTGTATGGATTAGAGACAGTGGCATTGAATAAAAGAAAGGAGGTGGAGCTGGAGATAGCAGAGCTGAAGATGTTGAGATTTACATTGTGAAGGACAGCGCATGTAGGGCGTTTTGTGGACAAAGTGAAAGAGTCCTGTTCTGTTAGAGCCAAAAATGTTACATTTGGACTCATCTGTCCATAGAACTTTATTAAAGTAATTCACTGTCCAATTCTTGTGTGTTTTTTAATTCTATCTTGTATATATAAAAGATATATTTACCTTTTTTTAGCGTATAATGGAAAATGCAGTCATAAAACCAATAGCAATTTCCAAATTGGCATTTAAATCTGAATAAAATCTAGAAAATGCTGCTACTTCTGTAACATGCCACATGCTGATTTACTGTAGGGGCAGGTGGAAACCTCTTATGCACTTTACTAGAACAGAGTGTCATATATCGGCTCTATTTAATGAGAAGAAACATACCACAAAACAGAAAACTTACAAAGCTCTCATCCTCATCGGTTATGTCCTCTGAAGACAAAGATGGTCGCGTTTGGCTTTCCTCATGAACTGTGTCAGGTGATGTGTCGCTGGCTGAACTTTCACTTTTTCTCTGGACACAAGAATATTGCATATATTATGTTATGTGTTGATAAACACACTTAAAAGACAAAAGTCTAAAGCAGGGGTTTTCAACTGGTTCTGTGCCAGGGACCATCATTCTGACTAACAAGTAATCCGCGGCCTACCCTTGTGTGCGCGCGTGTGGGCGGGGGGGGGGTGTGTGTGTGTGTGTGTGTGTACTCCTTACCTGTTAGTGGGATTTCTGGGCGTGGTGACTTCCACACAGTCTGTCTATTCGTGCTGATATAGTGGTACATAGTGACAGCCTTATATCATTCTCTGGTTCTAGCCTTGCCCTGTACTTGTTCTTTAGATATGCCAGTATGGAAAAACCGCTCTCACAAAGTTATGAAGTTGGAAAGGGTAAAAGACACCTCAATGCTTTTACTGTAAGCTCTGGAAAGTTTGTCTGGCAACTTATCCAGAACTTATTATTAGCACACTGTATTGAATGACATAAATGGAGAAAACCCAATAGTGCTGTCCCACATAATTTAAGTTTGTAGATGCAAAGTGCCATGGTTTAAAAAAAAAGAATTGTATTGTTCACTAAAACATACTGCCAAACACTGTGTCAGTTTGAATATTTTAAATATCATTAAATTCAGTTTTCCCACTAATGTGCAAATATTCTGGAAATGTTTGGAAAAATAATATATGGAAAAAAAGTGATTTTAATAGTGAAATTATGTAGGCTGTCACGGACCACATGCAATGCCGCCGCGGACCACCAGGGGGCCGCGGACTACCGGTTGAAAACCCTTGGTCTAAAGAGAAGAATCACATCAAATACAATTGTTTTAGAGACCTTAGACCTTTTGCCGCCATTCTTTCTGCTCTCTGGGATGGTCTGCAAATGTCTGAGAACAAATAACACGTCCACACAAAATATAATTAAAACTCATAACGTTATTTAAACATTGCTTTAAACATTGTTAAAGCAACGTAGGTCGGTGATAAGAAAATCAAAAATATAAAACAAAAGATCAAGAATATAAAACGAAAGAAAACTTTAAATACTGAGATTTCGGTGCATGCTCTGTCTGCTTTGGTGGCTTTTGGTTCCCTTTGGAGCTCTTCTTCTGTGCTTGCACTTCACTTTCCTGCTGTGCTTTCAGATTTTTCACAGCACGTGCAGGTCTCTTAGGAGTCTCTGTTACGCCTCGGACCTCATTCTCTCTTCCTTTAGATGTCTGTTTCTTTGCTGTGGCCTTGTGCTGATGATCAGAATCGGGTCTGCTTTCATCCTCCAGAGCAGTGCTGTGTAGAGGGTTACCTAAACAAACCAAACACAAACAGAGCACAAAATGTAAGATCATTTGATAGGCAAAATCTGTAACTAGCTCATCAAATAGATTGCTCATTTTATGAATGGTATACCTACCATGTGAGGAATACTCCTCTCCTTGAAAGAAGCTGGCCTTCTCTATTGAGGACATATCCAGACTTTCGGCCGATGGTGAATCGTTCTGTTTCTCGCTCCCATTCTAAAAAAATGTGTGTTATATAAGCAATTAGGTAAGGCATTAGATCAAATGACAATATTATGTAGTAAGAAAGAAAACACTTGGGGATGGTATGTTAGGAAAATAATCAATGACATTCATTCCTCATAAACCACTGTGATTATTTACGGAATACTACATACTTTTTAAAGCAGTTACATTTTGTTAATATCTTGGAATGTCTGAGGGACAAGTGATCACTTATATCCACAGATTCCCAACCTTGCGGTACCGTATGTTCTGCACATTTTTTAGTGTAAACACTCATTTGATCTTCTAATTAACAACCCTTCCTGTCTGAAAGTGTGTGTTTAAGCTAAATAAACACAAAGGTGTTGTGATCTGTTTGGTGATGTAAAAAGGTATCAACAAATGTTATTATAAAGAAAAAATAATAATAAAGATTCATTATATAAAAAGAATTACATGCAAAATGAACCGTGTACATTTTCTCCTCTGTATGCGTTAGATTCGTATCTAAGACCACCCCCCCCCCCCCAAAAAAAAAAAGGATATTCAAAACTAACGAATAAACGTGTCTTTATATAAATCTTCATATTAACTATTAATATGTTTAAACGCCGTATTTCTTGAATTAGTTGTTACTGTAAAAACGTTAACGCTCAAGAAAGAAAGCATAAAATATGATACAGTGAGGCGGAACTACTTTTAGAGCGGTTCTTGTAGACCCGGGGGTCTCCAAATACCGGGGCGCACAGGAAGAATAAAAACTTTTTCATTTGTATTTCCATTTTATTGACTTTCGCGGTCTCCATGGTGTTTTATTAAAACTTCTAGCTAAGCCAATTACTTACACTTGTTTCATTTGCAGTTTTTCTGTATGCATCAGTAAATTACGTTCGCACTGATTCTGCCTTATACTGAGTTATATTTTTATTATGTATATAATTAAGTTCATAATAAAACCAAATAATATTATGTTATAGACATCTCCATCTAACCGGTCAGACACAAGAATTTAACACCACCCTAATAGAATATATTAATAAACCAGGATTATATTAACAAGGTCTAGTTTACGTGTTATTCAACCAAAATCCATCAACCTTGGCTTCATTTTGAAGAGATTTCAACAGTCTTGTCACGCGACTCATCTTTACTGCTGAATAAAAGTCAAATCATCACAAAACATGAGCGTGTTTGTAATATTAATATCCTCCTTCGGTACCCGTCAGGATCCGTCCTTCCTGACTTCCGCAAATATTTCCCGCGAAGTGTTTAGACTATTTTTTGTAAATACCGTCATTGTACAGAGGGGGGATATAAAGTACTGATTGTGTAAAATATTTGATTCCAAATACGTACGCATTTATATACAAGTACAACAAAAACATGTTAACCAAAATTGTTCTTTGAATTTAATTCCTAAAAGTAAAATATTAATAATAATTATTATTATACAATTAGTAAATCAGTATCACCTCCCTATTTAAAAAAAATGGACCGCGCTGGGATTTCTTCTCTTACACCTGCGCAAAGCTGTACACAGCTAACTTCTGCCACCTGCTGACGCATAAAGATAAAACAGGCTGACACATTCTGCTGGTAACCGAGTGTTTCTATAAGCAGTATGGATGGTAAGATTCACAAACTTGCATCGCTGAATTAAAGTTAACGATGTAATGCATCGATTTAAAAAAGTGGATCGGATTCAAGTTGGCATTTGTACGAATCGATGCGTCATTTTTAACATCGTTGCATAGGTAAAACCCGATTTATTATTTATATATAATTATTAGTAGTAGATAGGCCATGTATGAGGACAGTGTGACAGCAGTGACGTGTGCAGTAGGAATGAAAGAGGTGGTGAAGGTGGAGGAGTTCAGGTACCTGGGGTCAACAGTGCAAAGTAATGGAGAGTGTGTTAGAGAAGTGAAGAAAAGAGTGCAGGTGGAGTGGGTGGAGAAGAGTGACAGGAGTGATTTGTGATAAAAGAGTGAAAGAAGAGTGAAAGGGAAAGTTTATAGGACTGGGGTGAGACCTGTGATGTATGGATTAGAGACAGTGGCATTGACTAAAAGACAGGAGGTGGAGCTGGAGGTAGCAGAGCTGAAGATGTTAAGGTTTTCATTAGGAGTGATGAGGATTGACACAATTAGAAATGAGTTTATTAGAGGGGCCGTGCATGTAGGACCTTCTGGAGACAAGGTGAGGGAGCCTGGACTGAGATAGTTTGGCCATGTGCAGAGGAGGGACATGGGGTATATCAGTAGAAGAATGCTGAGGATGGAGCCACCAGGAAGGAGGAAAAGTAATACATTAATACACAAAACAAAGTTGGAGCCACATGTGCTAAAATAATAACTTCTTCTAGCCTTTCTCTGAGTTTTTGGTAGCAGGACTGCAAGCATTTTTGCTCATTCAGCCACAAAAGTATGTGAAACGAGGAACTGATTTCCAAACCATGTTTTCATTAGCATTGCTTTGTGAAAAGGGGCATTGTCATGCTGGGACAGGTTAAGGCCATTTCGTTTCAGTGAAGGGAAATCCTACATAAAACATCCTAGAAAAATGTGCGTCCACATTTGTAGCAATAGTTTAGAGACAGCCCAGGCGTCTACAAACATTTGACCATATAATACATCATTAAGAGACATTTTAACTGGAATGACTGGAGTGTAACTACTCCCTATGCCCACTAGGTGGTAGTAAGCGATGGAATTACCCAGATTTGTTTTCTTTTTTGAGATTTTTATAACATGTTTTAGATACAGTTTAGCAGATCATTCTCTGATGTTAAGTCCATATTTACTTCCTTCAAGAACATGTCAAAACCTTTAAACCTTTTCCTGTAAAATTTGCACAAAAACACTTTGCTTCATTTCAAATAACCAAGAAAACCGTGCAGAAATGCTGAAAAATGCACGGAAACCCTGGCTTATTTTATTAGGATAATATTTACGATAATGTTACATTGATAATACTGATTTTATGAGGTTAATATTGATTAACTTCAGGTAGTTGGTTTGAAAGAGGCGGATATAGAGGACGGGGTGGTATGGAGACGGAGAATCGTTGTGGCGACCCCTAATGGAAGCAGCCGGTAGAAGAAGAGGAATATTGTTGCTTCTGCTACAGATGATGTATGCGGGTGGTGCAATTGTGGTTGCAGTGAAAGAAGATTTGTTAAATTGTGTTCATTGGGTTTCTTGCTTTACTAATGGCATTTAAGATCACTGCATAAGATGTCTGTGATGCAGGGCTCTGTTATAATTTGTTTTTGTAAAATATTCAAGGTTTCTATAGGCATGGTGTCATAATTAAGAAGTAGACTGATTCCAACAGGATACGACTGGGTGTAATGCACGAACCGCCACTGATTATTAATGGAGATTGAAGTACATGAGATGTGATTCAGCTTTTTGAAAGCAAACCCTGGATTTGAAAATGCATTTTAACGTCGTAACCCACAGTGTCCGCTAGGAGGCAGTAACGGCGGCTTCAGTGTAAAGTTGTACGTATGAAAGAAGAAGAGCACACAGCGCGACCTGTCAAGTGATGCTTTTTCCTGGGTCACTCCCGCGAACGTGTGGGTCAGTTTGTCAGTCAAGGTAAAGAAAGACTTGTACTGTGTGTAATGTTGAATTTGTTTCAGAATCAAAAGTATTATTTGAAACATGGCAGTGTGAAGGACATAGACGAGCCCTCACACGTCCCTGGCCTGCACATGGCAGCTCGCCAGGCGGGTTAGCTGACTAGCATCTCAGCTGTGAGCGTAATGAAGCGGGTGTGTTCCAGTACTGAATTCAGAGAACAGGCTACTGTTATTTAGTCATTTTTATGCCTAATATTTTTTTGTTAGCCTTTTCCCAAACTGCTGTTTTTAATAGTTTTGTGATATGAGCCACCCGATCTCTGATCTGATAACTGCATTTAATGAGTAACGAATCTTTCGGTGAGATTGTGCCACCTGCTTCTTGTTGCACGACATCTGACCTGATTACTGACAGTCTGGCGGTGAGATCAAATCATTAAGTTATCAGTGTCATTCAGGTTACATTTTTGCACTAAATGAAGGACACGCCCCCCCCGACCCCAGCTTCTAATACAATTACACTCCTGTACACTTCAACTCACTACACTTCACTGGACTACAACTCACTACACTGGACTACAACTCACTGCATTTCACTGAAACTCACTTCACTGGACTACAACTCACTACAGTACACTGCAACTCACTGCATTACACTACAGTATACTAACTCACTACACAGGACTACAACTCACTACAGTACACTGCAACTCACTACACTGGACTACAATTCATTTCACTACAGTACACTAATTTACTACACTACACTGAAATACAACTCACTACACTGGACTACAATTCATTTCACTACAGTACACTAATTTACTACACTACACTGAAATACAACTCACTACACTGGACTACAACTCACTGCATTACACTACACTGGAATACAACTCGCTGCACTGCACTATAGTGCATTACAACTCACTGCAAAACACTACAGTACACTAAGTCACTACACTACACTGGAATACAACTCGCTGCACTACAGTACACCACAACTCACTACACCACACTGGACTACAACTCGCTGCACTGCACTACAGTGCATTACACTATACAGCACATTACTTGCAGCACTACACTACAGTGCAACTCACTGCACTGCAGTTCATTACAACTCACTGCACCTTCACTCACTGCACAAAAACCCACTGCACTGCACTACAACTCTCTGCACCTCACTCTACTACAACCTGCTGCACTGCTCTCCAGTGCTCTGCTGCTCTGCACCACACTCCAACTCATTTCACTACACTACTTTCCACAACAAATCTCTGCACTGCACTACAATACACTGCAACTCGCTGCATTTTACTACACTACAACTTGCTGCACTGCTCTCCAGAACAATAGACTCTGTTCTGCTGCAGTGCAGGACGGTATGTAAAATTTTGCTGCAGTATAGTTTACTGTTCCACCACTCTGCAATTCACTCAACTACAGTACATATTAAACGTTCCTTTAAACTGCACTTCTGTACACTGCACTTAATCTGCTCCACTACAGTAGGTTATGCTTTACTACACTGCATTAGAGCACACTACACTTCGCTACAGTATTTTGCACTTCCCTAGTCTTCTCTTCACTCCTCCACATTCCAGTTTCTCACTTCTACACTCAGCTACTCTACATTGCAGTCCATTCCTCCACACTGTGCTCCTCTTCACTTCACTCTGCCACACTCCACTATGATCTTCTACTGTTTCTTTATGTACGTGATGCATCACACAAGCATGCGTGCCTCTTATTAAATAAAATTCAAGACATTCTGACGACAAAACAAGTATAATTTATTAATAATAGTTAAAAGAACATAACATTTAAAATGATCTTGCAATTTGGGATTTCATATCTGGAGCTTTTTTTTTTCTTTTTTTTTAAATGGACGTTGTTAAAAGTCTTTCCATGTAATTTTCGGTGTAAAACCGTATGTATAATTTCCAAACATTTACAATCCATCTGCAACAATCTTGTCATTTGGAATATAAATTCACATAGAAAAGTCAAAACGGTGATCTAGAAACTACTAGTTTTGATTCTGAATGTAGTTATTTTAAAGAAATATATTGCAGCATCCTACAAGACCTGCTTTGTTTCCATTTCCATCAATGTTTTCATTTAACAGACTTTTATTTAACTAATTATTTAAATCCTAGTTATGCAAGTCTTTGTGCTTCTATAAAAAATGGAAAAATTAGAGACCGTTGAAGAAAGTCACTGTGATTTATTCTGTACTTATATCATCACACAGCCATCTTTCCTTAAAACCTTCTCCCAGAGTTTCTGCATGCTCAGCACTTGTTTGGAAGGACTGTGAACTGAAAAACTTATTTAGTAAGTAACTGGGAATCACCGGTAGAATGACGGTGTTAGAATCACAGTTGCTTATGTAAACAGTGTTCAGTTTTGCCTGCCAGGGAAGGTGGAGGAATAACACAAGTGATGCACCATAGGATTATTGGGGAGGTGTTTAGAAATGACTGCCTCATTCAAGTCATTAAAAAAACTAAGCCAAAACTGGCTGATTAATCCCAGGTAGCATTGGTGAATCCCTTTTAGTGATACCAATGGAGGAGAAGCATTTCTCAAAATGTGGATCTGGAACTCTGCTTTCTGTAGACCATGGAGCTAGGGTTTTTTTTAAACATGACTGTTTCCTCTCTGTAATGTATTTTCGTAATGTAATCTATGTATTTTTGTGTAGTTTTAATTTGAGTGCCTGTTTAAGTTGTGTTTGGTTAAACTTGAGGGAAAAAATATTTTAATGTATGACTTAATCAAATATCGTTTTCCTGCTGCAAAAACTTATGGTAGATATGTAGAGAAATAATGAACAGAAATCTCAATCCCACAGCAAAATCTCAATCGCGGTACACATTCTGACAAAAAACTCTGTCAGACAGTTTAGGGATGAAAATCTAATTGCTGCCTGCTCCTTAGTGCTGCTCCTTACATTAATACCCTGCTTTATTTTGACCTAGAGCAATTATAATGCTCTAATACTCATACATAGTTCATAATTATTATTCTAGGAGTTACATTTCCATCAAATTATAGCACCGGAGCTGTCGAACAGTTAGCTGTCAAGTTACACGTATTACAACATAATCAGAAAAGCAGCTGCCACAAGTCTCAAAACTGAAATTATTTACCTTTACCCGAGCCTTTTATACGGAGACGGGTATAAAAAGATATCTGTTCAGGGATACAGTTACCAGCAGTGAAAAATGACCCCACCAAAGAGTGGAATAAAAAGAAACCGAATTAAACAGCTAAAAGAACAATAGCAGGAGACCAGAAAAGGTCCTTCGGCAAGTAGAATATAAAGATCCACATGATTGTGAAGTTCTAAAGTAATATACAGCATGACATCTGTAAATTCAAACAGGCATTAAATAACTTAATTATTTTAAAAACTGTAAGGAGTTTAGAGCATTTTTGAATAAAATCTTTTTGGAAACATTTGAACTAGACACGAGTCAGGAAAATAGTAACCCTTGCCTCTGTCCTCATCTCTTTCAGGACTAAAAGGATCATGCAGAAGTTATGTATCAACTCTTATCAAGTCTAGAACACTGGTGCTGCCAGACACGGTTTCCCCATAAAACACAAACAGAAAGGTTGCTGAATCATGATTTTATGTTGGTTAAGCGTTATTTGTTTAGCTGTTTTCAAAGTACAAATGCACAAATTCAGTATACATTAAAGACTAAAGTAATACATAACTGTTAAAGTAACTGTAAATTGACCAATGTTTGACCGAAAATAAAGCTTGTATAGATTGTGTTAGAGTAAAATGTATTGCTATAAGAAAGGATTGCCATTCAGTTGTATTTCCATGCTTCACCACTAGAGGCAGATAAGAGTATAAACGGCCAGAACGCTAAGCGGCAGCATGCATTCTGCATCACGCAACTTACCGAACAGCAGCTAACAGAAGACAGCAAGAATCACCTCATATACGATCAATTCTATACCCAGTGAAGTTGAATTTTCTGAATCCTGTACCGTGTTTTTACTGACATGCTGGGGTTTTGACATGCAAGTTTTGTCTTGTAATGACAATATAACTGAATTAGCTGTTTACCAAAATAAACAGTTCAGGTTTGATGGCATTATTTCTCACGAAACAAACATTAAATTTTCCTTGGTTTGCATTTTAATGAACGTTAACCATAAATGTCCAAACCTGCTACTTCCACTTTTCCTAAAAAAAAAAAAAAAAAATGCAAACATTGATATTAAATATAAATGTTTATTTTGGACTTAATTACTTTATAATTGGGAAATATAATACACACACAATACTATATGTAAGACTATATGACAATGTGGGGTTTCTGTGTGGCAATGTGTATACCCAAAGTAAAATTATTATTATTTTTTTCTGTTTCAGGTTGCACTGCTGTGAAGGTGCGCTCTTGTAAATATGGCATCGAACAACAAGAAGTAGTGGGATATCCCATGGGAGGGGTTACCACCATGAACCCAGACTCCTCCCTGCCCCCTCCTTCAGGCAATTCATGTAGCAGCGGCCCTGTCCTTAAGCATGGCTTGGAGGTGGATGTCCGACCTCGCGGGAAACACTACGTGTGTGGCTCGGTTGCTGCTTTCACCAATATCATCATCACCTTCCCGATCCAGAAGGTACTGTTCCGCCAACAGCTGCATGGCCTGCGAGCTACTGATGCAGTACGCCAGCTTCAAAAAGAAGGTTTGAGAACCCTGTATCGTGGCCTGCTGCCTCCTCTGTTGCAGAAAACGATTACAGTAGCTCTTATGTTTGGCCTGTATGAAGACTTTTCCCGGCTGCTTTCACACCATGGTGGGTCTTGCGGCGCTCCCGAAATTCTCACACGCAGCACAGCGGCATTTCTGGCTGGCACAGCCGAAGCAGTCCTGACACCGTTTGAGCGTGTGCAAACGCTGCTTCAAGATCACCGGCATGCAGGGCGTTTCCGCAACACGCCACACGCCTTTGGCACACTGCTGCGCGATCATGGAGTGAGCGAGTGCTACCGTGGCCTGATGCCTGTGCTGATGCGCAACGGACCCAGCAACATGCTTTTCTTCGGACTGCGCGGTCCACTCGGGCAACAGCTGCCCGAAGCCCACACCTACGCCGGACACATGTTGAACGACTTTGTGTGCGGCGGGCTTCTGGGAGCTGCGCTCGGCGTCCTCTTCTACCCACTGAACGTGGCAAAGTCCCGGGCACAGGCGCAGGTTGGAGGCGCGTTCGTGCCTTGCATCCAGGTGCTTAAGACCGTGTGGAGAGAACGGGGCAGGAGCGTAGCGATGCTCTTCCGTGGTGCCACTCTTAATTACCACCGCTCATTGCTCTCATGGGGCATCATTAATTCAACATATGAACTGCTTTTGAAAGTCATTTGAGGAGAGAGTGAGGCATGATGGAAGAAAGGCAGAAAAAGAGCTGACAATATTTGATCTTTTCAGCAGCACAGGCGCTCAAAGGCACTGCCATTTTCTTATGTTCACCTACAAATTTCACAGAGATATGTTTATGAAAAAAAGAATGCTAATCTTGTGCTGTTTCCTGAAATGTGCATTCATATTTGTCAATGTTCTGGTAACAACCACTGCCCTTTTTACAATCTCATATGGCCTACTCATTGGGAAGTGGCTTGTAAGGCATTGAGATGGGAATCAATATTAAGTGTTGCACGACTAAATAGAAATTGTCTTTAAAAAGGTGTAATGGTATTCCTATTAATCCTAATAAAACACCAGTTGATACCTGGACCGTACCACAACTGATTTATCTGTATTTTATTCTACTTGTCAGCATTAAAGAAAGACTGTGGACAGGAAGCTCAATAAACAAATTGTACCAAGTAAGAATGTAGTCACAATTCAATCCATCAGCAAAGCTTTGCTTGGTTTTGTAATTCAAGTAGAAAAGTAATTGTGCTATGAGTAAGAGTAGCTTATAGCCACCAGTTTACCATTATGCAAACTGAATGCCTAAAGTAGAGAGTCTGTCATTCTCAGTTTCAGAAAACAGCAGAATAAGTGTATACACTTTAAGGGAAAATGTTTATGGCTCATTACACTTGTGGACTTTTAAAATAACTCATTCTTATGGAAAGGCTTTTCACCAGATTTTGGATTATGCGTATTACTATTTACCCACCCAGCCACAAGATCATTAGTCATGTCAGGCGGTGTTGTCTTTTTTTTTTTGGGTTTAAGGTCATAGTTCTATGCAGGCCACTTAATTTTTGTCTTCATAGAATTCACTTTATTGACCGGGCTGGCCTAATGCTAAAACATGTTTGGCCTTATTTCCAAAGTGAAATTGTAATACTTTCAATACAACATACACAATTGTCTAGGATGTTTTTGTACTTCCAACTTTGTGGCAACAGTTTGTGGAAGAACCGCATATGGCTGTGATGACCACAAAACATTGTCCATTTAGTGCATGTACATTTACCAGTCGAAGATTTCAAACTCATGTTCTACATTTAAAATTAGCACTTTCTATTGTTGATTTAACCAACTCTACTTTCTAACTACCCTTTAATAAAACACTCATTAGGAACTGATCTCAACCTGCCAATACATTACATTTTATTTGTAATGAAATTAAACTTATAAAAAATAAATAACCTGGAAATAAGATGCACTGTGATTTCCTGTCATCATACACAGTGTTTGCATTAACTGTTTACACAGAAATGTCTTCAGGATAGATTACTGAAGGAAATCTATTGAAGTCTTAACAGTTCTATATTTAATACCTTATCGGAGTGTTCAGTTCGAAGAATAACAATGTGTTCGGATCAGAAGTTCTCCTTGAGATTACTGAGGCTGACCTGGTTCAGGTTCATGAAGATTTGGGTATGCAGGCTGTATAATAAGAAACTGGTGGCTTTAAGTGTCTCGGTCAGTAGGGATGCAAGTTTATACAAATATACTTTATTCCGACTAAAGCGAATGTGGTAATGTGTTTTAAGCAGATACAAGTACAGATACAATTTGGATAAACAATAGATTTTTTCTGTAGAAAGTTTGTAGAATCGATCGCAGGGCATCAGGTTGGGATACAAGGTTTGTTCAGGGATCCTGATATTGAACAAAGGGGATGGTTGATAATTATTCTAAATGTGTAAGTAGTCAGATATCACTGACTGACCTTACAACTTTGTTGTGTCCACTTACAGGATCATTTGTTCATTTATACTTTATAGCTGGCTGTTTAGAGTTAGAATAGTCAGGCCATGCAAAGATTGTGCCATTATGTTACAGTGCATCTCTGTGGTTTAGCTGAATTAGCAAACATATTGGGATGAACTGCAATTCTGTAGATTTCATGTTTAAAGTTATACACTATAGAGCAACAGGAGCATTTCTGCGAATTTCTACGGCCTGTGAGAAAACAATGCAGTAACCTGCTTTCTCATTTGGAATGAGAAGACCGACTTTTCTTCCAGTTTCCAATGTCCAATGTCACACAGCAGTTGTTTACTTGGACCTTCTTCCAGGTGCACTACTGACCCTGACATTAAGTGGCATTTCATGTAGTTACAATACGTACTCATAGGTTGGAGTTCTGAGAGTTTGGCCATTTCATTGGCTGTTTATAAGAGGTAATAAATCGGAAAATTTATTTACAATTAGAACAAAGTATATGCAATGTGTATGCAAAGGTGCTGACAAAGCAACGCAAAGAAAATTCGAGTGCCTTTATGTTTGTGGTATAAACACGTTTGTGTGTTCGTGTTTGCATTAGCCTGCTACCTTTACTACCCTTATCCTGTTTTTTTTTTTTTTTTTTTTTTTGTCATGTTCCAGTATGAAATGTTCATTACAAACATAAACATCCAACAAGATTCCACCCTTCAGGATTTCATGTGATGTTCTGACTCATTTGATTTGTTATTGATTATTTAATTTATTTTAGTTGTATTATATTACAACTAAAATGATCTTTATTGTAAAAAGGGTTGATGTTTCTTAAAATCACTCAGTGTTGTCTTTTCTGTTGACTGATTTTTTTTAATACGTAATATGAAGATGTACATGACGATTGATAAAAGGTCAAAGCCAGAAATCATTCATTTTAATCAGCATTGAGGCTGGAAAAAGTGTGAATACTATATGCATTACTATGGCTGAATTTTATATGGTGTAGTTTTATGGTTATGGTAATGTTGGTTCTATGAAAGATTTTATATTAATAGATTTTTTTTAAAGCAAGTCAGGTGAAAGTGACTTCATCTGAAGGCCATTTCATGTTTAAAAGTGATTTCAAATTGTATTGAGATTTTTTTAAGGCTTAAGTTGGTCAGTTCCCTGTATGTTGAAAGCAGCAAATTTATTTTGATGATAAAATACATGGAATAATTCTATATAAAGGTATGACCGGATTTAAAATTTAGTGTGGAGAATATTGTTTTCGTACAGCTGTTTTGTGTTTATCATTTTGATTATAAAAGGAATGCTATTGATGTTTATTTCTTGAATTAAAACAATTATCAATATCCAACCAAATCACAGTACACTGTTGTTTGTGTGGTAAAATGTACACGATGCTTATAAAAAAAAAAAAAACTGTTAAAATTGCTGTATTTTTTGCATAAAAACTTGAAAACAAAATTAATCAGATCCTTTTCCAAATGTAATCTTATATAACAACAATTACATTTCAATTCGAGAATTACATAAAAATGTTATTTTTTTTAAAGCATTTCTTATAATACGGCGCTCAGTCTGATTGTGCATTCCATATAGTTGATTTTCTTCCTTTTGCCATTATTTCTATAACTTGAGGTTGTGCTTTCAGTTGTTAACCCTTTTAGAAAGTGATTGTGTGACAGCTGTGTAACAGAGGCTTACAGGTTCATTCATCTTCTCCCGCTTATCCGTAATTCGGGTCGCGGGGGCAGCAGTCTAAGCAGGCCCCCGCCTTCGACTGCTGCCCAATCCTCACAGCACCATCCCTTACGGTCCCTCCTGCAGGTGGTGAGCCCACGGGAAGGCGGCCCCCTGTCACGCCTACGTCACGGACCTTGATATTTCCCTCGTAACGGACCCCCGGAGCATAGAGGGTTAAGGGCCTTGCTCAAGGGCCCAAGAGTGGCAGCTTGGCGATACCGGGGCTTGAACCCCAGACCTTCCGATCGGCAACCCAGCGCCTTAACCGCTGGAGTCACCACTCCCCCAGGCTTACAGGTTTTCTAACAAAATATATTGGTATTTAAAGCTGTCCATGATCTCAATTGGCATCCCAGACTCAGCTGCTTGATCCCACAACATGATGTTGCCACCACCATGCTTCATGGTCGGCTTTGTGCGAGAATCTCTCGTTTGCACTAAAAATATCTTTTGAATTATGTTCAAAAAGCTTTTACTTGTCCTCAATTGATAATAATCCATTTTGTCTCATGGTTCAGAGTGATTTAGGTGGGAGTGGATGTTGTTTTATGTCAAAGGGCATTCATCTAGAGACACTACCCAATAGCTAAGAAATATTCAGTAAAGAATACGAGAGATTGTTGAGCAGATGTACCTGCAGCTACTTACATTTTGATGTAGGTCCTAAGGGAATCTGCTCGGTAAGGATTTAACTAGTCTTTTTGTCAATTCTAAATGGACTTGTCGTTCTAGGTAATGTCAGTGTGTTGTTACATTGTTACATTTTTTTATTTTTTTTTATACCCCTTGATTAATAACAATCAACAATGAGATGCTTTACATACTTTCTCAGTAGGTAATTTAGCAATCTTGATAGTAATTGAGATTTATTTATTTTTTTCCCCAATAGTATTTTTGATTGATTTAATAATAATATTGTTTAATGGGGAGGTGGTAGCTCAGTGCTTAAGGCTCTGGGTTACTGATTGGAATGCTGGGGGTTTAAGCCCCAGTATGTCCCTAAACCCTCAGGGCTCCAGGGTTTATGGCTGACCCTGACTCCAGCTCCTAACATGTGATATGCGAAGAAAGAATTTCATTGTGCCTGTAAAGTAACAACTATAAAGCACCTTTACCTCTAAATAGGTTCGGGTTTGGTTTTAATTAGTGCTCAGGTTAACTACAATGTTCTAATTGATTGCAGTGCAATTATTTCCAGGCAAATGGGCTTAGCGTTCAGTTAATCAAAATAGTGTTACAGACAAAGTAATCAGAAATGTAATTTAATTTGGATTCATTTTGATACATTTGGGCTTCTGTCTAAATCTATCTTGCTGTGAGTTTTTAAACTTGCTCTCATTAAAATACAATTTTAAATCATTTGCTCTATTTCACAATGCTTTTATAAAAGATAATACCATGGAATCAAAACTGTGGCTTTCAAACCTACAACAGAGCCAGGGTTTAGTAGAGGAAAAGTTAACTGTGATGGCTCAGTTATACATAATGTGGAGACTGGTGTGAAGGAGTGACAAGCAAAAGAATAAAGCAGATATGTATACAGTCTGTGGGGTGATATTTTTGCCATATAATAAATGTATGTGATCTAAAAAACACCATAGCTGCTATATATTTAAAGCTCAAGTTAAAAAGGCCGTTAGATATGTACGTAGATCTGTTTTGCATGACCAAAAATTATATCGTGATAATTTTTCTATATGGATATATGTCAGACTGCTCAAATAACTCTTAGTTAAAGCATTAGAGCAAGATTTCTTTAAAATAACATCCCAGATCCATTTACTCACATTTACTTTGAATAAATGCCACCACCTATACGGTGCTGTAAAATGCTGCAGTGTGTGTGAGGGGAGGGGAGGGAGGGGAGGGGGCTTCTGCGATTGACTGCTTTTGCCTGCAATTAACAAGGAAGATGTTCAAAAAGGGAATTAAATAAGTGATATAAATAACTGATTTTTTGTAAAAACTGGTTTTATATATATTATAAATTTTTAATGATTGTTCATGACTTTTATTTATTTTTAGACATTTCTATTCTGTTGCTGGGGGAAACATTGGTGAACCTTAACTCTTTACTGCCACATGCTGGCGTGATGTAATTGCTCAAAATCACAAAGAGCACACAGACCAAATGGAAGGATTCAAGTTTAAAATTGATTTTATAGTGCTTTATAGTGCTATAGTAAAATTTTTTTATTTTTATCAAAAGTTGTCAAAAAGAATTAAAATACCTAAAGGAACCAAGCTGAGCCTTTTTGTTAATCTAATAAAATAGTAATAATATTTATAATATATTGTATAATAGTGCTGTTTGGACTTTTAAATGTTTATGTTTGTGCTAAAATGTGGTATCATGATTTAATTAGTGTTAAGTCACATAACATATATTGTAACTGCCTACAGCATGTTAACAGGCGTCTAAGTTATTATTTGAAAAGAGAAAAGACAGCAGGCAGGATATCAGTAAGGCACTTCGAACTAAATTTACTATAACAAGTTTTGGCCACAATTTCATATATAAAAGAATTTAAAAAATGAACATAGGAGTGTATTGGATATGTCGAATAAGATTGCATATTAATTTATTCATAATTTTGGTTGGGGTCAATAATAATTTAAATATTCTTTATTTTGAGAATAAAAAACCTACTGAAATTCTCAAAGTTTTAGCATGTTGGCTAAAGTACAGGTTTATGTTAGCGCCCACCTCATTTTTTATTTCATTTTTTACATGCATTTAATCTTTGATGTTCGTTGTTGGTTGTAATGAGAGCTGGCAGTCTTATAATGAACATCATTTTTTCCCCTAGAATTTGTGCATTTTTTCATGACCAGATTTGACACATTACACTAAAACATGCATGTTTCAACATGTTTTTACACCAAAAGAATTCACAGGAATTTGCAAGTTATCAGGGGAAAAATATATATGCAACACAAAGTTGTGTTTGTGATAATTGTGGGCAAGCGAGACATGTTTTGGAACCCAAAAGCCTGCCATATAGTGTATATTCATGATGGGCTTTTAACTTTTTGCACAGCAAGTTAGCAAGTCAGTATGCCTCTTTGCTTACCTACAGCCCTCTCTGCACTGCGACACAAATACACTTCAATGCAGAAATATAGAAATGGGAAAACAAACAAAAGTTTTCCCGAACATCATTGTTGAAGAAAACATTATCTGGGTAAAAACTGAGATCATTTAATTGACCAGTCAATTCATTCATAGTATTGTTAGCATGAATTTTATACATACTTTATATACTGTATATATATACTATATTTGATAGATTTAAAATCTACCTATATTTATCAAGGACAGAGTTGATTTTGTCATTTATTAATGCATTCATGAAACTGTATGTACTCAATCTATGACACACATTTATGCACACAAGCTCTGGCGACCCACTTTGTATAAACTCTGCTGACATAATGGACTCAATTACTAAGCTAGAGTGTCTCCTGAGGCTGAATAACATTCCCTGGATTCTCTGTCACAGCAGTGAATGATTCCATAGAGAATGTAGGAATTACAGTAAGTAAGAAGCAGACACAAAAACCCTTGTAGGGAAATGTAGTGTATGTTACAAAGTGAAAACTTTTGGGCTTTTACTTATATTAACCTACTACTTACTTCATACATTTATTGTATTTTATTTTAAATTTATTTTAAAACACTAACTACTATCCCTGCACAGAAGAAGAACAGAGTTAGTCTATATACGACACACATTTACACAAGCCTTTAAGATTAAGGAAGCTTGAAATAATTTTAACAGGAAGCCATGCACATCACACACATGACACTGCTGCCAAACTTGTTAACAAATTCAAGACTGGAAGTGTTATGGACCAACTGAAAGAACTCAATAAACACCCACTAACAAAGGCACAACTGACATGGTTCATTCAGTCTCTTGCTCCTATGCTGTGTTCTTTAAATCAAGTGATTCTGCCTGATCACCTTTATGCTATTTCTATTTTGAATGGAGTAGTTTATTTCACAATGACCATGTTCCTATTCACAGCACAAAGAGCTCACTGAATGCTGTAATGAAGATAAAAATAATGTCACAAGTGAAAGTGTGCTTCTTAAGATAATGTATTTTCGTTTTTATTTTTTGCATTAAACTGTTATGAAGATAATGGTAAAATTAAAGTTTCTTAAAAATGTTTACTTATTACAGTGTAAATAAAGTAAATAAAAATGATTTTTTAAAATCCTGTCAGAATATATAAGAAATTACTTATTATACCAAATTGAATTTTCCACACTGAACACTAAAATTAAATGCTCCAATTGTGTATAATAAAGTGTCATTTGGTTAAAAAAAAAAAAGAAAAGTGCATTAATCATATATTTTTTTCTGCAACAAATGTATTGCTCTATTTCTGCAATTGATTATCATATAACCCTAGACAATTTATGCCTTTGCTTCTAGTGAAAGAGCATCATCCATCAATAATTTAGTAGCATACATTAAAGATCTTATTTAAACTGAGCTGTATTTAACTGATGATTGGACAGAGCATGATGCCTATGCGCAGCCAGCACTAAAAGTAAATGCACAAAATGAGCAAGCCCCTAAATGCATGGCAAAATCAAAACCTGGAAGAAAGACACAAAGAAACAAAATAATTCAGCAGCAGCTTCCATTAATTTCATTCTTTAATAAGTGATACAGTAGAAGGAATGCAAAATGACTCCACGATTGTCCCTTCATTTTTCAGACAATTTCTCACTGTTCAGAGCTAGTCTGGGTTTATATATGTGGACTCCAAATGCAAGCTAACCGCATACACATAAAACTTAGTACATTTTCGGTTGCTACAATTATGACAAAATTATAAAAACCCCCAAAACAATAGCTACAGGTCTGTTTGAGGTTGTCCTCATTCAGGTAGTTTGATATGGCTAATAAACATTATCAGTGTAATGATTAGTGCCATAACTTGTGTCGGTGTGCTGGAACAAATTTATTAACATTCTACAAGACCATTAATGCAATATTAAGTTGGAATAAGAAAAATTTATGTATTTTGCTATTTTATTATGCTGCTCTTGTAAGTGACCTGTTGCCTGTAATGTGTAACTTAATTGTTTGACATACCATGTGATCTCAGCATGTGTATGTGTGATGTGTGGAAGCTCTTCTCTAATCTAATGCCTTTAGTTAATAAACCATATGTTCATAATTGATCTGTTAATCATCTTTCAGAACCGATTTAGAAAGGTGCTCTCATGCAGATCCATACTTCAGACTTAACCCTTACATGAAAGATGAAATGATGAATGCTACCTGTGACCATACAGAGAGTCACATGACTCTGAAAATGCCACATATTATGACACAATGAATTCAATCATACTTAAACTCAGAACACTTTCTCAATTTTGGGATGCCCACTGTATAACTATTGAAACACTAGTACTAATACCTGGTAATATTTCTTCCCCCAATAATCAGAGGGAAAATTATGATCCAGGATGCAATTGCATAAGTACTTAATTTGACCTCAATCCAGATTTTTTTTTAAAGCACTTCCAGATCAAAAATAAGGCTTGGGTTTATTTGGGAAGCCCCATTATCAAAACAGTTTTGATCAGATATGAGCAATGTTAAATACAAAAACTTTGACAAAAGATATGAGTTAGTGAGACTTGCATAGTAATAAAATAAGTAAAAATAGTGTAGTTCGACTAGTGCTAGAAATGAATGGTCACAATGACAGAGCACCCCGTGCTGCATCATCTTTGGATAAAACTGATCGCTACTATTAACACTAAGCTTACCTACCAATGAAAAAGGAACATAACGGTTCATACTGACATACATATTAAATTAAACACTTTCAGATTTCTCTCGGCATTCATTAATTAATTTCTAGCCAGCTTTCAAAACAAAAAGGAAGAAGACAAACTTCGGAAAGTGAGTTGATCAATTACTGCACACAATTCAAATGATACTGAGTGTTTTATACAGCCTTTCTAGCATCTATTATATGTACACATAATCAGGACTTGGGAGATTAAAGAGTCTTGGTGTCTGCATTGTCCATCTCATGAAGTACCATGCCTAAATCAGTGAAGAGCATTACAAAAAAAAATACAGACACTGGACACCATAACACTGTCTAATTCTGTCGGGATTCACTAGTTATTAGACCAAGAGGTAGGACTTTACATACAACAAACGAAAATGTAGGTATAGGTTATAATCCACGGTGCGCACACATAGGTATGTAAAAATAAATAAGTACTTGAATACATAAAGAAATTAGATATTGTTAGAAAATAGCTACTGTGTGTAACAATAAAACCATATCCCGTTCATAGGGAGACTTGGCAAGACAAACAGTTTTAGAAGACAAAGGTTCTACTTTTTTGGTAGACTAATTTGCCTGTTCATGGGTTTGACTGAGATTTTGTGTGTTTGTGTGTGTACACGGCACTTACTTTTATTTCATGTGTGCCAGCACACATTCAAAGTCTTTAAATCCAAAGAAAACAATTATTATTCTCTTTTTTTTTTTTTTAACTTCTTTGCTCTCTTTCAATGAAAAGTTCCAAGTTCAGAAGTTTAGGGCTAAATGTCTAGTGTCTGTGTCTGTGTCTGGAGTATGTGTCCTAAAGAGCTGCGTTAAAGAGAAGACTGTAGAGATGAGAACCGTGCATTGTTTAGCTAACAATCTGACGCCCTCCCCGTCCCGGGCTGCTTCTACAGCTATCACAAACTCCTTGTACAGACAAACGATTTCTTGAAGCTTTCTTAGGGCTTCAGTGCCATCAATATCACCATGGCAACTTCCACAGTGTGAACAGGACACTTGAAGGCAAGCTGCTGCTAGATGTACCAAAGCTCCAAAGCTATTGCCCAGTGAGAGAAGAGCATCATCCGGTGCCCAACCAACTCGTGTGGCACGCTGACATCCTGCTGCCAGCCTCCGTGCCTCGGCCTGCACTAAACAACGCTCTGTTTCAGAAAAGGAATTGCCATTCATACCACTAGCCTTTTCACATGGCCCCTTTTGGCCTGGAGCATTTATTGCAGTCTCACCGTTCTTAAGCACCAGCAAAAGTTCATCAATATCTTTGTGCAGGGACATGTAGCCACCTTTAAGCCCAGAACCTTTTAGGCCTGTTACATATCGTCTTTCTTGAAGATCCCGAAGTGGATTGTCCATTGGGTTGTATCCCAGAGGTCTAGGCCGAGGTGGAGTAAAGAGGGGGCTAAGCTCAGACGAACTTGAAAGGGGGTGTGGTGAGTCTCTTAGCAAAGACAGGATGTTGGAAGATGGGGCAGAGGAAGGAGCAATAGAGGCCTGGGGTGGTTTGTTGACTCGTTTTTGACGGGAGAACTCGTACACCGTCAGATCCTCATCAAAACCACACACATCCTCACTATCCCCACTAAAGCAATTGGCATAAACAGTATGGCACCCACATGCATCACGGTGGGGTGTGCTAATGCTAGATGGAGGAGATGGCCTTTCCAGACTATCCTTCGTACCACTGTTTTTTTGAGACTTCGGCTGTTCAGACCTGCACGTCCCCAAGTGTGAGAAAAGTTCAGTGGAGTCTTGTAATCCATTCTGCCTTAGGTCTGGATGACCAGAAAATGACGTTTGCTCACCTGGGTCTTTCACATGCGAGGCCACTTCTTGTGGCCCATCTTTGAGCTTTACAACAACCACCTCGGCATCTTTCTCTTTCCAATCATTCAAAGCAGGTACTGAAGTAGATTTCGGAGATTCCTTTGTCGAGTCCTTGTAATCTGCTGCATCCTTGGATGCTGTTGGGTCTCCTAATTTATCGCTGCTAAGTGCTATCGTCCCCAAAATTTCATGGGATCTGGTGAGATACCAGGGCATGTCCTGGATCTTTCCACGTAGTGCTGAGGCAGACAGTCGCCCAGAAGAATTTCTGCTGCTAAAACTCCTTCCAATCCCAAATGAATCTTTGGGATCCAAGCTTATAGAGCCTCTCATCACCACAGATGGGGTTGTAGTGGCTGTCAAAATTGAAGCGCTGCTTCCTGAAATTGCAGTACTCTCATTCCTTAGTTGGCATTTGAGATTTTCATGGCTCAGAGAGACCCCTTTACTCAGAGGAAGGCCTGGTGTTGACCCATTTCGCTGAGACCAGGTATGCAAAGAAATCCCATTTGATGGTTTCTCATCTGCAGTTTTTAGAGCTAGACTAGCAGATGATTGCGAAACTTTAAATATAAGTTTGTCAGGTTCTTGGTCTTGTTCTTTCACAGACTGCAGAGAAGGCAATGATTGGTGTTCTTCTCTTTCCTCTTTTTTATGTAGTTCATCTTCTTTCGAGTCTATATGTTGTGTGCTATTTTGAACATCATTTGAAAGTGTTGCAAAATCCACTGTGGTTGATAACTGGGAATTACTTCGTCGCACGGCTGTGATTAAGGGGGAAGATCTTGGTGGACCAACTGTAGTAACAGGTTTAAACTCCATAGTGTCTGGCTCCATTTCTAAAAGTTCAGAAGACATGTGAGCATTATGTCCATGAATATCTCCGTTACATTGCTGCCCCTTCTTTTCCAAGATGTGATCATTTGAGATATTCTTTGCTGGTGGACCATTCAGCTCTTTATTACCAGGAAAAAATTTTGCAGGAGTGAGACCTTCATGCATGGAACTATCGATCTTCAGGTTGTTTCTACTTATAGATAAAGGATTATCAAGCGGCTTGTCCAGTTGACTCTGCATCTTTGATGGTGCTGGTTCTTCCACACTGATCTTTGCAGAAGTCTTTTTCAGAGCATGCTCTATTCCATTCCCACTTATTTTTTTTTCTGTAAGAAAAAAAAAAGAAAGAAATTAAGATACTAGGAATAAATGCTGCAATAGGATTAGTAAAGAGAATACACAATTTTTACAAGAATTTACAATTAATTATACAGTTGTACTCTACTGTTCAGGAAAAGATCACAGACCTGCAGGTTGTTCTAAGATTGGTGGAGTGAGACGATCCTGTGCATCAAAGAACTCATCTTCTGATTCTGACCCACTGTTTCTGATGTCTTTTGCTAGTTCTGAAACTCTGGACACTGCTCTTGGTGGAGGAGGTGGAGGTTGAACTTTTGGTCTTGACAAGGTGCCTTTAGATCTTGCTTCCTCTTTCTGGTGGAGGTTTCCTAAATCTTTCTTACATGCTGGATGGTTACGGATCCTTGCTAAAAGTGCTTGGACATTGAAGCCAGCTACTGTAGATTTTATGCTATTACTACTGACTGAAGCCAGCACAGCATCAATATCTGCAGATGTATAATTTTTGTTTTCATCTTTATTAATCTCTTCCAAATCACTCAGAGCATCATCACTTGCTTCAGGTGGGCTTGGAAGGGAGTCAGACATTTGGGAGAGGTCACTGTACCGCAAGCCACTGTGCTTATCATAGAGCAATTTAGAGGGAGGGTTTAATATCTCTTTCTGGTTCAATTGTTCAGGGATCTCTAGCAGGTAAGGATGGTGAACATCCAGGCTAGAGGCTCCAGAAGCTTGGTCTGATTTGGGCATCTCTTCCTGAAAAGAGTCCAAAGGAGCAGGCCATGTATTGGATACCCTGCTAATCTCATCAAGAGTGTTAAATGAGTTACTGGACAAACTAGAAAAACTGCTGTTGACTCTTGGGTCTGTGTACCATCCTGTTTCCAGAAGTGCATCTACTCTTGCTGCATAGTCTTCATCCTCAATAGAGCCACATGTACTGGTTCCTTCCAGAGCACCATCATCTTCTTTCTCCACTTTTTCAATCTGGGTCACAATCACCCTTACAATACCTGATTTGGCTTCTTGAATCTCTTCATCTTTCTTATCTTCTCTGTCATCATTTGTTTGAGTGGAGACAGTGTCCTCAGAGACTGGTGTATCTACCAGGTTGTCCATGGAGTAGTCCTCATCTGAGCTCTCATCTGAGTCACTGCCACAGCGGAATCCAAAACCTAAAAAATTTAATTAAAGCATCAACAAATAGCCGTTTAGAACATAAGAAATAAATTCCAAAGATTCGATTGATCTTCTTTATTTTTTACCTTCTTCTAACGGTATACGACGTATTTTGGGCCGAGGGCCCCAGCGGAACACATTCATATTGGGATCCACTAACAATTTACAATAGCCAGCCAGCAGACATGCCAAGTCCTTAGCAGCTACAGAATCCATCAGCAAAGCCAGGGGCTATACATAGAGAGCAAAGGAGAGAAAAAAAAGCATAAACCCTAAAACTGTAAAAATGCTATGCCTATTTGCTCTAAACGGATACTGGAGTATGTGAGATAAATTCAGACATTCCTTAAATATGAAATAGTAAAAGAAAAAAGTGAAGATATGTTTAGAACAATTTGTTCATATACTAAATAACTAAAAAAAGTTCACATTGTTACCTAAAACTTTGCATCTACTTGACACGTGCTTACCTGGATATCATGTAGGTAGATCTTTAACATGCTGACCCTGTCAGACTCAGAGAGCACTTCTACACGGCTGATATAATGGAAGTCTATAATAGTCGAGATCATGTTCAGCTTGTGGTTTAGTATCTGACCGACACCAAATCGTGCTCCCACCAACAAACTCACCAACGACTCCCGGTCCTGCAGCTGAGATACACATATAAAACACACACTCAGCATCATGCTTCCTTACACATGGAATGTCTGCCAAATAAAAAAGAAATATAATACCAATAATCTCAAAATAAGGAAAAAGTACCTGAATAATGTTATTTAATTATTATTTTATTCAACAGAAACAAACAGCACCCAATAGGCTCGTGAATGTTAGAGGAGACATAAGGAATAACACTCCAATAGATTTTAATCTTTTATCAGAAAGAAACAAGGTGATCTCACCAGCATGGTGGCATTGTAGGATCTTCCACTATATGATATCAATTCTGCCATCTGTGTTAGATATGCTAACCTGGCTTGAGGCACTGAGATTATCTGAGAGAAAGAGTGAAAAGTATCAGAGAAAGAAGGCACAAGTGAGTGAACAAATGTTCAGATGAGTACATATTGTAAGCATCACAAAAACACATTCACACTCATACTTGTTCTTCTATTTCTGGGAGTTTCACACAATGTTGCTGCATTTGCTGTAATGTTTATCAAATCATGATTTCTTAATTAGCTCTGAATTGTATTAAGCTTTATGAAGTATATAGAGAAAATAAAAAATATAAGGGTGTGATTTTTACACTTTTATACAATATATACAGTTTGTATGTATATACACATATCTATCTATCTATCTATCTATCTATCTATCTATCTATCTATCTATCTATCTATCTATCTATCTATCTATCTATCTATCTATCTATCTATCTATCTATCTATTTTATATATAGTTAGGAATGTTTCTCCTTTTAAGAGAAATTCTTAAAGCTGGACATAAAAAGCTAAATAATCCATAGCAATAGCATTAGCAGCTAACCAGGAAGTGGTTAGCTTTTTTATGCATGTGCAAAACAAATCTTATTTCCGGTACAGAATAAGTAGCCAAAGCTCCTATAGCTAATTACTAGTTTCTTTATTTTATAGCCCTGGTATTGTTGTGTATGTTTTCCACTTTAAAGAGCAAAGGCAGAGGTGGAGGCGGAAGCGGAGATTAAACAAATTTGCGGTTTGCCACATAATACGTTTCTGAGGAAACGCAGATTTTAACTATGTTCCGCACGTAAAAAGATTGCATTTGGCACCGAAAGTGTGTACTGAAACAAAAGCCATGTACAGTTAAACCCAAAATATTAGATAGAGAAAGACAAACACACAGAATATCACAAAAGTTAGTACTTCATTCATATTTTAACAATCATTTAAGTATATCTTCTCAAGGGACAATACTATAGAAGATCAATATATATTTCAGAGTATTCAATGTGCAGATTGTTTAGCAGTAAAGATTTACTTTCCTCTGAAAATAACTCAACATACAGCCATTATTGTCAAAATAGCTGACAACAAAAGCGAGCTGTGTGATTAAAGATGTGCATCATGTAACCATGCAAAGCCACATGTCCTATTCATCATGTTCATGTTTTTGTCTGCTTGACAGGAAAATACAAATTTGTGCTCTTGTATCAGTAACGTTTGAACAAAATTTGGTGCTTTTAAAACAATTCTCTTATACTAACCACTGGATGTTTAACATGGCACCTCATGGGAAAGAACTCTCTGAGGATTTAATAATTAGAATTGTTGCGCTCCACAAAGATGGCCAACGCTTTCAGAAGATCAGTAAAACCGTGAAACTGAGTTACAGTACAGTTCCAAGACAGGTTTCAACATGAAAACAACCCCAAACGCACCGTCAAGATTATAACTGCCTTACTGAAGGTGAAGGTGATGGAGTGGCCAAGTATGCTTCCAGACCTGAACCCTATTGAGAACCTGTAGGGCATCCTCAAGCAGAAGGTGAAGCGTCATGTGTCTAACATCCGGCAGCTTCGTGTTGTCATTATGGAGGAGTTGAAGAGGATTCCAGCAACAATCTGTGCAGCTCTGGTGAATTCCATGCCCAGGAGGATTAAGGTCGTGCTCGATAACAATGGTGCTCACACAAAATATTGACACTTTGTACACAATTTTGACATGTTTACTTAGGGTGTACTCACTTTTGTGGCCAGCTATTCTAAAAATAATGGATGTGTATATTTTTTTCCAGAGGACAGTAAATCTGTACTGCTATACTGCAACTGCTATCTAAGCTGCACATTGACTACTCTAAAGTAAATATACGTTTAATTTCTCTACTATTGTCCCTTGAGAGGATATACGTTGCTAAAATGTGGAGTGTACTCACTTTTGTGATAATGTATATACTGTGAATATATAAAATGTATTGTGTATTTATTATACTACAGATTATCAGAATTATTCTATAGATTTTTTAATAAATTTTATAGTATATTCCTATCAATCTTATGTAATCTTAATTTCTTATTTAATCAAAATTAATTGAAATTTTATGTTACACTTTCCAGCCCTAGTACACACAAAACTTACTTTTTGACGCGGTTCAAGCAGTGACTGGATTTTCTTCATATGACTTGTAAGAGCTTTCCGCAAATCTTTCTCCCTCATATTCCTCAGTAGTGTGGGTGAAATAAAACTCTCCAATCCGAACTCCTTTCTGAAAAATGACAAACAGTTTGCCAATTTATAATCATTATCTTTATTTGGTTGGCAGGCAGATACCCTCTCAGGTTATACAGTCAAGTTGTGTTAAAGGGCAGAGAAAATAACTGCCATTAGGTCAGAATTGATCATCTGGTAAACAAGCAAGCAACTGTCACAAAGCATTAATGACTTGGAAGAGAATAACAAACATAGTGCCTGCCAAGGTCAAAGACTGCAAGGAGATATGCTTTTTAAACATACTCTTAAATTGTACAACATAAGTGCTTTACATTCGAGTTGCAAGTGTATTAGTATAAATACCTGCCAGTGTGAGACACTTACATAATATTCTTGATAGATGCTCTAGTAGTTTGTCCACAACTAGCCAACCTTTCATGCATATGCAATGCTGCTAGCCTCAAAGCAGTGTTACATTTCATCTCTACTGCAAACCGTTCCTGCAGCACATCCCCAACGCTCTACATATACAAATGCACACAAATCCTGCATCTTGAACAACAAGGGATTATGCCCAATGTTTAACATGCAAGACATTAGCCTGCAGTAAACAAATGTACTCAGACAACATACACAATATGACTTGAGCAAAATCATTATTGAAACATTAATTAAAAAGTATATTTACCTGGTGAAAAAGGTACTCAAAAGCGACCGGGTCATCATGCAGCAAGTCCACTGGATCTCGGGGAATAAAACAAACTCGGAACAGGCATCTGTAATCATGCGAGTCCTTCTTTTGGACCACCTAAGTGATTAACATGATTAGAAAAGATTTTCTTCCATAAAATACTGTAAGTGTGTGAACCTCACTGTTAAACCTGAGTACATGTAAAAGAAAGATTGAGGCAGGGGTTGGAAGGAGACTGAGATCTTATTAGTTACCTTCTGTATGAGCTCATCTTCATGCAGTAACAGCAGCTTGGTGATGCTGTATTGCTGTTCCAGCACCAGAGAGAAATACTCAATAGATCGAATTGACAACTTGTCCTTTAAAGTCAGCACAATGTCCTACAAACACAAACATGAGCAACATTACCTTTAAAGAGTATATTTGTGTATCAACATAAACATATAATTCTCACTTTTTTGGTATAATGGGGTCAGGTTATTCTTTAATTTATACATGTGGCTTGGTAATAGGTATATTCATTTAAAAACTGATTATACAGTCACAGGGAAATGCTGCAAACAAACCTTCACTGTGGTAGTTTTATCAAATTTGAAGGCTTTGGTTTGCCCATTCTCTAGGTAGACCTTAAGCACATTGGGCAGGAAGAGAAGAGAGTTTCCCTGGGGACACAAATAAATGGTCTTTGGTTGTTTTTATTTTTAAAATAGTGAATGACTGGATGAAACCTGTGTAAGTGAATGCTTTGTGTTCGTGTGTGTGTCTGTGTGTGTGTGTATATGGGGGGTAGTTTGCATGTGGTGTCTCAACCTGAGTGTGTCCGTTGACTAATACTTCCTCTGCAAAGCGCACTTTAACCGGATTTCTTCTCAGTCGAGCTCTCTTTTCTGCTGACATAAATGAGGACTTGGGGTTCTGAAAATAAAGCATCCACACCCTTCTGTTACCAAGACACAGGAGCTTCTACAGTGTCATATTCTATATAAGCACGGTTGGCATGTCCTCACCAACATGTTTCTGAGGACTGTCAGGGTTACAGAATCCTGGCACTGCCTAGTAAAAAAAAACAGGAGGTTAATCAGAACTGTACGGCAAAAAATGTGTTCCATCAAATACATAAATATCTGTATTTAAGACCTGATTTCTTCTTTTCCATTCAGTGATGTTACTCTAAAAAGTGCTATATTAAATCAAGTTCACTTGCAGTTATAAATTATATGACTATAAATTACTATGAGATAGAATTTGTCTTGTGAAGTGTTCATGACACAGATACACTACATGAACAAAAGTTTGTTGGCACCTGACCCTAAGATTCATGTGCTCTTCGACCATCCCATTCCAAATTTTGTCCCTGTTTGCTGTTATAACACCCTCCACCCTTCTGAAAACATGTCCCACTAGGTTTTGGATTGGAGTATGGTTGTGGAGATCTGTGCTCATTCAGACATAAAGCTGTTAGTAAAATAGGGTATTAATGTAGGGTAAGAAGGTCTCGGTTTCAATGTCTGCTTTTGAATTCATGCCAGAGGTGTTCAGTAGGGTTGAGGTCAGAGCTCTATAGCCGAGCAATTAAGATCTTCTATTCCAACCCATGTAAACCATATCTTAAGGGACCTTGTTTTGTGCAGGGGGCATTGTCATGCTGGGACAGGTTTGTGTCTCTTAGTTCAAATGAAGAGAAAATATAATGCTTCCATATCCAAAGACCTACACAACTGTGTGCCTCCAACTTTGTTGTAACAATTTGGGAAAGAACCACATATGGCTGAACAGGTCAGGTGTCCCAATACTTTTGTCTGTTTAATGCATATGTTATATTAGTGCATTTTCCAGTTAAATTTGTTCTAGAATTGTTAAGGAATAAATTTGATCCAGCATGTGCTAAAACATTTGAATAGTAGCATAGGTAATAGCAGCATTAAGAGACTTGAAGCTGGTTAAACTGGTTGTGTGCTAGGAATATTTTAATATGCATTGATATTTTAAAATGCTTTTAATACATAAATAAATAAATTATGAGCTTGTTATAATCTTTAGCAACAATACAGTGTTAATGGGCAGAATTAATATATTACATACAGGGTTAGACGAAAAATTATCAGTAACATTAAACAAACACATTAATATAGTCAAAGTAGTCTAGTTTGTGTCATTTGAGGTAAAAAGCCTAATTAAACAGTACATATAGAGAGTATCATATATTTCCTGTCAGAATTCCTAGTTAGAAGAATGTGTCATTTGTATACTTTATAAACTGCAGTTAGGGTTCTTTAAAAGACCCAATGAAGGTTTCAGGAAGTCAGTAAAACTGTAGGCACTGTAGAGTTTCCTGTTTAAATTATTGAAAACATAGTACAGGAAGCTGTTCTGAAATGTAGAAAAAAGGAGCTTTAGATATATTTCCCAATTATGGCTTCCAGGTTAAATTATTTGTAGCCACCAACTCAGTTGCGACATAACAAAATGTACATTATTACTTTAATAGCAAACTCATAAGTCGCATGGCTCATGTTTCCAAAGAGAAAACCTATTTACCTTATGCTAGGTAGGACTGCTCTTTTGCTGTATGGGACATTCATTTCAGGTTGTAAGGAGAAGAAAAATGCATGTTAAGAGAGACAAAAAAACAATGATTTACCTAATCATGTTGTCTATATATTCAGGAGATAGGTCATCGATGGCTTTGTTATTCACTTTCAATACTTGATCACCTGGTAAGAGCCGCCCATCAGCTGGTCCTCCTACAATTTGACCAAAATAATCACGTGAAAATGTATCAATTGTCTTTTAATTACAGTGCAAGAAGCTTATCAACATCGGTAATGTTGTGGATAGTAATGTGTTACAGCAACACAACAACACTTTCCCCTCTAGTTAAATACCAAATGGCATAATAAAGGCTATATAGAGCACAAGGAACATTGTAGAATGTCAATATATTCTATTCTATATACAGAACAGTCAAGAGGAAGCTCTTTGAAATTTAAATAAAATGTGCTTAAGGCATAAAACTAACAGAAAAACCCTATTTTTGATTTACTGCAGGTTGCAGTGAATTTCCTTTGATTTAGGAACTGCATGCTTTTTGATGATGTTACGTAATTATGTTACATAACATCAATACAGACAATAAAGCATGCCAGACATGATAAAGCTGATGTTAATGATGGTGATGATTCATGTTTTTAGTCTGCTAATTTCAATTTTTTTTTGTTATAAAATGTATTTGTTTGAGTATGAATTTATGTATTGCTCTGGATGGAAACATAGCTCAACTACATTTATAACAAAATATATGACTATTTAAATCAAGGAAACAAAAAAAGGAAAAATTCTAAAGATAACTAACTAAAAGAAAGGTAAGAAAGTAAATTGTTACCCTGATTATGACAGCAACCTTGAATAAAGGAACTTGCTAAAATCACATTTTACATAACTAAATTTGAATGAGTACTTATATTTGAGTCATTCTGCTGTACCATTTAGGTACTGCATTATGTAACATAGAGAATATTTTTTTTATTTTTTTTTTCAGTATTTATGCAGAGAGAAATGACCTGAATACTGCAAGATGCTCAGTATTCTGGTCAGGCACCCTTCTCTTTAGGTCAGAATAAGACCTCACTCACATACGTGTGTAAATGCTCAAACACACAATTCGCCCTCCTGCTGTAAAAATACCCCCTCCTTTAATGATATCTCTTCGCTTTCTTTGCCAGACTGCACATTGCTGCGTTTGTATCTATCCCACTCTCTTTCTTTCTCACCTTGGTTCTAGGCCAAAATATACCTTGGCAACAAGCATGCATGCACAGACACACGCACACACTCCTTCTTATGTCTCCTTCCCTATTCCCACTCCTCTTGTCTCCATCTCCCTCTCCCTCCCTCTCACCCCCCTCTCTCCCCCCTCTCTCCCTCCCTCTCTCTCCCTCCCTCCCTCTCTCTCCCTCCCTCCCTCTCTCCCTCCCTCCCTCCCTCTCTCCCTCCCTCCCTCTCTCCCTCCCTCTCTCCCTCCCTCCCTCCCTCTCTCCCTCCCTCCCTCCCTCTCTCCCTCCCTCTCTCCCTCCCTCCCTCTCTCCCTCCCTCTCTCCCTCCCTCCCTCCCTCCCTCCCTCCCTCTCTCCCTCCCTCTCTCCCTCCCTCCCTCCCTCCCTCTCTCCCTCCCTCTCTCCCTCTCTCCCTCCCTCTCTCCCTCCCTCTCTCCCTCCCTCTCTCCCTCCCTCCCTCTCTCCCTCCCTCTCTCCCTCCCTCTCTCCCTCCCTCCCTCTCTCCCTCCCTCTCTCCCTCCCTCTCTCCCTCCCTCTCTCCCTCCCTCTCTCCCTCCCTCTCTCCCTCCCTCTCTCCCTCCCTCTCTCCCTCCCTCTCTCTCCTCTAGAATGTAATTATCAGGCTGAAGGGCAGCAAGTTTCTCCCACTTGGCTCTGATCAGCTGTTTCTGCCGCAGAAGCCATGGTGTCAGCATGCTGCTTCTCTGACAGTGAGGAAGTATATGTGCATATATGTGGTTGTGCACAAAAGTCAGAGTCTGTTTAGGTAAGAGGATGCAGCTTAAAGAGTGTTTTACATGTGTGAGGAAATATAGAGCCAAGTTAGTGGCCTGCGTGTAAGTGAATGTGTCGAAATGTGTGTGTGTGTGTGTGTGTGTGTGTGTGTGTGTGTGTGTGTGTGTGTGTGTGTGTGTATATACATACACATTAGTCCCTGAGTGCACCTGCATCTTATAGAATGAAATAAATAGAAGAGATGCAGCTGGTTCTCATTGCTCTCTGAACTTGACAGGCATGAAACGCAATCACACAAACCAAACAGAGATAATTGCGTGTGACCGATTTAGACTTTTTCTGTCTCTTGAACATACACACACACAGGGAAAGAAGTGATTAGGAGAGTGTTCACTGTAACCCTGGCTATGATAATTAAAAAGAAGGATAGAAAAGAAAAAGGCAGGGTGAATAAAGTTGAATCTGATTTGATGTGGTGCACAGCTGGATGCTTCACACAGAGTGGGAGAGAAGTATTCATGACAGCCACGCACATGCACAGCAACCAAAAAGACAGACAGAGTAAATGTCAGACTGTTTGTAGATGAGAAGCAGCACGATTGCTTTGCCCTACCAAGGCTATTGTTTTTTAGATGAAAAGAGCATCTAATCAAATTTTAACTCCGACCATCCGGTCCTTTAAATCACAACCAATAGAATTCAGTTCTCACCTAACAACCAAACCCCAAGTTAGTCCATACAACTTATTAAATATAAAATGAGCACTGGGTGGGAAATGTTGCAATGTGACTTGTAATAAAGAGACAGCGTTGCCAGGTTTGTACTCAGATAGCAACTATACACTGAAGAATGTGGCCCAGAGCTATCTCAAAGAGTAGCTTGTCCAAGTCCCTGCCTTTTGTAGAGGCCCCAGCTAAAAATAAAAAAACAGGGGCTAAAATAGATGTTAAGAGAGAATTCTACAGTCAGCAAGCAAACTGCAAAAGTCTAAATGTTTCTGAAGCATTTTTCAGATATTTTTTTTTTTATTGTACATTAAGTGGCACCATTACTTGTTATTAACGCAAGCGCACTTTGCTAGATGACAAATACTAAGGAGTTTTTTCCCTTCTTTTCTTGCTGAAGGAGGCTGTGACGAGTGGGGAAAAAAGGTGTGTACTGCAAATATTAATATTAAGGGGGGAAGCAGCAAGGGAAACAAGAAAGGGCTATCAAAAAACTAAAAACACTTGTAAAACTATGGAGAAATTAATTATAGAAAAAAATGTGTCACTCAGTATCAGTCATGCATACATCTACTTATTCGGATTCCCTTTTTTAAATTAAACAATATTGCAATGAGAATACGAATCAGAGATTGCAGGAAATTTTTTCCACAACATGGACAAACCTTGTGCATTTTTAATTTGCCATGCGCCCACCATTTAAGCCGATTTCACGGCTAAATCTGAGCTTAAGATGTGTTGCAGCAGCTGCCTAAATGGTGTGCCGACTCTGTCTCTCTGGTACAGCGCAGGCGTACGTCAGAAACTCTTCACCGATAGAGAAAAAATCCTTTGTAACAGCTACCATAAAAAGTCTGTTAGCATTTAAGAAATGCTTAACTTGACAAGAGCTGATTATCTTTATTTCTATAGCTTACTAGTATGCACATTAAATCTATCTGAGCCAGCAACAACAACAAAAAAATCACACTATGAACACAATAGAGACAGAACACCTTGCTACTAACTGCACTGATGTTGTCTAAGCAAATGGAACTACCAGTAAATGGGGTTTAAAGTATACCTAATGCTGTTTCTTGTGTACCTGGAATAACATCCCTGACCAGCAGGGGAAGCTGTGTGGAGAGTGTGAAGCCATGCGAGTCCAGCACAGCATCTCTGATCACCTCCACAGTCTCCTTTACTGGGAAATGGTGTTGGCCTCCATCGTCTGAGCGGCCTGACTTCCTGTCCCCCAAAATACGCTCCCTTTAAGAAACAGCATAGTAAATTTAAAGTGAGCTCACACATACACCTATATGTATACACTCACAGCTTTTTTTAATGACAAGGTGTAGATTCCACCGCTCTAATGGTTATAATGCATCTTTGGTTTAATTTCAGCAATAAAATATATACAAGGAATCCAAAGTGTCATTATAGACATGTAATACATCATCTACATCTGTGATGTGTTCAATGTTTTCTTTTTTTTGCTATTGAGTAATATTTAATATCCCTCAATTGGCCTTGAGAGGAAAGATATGCTTTTATAAATCATTTCCACAATCTCATGTGTAGTGTATTGTATATTGTATTGTGTGTAGATTTAAAATAAATAATTAAAACATTTGACATTGGATGGTAACCCATGAACTCAAAGGTAAGAGTAGAAATCTACCATAATTGTGGACCTTTAAAGAAGTAGTGCTATTTGGATCCCACTTCATGGGGAGTTTGGACATTGGACCTCTGAGTGTTTAAAGGCTCTGGCATGGAGAAGCTGTTGTTGGATTTATGATGATCGCACATGTTAAGCTTTTTTTGGAGTTACTCAGTAGCTCCTGGTTTCATAATCTCAAATGACTGTATAAGACTGTAGAAAGGAAATTACTTATAATCTTACATTCTGGTGCTCATGTTTTCACTCTCCAGTGTTCTGTATTGTTTAAAGATTTATAATCACACTCTTGATGTCACCCAAATGAGGATGGGTTCCTCTTTTGAGTCTGGTTCTTCTCTAGGTTTCTTCCTTATAACATCTAAGGGAGTTTTTCCCTACCACACTCGCCATGGCTGCTCATCAGGGGTAAATACACATCGTTCACCTTAACTGTTAAATTCCGTAAAGCTGCTTTGAGACAATGTCTGTTGTGAAAAGCCCTTTAGAAATAAACTTGACTTGACAATTGTGTTTTTATGCTGTTCATTAATAACCACCCACATGTTATGGTTCAGCCATTAAACTGGTAGTTACAAGATCTTAAAAAGGCTAGCATGGTCACTAAAATCAACAATAGTTCCATCTTCTGCATGTTGTGATCAGAAAAGTGATTAGAAACACCTACAAGTCACAATGTCAATAGACAAATCATATCCTTTTAACTAAACTTCATATATGTTCTTCATTGAGACTGTTTGTGTCTCAAAAAAAAAAACAGTACACAATGGTCAGTGAACCAGTATAATTTTCCCTTAAGGTGTGATAAACAAATTTAAGAAGCCGTGTGCACATTTTACAAGAACAGCACTGTCAGCAGTTGAACACTGTTCTGGAACACAGTATTCTTTGTGCATGGTAATCAGCAAGTTGGCTAAGAGTGAAAGATGAATACAACTGACCTGCAAACACAATCAGCAAAACAAACACAACATGCAATGCTGTATGCCTATTTGATAAATGATTAGCACATTGTACTGTGAGACAGCAAACAAGAGCAAAGACAAATAGAGAAGAAATCCATTGCTGTATTTGCACAGTAGGGTGTTTATGGGTGTCAGATTTAGATTGCTGCTTTTTGTCCTTACACTTGCAGTGAAAAGCACTTGTGTGACCACATTAAGAGTTAGCTTAATTAATTACATTTCGTGTGTGTGTGTGTGTGTGTGTGTGTGTTTGTGTGTGAAGTCTACCTGCTGAGGGAGTCCCGTGATCGACGCAGCCATCTCCCCACAACCTGCTCTACCCGACGCACCCTGCGTGGAGAGCGACTCCTACTCCTCTCTCTTTCCTCCATTTAAATGACTTAAATAGAGAGAAAAGAAGTTTGAGAACTATGTTAAGTAACAGGATTGATGGCAGTACAGATGGCAAGTTCTTTGATTATAATCTACAATAATTGATTATAATTCTCATTAATTGCAGCATATGGCCCACAGAAATGTATCTGCATTTATATTATACATAAAAATATTCACAGTTCTATTCAGTTAACCCACACTTTATGTCTGTAACCACTTGTGTCAGTAAACATCAGTGAAACACTAACAAAATGAGACAGTGTATTTACAAAACAGCAGATTTAACAGTAAAGACAGAAACATGCTCTCACGTAATCTCAGAAGCAAACACATAAATGCGTTTGTTCTGGGGGTGACGCATACACATGAGCCTGCACATTGTCAGACACACCCTTTTACATTTCTTATACTTCTGTACATGTTGCCTCTCCGCTGTAAGAATAAAGAAACACTCTCTTATGATATGATTTTCCCCATCATTGCGTAGAGATACAAGGGGCTATAAAAGCTCCAGTCACTGATAAATAGACCATTAACTACTCTGCTAAACCACAGGGACACCATCAATGGTAGTATCTTAACTGTGCTTAAATATGATGAATTGATCTGCTGATGAAACTGAGTAATCAATGAGCCTTTACTCCAACTATAGAACTGCATTCGATCATCACACATAGTGTACAATGATTGTGTATGTGTGTGTGCGTGTGCATGTATATATAATATACACGCACACACACACAATCATTGTACACTATGTGTGATGATAGAATGCAGTATATATCTATCGCGCGCTCTCTCTCTCTCTCTCTCTCTCTCTCTCTCTCTCTCTCTCTCTCTCTCTCTCTCTCTCTCTCTCTCTCTCTCTCTCTCTCTCTCTCTCTCTCAGAATATATTATATATATATATATATATATATAACACACACAGTACAGAACAAAAGTTTGGACACACCTTCTCATTCAAAGAGAATTCATTCTTTATTTTCATGACTATGAAAATTGTAGAGTCACACTGAAGGCATCAAAACTATTAATTAACACATGTGGAATTATATATGGAATTATATACTTAACAAAAAAGTGTGAAACAACTGAAAATATGTCATATTGTAGGTTCTTCAAAGTAGCCACCTTTTGCTTAGATTACTGCTTTGCACACTCTTGGCATTCTCTTGATGCCTACTTTGAAGAACCTACAATATGACATATTTTCAGTGCACTTTTTTGTTATGTATATAATTCCACATGTGTTAATTCATAGTTTTGATGCCTTCAGTGTGACTCTACAATTTTCATAGTCATGAAAATAAAGAATGAATTCTCTTTGAATGAGAAGGTGTGTCCAAACTTTTGGTCTGTACTGTATATATAATATATATATAAACTTTTGGTCTGTACTGTATATATAATATATATACAGTACAGACCAAAAGTTTGGACACACAAGGTGTGTCCAAACTTTTGGTCTGTAATATATATATATATATATATATATATATATATATATATATATATATATATATATATATATATATATATATAGTCTGTCTCTCTCAGCTGTGAGAGAGAGAGAGAGAGAGAGAGAGAGAGACTCCTAAAGCTAAGAGCTATAGAGGGACACAGAGACCGTGAGCGACAAAAAGGCAGAAAGAAAGAGTCCATTCATGCTTTAACAAGGAAAAAAAAACGCTGCTCTTATTCACATTTGCTCAGTGTCATGGCGCCTGACCTCAGCCTCACTGCCTGCATCAGTGATTTCTATACTGCTGTGGGAAAAAAGGAAAAAAAAGTTTTTAAACTGACCTGCTAAACTTCTACAACTTCTACTTGCCAAGCACATGAACCCAATCTGTAATCAAAGCACACAACACTTAACAGTTGCAGCCAAGACTATGCTCAAACCCTTCTCTATTTCATCCACTGCTGTGTGCTTACGTACAAACATACACACAAAAGGTATATGCTCACAGTGTGTGTGCTTAGTATTAAAGGATTAAACTGCATTTCCTGCATGATTCGACAGCCCCAGCTCTTCCTTTGTGCTGATCCGCTTCGACCCGAACAGAGCTGATCTGACATGTGCAGCTGCTGGCCATCACTCACTCCCTAATTACTCTTTTACTGCATAATGAAGGAATCTCCTCTCTGTCAGTGGGTCATATGAGGTGGCATTTTAAAACTACCAATGCAAATGTTTTCTTCCGGTCAAACGAAAGTGCTTTTATTCAGTACTGTGTAAAAGCTGTAGCCTCAGTACAACTAACCCAGACTAAATTTTTCTACATGCTGTCCTGTAAAATAATGATAAATTTTTCCCCCCACATATTATGGAAGCTATGGCCATTGCACATACACTAGAGATAAATTAGACCAAAATGTGCTTTTGCTATGCTCATGTGTGTTGATGTGGGAGAGCCACCCTCTACCATTTCCGTCTAACTCTATTCTTTCATATTAAATACAATAGTAAGCGCATGCTATCACTGAGAAAAATAGTGACAGTAAGAAAACAGGAGATAAAATAACCTAATCACTGCTTTTTCGATCTATGGTTATTAAAACTGTGTGTGTGACTGGGGAATACACTGTGAGTGGTAGTTCACTGATATATACGATTACGTTTAGATGCTTGGTGCCAGACTGCAGATATAAAGAGGTGTCAGAGTGTGCTAGTTGAAAAGTACAAAGGTACATATATTTGTTTTAAGATTGTTCAACTCATATATCAGTTTGTATGCGTGTGTGTGCGTGTGTGTGCGTGTGTGTGTGTGTGTGTGTGTGTGTGTGTGTGTGTGTGCACATTTTGTTGCTGATTCAGTCGAGATCTTAACGCCTTTGCTGACTCCTTAAGTTGTCTAAGTTGACATGTCAAAAGGTATAAAGCCCAAATGCTTCATCCATTAATGTATGAGCTCTTGTAGCACCATAACCGAGATCCATTTTTACCACTCTGTTCTCGTCCCTCACATATACAGCCTTCAGATATTTTATACCATTATCCAAAGTCTATCACACTCGGTGCAGCTTCAAACTGCAACTTGAGAACATAGCTATTATTCACACACTAACAACAAATTAGTCTATTTGTGTTCCATGCAGTCAGTGGGCAACCAGTAACGTCTGCAATCCCCAAGTCATCCCAGCTAATACTCTGCTAACCAGCTAACACATAAAGCATCAGTCTGACAGCTTTAGAAATCTTGCAGTAAAATAAATAAATAAATAAATAAATAAATAAATAAATATATATATATATATATAGTACAGACCAAAAGTTTGGACACACCTTCTCATTCAAAGAGTTTTCTTCATTTTCATGACTATGAAAATTGTAGAGTCACACTGAAGGCATCAAGGGCTATTTGACCAAGAAGGAGAGTGATGGGGTGCTGCGCCAGATGACCTTGCCTCCACAGTCACCGGACCTGAACCCAATCGAGATGGTTTAGGGGTGAGCTGGACCGCAGAGTGAAGGCAAAAGGGCCAACAAGTGCCAAGCATCTCTCGGGGAACTCCTTCAAGACTGTAGGAAGAACATTTCAGGTGACTACCTCTTGAAGCTCATCAAGTGAATGCCAAGAGTGTGCAAAGCAGTAATCAAAGCAAAAGGTGGCTACTTTGAAGAACCTAGAATATGACATTTTTCAGTTGTTTCACACTTTTTTGTTATGTATATAATTCCATATATAATCCCACATGTGTTCATTCATAGTTTTGATGCCTTCAGTGTGAATCTACAATTTTCATAGTCATGAAAATAAAGAAAACTCTTTGAATGAGAAGGTGTGTCCAAACTTTTGGTCTGTACTGTGTGTGTGTATGTATATATATATATATATATATATATATATATATATATATATATATATATATATATATATATATATATATATATCATATTCTGGGGCAGCTAATTGTCAGGAGTTCGAATGCCGCAAATGCCTCAGCTATCCATGGTCAGGAGTCAGAGAGGGCAAAAATGGCCTGTTCTCTTTGGGTGGGAAGTACTACATAACCAACTCCCTTATCAATCAGAGAGCAACACTAGACAATTGTGCGAAGCTTAGGGATCAGGTGTGTGGAAGAGGGCAGCTAGCACTTATTTTGGTGTCCTATGCTGCCCCGTGATGTACAATAGGCAGCAGATTGAAAAAAAAAAGCTAGATCATGGCTTTGCATGTATGCTGGCTTTCTGGTCTTTAAAAGAGCATGGATGAACTGGATTAAAAAAATTGTTAATATAAATGTTGTCATTTGGACTGGGAAGCACTCCAAGCACAGAACTCAAGACTAGCTGTAAGTGGTGCTTCGAGTTGCACCGGAACTGTGAAAGTGAATGCGTGTAATGCTCAGGTGCACTGGTGCACAGTGACTTGTGCATGTGTTTTTGCTGACAGTGACGTAATTAGTTTACCTAAACGCATGTAACAAAATCCTTACGATCGGAAGTCTCATCAGATTTACCCCACTTGAGAGCTTCTGATGAATTACAGCGATCGATGCATATAAACCTTTTGCTGCACATAATAGGCAATACCAATATTATTGTATGTGTTCTCTGTATATTTGTGATGAGACAAATGCAGTGGGGTTCAATAGAATCAAGGTAGCCTGAAACCAAACCAACACTGCAGAGGGAACTGGGAACAATCGTACTTCAATCCAGACAGAATATTTTATGAGTTGCTCAGTAGCTCCTAGTTTTATAACCACAATGACTGTAAAAGACTGTAGAAAGATCATTACTCATAATCTTACATTCCAGTGCTCATGTTAGTTCTCACTCTCCAGTGTTCTGTATTGTTTAAAGACTATAATCACACTATTGATGTCACCCAAATGAGGATGGCTTCCTCTTTTGAGTCTGGTTCCTCTCAAGGTTTTTTCCTCATAACATCTAAGGGAGTTTTTCCCTACCACAGTCGCCATGGCTGCTCATCAGGGATAAATGCACAGCGTTCACCTAAACTGTCAATTTCTGTAAAGCTGCTTTGAGACAATGTCTGTTGTGAAAAGCGCTATAGAAATAAACTTGACAGCAGAAATTTGTGCCCAGTGTAAAAATTCATCAGTTATAATGCTGCCATGCTGTCTATCTCTCTCCGTAGTTTTGAAGAAGGATACCTGCATATCTGTGGTAAACCCTTTAATTCGTTCTTAAGAAATCTCTCATTTTAGTGCGTTGATATCACTTTTCACACCATATTGCAACCTGCAGAAACTCTACACCTGCTTTGCTTAACTGCATCACTCCACTTCAGAATATGTCTCTGCTTCTACTTTAGCAACGTAAGAACAGCTATGCATGTCTCCACAGTCTCTCAATATAATAAATACCATTTCTTGACACACATTTGCTTTGCATTTGGCAGTGGGTCAATAACATCTTGGATCGCTGCAGTAAAAAAATTTTTTATGCATCACATACTGCTGACCGCGTTTTCTATACAGAAAGATGTGCTGCAGATCTCTCCGGTATAGAGCGGGGCTGAAGCAAACCTAAAATCACACACACGTAGATCACTGTTAGGCACACTGACTGGTTGTCAACACCTCACCTTCTTCTTTGTTAACAAGAGAAACAAAATATTCTGTAAAGTGAGAATGGTGGTGTGGTATCTGCAGGTGTGACTCTGCAGAGCTGCACAGATCTCCCTATTGATAATGCAGCCTTTGCCACAAAAAAGATGGAACTCGGCAGTGTGTGCAACATAAATATTCAAACACTTAACCATTTAATCGCTTATGGTTTAATTAGGCCATCAAAACAAATACAAAATATACTGCTCTGTTAGATACCCCACCCCAACCCCCCAATAAATAAAAATAAAAATAATATATTGGCACCTATATAATATGTGATAGAAACTCTCTTGGTACAAAAGCATATAATAATTCAATTATGCTTTATCAGGTTAGATAAGTCCTTCATGACCACTACAGATGATTGAGATTGGAAAGTGTGTGGTTATGGAAGCCTTTCTTCAACTCAGACCACAGGCTTTTAATAGGGTTCGACTCAGGGGCCAGCAAAGATGGTAAAGGCAAAGTACCGATTCTCATTTCAGCGACCACTTATCTTAAACGGTTTTAAATTATTATCATCCATCTTCTGCTTAAAAAGTGGCATTGACAGGTTTTTGGCTGAGCTATCTTGGTACTCTGTGTAATTCAGGATGCTACTCATTTCCAACAAAGGTTTATAGGTGTAGCATTTACATATCAGGACTGTGTGTATGCTTAGGGACAGACATTTTCACTTTTTCCACATATGATAAAATCATTCATTCCACCGAAGCAATGCCAATTTTATCATACATTTTATCAACTGTATTCAGTGTTGTATATTTATCCACTGTAGCTTTGCCATGAATGTAGTCATGCAGGCTGACTACATAAGGTATAACATAATGCCCTTATAAATGTTCTAGTCCACGACATGCCGAATGTTATTTGAGATTTAGGTACAGAAAACAATAGAAAATGACCTAGAGATTTAGGATATACTTGCTTTTTATGTGTTTAATTATGTTTATAGTGTACATATTCATTATAAACATACTGTATACATGTATTAATGTTTACAAAAACAATAATATTTATTCAGTAACATTTTAATAAAATTGATTGCTTTTAATATTTAATTAGAAAACTTATGCATATAAAAAGAAATCCACCATGGAGTATACGGAGTTGCATTTTCTGTATTAAATATGTATGATTTGAAGCAATGTTTTTTATTTTATTGAAAAAAATGTGTTTTACAGGCCAGCAGGTGCTTATATTGGTGGAGTGGGGGGGATCACAAACTGATCGTGGCAGTAAACATCAAAAATCTAATCATGAGCTGCCTGGACATTCTCACGCTAATGCTGATGGATGACCAAATAATTTTCAGTGGACTTCATAAGTTTTATATGCTTGGATAAAGAACACTAACACACACATGATGAAAAAATAAAACTATGATGATTGTCACAGTACTTTTGTTTTGACACTTGTATAGATCATAAGAATTCCAAAACACATTTGAAGACAAGGCTGAGGAAGTGATAGTGTAATAAGGTAACTACATAACAATAAGAAAAAAATGTGACTAATGTCCATAACAAGCTACAAAGACAGTGGAAGGAGTTTTTTTTTCCCCTCTCATATAACCTCCAACTGCCAGATTCAATGCGGAAAGCTTAGGATGACAATTTATGATTTTTTTTTTGGACATGATACAAACAAGATTGTATATCACAGAGCATCATACCCTTTTTTTATTGTGAACCCCTTAACATTACAAGCTTGATGGTTGCATTAACATTAGCAAAAAGGTACACTGCAATCTATAACATAAAATTGCCATCATGATATATGAACTATGACACAGTTCTACAATGAGGACCTCACAAAAATAAAAAAATGTATCCTGATTATAGCCCATGATTAATGATTTTAAAAAATCTATAAAAAATAATGTAATCATTAATCAGAATAACATTTTATTTAAAAAAAAAAAAATATTCCAGCATTTTTTCAGTCAACAAGTAAATACTTTATACTATAAAATGGATATCAATATCTGCACTTACCTGTGAGTGAGTAGTGTCTTACAAGTTTCAAAACGCTGAAGTTCCTTAATTGGTTTGGATATCACATCCTTCTTTCCTGTATATGATAAAGGGTAGCGGAGGTATGCTTTTATAACCATCAGGACCAGAGTTAAGATCTACAAGACAAAGCGAGGAAAATAAACATTGTATATCTAAACTACAATGTCACTGCATGTTCCATTAAAAAAGAAATAAATAAATAAAATAAAATGGTTGAGGAAGAAACGAAACAAGAGATTCAAAGAATAAGCTCTAACAGTTTCTTAATAAAAAATCAAAAAAATCAATAGGTAAAGTGTGGTCACATAATTCATTTTTAACACTTCACACATCAATAGTCATGTTTACACTTGGTGTCCTAGACATACAGCTCCGCCTTACATTTTTTCCCCTGCAAAAGCTCCTTCTAAATGCTTTATGTCCCATTTCTTGTTTTCTGTTTGAAAAAGTCGCTGCACTCAAGCTGCATAATTGACACTAAATGATTACATTGCAAATTGTACACCAATGTGGAAGACTCTTTACAGTCAAGGTAAAGTAAAATAATTTCACATAGAATCTTTAGTTAAAGAATGCTTTGTATAGTTTGAGGCTTTTTTTTTTATGATCAGCAATTTACATTTCTGCAACTGCCCAAATTCAACTTCCTGTACAAACTGACCGAGTTTACTACAATGTTTTCGTTGTGACTGACCCAAAAAGATAAAAAATACAAATAAAAAATAAAAACTTTTTCTGTTGATTTCTATGGATCGTATAGTTATATAATATGCTTTTATTTAAAGAAAGCGTATTTGCCCACAATTTAGAAGAGACACTTGCTGATTATGAACTTGAAAGACTTCTTTAGCTCATAAACAAATCGGAAATACAAATCAGGGATTTGATCTGAACAAAAACAAAAAGTATTTAGTTTCCTGCAATAACCAGTTATTATGTAATAAAATAAAGGGTTGATCATTTCTTCTTACATAAACTACTCTGCTTATAGACAGCCTAGCTAAAACCAAATACTGCATTTAACTCAAAATTTATATTTATTATTAATGCATCATTTAACTTAGTAGTGTGAGTTGCTGCTTGTAAAACTGTGGAAAAACAAAACTTTTCTCCTTTTTTTTTCATGCTTTGTTTTTCTTAGATTTTGCTGCCTCATCCACAGCAGCTATTTAAAATTAATATCCTGTAGCCAGGTGTGCAGGTCTAGACATGAAATTATGCTTACTGGGAAAATGTTTAGGTTTAGCCTATTAACTTATGTTGTTAAATCAATTTTTTGTTTTACAATTTTGTTTTCCGTTTCAGACCCACCTTACAATGAATAGATGTGTGCATGTTCCTGTGTGTATGATTAATAACTGTATGCTTATTCAATAAGATTGCATGTTATAGAGCTCAACCCAGAAGAATTCACAATTAACTGTACAATATTTACTATTGTACTACAATATACCACTTGAATATATTTACTATAGCACTGTATAGAGAGAGAAACCAGCCTATGCTATACTTTTGTGGTTTAGAAGTCCAAAGTATTATTAAAAATGCTTCTATTTCATATGCCTTTTTTTTTTTTTATATGATACAAAACATTTGAGCACAAATTACTTGAACCTGAGCAAAAATATTGACAATCTTTTTAGTATGACTTGAGTTTCTTAGTATTTGCCATTGTTAACTTTCTGCTTTTTTTATTTGCTCAATTATTAAATCAAATCCATCAGAGGATCATCTAAACACATGTTTTAATAGAAGAGAATATATAAGAGAAAATATGATCCATTAATCAATGCAGTAAACATGATGAGTATTAAACATTTGCTTATATCTAAATAAAGACCTACAAATAGTGCAGAAGGTTACATATACATACATATAAAGAAATGCTTAGTGTCCAAAGAAAATACATCCTAAACCATCTGTTACCTAAATCCCAAATTATTTTAAGTGGTCTCCCTCTTTTGTATATTTGATAATACATTGGTGATCCACCATTAAATTACCCCATTACTGTAGCGGAAATAGCAAGCAATACAGAAGAATTAAAAATAAATATGCATTAAATACACAATTAACAAGTACATGTTGGCCTTTGTGGGTGTTAAACCACATGACATTATACTCATTTCCTTTATGTGGGCTCCATTCTGAACAAATAAAGTTTGTGTTAAGAGAAATCGCAGTCATAAGGTACTTGGTATTGAAATAGTATGCATTACTTGGAAACTGCGCTATGGAGGATAATGCACTATGTGGTTTGTACACTAAGAATTCAGACAGCACTACAAAATCAGTACACTCTACATAGTGCAGCTTTCATTCAGACACAGCAATGGAGAAACTAGAGACTTAAGTTGTTCAAGGTTAAACAAAAGGTTGTCATGTCAGTGTCTATGGTCATTCTGTGAAGCATGTTGTAACCAATCAGCAATATGCATTTCCATCTGTTGTGTAAGAACCGAAAGAATCTCTAAAAACTACAACTCTACATGCTGTGGAAATGCATCCAAGGTTACTTAATTCCTGTAAAAACTCTTGGGTTCCAGAAAAGGTTTTGTCCCTGTTTGTCTCCACTCTACATAAAGCCTGCTCTAGACTCCTCCTTGTCCTTTTTTTTCTGCACACAGAAATCTGGGCTAACTGTAACTCATGTATAAATAATAAATTTCGTTATTGCAGCAAAATGAATTCCTTATTGCATCGCAATGGCCCCATGCTGTAAACGAGACTTCATAATGCAGGAAAAAGGGCAACATAGGGTTAAGAAATTGCTGCAGAGAGCTACAAATAAAGAAACAAAGGTAACAGGATTAAATAAGTGAAGCGAAATTGAAAGCGACACTGCCAAAGAGCAAAAAGCATTTCATAAAGATGGAAAGCTGATTGGAAGAACCAACAAAAAAAACACCAATACACAGAACATGCATAATTGAATTTCCTTTTAAATATAAAGAAAAATGTTTCAGCGGAATGACACTTTTGGGAGGCACGGTGTCAGAGAAGGCCAGGATGGGTGGGAAAGGTGTGAAAAACAGGGGGAAGAGAAGAATGTGAGAAAGAGCTGAGCGATGCTGAATATAGTAGCCGATAACTGCGAGCCCTGAAGATAGCACATTTATCAAATGTAGTCAATGCAAACAAAATACATCTGAAATAAATTCTGTACCTCCTGAATCTCCAGACTGCTGAATTCAGGCTCAAGTTTCTTTAACAGCTGTGCTTGCTAAAAATACTGTTCAGGCTGCACAACAGTGTTTTTTTTTTTTTTTTAAGTTGTTCCTATGAATAACACATGCAACAATTACTATGTCAAAAAGCCTTTGGTACACCACCAAGGATTCAGACCAGCAAGCCACTGAGTTCTAGGATGGATGCTTTGAATACTGTATTCTGGTTGGTCCTTGACCATCAATTAAGCTAAGAGATGAAATGGTTATCATCATGGATGGTTCAGGAACAAACATGACTTTGATGGTAATCAATAACAATCTGCATCTGTAACAGAGATGAGTCATCTTGTCTTTAAGCTGACACAAAGAGGAATAAATGATTGTGTTGTCTGTGTTGCCCTAATAAAGGCTGACACGTAAGGTTACGAAAATACTATAAATTTCCAACATGCACAAAGCTCATTCTAACTCCAATGAAGCTTCCTTAGACACAGACTGACCATATTAGTGTTCATACGCATGACAATACACACACACTCACTCACTGGAAATAAACCAACATGCTGGAAAAAAACCACAAACCAAATAAAGACAAAAAACTCAAATCATGTTTACAGAAAAAAAAAAAAAAAAAACATACAGCAAAATCCATTGACAAACTAAAGCATGCAAACAAGATCCTCAGACAAAATACAAACAAACGCCATTGCAGTTAAACATCACTCTCAATATAATGCTTTTAAACAATACAGAAAAAAACACAATTGTCAAAACACAAAAGAAAAATAATACTCTAACATTGTTTCAAATACGTTTAAAATCGGTTTAGAAACCTAACAAAAAATAATTATACGTTCATTATGAAATGTTTATTGAAATTTAACTTTTAACTAATTCAAGAGGAAAAGATTGAAGATATTTTATTTTGACAGTTAGTTCTAGTACTGTACTAGCCATCATTAGAGTCCCATTAGAATCCAAAAGCTACTAATTTATTTCTGTAAAAAAAAACATTTTTTTCTTTATTTTATTGGAACTTTATACCATTAAGCAGAATTAACAGTGATTAAACTGTAATGACATTATAAATTTCAGCCAATTCATATTACACATATTTTTTATTCAGTAAAAAAAAAAAAAGAAGTATAAAAAACAAATCTGATAATTAAATATTAAACTATTGTAAAAAATAAAAAAATAAAAAAATAATACACATTAACACCCGAAAAGCCACATACTGTGAGTAAGTTGCATAACGATGAATACAGACAATATGTGCGTTACTGTAAGGAAAAGAATGCGTGACCTAATTTATCATATCGCCCACTAGTAATCAACATAGTTCCAAAATATTTCTCCATCAACCAAATACCTTCTTTATGTCCCATGTTGAGTTACTCATGCAAGAAACAAGATATAAATCTGGACTCACACTCATTCATTCCCTTTTCCACTGTCACACAGCTGCTGCATTTTCTCACTCCTCCCCCTACTGCCCTCATTTGTTTCTCTCTGTATCCCACCGTCTCTCTTTCTCATTTGTAGAGAGCCAAAGAAGAGGTCTGTAAGCTCTGCCAGTAGGTCAATGCTCTGTGCATTTAAATCCTCTTCAAACTGCTGTATGGCTGTATAGGCAGAGACAGGTCTGGCCAAGATGAACCAGACGGTACTGCAAAATCTCCGAAAAAAAGTAATGGCAGTAAACCTCAACAGGGCTGGGACGAATATAATTTGAGGTCACATTAGTATGTGAAAAGCATATAAACACACTGTCCTGACACCAAATCTATATGGATGAATACAGGGAATGTAATAGAAGGTGCAAGGTATTTTATTTGGTTTATTTATTCATCACATTATCCTGTTGATTGATTTGTAATATTTTACCATAGTGGGAAATTCCCTAAGCAAAAATTCTAATCTGCTACTTGGTCAAAAAAAATATGATATAAATGTCAAATCATATTTGAAGATTTGCCTCACTGACAGTATTAAATCAGCAAAGCAGAGCTTTTAACATTAATAGCTCAGCAAAATTTTTGTCTTTGGTTCTGCTGTGTTATGTTTTCTGCTAGGTGTGGCTAATGATTCTGTCTTTCATCTCTTGTAATAATTAAATCCGTCCTTAGTCTGTCAGAACAAATCCATTAGCATAATAAACTGAACCTCATCTCTGCTCCTTTCGATTCAGTTCCACCCAGAATGACTTCTGTTGCCTTTTAATCTTACCACCATTTAGTGATTAGTAATCCACGTGTCCAGGGTAGCTATTTTTTGCTCCTGAAAAGGGACTAGAAGAAAGCCTATATATACTCACACTCAGTGCAGATATCACACAGCAAGACAAAAGTTTGTCTACAGAAAACATGCTTTGAACAACATTTTTATTTGACTCATATAGACATTTTAGTACAACACTAAACTGCTCCTAGTGGTTTAACTATAGTATATTAAGTGATTGATTAGATAATTAATTTGAATGCATTATGTACACTTTATGCTTCCACAGACTTGTTTTGAACGTACAGTATGTTGATAAGAAGGTTTTGTCTGGAAAGGGGAGGCAGCTGTGTTTGGAAGGTAAGTATGCAAGGAGAGAGCGAGAGATGGCCAATCAATTCTCCACACAGTCTCACATGTCTAGGTTCATATGTCTGCACATGTGTGTGTGTGTGTGAGAGTGGGTGAAAGAGAGATAGAGCAAGAGCAACAGTCAGTTTAATCACACCAATTAAATGTATCCTCTAATGTAGTTACATATTGAGGATAATTATTGTAACAATCAACCATATTCTTTATAGTCATGTTTTAATTGCATGCTAGGCCATGGAACTAACTTGAATGCAATATGGTTGGTTTCTTTTTTTTTTTTTTTTTGGTAATTTGCATGTTTATGTTTACATGAGGAAATGGATATGATATGTGTAGGTAATATTTTTAAAATAGCAATTTGTAGTTTGCTGATGAATCGAATACAGAATTAGGTTGTAGTATAGCCATGCCTTGAATTACAAGCCCCACAAATGTGTGTGTGTGTGTGTGTATGTGTGAGAAAGAGAGAGATTGATTCATGCAATGGGACAGGGGAGCTGGCAGTATGTGTGCCTGAATATCCCCCTATATTCCCCTACAAAAACAACCTTCATCACATGTTTCCTATTTTTCATTGACTCATGACTAAGCCTTGGGGGTGACATATACATACACACATACACACACACACACACACACACACACACACACACACACACACACACACACACAATTACGCAGCACATGCACGCGGCACTAGCAGATCCTGCACACGGCATCCTTATTCAAGCGTCGACTCACTGACAGCTCGACTGTATATATCATCAGTGACAAAACACACACACACACACACACACACACACACACACACACACACACACAAATGGAGGATTCAGCTCAGCTGATCACTGCGGTGCGTCAGGAAAGAAGCTGAATCGAGCTCGGCTTCCAAACCGAGTGCGCGCACAGGCGGAGCGCTCAGGAGAACACACACACACACACACACACACACACACCAAGTGAGGCAGCAGGCATCGTGCCACACCTCACCTACTGAGAGAAGACAAGCTTTGGAGGTTTGTCCAACTGGCCTCGTTTCTCAAACTTAAGACAACAGCAGTGTTCTCACATGCATCCAGACACACCGAGATCTACATGTCCATGATGCACAATAGAACGTTCCCAGCCATCAGCCATCGTCCCCTCCTTAACACAAAAAGCTTCTTCTGCCAAACAATGAGCCAGACATCCCACATTTGGTCTGAGGCTATTTCTTTTCTCCTGGACGTGTCAGTAAATAAAACCGATCGCTAATTCATCAACTTTTCTCCAGTTTTACAATTTTATTTAGTCATTCTAAAATTTGACCTAATTTATATGGATTAGAACAACAATCTCAGCTACAATGATTCCTCACTCACTCACTCACACACACACACCCGCACATTTTCCTCTGCAACTTGTGAGACAAAAGATCAGTGTAATCATGCAATAAACAAAGAAAAGCATGGCCTTTTTTTTGTCCTGTACCGTAATCCGATTTCGGATGTGGATCCCATTGTAGGAGAAAACACATGTATGCAGTGCGTGTTGTAGCGCAGGAGCTCAACCAAACACCTGATCAAACCGTGATACAAAAAGTACAGCCAAAACAAAGCGGATAGTTTGATGACAGCGTTTATGAGGAAGCATTGACCCATTCGCCATTAAAAAAAAAAAACAGCATTAAACACAGCATGCGGTAATGATGATAATAAATAAATGCAATCACCTCGTGGCTTCCAGCGCGCGCGGATCAGCGGACAGCGGGTGAGGCGCGCGCAGGTGAAAGCGTCCCAAATCTGTGCTGAATCCAAGAGTGGAAGGGACGGGATTCGGGGTGTGGGTGTGTGTGTGTGTGTGTACGGGTGTAAATGTGGATGCTGTCAGCGAAGAGCACCGCTCATGGGCGTTTAATTCAGGGAGAGGAAGCTCAGTCTGCCCCGCCCCTCCTCCTCCTCCCTGGCATCTTCTGCTTTACCCTGGCCTTTCTGCCTATCACACATCATTGTTCTCTCTCCGCCTGCCCGGCTCTTCTCAGACTCCTCTTTGCAAGGTCAGGCCGGGTAGCCCATAACAATATATAAAAGTAACATGGCATGAGAGACAGAGTGATCACAGATGACATATTCTTTCAAAAAAGGACCAACAGACAAACTGCAAGCCAAAAAAAAAAACCCCACAAAAACTTACTTTATACATTTTTAAAGCTAATTTAAAATATAATGCTTTTATATACATTGAAAATTACTTGGTTTGTGACTACATTCTGGCGTTCAACATACAAAATACACAATCACTGTCTACAACCAACAGTACATGTTTTTAGGAAAATGTGCAATAGGACTGTGCATACAAGCTGATTGAACCCTTTCGGCCACCATACAAAGACAAATCCTAGTTCCGGTTTGATGACATCAGAGCATATGACCGGAAAACAATCATATGATTAGTGTTTACAAAAAATATTGAATCCATTCACACAGACGCTGCTTGATAGAAACGCGGTATTACAGGTTTAACGGTAAGAAATCCAGTATATACTATTTAAAGTGTGTTTTCTTATTAAGCAATATGTTTAAAATGGTTTTGTTATGCACAAAATCACGCCGACTTTATCTTATCTGGAGTGTAATATAAACTTTAGATACATTCCGCTTACTTCACGCACACTGGAATAATGGCTTCTTCACCCTGTCTAACATGGAGACATGAAGATCTCGCGTGTGCAAATCTTAATAATATTTATTTTACTTTATTTTTAGCTTGATTTTATTTTTTACCCGAGCTCCAGCTCGGTGTGTGTACACGTCTTCTTATTTTATTTATCTTCCATTCTTTTTTTTCTTTTTTTTTTTTGAACCTCAAAAAGGGTTGAGAAAGAAAACAATGTAACCCCCATTGCACGCTTTTCTCCCCTATGCATGTTAAAAAAAGGATGGTGTAAAAATTAAAACGGATTTTAAATGCTTTGCATTTTGCAAGTATTTTAAAAGATAGAAAGTCAAGATCTCGCTTCAGACTCAAATCAGTCTTTAGAACTCATGACTTGCAAATATATTTGACCTAGTTGGTTTAGCCTGAGAAATATCCCCATGTAGGCAAATAATTTTATATCGGAGATAACCCATCCCCCCATCTTAACGTCTTAATGATTGAACTAAAATAATAAAGAAAGTAAATTATGCATATTTAGGGAATCTATACAGCAACTACTGATCTCATACTTTGATGTGATTCCAGCTACAATCATGCCAATTTGATGTAACGGTTGTATTTTCTTGCCACATGCATGCTAATATTCTCAAATGTCTGTGTTTGTTGTTTTTCTTTTAAAATAAAAAGTACTTTAAATTGTAAAATTAAAAAAAGTATATTGTATTTTGAATATAATCTGTTCTAGATAATGCAGATCTATGATTCAATCACTTTGACTACTGAATTGATTCATTGATTAATTTGTTACTGCTTATCTGCATTTTTTTCAGTAGGTGACAATGAGGCTTGTGATCCTTGATGACTATGACTTGGCAAGTGAGTGGGCTGCCAAATACATCCGCAACCGTATTATCCAGTTTAAGCCCAGTGCAGAGAGATACTTTACTCTTGGTCTGCCCACAGGTACAGGAGTGCAAAATGGTCACATACATCCTATACACCATAGTTCATGTTCTATGGCATCATTAACGAGATATTTCTCTATAAGTTTGTACATGAATTTTCCACCTTTGAAAAATTCTCTGACTCTTTATGTATTATGTTTTTCAGGAAGCACACCACTGGGTGTTTACAAGAAGCTGATTGAATATTACAAGAGTGGAGACATTTCCTTTAAATATGTGAAGACTTTTAACATGGATGAGTATGTTGGTAAGTTATAGAAGTACATATAATTCTATATTAAAAACAGTTGTTTTCTTAATACAAATAGATTACGTTTTTATAGTACATTAAAATTAAACATACTATAAATCTTAAAAACGCAGTATTTATCAGCACTTATATTGTCTTGTAACTGCAGTTGGCTTTATATTTATTTTTTGCTTCTATGATGAAATTAATCTTTGAATGACCAAAATAGATTTTCCTCTAATGAAAATGTTGCACTCGATGAAATTGAGAACAGAGGTAATACATAACAGTGTATATGAAATCTAATAGTGTTTTGAAGATAGAAGGAAATGCCCTCAGGAGGAATTGAAGGTGGAGTTACAAGTATTTAAAATCCGTATTTGCTTTTCCTAAGCACATCACTGACACCACACCACCATGTCTAACCAAATAGCTTAGTGTCTTTAAAATGTCCTAAGAAGAATGCTAGCCTACTTTGAAACTAGGTATTTCAGGAAGACGTTGACTGCTTGATGGCATGCACCAGTCTACGTATAAGATATAGATCCTAATAGAGAAAAAAATATTTATTAATTCCTCATCTAAAACCACATTATCTTTTTTTTGAGATTTTTGGAAGACTGAGGGTGAGGCAGAAATACACCCTCATTATTATGCCAGTTCATCATGGGGAATCACACACATTTGAATGTTCAACCTTAGTCAATTTAGAACCAGTGGGCAGTAACATCTCCACACAGGCAGTATGTACCTCAGAATATAGACCCTGAAATTGTGAGATGGCAATAGTGCCCACTGTGTGATCTGCGGATTAGCACTTAGTATTATTGTAGCAGTGCAATAATACTTCCGACACTAATCCATTTTGTTTACATTACGCATTTATACTCCCAGGCAAAAAAATACAATTCAAGGTTTTTATTGATAGAAATTTAGCAAGAAATAATCCTCTTCTTCTTCTTCTTCTTCTTCTTCTTCTTCTTCTTCTTTCGGCTTCTCCCATCAGAGGTCACCACTCCATGGATCATCCGTCTCTATCCCCCCTGTCCTCTACATCTGTCTCAAATAAACCAACTACCTGCATGTCTTCCCTCACCACATCAATAAACCTCCTCCTTGGCCTTCCTCTTTTCCTCCTTCCTGGTGGCTCCATCCTCAAAATTCTCCTACTGATATACCCTATGTCCCTCCTCTGCACATGTCCAAACCATCTCAATCTCTCCTCCTTCACCTTGTCTTCAAAACATCCTACATGCACTGTCCCTCTAATAAACTAATTTCTAATCCTGTCCATCCTCGTTACTCCCAACAAAAACCTCAACATCTTCAGCTCTGCTGCCTCCAGCTCCACCTCCTGTCGTTTACTCAATGTCACTGTCTAAACCATACAACATCGCAGGTCTCACCACAGTCCAATAAACTTTTCCTTTCACTCTTGCAGATACCCTTCTATCACAAAGCCACTCTTCTCCATCCACTCCACCCTGTTTGCACTCCTTTCTTCACTTCTCTAACACACTCTCCATTACTTTGCATTGTTGACATCAGGTACCTGAACTCCTCCACCTTCTCCACCTCTTTTCCCTGCAACCGCACCACTCCAATGCCCTCCCTTTCATTCACACACGTGTACTCTGTCTTACTCCTACTGACTTTTATTCACCCTTCATTCCTCACCTCCAGGATCTTCTCAACCTGCTCCATACTTTTACCACAAATCACAATATCATCCGTAATCATAGTCCATGGAGACTCCTGTCTGACCTCGTCCGTGAACCTGTCCATATCCACTGCAAACAGGAAAGGGCTCAGTGCTGATCCTTGATGAAGTCCAACCTCCACCTTGAACCAGTCTGTTGTTTCTACTACACACTTTACTGCTGTCACACTGTCCTCATACATGTCCTGCACCACCCTCACATACGCCTCTGACACACCTCAGAGACTTCCTTATACAATACCACAACTTCTCTCTCGGCACTCTTTCGTACTCTTTCTCTATATCCACAAACGCACAATGCAACTCCTTCTGACTTTCTCTATACTTCTCCATCAACATTCTCAAAGCAAATAATGCATCTGTGGTGCTCTTCCAGCTTAATACTTAGTCATTTTGCTCTTGACCCATTTTTTTTGCCCAGGAGTTTACTTAAAACAACAATGACATTCTGTGTGTCTCTTGAGGGTTTTGGCTAATGAGAAATGTATTAATGTACGTCAGCCCCTGTCTCTGGTTTTCCACAACGCATACCGCATACAGAGGCCTATGGTGATATAGGATTTCCTTAACATTGTCTCAGTTTACCTCCCTGTCTTTCCTTATTTGCCTTTGTGTTTTGACCGTAGCGCAAGTAGAAATTGTGGAGAGGAAATGAATCTATTCAAAGAAAAAAATTAAGCATATAAAAATAACTCAAGCATAGTATTTTATGAAATATTCTTTCTATATTTATATATATATAATATATATATATATATATATATATATATATATATACCAGAGATCAACATGATTAGGATACTCATGCCTAAAGCAGTTTTCTTCTTATTATGTGTGTCTTGTAGGCCTGCCTAGGGACCACCCGGAGAGTTACCATTCCTACATGTGGAACAACTTCTTCAAACATATTGACATCGAACCACAGAATACCCACATTTTGGATGGAAACGCAACTGACCTGCAGACTGAGTGTGACTTGTTTGAACAGAAGATAACAGCTGCTGGGGGCATTGAGTTATTTGTAGGAGGTGTGACCAGAGTTTATGCTAATTAATGAGGTTTAACACGTGTGTGTGTGTGTGTTTGACAAATAGCACAATCATACTGTGTATATGTAGTGTTTATGTGCACTGAAGTCCTTAATTGGTATATATGTAGAAGAAAAAATTGGTATGAGTTATAGCTATTTCATCTCTATGCAGCCCATAAATTGCTGGGAAAAAACCCAGTTTTGGTCATTGTTAGCAAATACTATTTAGTTTTAGCAAACTTGAATTTTTCTTATGAAAGAAAACATCACAGATATGCCTTTTATTAGAAAATATACCACCAGGTAATGTAATGAAGCCTGTCCTGAAGTGGTGTTACTGTTAGCACAAAGTAACAGCACAAACCAAATTGAGTTATTTCTTTTGCACTGCAGCATCTTGTCAAGAACTTCTTGTAGCTATTTTTACATTTATACATTCAATATTGAGGTTCCTGTTATTAATTACATTATTGCATAAACATTGTATTTGATTAAGCAGATTACTATAAACCTGGGATTTGAATTATATTCAGTGCTACGGTCTGCACTGCTGCTTTAGACAATAATTATTCTAACAATTTAGATTTGATATTTGAACAGCGCTATATAGTTTAATATAATAAAATTTACTACTACATTCTTTTTTTTTTTTTTGGTAGGAATTGGACCAGATGGCCACATTGCCTTTAATGAACCAGGGTCCAGTTTGGTGTCAAGGACCCGAGTGAAGACACTGGCTAAAGACACAATAGTGGCCAATGCTCGCTTCTTTGGGAACGACTTGTCTAAAGTGCCCTCCATGACTCTCACAGTTGGCGTGGGCACTGTTATGGATGCTAGAGAGGTCAGAATCACTCATGGCCAAATTAAGCAAATAATACACAAAGCAATACTGAAAAAGAAGGGCTATGGCTTCCCACACTGGCTCCATTTAATCACTCAACAATAGTTTTAACATACAGTGAGGAAAATAAGTATTATTATTATTATTATTATTATAATAAGTAAGAACACCCTGCTATTTTGCAAGTTCTCCCAATTAGAAATCATGGAGGGGTCTGAAATTGTCATCATAGGTGCATGTCCACTGTGAGAGACATAATCTAAAAAAAAATAAAAAAATCCAGAAATCACAATGTATGATTTTTTTAACTATTTATTTGTATGATACAGCTGCAAATAAGTATTTGAACACCTGAGAAAGTCAATGTTAATATTTGGTACAGTATCCTTTGTTTGCAATTACAGAGGTCAAACGTTTCCTGTAGTTTTTCACCAGGTTTGCACACACTGCAGGAGGGATTTTGGCCCACTCCTCCACACAGATCTTCTCTAGATCAGTCAGGTTTCTGGCCTGTCGCTGAGAAACACGGATTTTGAGCTCCCTCCAAAGATTCTCTATTGAGTTTAGGTCTGGAGACTGGCTAGGCCACGCCAGAACCTTGATATGCTTTTATATAGAGCCAATCCTTGGTTATCCTGGCTGTGTGCTTTGGGTCATTGTCATGTTGGAAGACCCAGCCTCGACCCATCTTCAATGTTCTAACTGAGGGAAGGAGGTTGTTCCCCAAAATCTCTCAATACATGGCCCCGGTCATCCTCTCCTTAATACAGTGCAGTCGCCCTGTCTAATGTGCAGAAAAACACCCCCAAAGCATGATGCTACCACCCCCATGCTTCACAGTAGGGATGGTGTTCTTGGGATGGTACTCATCATTCTTCTTCCTCCAAACACGTTTAGTGGAATTATGACCCAAAAGTTATATTTTGGTTTCATCTGACCACATGACTTTCTCCCATGACTCCTCTGGATCATCCAAATGGTCATTGGCAAACTTAAGACGTGCCTGGACATGTGTTGGTTTAAGCAGGGGAACCTTCCGTGCCATGCATGATTTCAAACCATGACGTCTTAGTGTATTACAAACAGTAACCTTGGAAACGGTGGTCCAAGCTCTTTTTAGGTCATTGACCAGCTCCTCCCGTGTAGTTCTGGGCTGATTTCTCCCCTTCTTTAGGATCATTGAGACCCCACGAGGTGAGGTCTTGCATGGAGCCGACAATAGATTGACAGTCATGTTTAGCTTCTTCCATTTTCTAATGATTGCTCCAACAATGGACCTTTTTTCACCAAGCTGCTTGGCAATTTCCCCGTAGCCCTTTCCAGCCTTGTGGAGGTGTACAATTTTGTCTCTAGTGTCTTTGGACAGCTCTTTGGTCTTAGCCATGTTAGTAGTTGGATTTTTACTGATTGTATGGGGTGGACAGGTGTCTTTATGCAGCTAACGACCTCAAACAGGTGCATCTAATTTAGGATAATAAATGTAGTGGAGGTGGACATTTTAAAGGCAGACTAACAGGTCTTTAAGGTTCAGAATTCTAGCTGATAGACAGGTGTTCAAATACTTATTTGCAGCTGTATCATACAAATAAATAGTTTAAAAATCATATATTGTGATTTCTGGATTTATTTTTTAATTTTTTTTAGATTATGTCTCTCACAGTGGACATGCACCTACGATGACAATTTCAGACCCCTCCATGATTTCTAAGTGGGAGAACTTGCAAAATAGCAGGCTGTTCAAATACTTATTTTCCTCACTGTATATTGTATATGCATAATGATTATAACGATGTAAACTTATGCATCCTGCTAACAAGCTGTAATCTGATCATGTATGTAGGATCTTGTCACAGATACACTGCATTTAGGAAGAAGTATCCATGTGTTTATGTTGATTTATCTGACACATCATTTGATTACCACAATAACCATTAACATAACAATATATTTTAGTTGTTCTTAAAGCAATTCTTTCACTTGAATGTTTTTCTAGGTTATGATCCTGATCACAGGAGCACACAAAGCCTTTGCCTTATATAAGGCCATAGAAGAAGGGGTGAACCACATGTGGACTGTATCTGCATTTCAGCAGCATCCTCGTACCATCTTTGTGTGTGATGAAGACGCCACACTCGAGCTCAGGGTCAAGACTGTAAAGTACTTTAAAGGTATGTGAGTATTTAATCTCCATTTCATCATCCAGGGCAAGATAGTAATCATTACTAGGGTCCGGTATGCATAATTCCCTTTTCATTGAAGCTGATTGTATCAACTGAACATCATTTGTAAGTGTTTTTTTTCAGTTGAAAATATATAACATTGAAGCTCCATAAAAATATAGTATACACAACTGGACGTATACAATTCAATACTCACCATAGTAAGTGGCATCTCTCTTTGCATTGTTATAAACATATACAGTGGGTTCAGAAAGTATTCAGACCACCTTAAATTTTCACTCTTTGTTATATTGCAGTCATTCGCTGAAATCATTTAAGTTTATTTTTCTTCCTGATTAATGTACACATAGCATCCCATATTGACAGAAAAACACAGAATTGTTGACATTTTTGCAGATTTATTAAAAAAAGAAAAACTGAAATATCACATGGTCCTAAGCAGTGTTGTGCTCGTTACTAAAAAATAGTAACTAGTTACAGTTACTCGTTACTTCATTCAAAAAGTAACTCAATTACTTTGTTGATTACTTACACCAAAAAGTAATGCGTTACTGTTAAAAGTAACTTTTTAGTTACTTTAAGAACCTTCTTTAATGTTCCCATTAATGCCCTTATATGCGTTATGATCTATACAAACACAAAACTGACTTAAACACAGTCATTTTTAAACACTATTTTATTAAAGTCAGAGCAGCACAAACTGAATGTATCACAAGGATTTCTGAAATAAATAACAAAACAAGCTGAATAATATATTCACAATCAAAAACTAAAGTGGCTTCTGCATCATAAAAGCTGTTATGTTGAGCTCTTAAAAATGTTCCTTTCACAGCTGAAGTATGAAAACTATCAACAATGTAGAACAGAACACTGGGTTAGCTTCTAGCTACTAGCTTCGTCCAGGCATGGAGTTTCTGGAGGAGCTTCGACAGATTGGAGTTGCTGTTTATCACAGTAAATACAACCTTCGAACCAGAAAGACAGCTTACATTTGACTAAAAAGTTTTTGTCTTTATGCTCAACTAAAGTGAAATAATGAACATATTTCCACTTTGAGAAACTCGTCTTGCTCTCACCTCGACTCGCCATTACTGCCGCACAGACATGAATAAACGGAGACACGCCCACAGCGCGTCTTCTTCGTGTTTACAGTGGTTCATCCACCAATCCTACAATGCATCACTGCTGTAAACAGGTTAGACTGTAGGCTACACTTCAGCCCAAATTAATTAATTAAAAAAAGTAATGGACAACGCATCATACTGTAACGGTAACAGAGTTACTTTATTTAAAAACAGTATTACAGTTACATTATTAGTTACTGTCAAAAGTAACGCATAACTAGCAACCCGTTACTGCCCAACACTGGTCCTAAGTATTCAGACCCGTTGCTCAGTATTTAGTAGATGCACCCTTTTGATCTAATACAGCCAGGAGTCTTTTTGGGAAAGATGTAACAAGTTTTTCACACCAGGATTTGGGGATCCTCTGCCATTCCTCCTTGCAGATCCTCTCCAGTTCTGGCAGGTTGAATGGTAAATGTTGGTGGACGTGGAGCAGAAATTTGTAATGTAAAATTATTTGGGAAAATCATCAAGCTAAATTAATCCATCAAACACAATAAAACACTTCACTCTATTCCTGTTTTCTTCATGATTATAATCTTAATTTTCCTCAGTAGTTTAGGTTACATGTTTGATCAGCATAGATCTACATGCAAACTCCTTTTTCCTATAGAATTTCTTGTGGTAGATTATGCAGCATCTACAACGCTCCATTTTGCCCAAAACTATAGATTCATTCCTCACAGTAAGCAGAAATGTTCTGCTCATTTCCAAATGCTTTCTCCTTACAGGGCTAATGCATGTCCACAATCAGCTGGTTGAGCCGACCCACAGCATGAAGGACTATAAGGATTAAGGACGAAGGCCCAGCAATATGTTGCGTCATAAGGGAATGAAGCGGATTTGCATCGGTTTACAGTACTGGAACGTGGTTTCAAAGCCCCCACGGCTCACAAAGGTGCCTGAAATATCGTGTAGACTACAGGTTTGCATCACATTAATGTTTACTTGCACAACAGCAAATGCAAACTTTTGTCTGCCAATTTGAAACTATTGTTGAAACCAGTATTATGGAGAAAAAAAAAAGAGGGGGGGGTAGTTTTAAGTTTTGGTTCAAGTCTAAAGTTAATTCTGGCCTTGCACTGTTACTGAAAAAAGACCTCTTTTGTAAAACCATTTAAATTCACTCCTGTGTTCAAAAAAAATATTTGTTGATTGTGTATTCAATGTGCCTTTAAGTGCTATTATTGTATTGAAATGAGGTCAAGACGTTTCATATATTTCAAAACGGCTATGGGTCAAGGGTAAATAACATTGTGTTCCTTTTTTAATTTACTTGACAAACAGTTGTATTTAACACTTTTTTTTTTTTGTATCATTTTGGACATATGTTGGGAAAACATTAACTCAAGAACACAATCAGTAGAAGTGTTCATCATGGAAATTTCACTACAGGGTCCTTTCTGTAGCCCAGACCTGGAGAAACACTGAATCTGCTAATTAATATACTGTTAATTTAAACCAAACACAAAGTTAAAGGCTGAATAGGCTAAATGACTTCCTATGTAGTGGCTTAAAATTATTCCATTTACATGCCGGTATTACTATATATATATATATATAATATTATAATTATATTATATTAAAATGGTACCATTTTATATGAAACCGTAATATATTTGTTTCAGCTATGTAACCCAACACCTGCTTTTCTTTCTAATTTGCTTATGCTTTAAAAGGACATAGTGTGCAATGCTAGAGACCAAACCATCTCTGGAAACTTGATTGAAGTTTATTTGGGACCAGCATCAGTTGTGTTTTTTTCCCCTAAAATGATTTCCGAAATTATCATTATTGAGTGTATTTCAACTTGACTATTTGACAAACAGTGGCTCATAAAGCCTGAACCATAAACATTTCCGCATCATAAATGGAACTGAGCCTATTTAGAACGAACATATATGTTGTTAGCGGATGTACACTCCTCCTTATCACTGTGTTGGCTATAGTTTTATTGTTACTTTTTCTCCTAGTGTTTAGTTACTGCATGGAATGTTACTGTAGTTACATTGTGTACGACTAAATTCATTTGTAGCGTTAGTGAACCTCAATATACTGATTTTATTAAAGTTCTATACTTGACAAAGCTGAGAGCAATTGTGTTAACAGATTTGAATCTCATTAGTAAATCTGCTGTTATCAGACTTTCATTTCAATACCAAATGCTCTTTACATGTCTTTAATGAATGATAATGTTTGATTGGATTAAAAATGCATCTGAGTGAAGAACTATGTTCGGAAATGTTTTTCTGTATACCCTCTATTTTAAATGTCTCCCAAGCTATGAATTATTGTGTTCATGTGTTGTGTTATAGTGTGCATGGTGCCCTGCAATGTCCCGATGTCCCAAAGGTGTATTTCACCCAAGCCCTAGCACTTCTAGAAGACAGACTTTGAGTGTATTTCACAAAGAATTCAAAATGCTTTATTTCATTTTTAATGCCCTTAAGTGCACTCTTAGCATTTCATTCCACCCATATTTACATTTGAAATGAGCATGTACTACATACTGTCACTCAGTACATTACACAATCGACAACTCGAGAATAAATACACGTTTCTTCTTTGGAGGTGTATGAAACAGAAGGCATCTGCTTTGATTCCTTTATTGTCTAAATTCAGCATCCTAAAGAGCAGGTACCACTATAAAGCTACCTGTTCAAGAATCTTTACAACAAATTAAGCAAAAAAGGCCTGTAAAGCTAATTATTGGAGACAAATAAATATAAAATACTATACCAGTCACTTAATGTAACAATCACATGGGTATCTGAAATTTTGTATTTAAATATGTAAAAATTTATGATAAAGTATTGAAGTACAATAAAGTCAGTATTTTGCAGTATTATATATATAAGTTGCACAGATGAACAAGGGCTTTTGTTTGGAACCCCCCTGTTTTTCAGGAACTCTTTTAGTACAGTTACTAAATAAACATCATCATATCATGCTTTCATATAAAGGAGAGTTGTTTATTTATTAATGTATTTTTTTTTGCAGGGGGCCCTCTTGTGGTAGTTACTGAAGTGGTATTAATGGAATGGCGCATGTGGTATTTAATTTATTTTCACAGGCTCCTACAGATGATGGGTAATAAATAAGACAACAAAGGACCAGCCATATGCCAGCCTCAGATTTTCTTTAAATACAGCCTCAGTATGTAGCATTTTCAGACATTTTCTACTTCCTTTTCAGTACATTAATGAAGGCTTCCTTTGGGACATCAATATTTCCGATGCGCCTCATTTTCTTCTTGCCTTCTGCTTGCTTTTTTAGCAGCTTCATTTTTCGTGTGATATCTCCACCATACTGTTAGAAACAATTGAATTTCTATTGGTGTCAAAGCCAAACGAGTAAACCAATACCAGTAGGATAAAAAACAACAAAGGGGCAAAGATGAGTCACTTACACACTTTGCTAGGACGTTCTTTCTGTATGCTTTGATCCTGCAAGAATATGCAGGAATGCAAATGTGACAAACATGTAAATAATTTATGTAAATAATAATTTCAATAATTTACATCCCATTTCTTAATACGAGCACCATCACTCACGTTTCCCTGGCAATGATTTTGCTCCCGATCGCTGCCTGTACGGCGATCTCAAACATCTGCCTGGGGATGGATTCCTTCAGTCTTATGCACATGGCTTTTCCTGTGTTATAGGCCCGGTCTCTAAAAGCAGCAAGACAGCAAACGCTCTAATTAAATACATCTCTTTACTTCCACCATGCAATTTTTTACACCAGCAATAGTTTGCCATTTAAATGAGACAGCTCATGAATTACCCTTTACTCAAACATGTTTGTTTACACTGACTTTAAAAAGAGTATTTATTATGCACAACTACGTAGCGTTCGCTGACTCTGCCAGCCACGCAAAAGCACCAGCTCACTTGTGAACAATAGTGGTGAGTTCTTCCACTGGGTTCCCATTAAGCAGGAAATCAATCTTAATCAGTTCAGCTGGTTCATAGCCAGCATCCTCGTAGTCAAAGCTGGAAAGGAGAAATTGCATTGCGGTGTGAAAATGCTGGATCAGTGTAAAACGACAGCTCAGTTCACAACTCTTTGCAGGGCTACGAAGGAACGGCTTGTACGGGCAAGTCAGTAACATTACCTTGCGTATCCTGATGACATGGATTTCAGCTCATCGTAAAAATCGACCACGATTTCATTTAGAGGGAACAGGTACTGCATCATCACTCGATGGTCATCGATGTAAACCATGTTCTTCTGAACAGCTCTGCGACTCTGAAAATAATAGTAACGTCAAGGGTGAAACAAAAAAACTAGACATGTGTTGAATAGACACATGTACACTATAGCAGTCACTGCAAAATATTATACGTTCAGTAGGAAAGTAGGTTTATCATCAATAATTCCATAATAGATCAATAGCTTTGAACACTAAGCATTTTGTGAATTGTTTCAACAAATATTTATTAATAGTAGAACAGTAAAGTAAAGTAAGTAATCTTAATGAATTCTTTTAGAATTAATTCTAAATTGCACTGTGGTTTGGGTTCATATAAGCCAATGATACCTGACACAGACTCATGATCTTCCCAGTAAAGTCGTCAGGGCTGATGATAGTTCCCATTACCATGGGCTCCAGGTATTCCACCACAGAAGACTTCTCAGGGAAATGAGTTGGGTTTACAATGGTGACCACCTCCTGTCCATACTCCTACTCAAAACAATAAGACAGTCCATTTATACTTCATCCACTACAACAACATATTACTTTTCGTTATCTGAGTGTTTTTGATTTTCTCTTTAAGGATATATTTTACTATATAGCTTAGTATATCTATACATATGTATACACTTGAACACCGATATGTGCTTGCTGAACATCCCATTCCAACATCCCATTCTCACTTTGCAGCTATAATAACCTCCTCCACTATTCTGAAAAGGCTTTCGATTAGATTTTCAAGTGTGGCTGTTGTGCCCATATCAGCCACGAGAGCATTTAGTGTGGTCAGGCATTGAAGTAAAAAAAAATATATATTTTGCCATGTATTCACCCAGGCCATTTGAGTTCTTCATTCCAACCCCCTGTATTAAAATTGTACTGCTACAGCATACAAAGACATCCTTTACAACTTGGTGCTTATGAATCATAACGGTGATGATCACCACATAGGTTTGGTCACATAGTGTTAAAAAAATGTAATAAAATAAAGAAATGTCAGTACCACAATCAGTCTTGAAGTGAAGTATTATACCTTTATGAGTTTGGGTGAGGCCAGGATAGTTTTGTACGGCACTGTTGGAGCTGTGACTATAACAGAGGCATTATATTCCTGCTCTAGACGCTGATTGAAGACCTCCATGTGCAACAGACCCAGAAATCCTAGCCTGAGAGAACAAAAAAGATCCATGAGTTTCTTATAATTACTGCATTTATGCCATAATATTTGTGTTATAACATGACAGTACAGGTGGTCAGTGAAACTAAACATTAAATCCAGACCTCCAGCCAGCCCCCAAAGCCAGACTGCTGTCTTTCTGCACCTTCACACTGGAGTCATTCAGAGTCAGCTTCTCCACCGCACTGCGCAGTGAAGGATACTCCGACTGGTCTGTGGGGTATATACCTATCACACATACATACACACACATTGAATTTGATTAAAACAGTTGGACATAATTAAATAAAATGGACTTTGGATGGTCCTGCTTACTCTGAGAACATTCATTTGGAACGTTTCCTATTGCCTTATTATCTAAAAAGGCTTGAATGAACCCTATTCTGGATGTGGTGTAAACAAATTCACGGTATTTAATTACAGAAAGAGGCATCTGTCTAGTCACTGAACTGTTCTACAGAGGTAAAAAAAATTTTTGGGTTTAGTTTGGCGTAGATATCTACTCTGAAGTAAAAATGTGAGTATTATCACGATCACTGCAGGTCTAATGATGTCCTTTAAGCAATTAGAAAATAAATTAATTCAATATAATGCAGTGTAACTTAGAAATATACACATTTATTGTGTATGATTATAGTAAGTCATTGGAAGCTTTCAATGAAAGCTGTTTACCTGCAAAGACCATACATTTAGCAGCTTTAAAGCCAGGTAGTGCCTCCACTGGATGCTTTTGAAGATAGAATGTGTCTCCGATTTGAGCGTCTTTCACCTCCTTCATACCAGCAATTACATAACCCACCTGTCCTGCAAAGCTTAGATAGAAAGTGAGAGTTCGGGAACAAAATAAATATAACAAATCTGTAGTAGTGATTTTTATTAGATGTAATCTGTGGATTAACCTGGTTTAGCTCAGGTTCTTATAGTGCATTTCGAAAGAAAGTTTGGCAAATGTACAATGGCATATGAAATGTATACACTAAGCTGTATTTATTGTGCATAAAATAAGAAAATAGATCTCGTAGCTTGTAAGGGTTGCTTACAGTCTCTCTGTGGGTTGTTCATCTGGCCTCAGAATTCCCAGTTCATTGACCTCGTATGTCTTTCCCAGATGGGCTGAGACAATTTTGTCCCCCTTACAGACCTGTCCACTAAACAAGGCGATACTGGCTACTACTCCTCTGTAGTGGTCAAAAGTTGAGTCAAAGACCAGGGCTTTAAACGGTTCCCCAAGCTTAGCTGTAGGTCTAAAAAGAGAGTCAAGACAAAACCTTTCAAGATTAAGGAAATGTTTAGAAATGCACATAAATGTGAATATATTTCAACAGAAACCCCCTATGTGATTTGAAATGTACTAAACATTCTGCTTTCTAACAAAAATCAAATAGAAAATAGCAAAATACTCCAAATTACTATGGTAAATCTGAATAAAAAAAAAAAGAAAATGATGAAAACTCACGGGGGTATTCTCTTCACTATCTCTTCAAGAACCTGGTCCACATTGGTGCCTAATTTTGCAGAAATCTTGAAACAAAGATTTCAAAAGCATAAACTAAACAGTTATTATGAACACCAAAAGAAATTACTTCTCAGCTAACCATTCATGCTTACCCTGATACAGTCCTCCCTTGGAAAATCAAACATCTTTTCAATTTGCTTTTCCACTCTGTCAGGATCCGCATTTTTCAAATCAATCTGATTGCAAAAAAACAAACAAACAAAAAAATTCGATCAGACAAATGTAAAGACTTTCAACGATCAAAATATATTTGATATGCACTTACTTTATTTATAACCGGTATGATGGTTAACTGAGCTTCGAATGCCAAGTAAAAATTTGCTACAGTTTGAGCCTGTATTCCCTTTAATAAAGACAAGCAGAAATGAACATAACATGGTTAATGTTTATGTAAAACAGCATTTACTTATATAAGTGACTATAATGTATGTCAATGCCTGGCTTAAGATGACCATCATCTTATTTAAAGATTACCTATTTTATTTTACTGTCTTATGCTCTCACTTTATTAATTATGTTGGAGTTCTCATGGGGCATTATAGATATTCAACAAACAACCAAACAAAAAACTTCTTTACAAAGTAAAAATACTATCGGACAAAAGTATTGTGATAATTGACCTTTACACCGACACGCACTGTAATGACACAGTATTCTAAATACACAGACATGGACTTGCTTCCACTATTCTGGAAAGGCTTTCAACAACATTTTGGAGAGTTTCTGTAGAATTTAATGCTCATTCATCAGTAGAGCATTTGTGAGGTCAGGCACATGTTGGACAATAATACCTGGTTTGCAATCTCCATTTTAGTCCAAAGGTGATTGGGGTTGCGGTCAGGGCTGTGTGCAAGCCAGTCACATAATTTAGTAATCGAATATTCTACTGATTATTCCATCATTTAATCGGATAAGAATCGGGTTGATCTTTATTATTTGAATTAAAAAGCAATACTGAATCTACAAGAGAAAATAAGACGGGTCTCTGATAATGAACAAGTAATTTGCTTTCCTTTAAAAAAAAAAAAAAAAATAATACATTTTATTGCTGAAATTGCATAAAAGGATATCTGTGAAAACTAAACCTGTTTAGTGCATTTAATTGTGCAATTAAAAAATCTAAATGCAAATACAATTATATAAATCAATAAAAAAATCTCAAATTACTGATTCTAAAAGTTAGTTAATAGAAAAATAAAAGTACAGACAAGTACACTTTGGAAACTTCCTGTCATTTTCTTTGGCCTGAATCCCTTAAAGCCCGTTTCTGCCACATAAAAAAAAAAAAAGTTTGCCTAATTTTTTTTTCTCACAATTGTGACTTTTTTTTTTCTCGTCATCCATTTTTGGTGCATTTCCACTGGTAACCATGTTGTCGGTCTGAGGTTTGAAACTGTTGGTGTATAAACGAGGCCTCCTCTGCTTCATCTGTCCTGTTCCGCCTCATCCAGGGCTGATTGTTGGACAGAGTTTTCTCCAGGAATCAGAGGCTTAGTTTGATACTATATGATTCTATTGATTGCAGCCTAATACAGAGGAAGTGACGCTGCCCGATTGAAAAAAAAAAAAAAAAAAAAAAAAAAAAAAAAAATTTTTATAGGATTTTTCTGTATTCTATTTACCCTAGGAATCGTTTCCGCCCTAGTCAGGTGTCCACAAACCTTTGGCCACCATGTACTAAAAACCGCTGGTATAGATAATGTCGATATTCACATTTCATCAGTACCTCATTTGCATCTACTATCAGCAAAACTCCTTGGCAGGCTGATATGGAGCGTGACACCTCATAGCTGAAGTCAACATGACC